>NC_138356.1:7111240-8311240 GCF_046562875.1 Panthera onca | reverse complement strand
GGTGGCTGGAAGCCCCTCTTCTTGATCCCTTACCACCTTATGTCCACCTCGATTTTAATCTGCAGGCTATTTGTTAGCCTTTCTCTTTTTGTGGAATCCATGAGGGTAGGGACTGAGTTCTATTCATTCAGTCTCCCGGAGACTCAAAAGGTGCCTAGTGCACTTGATAATTACTTGATAAATTGCACTGAATTGAACCGAACTGAATTTGGAGATGTTCTAAATCGAGGTATTGCTTGGATGCCGTTCTTGGCTATAATAAAAGAGATATAAATGACCGGGATCTGGGACTATTTATCAGTGTCCTGGGGCCTCGGGCCTCGGGGACAGACTCTATAAAACACAAATCATCAAGATTCCCACGTGCATTCCCTCCTTGACCAAGACCTGTTCCTAACAGGACAGAAGTAAATTAAATGCATGCCACCTCCAGGTGTAAAGGGTTTTCAATTAGGATTTTGTATGCTAGTGAGCAGTGAAAAGGCAGTGATTTCCCAAGACAGCTGCTTTTAAATGGAAATGACCAACTCCAGATTCAAAAAGCCCTCTCTTCAAATCTTCTAAAACTGACCAGAATAAATTATTTTAGGCTTTCTAAAAATACAGATGGGGGCGATTTTGATTGTGTTAAGAGACATGTAAGTCTGGGGGCTCAACAAAAACTCTGGGATTATACAAGGAACTGTGCAATTTGGGGCTACTGATAGACAAAGAGGACTTGAGGCAGGTAGTTGTAGTCAACATATCTAAGCCACTGATTAGCAGAGAATAGTAATAAAACAGAGCGACAGCACAACCCTAGGCAAATGTTACTGTTCTGCTGGAGCATGGAAATTTATGACTGAGCTTCCAAGATGCGAATTAAAAAAGAAGAAAAACTAATGGGTTAAATCATTTTCACTGTAGGATGAAAACAAGTCAGACTTGTGCTGGTAGAATATTGTAAAAGGAATGAACCAACAGAGCCCCTCGTTTTCATGGGATGAGTGCTGACTGGGCTCACAGACTCCTGTTTCCATGGTAAATTTGCTAAAAATCTTAGCTAGCTCTGATACACAGAAGGTCTGTTCTGTATGTGCTTTTCCTCTCAGGAATGAGACATGATGAAGGCAGGAGGGACCTAAAATCTGAATCAAACGGTGCATGAACCCAACTTTTACCAGCTATTGGTGATCTGTCAATCACCAACAGATGATGGACTGGCGTGCACATTGCTTAAAGTATTTTGGTGTTTTCTTCAGCTTCCTAACATTTTTTTTTAATCACATACTGAGCAACCAGAAAGAAGATCAGTAAGGACACAGATGACTTGGGGCAACAATATGTGCCACATTGACCTAAAGGACATATACAGAGGATTCTGCCCAGTAATATCAGAATATCCATTTTTGTCAAGGGCACATGGGGCATTTCCTGGGTGTAGACCACATGTTAGGCCACGAAACAAGTATTAATAAACTTAAAGTGATTAAAATTATACAAAGTATCTTTCTTGCTCACAGTGGAAGAAAAGTAGAAATCGATAGTGGAAGGGAAACTGGCAAATTCACAAATAGGTGGAAATTAAATAGTACACTCTTAAAAGCAATCACGGGGGAAATTAGAAAACATCTTGAGACAAATGAAAACAAAAACATGACATACCAAAAATGATGGAAGGCAGCGAAGAAATGCAAAGAGGGAAATTTATAGCTTTAAACGCTTACATTAAAAAAAGAGAAAAATATCAAATGAAAAAGATCTGACTTTACCCTTAAGAGACGAGAAAACTAAGAACAAACCAAACCCAAATCGAGCAACAAGAAATAAAGAATTAGAATAGAGATAAATAAGGTAGAAAGTGGAAAAACCATAAAGAAAATCAATGAAACCAAAAGTTGGTTTTTCGAGGAGATCAACAAAACTGACACACCTTTAACTAGAATGACTAAGGAAAAAAAAGAAAATGCAAATAATTAAAATTAGAGATGAAAGTGGGGACGCTATTCTTGATTTATGGAAATAAAAAGGATCATAAGCAACTACTAGGGACAATCGTATGCCAACAGAGTGGGTAATGTAGATAAAACAGACAGAACTCTAGAAACACGCAACCTGCCAGCACTGAATCCTGAAGGAATAAAGAATGTGAGCAGACATTTACAACTAGCAAGAAGATAGGATCCGTGATCAAAAACCTGCCAACAAAGAAGTTCTGCACTGGATGGTTTCATTGGTTAATTCTACCAAACACTGAAAGAAAAATTAACACCAGTCCTTCTTGGAAGCTTCCAAAGAATTGAAGAGATCAGTTTCTGATTCATTCTATGAGGGCAGCCTTACTCTGCTACCAAAGACAGACAAACACTCGACGAGAAAACTACAGGCCAATACGCTACATGAATATTGATGCAAAAATCCTCAACCAAATACTAGCAAACTGAACTCAGCAGCATATTAAAAGGATTATACACCATGATCAAGTGGTATTTATTGCTGGAATGCACGAAAGATTTAATATATGAAAATCAATCAATGTAATACATCACATTAACAGAACGATGGAAAACAAACAACACAATCATCTCAATTGATTCAGGAAAAGCATTTGATGAAATTTAACATCCTTTCATGATAAAAACACTCAACCAACTGGGAATAGAGGGAAACTATCTCAATATAATAAAGGCTACATGATGAAAAGCCCTCAGCTAACATCATACTTCTGAAAACTTTTCTTAAGACTGAAAACTTTGCTTCTAAGTTCAGAACAAGACAAGAGTGCCTACTTTCACCACTTCTGCTCAACATAGGACTGGAAGTTCCAAACAATGATTAAACTAAAAAAAAAGAAAAAAAGAAAAAAGAAAAAAAAAGGAAAGAAAAGAAAGAAAGAAACAAAAGACAACCAAATTGGAAAGGAAGAAGTAAAATTATTACTGTTCACAGATGACACATGTATAAAACACTAAAGATCACACACACACACACACACACACACACACACACACAAACCGTTGCAACTAGAAAACGAATTCAGCAATGTTGCAAGATACAAAATCAACATGCAAACATCAGAGGCCTTTCTATACACTAATAATGAACAATCTGAAAATGACATTAAGGTAACAGTTCCACGTATAATAGTTTGGAAAAAAAAAAGTAAATGAGTTAGGAATAAACTAACCAAGAAGGTGAAAGACTTGTACACTGAAAACTACACAATGTTGCTGAAAGAAATAAATGGAAACACATCTTGGGTTTGTGGATTGAGGATTTAATATCATTAAAGTGGCAATATTCCCCCAACTGATCTATGGACTCATTGTAATCCTATCACAGTCCCAGTGATGTTTTTATAGAAATGGAAAAAATCCTCATCCTAAAATTCACATGGAATCTTAAAGGACCCTGAAAAACCAAAACAATCTTCAAAACCTATAAAGTTATAGGACTCACCCTTTCCACTCTCAAAAATTACTACAAAGTTACAGTAATCAAAAGTTGGGTATTGGCATAAAGACAGACAGGCGGACCAATGGAATAGAAAAAAGAGCCCAGAATTAAACTCTCAAATATGTGATCAGATGATTTTTGACAAGGATGCCATGACCATTCCATGAGGAAAAGATAGTCTTTCCAACGAATGGTGCTGGGGAAATTCGATATCCACAAGCAAAATAATGATATTAGACCTTATCTTACACCATGTACAAAAATTATTATTAGACCTAAATGGAAGAGCTAAAAAAACCACATAGAAATGATTAAAAATATAGAACTCTTAGGAGAAAACATAGGAGAAAAGCTTTATGATGTTGGATTTGGTGATGGTTTCTTTGATATGAGCACTAAAAATGCAGGCAAAAAAAAAGAAAACATGAGATAAAAATTGGACTTGGTCAAAATTTGAAACTCTTGTACCTCAGAGGATAACATCTACGGACTGAAAAGGCAATCCACAGAAAGGGACAACATTTGATCGTCTATCTGATAGAGGATCACTATTCAGAATAAATGAAGAATCCCTACAACTCAACAACAAAATCCTCAAAAACCCATTTAAAACACGTGCAAAGGACTCGAATGAACATTTCTCTTATTTTCTGAAGATGTGCCGATGGCCAACGAGTACATGAAAAGTTACTCGTTATCAGTAAGGATTAGAGAAATACAAATCAAAACCAGTGACACACTACTTCTGGCCAGTGGAATACACTGAATTACCATATGACCCAACAATTCGGCTTCTGGGCTTATACTTAACAGCACTGAAAGCAGGCTCTTGGACAGACGTTTGGATACCCATGCTCATCGCAATATTATTCGCAACAGTCACAAGGTGGGAACAAAGCAAAGGTGTGTCGATGGATGAATGGATAAATAAAATGTGTCGGGTGCACACAGCGGGATATTATTCACCCTTAAAAAGAAAGGAAATTCTGACACATGCCACAATGTGGATGAACCCTGAGGATGTCGAGTCACAAAAGGATAAATACTGTGTGGTCCCATTGTTATCAGGTACCTAGATTAGTTAAACGCATAGAAACAGAAAGCAGAAGTGGGGTTGTTTCCAGGGGCTGGAGGAGGGGGGGGGGTTGGGGAGTTGTTACCTAATGGATACAGAGTTGCGGTTTGGGATGATGAAAACATTTTGGGGACGGATGGCGCACTGGTTGCACAGAACGAGAATGCGCTCAGTGTCGTTGGACCGCACATTTAACAATGGTTAAGATAGTACATTTTATGATTTGTGTATGTTACCACAATAAAAACAATCAGTTGCTGCTCCTAGTTAAACTGAATAGTTAAAGTGGAAGTCGGCACATTAACCCTGGGCATCAACTTTGGCTCCAAATATATTCAGGTTTCCACACATTTGTTAAAAAGTACATTTGAGTTTGTTGCTTTAGACTGACAAGTCCTTCCAACCAGCCATAAGTCCCCAGATTCCCTACTGTGTTACGCCTCATCGGTTTCACTTAGCGAGTTTCGTCCCAGTTTCCCCCACGGGTTGGAAACCCATGTGACTTCACCTTGCCTCTCTTCTATTTCTATCAGCTTGCCTGCACACATCTGTTAGGTGAATAGCTGTTCTTAGTTGTAGGAATGTGAGGTAGAATGGCAAGAGGTCGGATTTTTGGACTTCAGTGTAGATTTAGAATTGGAGCCTGGCCCTGCCCTCCTCAGTTCTATGGCACACGGAGCTTCAGTTTTCTCATTCGTAAAATAGCGTTAACAACATTAATTTTGTAGGGTTTGGGAGGGATAGATGAGATTGTAAGTACGAAAGCACATAGCATGTTCCTGAAATGGTGATAGTGCCATGTAATTTTCAGAGATTCACTGTGGTTTCGGAGAGTGGTTTCGGTAGTTTGCAGAAGGGTGTCCTGTAGTGAGCCAGACTGTAAGATCCTAGAGACAAGGAGTGGCCATCTTTGTCTTTCATCTAGAAGACCAATAAATGCTGCTTAATAAATGTAGAGGATAACGATTAAATTTTGTCAACTTGGGAACATAAGCATCAAAATGGCATTCACCTAGCTTTGATGACAATCTCAGAAACAAACAAACAAAAATAGGTCTCTAGACCTTTGGGGATAGAACATGGCTTTCGGTACTGGCCAAGATAATACCTTAGGCTTGCAGAAATCTAGAGGAAAATTAAAGCTGGGAAAAGCAAGGGAACTCATCGGTTACCGGCTTATTATTTCTTTTTTTCCTTCTCGCTGCAACGTTCTCATTTCTTTGTTTTTTGGCCCAATTTGCTTTCCCCAAAACTTCTGACCAACTTGCTGACTGCACCTGCCCTTTCTCCCAGCAGCACAGAGCATCCAGGGGATGTATTTGGGGCGGGAATGGTGTTTTCTGTCGCCTCTCCTCTCAAACTGTAGAGAAGAAGGATAGAAGACATGAAAGAAGAAAATATTATCAAAGTTTTCGCACTGAGTATCAGGTCACTTCCCTCTTCTTTTCAAGAGACATGCGTGTTCTGTTTCATACAGAAACAAGGTAGGCACACCTAGGGATTGGTAAATTCATAAACTGCAGGAAAATCTCTGGGCTCCAACCTGAATTCCAGCTGTAGCCCAAGCAAAACAAAACGAAATCAGAAAGAACTGCGAGCTGAAGTCCGAGCAACAGCTGGGTATTTAGCCACCCACTGTGTAAATTAATAGAGACCAAATTAGTATTAGTAGTAGTGCATGGTGGCTTTCCCTGTCACACGGATGCCATCAGTTGCTTTGAATGCTCTCCACCATCTTTGAAAGTTCCAGCTGGGTCCCAGGGGCCAGCTCACAATAGGTCACTGCCTATGTGGGGAGCAAGCTGCAAATTTTCTCTGCTTGCTAACCGACCGCGCTGCTGGCATACTTCTCACGGTCGTAACTTGTAACTTTGCAAAAAAAATAATAGGAGAAAAGATATTTTAGTAGTCATTATTTTTCCAAAGATGGAGCCCTCTGGAGCTGAAAAACCTCTGTTCCCAAGGTCCCTAGGAGTAACCAATGCGTGTCACATCGTAGGCAGGAAATACTTTGCAAATGGCAGGAAGAATGAGCTTGGAAGAAAGTTGCTTTACTTTAAGGAACATGTCAATATCCCATTTGTTTAATAGGCCTCTATACGCTAGGCATTAAAAGTAATGACAATGACTCCTTGATGTCAAGTAATGTAACAGTATTTTCAAAGTGGTTTTTTTTTCATACATTTTCTCCATACAGGCTGTGGTTTGATATTTTTCACATTTCACATTTAACGTTGGTGCCTATAGTTACCATAAGACTATGATCTAGAAGCCAGTCAACCCTCCTGGATTTTGAAGATATTTGTTACATTTCCTCATCTAAAAAAGATGGCATTTTGGGGCGCCTGGGTGGCTCAGTCGGTTGGGCGGCCGACTACAGCTCCGGTCATGATCTCACGGTCCGTGAGTTCGAGTCCCCCATCGGGCTCCGTGCCGACAGCTCGGAGCCTGGAGCCTGCTTCCGATTCTGTGCCCCCCTCTCTCTCTGCCCCTTCCCTGCTTGTCTCTGTCTCTCTGTTTCTCAAAAATAATAAACATCAAAAAAAAAAAAATAAAAAAAAAATAAAACAGATGGCATTTTATCTTAAGTGTGACTCAAATACCAGCAGGTAAATTTGTGGAGGCTTGATTTACCACCGGTGTTTATTCCAAGCTTTGCCACCTAGGAGCGTGCTTGATTAATCCGGTGTTTGTCCAAAGCAGGGCCTCCTGGTCACACTGTCTGGATGTGAGTCCTTGTGCTGTGACAGTAAGCCTGTCACTTCCCATCTCTGATTCTCAGTGTCCCCATCTACAAAAAAGGGATTCAGTTATTCAGCAAATTTTCATGAACTCCCACTTGCAAGCATTCAAAGCTAGGGATGCAACAGTGCACAAAACCCCAAACGTCCTTGCTGTCCTAGAACTTCGCGGTTTTTTGGAGCGAGGAAGCAATAACCGAAGGCCCAGAAGGGTGCCCCTGTTCTGAAGGTAATTGACCAGGGCAAGGGGGACACAGACTGAGGGGCTGCCGGGAAGCCCCCACAGGATGGCGCTTGACAGAGCCCTTAGGGAAGTGGAGGTGAACCCCTGCGGGTCTCGGGAGTGCAAGTGGTCACTGCAAAGTCCGAGATGGGGCCAGCGTGGGGAAGGTGGGGTCCTGGCCCCGGGCAGAGCATCAGTCTTGCCTTCCCACCGGCCTCCAACACCCAGCACAGCAGACGGGAGAGACTCTGACGGCGGGCTGGTGTCAGAGCCTGAGCGATGCTGGGGGCGCTTGGCGACCCGGGGTGTGGAGGGTGCCGCTGCCCTCCCCCCCACCAGGGGCCAGGGGCCGAGCGGAGGCCAAGAGCCCCGCCAGCTGTACAGGCCTTAGCGTGGCTAACACACAGCCAGAGCTCAGGTGGGAGGTGCAGCGGGCTCTGGGTCTGACAAGGGACAGCGTGGGACTTCGGGATCCCCTTGCTGTTGTGGTCACTAGACGCGGGGGGACGAGGAAGGAAGCAGGGAGGCCAGGGAAGAGGGAGCCGCTAGAGTAATCCAGATAGTGTGGAATAGAAAGCAACGAAGTGTCACGCTTTGAAACTCGCAGTTTTCTGGTGGATTGGACAAGGCGTGGGAGTGAAGAGAAGAATCACACACGATGCCAAGGTTTTTGGCCTGAACAGCTGGAAGAATGGAGTGCATATTCCAAGATGGGATCTTGATCCCTATAGGGATGAAAATGAAGATAATAATGGGACCCGCTTCGTTGGATTGTTTGGAGGGTAAAGGATTCAATACGGCAAAAGTTTAGAGGTGACATATAATAAACGTTCAATAAACACCATTTTCCCCCAAAGCTGTAGCACATTAATTAAAAAATAAAAATAAAAAATAAGCTGCATATCTGTTATTACTGTGGTCCACTTAAAAACATATTCAAATAACAGAAAAAAAAATCCCCCTTCAGCAGTTTTGGAGAGTTCTTATGAGAGCTTTTTCATAATTATGTTTTGATGAGCACATACAACTTTATAGTCAATTTCTCATTTAACTTTCGTGGTAAGTACTAAAAATAATAAGGAAATAGCGATTTGATAAATGGGCATCTGGGAACTACTAGTCAGAATCTTGATTTTAGAGCTTTCAACATATTTTTCACTGATCATTGAAGACAAAGAAGACAGTTTCAAGGAGGAAATGGATTCAGAAATCAGTCTCCTTCTTCTGAGGCGTATAGAATGAAAGCAGCTACTTAACTTTTAGGTGAGGGTTTGGGGAAGTTTCTGGACAAGCCCTTGCAGGTTTCATTTTCAGATAGAGATCACCCCTGAAGGAAGAACAGAGTTGGGTAGACCGGCCCGAATAGTTGCCTCAATTTTTTCCCTCTACAGCTATTCAGATCTACTGAATAAATCCTGTTATGTCAACTGCTACTCTATCATCATGGGATTATAATTTTGTTCGAAGTATGCATGACACATAGATATTTGAATACAAAATCACATTCAAAAGTCCTATAGATTGCTTTTTACTTGAGTCTAGCTTTCTGGTTTCGGTTTTTAAAGAGGATAAACGATACAGCGTTGCTTGTCATTGCAGGTTGGTTTTAGAATAAAAAATGCATTACGTATGTGAGAAGCACTCTGCAACCTTGAAGTGTTATTATCAATGCCCCTAATTTTTAGATGAATAATCTGTGGCTCCGGAGGCTGACTGTCGTAAGATCCCACGCTTTGAAAGGGGCAGTCAGAATTTGAACCCAGGTCTCTGGCTGGCTCAAAGACTGATACTTTTTTTTTTTTAAGTTTTTATTTATTTATTTGAGAAAGAGACAGAGACAGAGGCAGAGACAGTGAACGGGAGAGGGACAGAGAGGGAGAGGGAGACAGAGGATCTGAAGCAGGCTCTGTACTGACACGAGAGAGCCTGATGTGGGCCCAGAACCCATCAACCGTAAGATCATGACCTGAGCTGGCGTCGGACAATTAACTGACTGAGCCACCCGGGTGTTCCAAAGGCTGATATTTTTTTTTTTTAAAAAACTACAATATGAAGTTTTCTTTTTCCATATAACCTTCCTTTCCTTTCCTTTCCTTTCCTTTCCTTTCCTTTCCTTTCCTTCCCCCTTCCTTCCCTCCCTCCCTCCCCACCGCCCTCCCCACCCTCTCCCCCTTCCCATTCTCTCCCTCTCTTGCTGGCTGCTTGTTTAGTTTAAAGAGATACTCATGTTATCGGTCCCTGGTCCAGGAACTGGCTGAGATGCTAAATAAGAAAGAGTGATTCTGGTGGATGTGGAAAGGTTTCTAGAATCTTCATCTTTATTAATTAAGCATTAGAGCTTAGAAGGGTTCTCCTTAACCGGAACAGCTCCATCCAATACCCTCCTTACTATTCCTTAATGCATATCAAATGCGTACCCTTGTCCTGGGTTCCTTGCAGAACCCATTACCCAAGCTTCCCACTGCTGGCCAAGCTTCCAGACGGCCAGCAGGGCAGTGCCGATCGAGTGACTGAACTAATTTATAAGCAAAGATTTTTGAGTTCATAGTCTCAGGTTAATTTGACCTCGATGTTCCGCCTGAGGCAATTTTTCTTAAATATTTCTCATACGGCGATTTTGAGGTGTGGGAACACATGCATTTGATAAAGAACTTGTTTTGCAGCGAATGGACGGATACCAAGCTCATTAACTTACACCGCGTTTGGGGGCCGTTAAGTAATTAATATCATGGTGAGCAGGAAATCAATGCTGTCTTTGTTTTCTCCCTCCCTGAACGGGAAAATGAGAACTGTGTGCATGGGTAGCTCTGTTGGGTAAAGGGCACTTTACCTTCACCGTCTGTGTTTGCACGATCAGCCCAGACACAGGTTGGCCTTTCATTCTATTGTTTATTGACAGTGATTTTTTGGCGGGTTTGCTATTAAGAGCTTTATGGATTTTATGAACTATACATTCTTTAATTCTTGCAATAACACGATGAGATGGTACGATCATCACTGTTATTTTATGGATTGGGCGTAGGTGGCCCAATAAACTGTGGCAAGTATTGCCTGCGGACACAACCCCATACTTGCCTCTTATTTTTTTGAAGTTTATTGATTTTGAGAGAGAGACAGAGAGCGAGCGAGCAGGGAAGGGGCAGAAGAGACAGAGGGAGAGACAGAATCCCAAGCAGGCTCCGTGCAGTCAGTCCGGAGCCCAACGCGGGGCTCGAACTCACAAACCATGAGATCACGACCAGAGCTGAGATCAGGAGTCGGGAGCTTAACCGACTGCGCCAACCAGGTGCCTCCATACTTGCCTTTTATAATCTCCCCTAAACCACTATGGATGGAAACTTGAAAACTTCATTTTCCGGACTCCCTGCTTAGCTGGTGTCCACGGGAGGCAGTAGGAGGTAATCATCACTAATTAAAAGTGGAAAGAAAATAGAAACTACCCTATTTCTGGCCGTGGCAGGTGACCGCACACTAAGGTAGTAGTTGCCAGCGATTCTATACCCCCGGGCAATAAGCATGAACTCCCGCAGAGACAACAGTTAGCACAAACTCAGACCTTCTGGAGCCTACATGCTGTGTCTGGGCAGAGGAGTATGGGCTCGGGGGAGTATGACCTCCTTCCAGGATGCGATGGCCTTGCAGAGTTTCTGGTTTCTGGAAACCACCAGCTTTCCCATTTTTTGCTCCTTCGGCCCCCAGATTTTGTCTCTTAGTTTCCCAATTTAAATAACTTCCCGTTTGAGATACCTGCAGTGGTTTGTAGTTCCCTGAATGAACCAAGAGCATCTCCGTTTGGCCTATATTATCTTCCTGTGCCTCCTCACAATCTAAGTGTGCCTTGCCCAGTCCTGAAAAGCTGTGGTCAGCATATTCACCATTTTGCCCTGCTACTGAGGATCCCATCTGGTCGGTCTGTAACACAACTCTTGAAGGCCGTGCAGGCAAAGGGCTCACAAAATTCATGAGCCCCTATGTCAGCAGAACGACTTCAGATGTTATGGCTGCCATTTTGACAAAGCCATGTGAAATACCTAAAATCCAACTGAATATCAATATATCCTTCGTAAGTCTTGAGGCTGAGAACTTAAAAAAAAATATATATATATATATACATATATATAAACTTAGGAACAAAAAATGCAGAATATGATTAACTGATCCACCTGAGCGGGAGCTGTGGACTTCTGTAAGTAGACTGAAGAATTAAGTAATGCATCTATTTTGAATCTAGGGACGTGGGCCAAGTGACCCTTCTTTTAAGTTATGGCTTCATCAACATAGAAATTATAAACGGGACTCAGTGAGTCTCCTCAGCACTGCAGGTAAGAACCTAGTGTTGTGTTTAAGGTCTGTTCCATTCCATGGAATGGCAATTGTCTTCCTTAACGGGTGAGAACCTTTCAAACAGGGTTAAGCATGACAATGGCTAAGAGAAGTAAAACGGTGGTATTACTATTTCAGGCACTCTTACTTTTTTTTTTTTTAACTTGGTAAATATTAGCTGTTATTACTCTGTTATTATTGCTACAACTATCACTAATTTTGTTAATTGGTTTCAGGGGAGCCTGGGCGGCTCAGTCGGTTAAATGTCTGACTTTGGCTCAGGTCATGATCTCACAGTTTGTGAGTTCGAGCCCCGCGTCGGGCTCTGTGCCGACAGCTCAGAGCCTGGAGACTGCTTCGGATTCTGTGTCTCCCTCTCTCTCTCTGTGTTCCTCCCCTGCTCATGCTCTCTCTGTCTCACACACAAAAATAAACATAAACAAATATTGTTAATTGGTTTCAAATCAGTGGTAAGGATAGAATTTTTTTCATTGAGGTATAATTGACAAGTAACATAGTAGGATGGCTTTCTTAATTCCTCTTTTTGGGAGTTTGTTGTTAGTGTATATAAACGCAAAAAAAACCAACCTTTGTATGTTGACTACACTGAACTTATACTATACTACGTACTGAATTTATTAGTTTTAACAGGGTGGTGTCTTTAGGGTTTTTCTATCTGTAAAATCATATCATCTACAAATGGTGACAGTTTTACTTCTTCCTTTGTAATTTGGATGCCTTTTATTTCTTCTTCTTGCCTAACTGTTCTGGCTAGGACTTCAGTACCATGTTGAATAAAAATGACATTCTTGTATCGTTTCTGATCTTAGGAGAAAAGCTTTCAGCTTTTACTATGGATTACGATGTTAGCTGTGGCTTGGCATCTATCATGTTGAGGTACATTCCCGTTATACCCACTTTGTTGTGAGTTTTAATAAAATAAAGTGGATATCAGGTTGATGTTAAATTTACTCAGATGCTTTTTCTGCATTTGTTGAGATGATCATATGGTTTTTATCCTTCATTTTGTTAATATTGTGTATCGTGTTGATTGATTTATTGATATTGAATGATCCTTGCACCCATGGAATAAATCCCACTTGATCACGTTGTATGTTCTTTTTAATGTATCGTTGAAATCATTTTGCTAATATTTTGCTGAGAATTTTTGCCTCTATGTGCATCAAGGATACTGGCAGGTGTGTGTGTGTGTGTGTGTGTGTGTGTGTGTGTGTGTGTGGTGTTCTTGTCTGGTTTTCCTATCAGGGTAATGCTGGCCTCATGAAATGAGTTTGGGAGAGTTTTCTCTTCTTCAGTTTTTTGGGAAAGTTTGGGAAAGATAGGTATTAAATCTCCTTTCAATGTTTGGTAGATTTCAACAGTGAAGCCATCTGGTCCTGAATTTTTGTTTGTTGGGAGATTTTTGATTACTGATTCAATCTCTTTACTAGCAATCAGTCTATTCACATTTTCTATTTCTTCACGATTCAGTCTTGAAAGAGTGTGTGTTTATAGGAATTTGTTCATTTCTTCTAGGCTGTCCAATTTGTTGATGTATAATTGTTCACAGTAGTCTCCTGTGATCCTTTGTATTTCTGTGGTATCTGTTGTAACTTCTCTCTCATTTCTGATTTATTTCTTTGAGCCCTCTTTTGTTCTTGGTGAGTCTAGCTGAAAGTTTGTCAATTTTGTTTTTCTCCTCAAAGAATCCACACTTTGTTTCATTGATCTTGATGATCATGCTTAATGTTTAATGTGCTCACAATTTTAAGAAATATGGCAGTCTTACAACTTAAGTAAGTTTATAAAGCTTTGACAGACTACCCAGAATTGGGTTTTCCTTCTTGCTGCAAATGACTAAAAATCAAAGCAAAACATATTAGACAGTAGGTAACACAGGTGTACCTCCTAGGCAGAAAGGAAAGAAATAAGGTGAGACCAACAACTGTCCTGGCTTTTTGCTTGGAGGCTTTTTCTAGAACTATGGCACGGGAAGGGGAACTCAAGTTCAGGGCCGCTCTGAAAGACATGTGAGTGTTCAGGAAAGCTGACATGGCTGGAATCTGTGGGGAAGAATACTGGGGAAAAGGGAACGACGCAGAGAAAGAGCTCCAGAAATCTGTGTAGGCATCCCCGTGAGTTTTTTGCTGAATACTAAGCCACATGTGTCTGCGCCAGGCAAAAAATAAACCACAGAGAAGTTGTAAGCGGAATTATTCCCAGAGGTTATATGGGGCTAGGAGACAGTAAATTCTGGCCAGCCAGAAATAAAAGACCTGAATAAGTGCCTCGAGCATACAGAAAAGACCCTCGAATGACTCCTTAAAAAAAAACAGGGCTCAACTAGTCCTAGGATAATGGATCTTCCAGACTTTCTTTAATAATGCCTAAAAACAATCCCTGAAAGTATCAGTCTCATCCATAAGTAACTTAGTTGCCTGTCAGGTCAAAATTCAATGTTCTTCAAAAGGAGACAACAAAGTTCAGATTCACAGTATCTAGCATCCAATCAAAAATCACTGGCCGTGTAAAGATGCAAAAGAATGTGATTCATAACAAGGATAAAACCCAATCAATAAAAGCAGAACCCAAAATGACAAAGAAAGATATTTGCACCAACAGGCAAACATTTTAAAAATGCCATTATAGGGGCCCCTGGTGGCTCAGTCAGTTAAACGCTGGACTTCTGCACAGTCATGAGGTTGCGGCTCCTGAGTTCGAGCCCCACTTTGGGGTCTGTGCTGACAGCTCAGAGCCTGGAGCCTGCTTCGCATTCTGTGTCTTCTTCTCTCTCTCTCTGACCGTCCCCTGCTCTCTCTCTCTTTCTCTCAAAAATAAATAAGCATTAAAAAAATTTTTTTAAATGCCATTATAAATTTGCTTAGGAATGTAGAAGACAATATGAGCATAATGGAGGAAAAATGGAAGACCTAAAAAAGACCCAAATGCAACTTTAGAGATGAAAAACACAACAGCAGAAATAAAAAAGAACAGCGATAAGATTAACACAATATTAGGCCTCAAGAAGATAAAAATTAGTGACCGTGAATACATAGCAGGAGAAACCATCTAAACTGAAGCACAGAGAGGAAGAAGTCTAGGGAAAAACCTGAACCCCCATGACCTATGAAATAGAAATAGAAAAGCTATTATAAAATAGAAAGCTACCTACCGTATGTGTAACTGGGGGGTCAGAAAAGTGGGGGTGGGGAGGAAATGTCAGCGAGCATAATGGCTGAAAAATTCCAAATTTGATGAAACAGTAAGTTACAAATCTCAATATACCACAGGCAGAACACATGCACATGTGCGTGCACACACACACACACACACACACACACACACACACACCATAAATGTTCCCCAAAGCACTTCATAGTCAAATTTCTAAAAAGCTGTGATATAGGAAAAAGTCTTAAAAACAGTCAGAGCCTGGGTAGCTCAGTCAGCTAAGCGTCCGACTTTGGCTCAGGTCATATCTCACGGTTTGTGAGTTCGAGCCCCATGTCGGGCTCTGTGCTGATGGCTCAGAGCCTGAACCCTGCTTCAGATTCTGTCTCTGCCCCTTGCTTGCTCATGCTCTATCTCTCTGTCTCTCAAAAATAAACATTACAAAATTAAAAAAAATAATAAATTAATTAGAGGGGCGCCTGAGTGTCTCAGTTGGTTAAACGGCCGACTTCAGCTCAGGTCATGATCTCACCGCTTGTGAGTTCAAGCCCCGCATCGGGCTCTGTGCTGACCGCTCGGAGCCTGGAGCCTGCTTTGGATTCTGTGTCTCCTTCTCTCTCTCTGCCCCTCTCCCACTCATGATCTGTCCATCTCTCAAAAATAAATAAATGTTAAAAAAAATTCAAAAAAAATTCAAAATGTAGGCAAAATAAAGACATTTCAAATAAATACAAGCTGAGAGAATTTGTCACCAGCAGAGTGGCACTCTAAGAAACGTTAAACAAAGTTTGGATTGTAGGGACATAGTATCAGAGGCAAACTTGGGTCTGCACAAAGCAGCAAGGAGTGCCAGAAATGGTAAATCTTTGGTAAATATAAAATACTTCTTACTTTAAACTGGTTTAAAAATAACCGACTCTTTAGACAAAAATGATTACAATATACTGTGGGGTTTAGAACACATGTAGAAATCAGTGGTGATGGTAGGGCAAAGACTGAGAGGGGGTAAACGGAAGAACCTCTGGAAGATTTTATGCTCACAGTGGTAGAAAGTGATCTGAAGGTAGAGAGAAGTTAAAGATGCTTATGTAACCAATTTAATGTGCAACTGACTTTGGCTTGATTTTCATGTTGAAAATTTCCCAGGTTTATGCAATTTCCATAACATTGCTTGTTTGTTTATCTATCTATTGATTTATTTAATGCTCATTTATTTATTTTGAAAGACGAACAGCGTGAGCCAGCCAGAAGGGCAGAGGGAGAGAGAGAATCCCAAGCAGGCTCCATGCTGGTTGATCTCATAACCAGGAGATCATGACCAGAGCTGAAATCAAGAGTCAGATGCCCAAATGGCTGAGCCACCCAGGCATTCTGTTATTGTATTTACAAGCGATATATTTCTAGGAATTGTTTGAAAAATTGGAAATATGTCAGATGAATGAAATACTTCAGTGACACAATATGAAGGGCCAAGATTTCATCTGTTCACTCCTGGCTTTAATTTTGTTTCTATTTATTTTTTAAATTTCTTTAAAGTTTATAATTACATGGGCCAATCAGTTTAAAGAAACTCTGAGTTGAGAGTCCTTAGGGTTCTGGGTCCCTTAATTAGTTCATTCTCATCCAGCTTTCAAAGTATTTCTAATTAAGCAGAAAACATATCATTCTAATCTATGTTTTATTTTTTTAAAAAAAATTTTAATGTTTATTTATTTTTGAGACAGAGAGAGACAGAGCATGAACGGGGGAGGGTCAGAGAGAGAGGGAGACACAGAATCTGAAACAGGCTCCAGGCTCTGAGCTGTCAGCACAGAGCCCGATGCGGGGCTCGAACCCACGAACCGTAAGATCATGACCTGAGCCGAAGTCGGACGCCCAACCGACTGAGCCACCCAGGCACCCCTAATCTATGTTTTAGAACAGTCAATCTTCCTGTCCTGGTTAGAAACAAACCAGAGAAAAATAAATGCAGGTGAGGTGGCAAGAACCTCCTAAAGCAGACGGAATTATGGTCATCCCGATCATCGTGGAAAAAGCACTGTGCCCTCTATCATTATTCAGTCATATTTGAAACACAACTCTGAGCAAACGAAGAATAAAAAGGGAATTTCTTTAACCTAATAAAGGTTTAATCAAAATAGAGTGAGCTGCAAGCGGCAACATAAAAACAAAAATAGTGGCTCAAGGATCTATTTCTTGCTCAAATGAACAGGGGCGGTCGCTGGCCAGCAGGGCGGCTCCCAGAGCATCAGACCCCAAAGCAGCTTCTACTGTGATTTCCTGTCCCCTTTCCTTGTTACAGTTCAAGAGGGCTGCTCTACCTCAGCTATCTAGAATGCACAGCAGTCCCAGAAAGGAAGAAGAGGAAAGGAAGAGCATTCCCCTTCCCGTTAAGGACATGCACCACCTCTAATTATATCTTACGGGCCAAAGCCTGGGTGGCTTAGTAGGTTAAGCGTCCGACTTCAGCCCAGGTCGGGATCCGGAGCTTCGTGGGTTCGAGCCCCGCGTCCGGCTCTGTACTGATGGCTCGGAGCCCGTGGCCTGCTTTGGATTCTGTGTCTCCCCCTCTGTCTCTGCCCCTCCCCTGCTTGCACTCTTTCTGTCTCCCCTAAATAAACATTAAAAAAGAAAAGATCAGCAAGGGATGCTGAGAAATGTACTATGCATTTCAGGTAACTTGTTAAATAAGAGAATCAATCAACCAATGGAGGGACGTGTGGAAAGAAGGTGATGAACAAAGAGACCCCCTGCCCCCCACCCTGGGAGGAGAGAGGATGGGAGGCGAAGAGAAGATTTGCTACAGAACTGGATGCTGAGGAAAGAAATCTTGGCATGCCCACACAAGGATTGGCATAAGCAAATAAGTGATTTATTTAGCATTAAGAAAATGGGTTCAGAGGGATTGCCAGACAGAGCTGAAAGGGTGGTCAGGAGGAGAGGAGAGGAAAATCTTTGGAGTCCTTTGAGCCAAGGGGAGGACTTGACACCCTCCCCCCCCCCCCCCCCCCACCATCAGCCTGAAGGCTCTTCTCCACTCTGTGAAGCCCTTGTCGCATCTTTCCAGGTTTCCGGGCACACGGGCACTCATTGCCAACGAGACGATCTGGGCCAAGCGGAGACACTTTCACAGAATAAGAGAACTCAAGAATATATCTGCACCCATAGAACCTATGGACGACTGCCTCTCTATGTGGTGAAACCGACAGCCAGGATGTTTACCATTTATTCGTTAAAGCTGCGAAACATATTTCTTCTCTCGTTGGTTACAGAACTGACTGCTGTGTTCCCTGTGCTTTCTCTCCGGTCCGATGGCACAGGCCGGGGGTGGGGGGGCGGCTGCTGTGGCCCCAGACGCTGGGCGGAAGGAGGCACCCGGGTACGAAAAACAAACTGCTGTCCTGGGCTGGGTGGGATGCCATCTCACTTTAGAGCAGTCAAGCTGAGAAAACAGGTCAGAGCTTGTGAGAAGCTGCACAGAGGAGAGAGGGAAACGGCCTGTTGTGCAACTGCACACAAACCCAGCTGGCTGGGCAGATCTGTGCCAAGCTGGCCTGAACGCAGAGAAGAGGCATTTCAGGTGACCATCAGACTGCCCCGTCCCACCTTACTTCTCCAAGACAAGTGACCCCGCAGCTCTGCCTAATCCCAGCCCTGCCAGCTCAGAATCCTTGGCCCTCTCCTTTCGTCTTCCGTTCTTCTACAACAGTCCCACCTCTGGGAGCTAGAGCCGAAGTTACAAACCTGAGTTCACGGCTCAGAAATAGGATCCCATCCCATGGTTCGTGACACGTACATAAATAACATTTAAAAGGTCATGTGAAACCACGAGCTGCTGTGACACACCTCTGAGAGTGGCCAAAATCCAGAAGGCTGACAACACCCAAGGCTGGCAAAGATGTGGAACAGCGGGAACTCTCCTTCGTTGCCGAGGGAATGCAAAATAGTGCGGCTGGTGTGGACCGCGGTTTGGCAGCTTACTGCAAAGCGAAACGTAGTCTTACCAAATGATCCAGCGATCACGCTCCTAGGTGTTTACCCAAATAGACTGAAAACCTACGTCCACACGAAAGCCTGCACACCAGTGTTTATCGGAGGTTTGTTCATAATTGCCCAAACTCAGAAGCAATCAAGATGTCCTTCAGTAGGTGAATGGGTAGACTGTGGTGCGTCTAGACAATGGACTATTATTTAGGGCTAAAAAGAAATGAGCCAGGAAGCATTGAAAACAAAATGCGGAGGAACCTTAAATACGCTCTCAAGTGAAAGAAGCCAATCTGAAAATGCTGCATGCCGTATCATTCCAACCATCTGACGTATGGAAAAGGCAAGACTGTGGCCACAGTGAAAAGATCAGTGGTTGCCCAGGGACAGGGCGCAGGGGTGAATAGGTGGGGCACAGGATTTTTGGAGCAATGGGAGTTGTAACAAATGTCCATAGCAGGACAAGATGTTAACAGCAAGGGAAACTTGGGGTGGGGGGTGTTTGTGGAAACTCCCTGTATTTTCCGCTTCATTTTTCTATCAACTTAAAACTGCACACACACACAAAAAAAAAACATCAAATCTATTCATTTTTTAAAAGATATACGTTAACAGTAACAGTGCCACCCTCTAAAAAAGTATTGATTGGCTTTCCCACAAAGAAGGTGTTAAGTACTTATTATCTGTTTTAATGTAACTTGATTAATGTAACGTTAATGTAAACTTATTACGTTTATAGTAGAGACATGGAGATACTTTTGCAAAGTAAAAAACCATGGAGTGTTATGTTTAAAAATTAAACCAGGAGAAGGGCGCCTGGGTGGCTCAGTCGGTTGAGCGTCCGACTTTGGCTCAGGTCATCATCTCGCGGCTTGTGAGTTCGAGCCCCGCGTCGGGCTCTGTGCTGACAGCTGCAAGGCAATGTGTTAAGTCTTGATGTCAATTCTTGCCCCCCACCCAGGGCTTGGGAGCTGGTGGGGAAGACACAGGGGGCAGGTGATGATAAGGGCAAGCGTTCATTACCTCTGCAGGCAGAAGTAAGGCCCACAACATTATTTTAAGCTTCTGCACGAAGAGTAGTGTCTCCATTTCCTAACAGGAACTGGACGATCCAGGGAAGGCTTCTTGGAGAGAAACGTGATGGACTGATACCCCAAAGATTAAAAAGGGTAGACAGGTGACAAGGGGAGTCCTGGGAGAATGTACCGGACACAGGGAATGCTTGTGGGAAAACCTGGAAAAGAGGGTGTTAAGGACCTGAAAGAGATTCATTCAGTGTGGCCAGAGCAGAGATTGCAGGAGACGGTCCTGAGGCCCCAGCGTGTGGGGACGACGATGGAGGGTGTAAACCATGCTGCTTGGGCTCTACCTAGAGAATAACAGGGAAGCATTAAAGGGCTGTGACATGACTGGGTTCGTGTTCTGGAAAGACTATGGAGAGTGGATGAACGTGGAACCACAACACTCAAGAAACTGGTTCAGTAATTCACGGAAGTGAACAAGTACCAACGAGAATAAAGGCGGAAGGATGGAGAGAAGGTGAAGATACCAGCCAGAGACTGAGAATGAGCTGGTGCCTTTGGTGATTAATTTGCTGTCAAGAGAGAGGAATCAAGTATATTGCCTATATGTTAGGCTTGGGAAACTGATTAGACAAATGGTGCATTCACCCAGGTAGGCAATAACGGAAGTAGGAAGTAGGCAGATCTTTTTTTTTTTTTTTTTAAATTAAGACTGTATTTTTTCAGAGCGGTTTTAGTGTCACAGGAAAATGGAAAGTTTCAGAGATTTCCCATTACACCCCCTGTCCCCACCAATGCACGACCTCCCCCCCACCAACCCCCCATCGATGGCCTACACCACAGTGGTACACTTGTGACGATCAGTGAGCCCGCACTGACCATTCGTCACCAGAAGCCTGTAGGTTACATTAGGGTTCACTCTTGGTGTTGCATATTCTGAGTTTGGACAAATGTATGAAGACTTGTAGCTCTCATTGTAGTATCAGACACAGCAGTTTCATTGCGTCTGTGAAACTCCTCTGTGCCCCTCCCATTCACTTCTCTACGCCCCCCCCTCGCCCCCCAACCACTGATCTTTTCACTGTCTCCATAGTTTTGCCTTTTCCAGAACGTCATATAGCTGGAATCATACCGTCTGCAGCCTTCTCAGCCTGGCTTTTTGGCTTTTTCCACTTAGTCATACACATTTAAAGTTCTTCCATACCTTTTCATGGCTCGATAGCTAATTTCTCTTTAGAACTGAATAATATTCCACCACCTCACCTACTAAAAGACATCTCGGTTGCTCCCAATTCCTTGACGATTTTGAATAAAGCTGCTGTAAACATTCGTGTACAGGTTTCTGTGCGAACATAAGGTTTCAACTCATTTGGGTAAATATCAAGGAGTGTGATTGCTTGGCTGGTATGGCAAGGGGCTTAGCCGCGTAGGAAATTGCCAAAGCGTCTTTAGAAACGGCTGCCCCATTTTGCACTCCCATCATCCACGAATGACAATTCCTATCGCGCCAGCATTTGGTGCTGTCAGGAATCTAGATCCGGGTCCTCTTCCCTCTTCCTTGGCGAGGTGTCTGTTAACGTCTTTTGCCCATTTTTAAATCAAGCTGTTTGTTTTCTTATTATTGAGTTTTGAGAGTTCGTTGTATGTTTTAGGTAACAGTCCACGATTAGGTGTGTCTTCTGGAAACATTTTCTCCCAGTCTGTGGCTTGTTTTCTCATTTCTTGACACTGCCTTTCACAGAACAGAAGTTTTTAATTTTAATGAGGTTCACCTCATCAATTCTTTCTTTCGCAGGTCATGCCTTTGGTGTTGAAGACACAGTTTTGAAAGTGAATTGAGTTCCATTCTGTACCTGTTGGATTTGAGTCCCCTTTGGACGTCCATTTGGTTACAGGACCCTCAGCCTAGAAGAACAGATTTGGTCTGTTCATTGGGATCCCCTTGTCTCCTTGTCTCCTTCCCCAGCACTCATTGCCTGGATGGCAGCTTAGTCCGCACTCAAGACACTGGGATCCCTGTCACCGTCTCCCTTGGAGGCCCCCTCCTCAAAAGTAGCAAGACAGCATTGAGAGACAGGAAACGGCTCCTGTTTCTTTGGCATTCTGGGACAATTTTTCTGCTCTCTTCCATTGGGGAAGCAAAAGCTTTCTACGTGCATGCACTGTTCTCAGGGGGAAAAGTTGGGCTTTACACTAAGAGATTCTTGGCTCGGGATTCCCAGACAGGGTTCGGGAAATCTGATTTTCAGTTGCGAGATGGTATGTGAGAGAGAAGTGGTTTAATTTGGATTCCCAAGGAGCCGTGCCTCAGACGATCCTAAGCCAAAACCTGTTGGACTGATCATAGATTTTAGACCACAAGGAGGGAAATACAGCATGTGATAAGGCAGCATATATGAAGAAAGACCTCAGGACATCCAAAGGGGTTTAGTGTTTTGCCTTCTGCCTAAAACTAAGGGAAGGGTCATGTCCCAAGTCAGCCACAGTGGAGCACACGTGTGGTGGCTAGACCTATTTGTGTCATCAGTTCTTTGGCCTCTGGATGGGGGTGTACCTGAACCTCCAAAGCTGCAGGCAGGGAGAATCACTCAGGCTTCTGTTGTGGATCAATTAACAGCAAATTCATCACGACGAAACAGAAGGAGATGCTGTAATGAACCACCCAAACGGATGTCTCTTTTTGGACGCCTGGACGGTACTAGGCATTAACGCTGGGAACTTCCATCACCTCCTGGAAGAATCTTGAATTTGACCTAATATTTATCCCAAGTAGGCCAAGCGGTAAAACAGGAGGACCTGAGTTGCCATGCAGGAGTGGGGTGAAGATTTGTTGTTTCTTTTTTTCTGGTTCCCTCAATGGAAATCCATGCTCTTGAGCAAGTTAAGATGTAGAAAATAAAGTTCCATTTCTGCACAACTGACGTAGAGTGTGAGATTTTGCATCTTCTAAGCAAGCCCCCGTGTCACTTCTGGAACATGAAACTCTTTCTTTGGATCTGAGAGTCCGTGCCGTCCAATTACAGCATCCTTTCCCTGACTCTGCTGCTATGACATCCCGTTCCATACCGGCCCACCTGTTAACATCTGTTTATGTCCCTTCTCTTTACCTTGTATCCTGACAGCATCTCTAGCTATTTTAGCACATTTCAGTATCCGAGTTATTTTAATATATTTCAACATACCCCAATAAAGGTCATCCCAGGTGACCCTCTGTTACTGCCTTTGGCCTTATGGTTCCTTCACCTCCTTGTCTTGCAACCACTAAGCAATGGCTGATTGTTACCCTCTACTCCTCTGCTTGCAAAAGCTTGGAATTGGTGTATCCCTCACTCGTTCCCTTTCTACCACCCCGATGCAGCCTTTAGCTAATGGCACACAATCACCTACACTATTCAGTAACCTGCTTCCGGTCTCATTTACTTCTGTGTCCGATTTCGATATACCGTGGTCAGCTATTTTAACTCTCTTTGTTAATCCTCGAGGCCTTATTAAGCATCCTGCCATATCCAATTTTCTGTCATTGCTGTTTTCATTTCTCATTTCTGCTTCTGGGCCGCGGATCACTGCCAAAGAATATGCTGGAACTCTGCCAACCCGATCGACAATGTATTCGTGTTAACTTCAGCTGGGATACATTTCTGCTTATCAGGCTCATCATTTCATGTCTTTCCATTTCCCCCAGAAAACCGCGATGGTCTTCTAAACTGGAGTACATCCTAAAAGCATTTTGAAAATCTACATACCTCCTCAGACATTTAAAAATGGACATACCAACGTTTTCAGCAAAGATTTAAATAGTTCACAAGTATGTACTTCCTGGTTTATTTTAAGATTGACACTTTATTTATTTTTTTTTATTTTTATTATTTTTTTTTTAACATTTATTCATTTTTGAGACAGAGAGAGACAGAGCATGAACGGGGGAGGGTCAGAGAGAGGGAGACACAGAATCTGAAACAGGCTCCAGGCTCTGAGCTGTCGGCACAGAGCCCGACGCGGGGCTCGAACTCACGGACCGCGAGCTCATGACCTGAGCTGAAGTCAGCCGCTTAACCGACTGAGCCACGCAGGTGCCCCAAGATTGACACTTGAAAATAAAAGTGTTGCATTTTCCCTTTAAATGAATCCAGTGTAATAGAAATACCGTGGTAATTTGACACCTGGCTTTATCCATTTAAAAAATACACAAAGGTTTTTTTTTTTTTTAACAAATTTTTCATTATTCCTTTTATTTCTTGAGCTCATATTCTGTTCTGCTTCCCCCACATTTTATCTCAGTGTACTTTTATGCTTCATGTCATCACTCTGTCAGATTTCTCTACAATGAAACTCAGGCAGTATTTAATTTATTTTTATTTACCGTGACTACAAGATTTATGTGTTAAAACATTTCTTTTTGATTGGGCTCTCATGAAAATCATTACAAGTGCAGAGTTGCTCCAAACATCACACATATATGGCAGTTTGAAAAGCAGGTATTAAAGCACACATTTTATTGCAAAGGCATGCTAATTAGGCAGATAGGAACGAGTATCTGGTTACTTAATGAAAGGAGCTATTGAGTTTTTTCTTTGTGTCGTGCACCTGAGAGTTTTACACCCAGGCAGTGCATGGGATGGATGAGAAATTCGCTTGTTTTTGAGAAAGTGGAGGAAAGAAGGGCTGGGTGGGGGGGGAGGTGGTGGTGGGTGAAGAGGATACAGCAAGATGTACCCACTCGGTGCCCCGTGCTCCCCTGGGGCTCCTGGGATCCCACTTTGAAGACCAGTTGTTCTGAACTTTCCTCTCCTTGAGCCCCAGTCCCCAGGCAGTGAGGACACAGGTCCACGGAGACTTTCGAGACCTTCCTTTGAGACCTTCCTTCGTTTTCCATCCTCGCTCCTGGAAGTGATCTCACCCCCCTGCCCCCATGTCCTCTTCCTTCCACCCCCTTGGAAGATGTATCCTTGCTTTTAAGGTTCATGGATTCCTTTCCACAGATGCTGGGTTTTTTTTTTTCTCATGGTTTTAATTGCATCCCGTCTCTCACGATTTCTTTCTTTCCAGATGTTTTTCCTTCTGCCAACTAGCTTGCCCAGTCTCTCCGGTTTGTGTGCTTTTAAAAACACTTTTAATTTAAAAACAAAAAACAAAAAAACAACAAAAAAAGTCCTCTTCACTGGACTTTTCTGCCTTGTCAATCAATGTGCTTCCATTCCCTTTGCAGCCACATTTCTAGAATTGCATATTCAATTCCACTATGTCTAATTTCTCTCAATATTTTATCTCCCACCCCACCCTGCAGTCGTCAACACTCACACTCCTTCCTAGAGTGTTTTCCACCTTGTGCGGTCCCCTAAGTACATTTGATGAGGGAGCATAAGACAAGCTGAGGGCAAAAGCTAATGATACCCTCCCAACTCCCAGTCGGGATGTGTGTGACATTCCTCAGGCACTCCCAGCTACCCAAGGACAAAGGAAAGGGAAAAACAATGGTTAAATGATAGAGACCACAGCCCTGAAGGACCTGAGTCTCCACCAGTTTACATATGTCTTGGTAAATTACAAGAAAAAGCAATCTTATTGATAGCCTGACCTTCAGCAACCTAGAGACTCAGTTTCCTGGAGACCCAACATCACCTTGTCCTCCATCGTGATGTGGGGAACAAAGGCAAGAAGGAAATGGCAAGTAAAATTAAGTTCCCTTATAACCTGCAGCCCATTGACAAATCTGGGAGGCACATACAGAGTAGAACATTCCTCCAGGAGCCCTACTGTCCTAATGTTAATACCTTACTAGAGGGGAAAACAACCTTAACTCCACAGTAGTAAGGACTCAGGTATCTTCTGAGTCCTCTTTAGCATATCAAAGTCCTTCTAGAGGCCTCCCTTTTGCTTTACTCCCCCAGCTCCATAGTATATAAGCAGTCACTCTTCTGGAGCAGCTCTTCCTGCCCGGGAGTCCTATCCCCAGGTTTTAATAAAATCACCTTTTTGCACCAAAGACATCTTCAAGTCTTCAAGAATTCTTTCTTGGCCATCAGCTCCAGGCCCCACAGTCACTCAGAAGCCCCATCACACTTGTTTATATTTTCTAGATTTTCCACTTCTTGGATGCCAACTGGTTGTTTCATTTCCCCATTGCTCAGGTGATGCACTCCAAATGCACCCAGGCTGTTTCTCTGAGAGCCTCGCCACACCCCTGCTTCATGCTGGGGCTCTCCTCCTCTTAGGGATTTCTAACGTGCTCTGAAAGGCTGCCCCTTGCTCAGAAATTCAGTTAATGCATTCTTTAAAATCTCCCGTGAGACTTCGTCTTTGACCCATTTTTGAAGTGTGCTGTTTTGCTTCCAGGTGTTTCCATTTGGCCTCCACTGACCATGCTCTCAATCAATGTTTCAGTCGCACTTCCCCTTGCTGCTTGTAGCAGAAACCCTACCTCCAGCCCAACTCAATGTACCATACCATCCGCTCTCTCAACATTACCTTGGGTCTTCCTGGATTTGTACTTCTGTTTATATTTAGAATTCTCAGGTGTTTTGCTTCATTTTGTTTTGTTGTGTTTTGTTTTTGTTTTGTGTTTTAGCTTCCCAGACACTGGTTGCAAAGTCATTTGAAGGCTATTCTATCTTAAAAAGATTTTGTTTAATGTTTATTTACCTTTGAGGGAGAGAGAAAGAGACAGAGCACAAGCAGGGGAGGGGTAGCGAGAGAGGGAGACACAGAATCCAAAGCAGGCTCCAGGCTCCGAGCCATCAGTACAGAGCCCGAAGCAGGGCTCGAACCCACGAACTGTGAGATCATGAGCTGAGCCAAAGTCTGACGCTTAACCGACTGAGCCACCAAGGTGCTCCTACTTTTTTTTTTTTTTTAAGTTTATTGATTTATTTTGAGAGACAGAGACAATGTGAGTGGGGAGGGGTAGAGAGTGAGAGGGGGACAGAGAATCCCAAGTAGGCTCTGTGTCATTAGCTCAGAGCCTGGTGTGGGGCTTGAACCCACAAAAACTGTGAGATCATGACCTGAGCTGAAACCAAGAGTCGGCCACTTAACCGCCTGAGCCACCCAGGCGCCCAAAGGTTATTCTATTTCTTAGCTTAAGAAACAATTGTAGGTTGAAATTATGGAAATATAATAAACAGTAATCATTCTGGGGCAAAAGAGGTACCTTAAAAAGAGTCATCAGATTACTGTCCAGAGTTTGGGTTTCTAACCATATACCTGATTTGTTCCCAAACAATACAGAATGCCATGCCTTGAAAATGTGTGATGAATGTCTACCGCCATCTAAATGGGTGACTCCGTAGTCAATTCCCACTCTTATTCATTTGCTCTGAGAATTTGAGTAAATTCCTCATGTTTTTCAAGTTTCTTTTGAACGGGGCTAATAATGATTCATTTGCAAAATGCCTTGGGTAAGAAGATCTCATATGTGCAAAGGTTTTTTTTTTAAATATATAACTAATAACAACATCTGTGAGGTTTCACAGAATATTATTACAGTATTTAATTTGAGAGAACAAATACATCTAATTGAGGCTTGTTAAACAATGGAGAACACAAAATTATTTTTTTGGAAACCCAAAATGCATTCAATGAAAATTACCAGGTAGCAAACGTAACTCAAACAATTCCACTTCATTGTAACCCTTTGAATTTATATTATCCTCCTTTCTAAGTTCAAAGAATTTAATTAAATGATTGTTTACAAAACCCAACATATAATCATCCAACCAAGTCTACTGGTTAGTAAATGAATCATAGAACAATACTTTGCTATGTATGTTTGCCCATGTGTTTACAATTTCTAGCGTGAAATTTCATCAGTTAAAATGCTATCAGTTTCCTGCTCTGAGTGGCACTTTGACATTTGGCGGGATCATTCTAGAATTCCTACCCTTTCCTTAGTAAGGCTCATTAGTGGTGGTCAGGAACACTGGGAGCCCTGTTACTGACACCCCCTATGTCCACACATGGGCTGGTTTTGGGTAAACATCTTTGGCAGTGGGCCTTCCACTGCAGTCTGAACTCACTCTGTCCTGGAGCGACTTGTGAAAATACAGTTTCCCAGGCCCCACAACCAGAGAATCGGAATATCCAAAACTGATCCTGGAATCTGCCTTTTTTTTTTTTTTTAAATCACTCTAAGTCAAGTCAGAGCTCATTAAAATGTACGCATCACTGATGTGATACAAGACAATCTATTTTCAGGCTTGGAATTTCTCCGCACATACCATCATTGGGCTCACCTGCCCACATCCCTAGGGCATGGCTAGTATCCCATTTAGAATTGCTCTCCGCTTCTGGGTGCCGTTTTACATTACCTTTGTACCAACCCGTGGGGACGAAGGTCCCTAGTTTAGTCTTCACCTATCAGTGTTTGCCTTCCTTTCCTGCTGTTTTGATTCTCTGTGTGCTGCTCAGTCTCATTGATTAGGTACTATATTATTTTACATATGTGTTTCTAGGTTCTCAGGTTATTATTTTTAGTTGCATAACTTGTGTTATGGTTAGTCTCCCCACACTGGGGTGTATGTTTAGCTTCCCCAACCAGATTTTAAACTGCTTGGAGACAGAGAGAAAGGCTCCTTTCTTTCGTATTCTGGACCAGTGCCCTGCTCAGAACTCTGAGGCCAGCAGGTGTTCATGAAATGCATTTTAACAGGCTGGTGTTTTGCATACACATCTTCAGCTTGAGAAGAACAAGTATGGCCTGGGAGCTCCATGGTAATGCGGTGACTGGATATCCATGCATAGATTACCTAATGAGATATACGAATACAGCGTTAGATACCCGGCTCATCCGGCACCTCATGAGAGGGAAGGGGCCATTTTGGGATAGCCTTATTAGCATCCGGGAGGGAGTTGTGATTAATTAAAAATGTTAGTGATCATTAGTGCCTGAGAGTCAGGGGACACGGTTTACTCAGCATCCGCTCTAATTAGAACTTAAATGCCAAAAAAAAAAAAAAAAAAAAAAAAAAAAAAAAAAAATTGCCTGTATTCTAGTCCCTTCAATGTGTAGTCATTCCAGGAACATCTTAGAATAATAGATGACATGTCACTGAAGCCAATTAGCATTTCCTAAAAACCTGAGCATGCTTCCATTTCTTCTTCGAAAAAGCACTTTTCTTATTAAATGGCAGAGCGTGTGCGTATGCGTGCAGTGTGTATACAAGCGTGTGGACACCGAGGGAGGCTACCTGAGTTTTAGCTCTAATGAGGAGAGAACACGTTCCACGAATGCACGCCAGTTAGTGCGCAGCATTTAGCCACAACTATGAAAATTGAAATCCAGCCCACGATGTAAGGTTTTGTATCCTTGTGGTAACTCTCCCTCGGCGGTCAGGAAATTAATATGTGTGCTTGGGTTGAAAAGCCCGCTTTGAACTCAGTGGTTTAAATGAAGTTGTACTGAAGGAAATCATTAGAAGTCTCCATATGAATATTTCACTACCTGTGTTTACAGAAATGCCCTCTCTGTGAGGATGTGGACCTGAAGTTTCTTCTAGAACTTAGGCAGGGAGGCATTTTGGTTCCTCCGGGAAACTGGCACGCTTCCTCCTTTATGAAAATAGGAGCTGCGTAATTGACAGTGTCTGGCTTTTGTTCGGTTGCCAAAAATCTCGGAGCTAAATTTAAAGCTCAGCTCCGCCAGTTTTGCAGAGATTTAACAACTGAGTATCTGTGTTCTTTTATCATCTTGCCTTGGCGTTCTCCTTTTATTATATTTCAGGCACCCCTACCTGGAATCCTTCATGGAAAAACGTGGAATGAGCACATTCATAAAATGAAATAGGATTGTTGCTTTGTGAGTTATTAGGGGGGATTTGTGAGATTTGTTAGGTAAGTAACAGAACCTCAGTGTTCATCTGCAAAAATGAACATGGTAATACTTTCCCACCTACTTCACAAGATGGCCGTGAGGATTCATTTAGGCCAGGTCCGTTGTAAGAAAGAGACAAATGGGATTTTTGTACAGAAGGTCCCAGCTTTGAAGTCTAAGCTATATTTACTTTAAGGACTCAGGATTCGGTGTTTTTAGAATATGTGGGGCAGACCAAGCAAGACTGGGAAGGATAAGACGAATCCTAGAACTCATCCTAGGGGAAGGGAGGATTAAGATGAACTCAATCATTGTCTAGGATGAGCGGCTCGATGTCAGCAGGTGGAATGCTTTCATTTATAGTATGCTCGCCCCTTCATGCCATATTTATGCCAGGGCCCTGGGAGAGAAAGGATAAAAATTAGAAGCGCTGTTCCACTAAAATCTCTGCCAGGAAAGCAAAGTGACTCTTTTGTAAGGAAGGACCGGCGCAAAGCAGAAATCTACCCTTGTAACCTCCGCTTCCTCGCTTGCTATTTTGTCTTGAGTCACTTTGATCTTCTTAGTTGATTGGCCCAATAGTCACCAGCTGCTCTACTGAAATGACCACGAAAACGTTCAACGATGATTGCCTAGGAGCTAAGTCCAAGGTCTCATCTTACCGGTCTCTCTGGACTGTGACAGAGTTCATCACTTTCTCTTGGCGATGCTCTTGTCTGGACAGTGGGACACAATCCTGTTACCTCTCTGACCACTGCTCCTCCCCTCCGACCACTTCCTGTGCTGCAGCTCACTCTCTAGGATTGGAGGGTTGGAAGTCAGCCCCTCCAACTGTCTTATTTTCACAATACACACTTCAGGACCACAGGTATCCTGTTTGACGAGTTGTATAATAACGACTGTTGTCATAACAGAATGACAAGGTAGGTTAATTCGCTATTTCTAAGGATAGAATATGGCCACATCTATGTGACCAAATTTGCATTGGAGATGCCTCCCTGAATAGGGGAAAAAAGGAGCCTACGTGTGGAGGATTGCTTCTAGATCTGGGCACACCTCTCAACATTTACAGACACCTGTAGAAATATCATTTGTGTAGAGAAGAGAATTGAGAGCTACCCATTCAATCCATTCCCAGTTAATCCACCCTCTGAATTCCGATGACCCTAAATCTGGATCTCTATTCCAGAATTTTCTCTTGATTTCTAGACTGATGCTTCTAACAAGGTCACGATACTTGAGTCTTTCTCCGGAACTCAAACTCAACCTTGTTATCTTTCCCTTGGACACGTTTCTCCTTCTAGACTCACCAGCCCATCTGGAGTTTTCCTAGATTTATTTTACCCCTGTCTACTCCACATTTGACTGAAGTTGCTTATATTTCTGTAGCAAATCTATCCCTTCCTCCAAATCAATTGTCTTCGCACTTCAGTGATTGTGGGTAATCTGATGCTGCTGGTTGAGGGGGTAGGAAGGGGCATTTAGACTTATGTTTTTCTCTAACACTTTCTCACTTACCTTAGGTAATCCCTCCTTTCCCCGTCTCACAAGACTCCGAGAGAACTTTCTGTGATGTGCTGTCCAGCACAGTCGCCTTTAGTCACATGAGGCTACTGAACATCTGAAATGCAGCTACTACAACTAAGGAACTGAGGTTTTAATTATTAAGTTATTATTTAATTTTCAATGTGGCGAGTGTCTACTGTATTGAATGGTGCAACTCTGTTCCAAGACAAGAATCTATTCATATTTCTTCTTCATTTAAAATATTCTAATGGCTCTAAATGGGCCATAGACTAAAGATGCATTATAATGTAATTCCTTTTCAATTTTGAAATCAGGTGGACTTGTTCAAATATTGGCCCCAATACTTCATAGCTATATTGCTTTGGGCAAGTGAGTTCATCTTTGATTCTCAGTGTCTTTGTCTGTTAATGTAATAACACATTATATTAATCATAGCACGTGATCAGTGACTAGACCCCATTAATTTTTTTTTAATTTTTTTTGTTTATTTATTTTTGAGACAGAGAGAGACAGAGCATGAACAGGGGAGGGTCAGAGAAAGAGGGAGACACAGAATCGGAAGCAGGCTCCAGGCTCTGAGCCATCAGCCCAGAGCCCTACGTGGGGCTCAAACTCACGGACCTCGAGATCGTGACCTGAGCTGAAGTCGGACGCTTAACCGACTGAGCCACCTGGGCGCCCCTAGACCCCATTAATTTTAATAAGAAACTGATAGCCATGAATAATAATGTAGTAACAATAGTAATTATCATTCCAAACTCTGTTGTAAGGCACATAAGTCCGTTTACAATTTGGAGCTTGCCCCTTGCTTTCCCATTTCAATTTTGATATACCGTGTCTTGGGCCTTAACTTCTAGACTCCCTGAATTGTTTGTGTTTTCCCCAAATAGTCTCACCTAACTCGTGTTTTTGTGTCTTCAGTTGTATTGGTTTACCCTGGCAAACACATCTTTTTATTTTGAGCCCGAGCGGACACCTTACCTATGAAATCTTTCTGCTTTCCCCTGTCATAGCAAGTAGGGCTGACTACCTCGTCCTTTTCTGTTGGAACAATACACAATTTCTATCACAGCACCTATCACCTTTTATTGCATTTGTCTGTCCACATGGGTCTGCTCCTCCTAGACTGTGTTCCTGGAAAGCAGGACCATTTTTCGCTTATGTGTTCCCAGGACCATACATCACACACTGCAGGCACTACAGACCAACTTGTTGAGAGAATCATGGGCCAGGTCCTATGGAAAAGTAAGTTTTTGACGGTTCCTTGAGCTATAGCTATAGAAAACCATTTAAGTTTTGGTACACGATTGATTCCCAAGTAGTTGTTATGTGGCCTCGGTAATCTGCCCCTTTCCTCTGATCTTTCCCAGTGGAGGGGCTGGAGAGTAGAGTTTCTTGAGGGTTCATCTAACTCTGACACATTCAACCCTCAGTGTGTGCTTTTATTTATTTTTTTAAGTTATTTATTTAGAACAAGTAGGGGAGGGGCAGAGAGAGAGAGAGAGAGAGAGAGAAAATTCCAAGCAGGCCCACTCTGTGGGGCTGTTTCTCACCACCCCATGAGATCATGAGATCATGAGATCATGACCTGAACTGAAATCAAGAGCGGGATGCTTAATCAACCAAACAGCTCAGGCCCCCTACCCCTATTTGGTTCTGTTGTATTTTACTGACATGTAACATATTTTTTGACCCCAAGGGAAAAAAAATGTTGAGGTTTTGAATGCAAATAAAGATTTGAAGTTGGTACTTATTATTTTTTCTAAAGTAGATATCCTAAAGTAGATATCCCAAACAGTGGCTGAAACTTTAAACACCGAAAGTAGAATTCAAAATCAAACTAAAAAGGCAAGGAAGGGTGCCTGGGTGGCTCAGCCTTCAAGCATCTGACTTCGGCTCAGGTCATGATCTCACGGTTCGTGAGTTGGAGTCCCACATCGGGTGAGCTCGAGCCTTGCCTTGGGGGAGCACAAGCCCAGCTTGGGGTAAACTCAAGCCCTGTTTCAGGTGAGCCCTGTTTCTCTCTTTGTCTCTCTCTGCCCTTTCTGGGATTCTCTCTTTCTCTCTCTCTGCCCCTTGCTCACTTGTGCCCTCTCCCTTTCTCTCTCTCCAAAAAAAAAAAAAAAAAAAAAGGCAAGAAAATGGCAAAATATAGGCTGTATTCAGGAAATAGCAAGTCCTCTGAGTGGCTAGGACACTGGGCATATGCCAGTGGGAAGACAGTGTTTGGAAAGCAAGGCTGCCTATATCGCAGAGGGGTTTTGGTATCAGGCTCCATAGTTTGTTCTTAAAAAAAAAGGAGCAATGGGAATGTCAATATGGCTCCAGTGTTTTGGATTAATGACATCCAAAGAGATAAAGAAGATAAAGGATTTTCAACCTTGAGTTATAGAATGACATTCTAGGAGCCTGAACTAATATGTTGGTAAAAATTGAAAAGTTAAGAAGACAAACATTGCAGTGGACAAATATTCTGGCCTTGGGTACGGATTAAATGCAGAGAGAGAAAGAAAATGAAACGTGACCCCTTATTTCATGTCTGCAAGGAGAGGGGAACAAATCCCAGGAAGAGGGAAGCCAAGAAGTTTGAGAGGGATGGCAGGAGTTTGGTTTTAGATAACATTGACTTAGAGATGATAATGGAGTATTTTACAAGAATGTTTAATAGGAATCTGAAAAATTAAAAGTGGAAGAACCTGAAGGCAGGACTTAGGGCTGGGAGTTTGAAAGGGCCGAAGAAAGAATGTAAGCAGAAAACCTTGAGTCAAATGTCACGTAAAATCCGAATGTTCGATTTGAGCAGGACCTCAGAGATCAGGTAGTTTAACTTTCTTATTTAATAGAGGAGGAAATTTAATGCCTGAGACTTCAAAGAAGGCTTAAGGAACTTACTTATATCCTTGCATTATGATTTACTCATCTATAAATGAAGGAGGGATTTGAGGCTAGTTTTTAACAGGAAAATCATAAAGTGACTGTTTCTGCCAAGCAAACATTTCATCATTATTCTTTTAATTCAGTAGGGAGAAATGATCTTGCCTGAAAGGCATGCTCTCTTAGTTATCCAAAATGTTTCATGTTTTTAAAAAATGAGATTAGTTTTAGATCCCAGATTACAATGAAGATATTAAATATAATACAGAATGAATGCTTAGGGATAGAGATAAAACTCAAGACCCAAGTTAAATGCTTTTAAAAAAAGCTGAGCTCATCCCTGTTTGTTTTCAAATACTCGAGGCTATAATTTGATAGCCCAAAGACAAGAAATGGAAAAAAAAAACCCAATGGAGCCGACCCTGGTGTCCTAAAGTGACAACAGACCAATATGTAGATTTCCCAGGTCAAGCCTATGGAGGGAATGATGCATTCATCAGTCTGGCTAGACACCTGAGGTTAAGAATTGGTTTACGTAACAATTAGAGGACCGATGGGTGCTGCATTACTAGAAATTTCTCTTTGTATATACTCCCCTTGTCCACAGTCCCTAACTGTCATCTGAGATGGAAACTGAAAATCCCATCTGACTCCTTTCTTATTAGAAATCAAACACTCAGGAAAACTCGTCATAGCATAAAAAAACAAAGAAAATAAACTATAAAGGTTAGGTCTGATTATGGGGGTTATTTATTTATTTTTTTTTCAGTGGTGCAGGGCACTACAATCTAGTTGAAAAGAAAATATATCAAGAGGAAATACTTGCTACATGGACCACTAATAATTAATATTCTTAATATTCAAAATGAGTTTTCAAAGCAGCAAGTATCAGAAAGTTACCCCTCCCCCCACATACCATATGGAATATTACGCAGCCATAAAAAATAATGAAATCTTGCCATTTGCAAAGATGTGGATGGAGCTAGAGAGTATGCATAGTAAGTGAGATAAGTCAGTCAGAGAAAGACAAATACCATATGATTTCATTCATATGGGGGATTTAAGAAACAAAACAGATGAACATAGGGATAAAAACAAAGAGAGAGAGAGAGAGAGGCAAACCATTAAGCAGACTCTTAACTATACAGGACACACTAAGGGTTGCTGGGGGGAGGGGAGTGGGGGTGGGTTAAATGGGTGATGGGTATTAAGGAGGGCACTCATTGTGATGAGCACTGAGTCTTATATATAAGTTCTGAATCACTAAATCCTACACCTGAAACCAATATTACACTGTATGTTAGCAAACTGGAATTCAAATAAAAACTTGGAACAGAAAAGAATAAGAAAGTTGCCCCTAGAGGAAAACAAATAAATGGATAATGTTTTACAAAAGAAAAGTAAAAATCGCCAAAGACCGTAATAATCTTAATATTAATGAAAAAAGGCAAGACTTATTCTCTTTTTGCCAAAGCTCTGTCCAGTGGCCCGAGACCATCGTTACTTGTCTGTCTTTGGCAAAGATCAAAAGTGATGATAATATCCAGTGCTAGGGAAACCAGCATTCAGTTGGTAGGGGAATAAATGTTCTTCAGAAGATTTGGTAATTTGAACCATAATCTTAACGAATGTTCAAACTCTTTGTGCAGGGCAGACTTCTAAGAGACTCTACTTTTCCTGCTTCCTGTTCTATGTATTTGTACAATCTCCTCCCCTTGAGTGAGGGTGGGACTGTGAACATAATGGGATAGCCCTCTGGTAATTGGGTTACAGTATATGACAAAAGCAAAGAGATTTTGTAGATACAATGAAGGTTGCCAATCACTTGACTCTGAGTTAACCAAATGACAGATTATCTTCAGTGGGCCTGGCCTAATCAGGTAAGCGTTTTAAGGAAGAGTCTAGAGGTGCATGACAGGAAGTGTCAGCAGATGCTACTCTGTTGGATGGACTTGCGGAAGCAAACTGTCATGCTGTGAAGTTGGCCACGTGGCAGAGAATGGCAGGTGGTCTCTCGGAGCTGAGGAACAGACCTTCAACCACCAGAAGCTGAATTCTGCCAACAGCATTGAGCTTGGAAAGAACCTTGAGCCCCAGACGAGATTGCAGTCTTGGCTGACACCTCGAATGCAGCCTGGTGAGATGCCGAGAAGAAAATCCAGCTAAGCCCCGCCAGATTCCTGACCCTTAGAGTCTGTGAGGTAATAAATGTGTGTTGTTTGAAGCCTGGAAGTTCGTGGTAATTTGTTCCAGTAGAAAAGTAACCACATACTTTGAGTAACTAAGTCTAACCTTGGGAAATTATCTGGAGGTAATCATCCGATGCTCAAACAAACAAAAAATATATAAGGATGTTTATTTTAGCATTATTTATTGGTGGAAGACTAGAAATAAGCTAAAAGTCCCAACGGTAGCGGATTGATGAAACATGTTCTGCTGTATCATAATTATATGCAAGAATATAAACCACAGTGGTAACTGATTACATGAGTGGTAAAATGGTGGGTCAAGAAATTCATTTTCCATTTTCCTTTTCTTTGACAAAGATCTGTTGGTTTTTAAAAGAGCCTAATGCATGTGTAACTTAATATCATTCATCTCCATTCACTTTAAATGTCCAGTTCAATGACTTTGAGTGAGTTGATACACTTGTGAAGTTGTTTCCATAATCCAGTTTAAGAACACTCTATCACCCCAAAATATTTCCTTGTGCCTATTTGCGGCTGGTCCTTGCTTCTGCTCTCAGCCTCAGGCGACCACTGATCTGCTCTCTGTTTCTATGGTTTTGTGTTCTCTAGAATTTTCATATCATTGGAACTACATTTTATCATTACTTCTGGTCTTTGCCAAAGACAGACAAGTAATGATGGCCTGGGGCCATTGGACAGAGGTTTGGCAAAAAGAGAGTAAGTCTTGCCTTTCTTCATTAATGTTAAGATTATTACGGTCTTTGGCAATTTTTACTTCTCCTTTGTAAAACATTATCCATTTATTTGTTTTCCTCTAGGGACAACTTTCTCATTCTTTTCTGTTCCAAGTTTTTATTTGAATTCCAGTTTGTTAACATACAGTGTAATATTGGTTTCAGGTGTAGGATTTAGTTTTTGTGTGCGGCTTCTTTTATTTGCAATATTTTTGAGGTTCATCCATATTGTTCATTGGTATCTCTCAGGAGTTATTCCTTTTGTATTGCTAACTACTATTCAATAATATGCTACACCTTGTTTATGCATTCATTGATTGATAGACATTTGCGTTTTCCTGGTGTTTAGCTATTATAAATAATGCATTCGTGGACAAGTCTTTGTGTGGACGTATATTTTCATTTCTCTTGAGAAGATACCTGGGAATGGAATTGTTGGGTCATATGTTAGGCATATAGTCAACTTTTCAAGAAACCACCAAACTATTTTCCAAAGCGACTACCATTTTACATCACCATTAGCAACGTTTCTTCACATTCATGCCAACACCTGGAATTGCTGGTCTTTTTTATTGCCGTTCTACTGGTGTGTGGTTTTAATTTGCGTTTCCCTATTAAGGTTGTTGAGGATATTTTCAGGTGTCCATTAGCCATTCATACACCTTTCTTGGATGACATGTCTGTCCAAATCATTTGTGCATTAAAAAAAATGGACTTGTTTATCTTACTAAGTTGTAAGTTATTTGTGCATTCCAGATACAAGTTCTTTATCAGGTACATCATTTACAAGTGCTTTATTTCAGCCTATACTTCTCTTTTCATTTTCCTAAGGTTATTTCTGAAGAGCAAACATTTTTAATTTTTTTTATGAAACCCACTTTCCAATTTTTTTCTCTTATGGGTCAGGCTTCTGATGTCCCCCACACTGAATAAATGCTTGCCTAAACCAAGGTCGGGAAGATTTTCTTCCAGAAGTTTTATAGTTTTAGTGCTTATAATTAGGTCTATGTTCTACTTTGAATTAGTTTTTGTGTCTAATGTCAGCCAAGGATCTATGTTTGTTTGTTTTTTTCCCTAATGAATATCCAATTGTTTTAGCATCGTTTGCAGAAATAACTCTCCTTTCTCCATTAGATTGTCTTGGCCTCTTTGTCAAGACTCAGTTGACCATAAGGATGAGAGTTTATTTCTGGACTCTATATTTGTTCCAATGTTACGTTGATCCATATGTCTGTCCTTACTTCAGTATTATTACACTCTCTAGATTAGTATACCTTTATGACTACTTTTAAAATAACTTAATGCACATTCAACAAATTTGTATTTCTTTATTAAAAATTGCTTTGTCTATTCTAAGTCTTATATTTCCACATAGATTTTAGGATCCTATTGTCAATATCTCTGAAAGATGCCTGCTGGAATTTTGATAGGAATTGAGTTGAAGCTATATATAGAGAATCTGGGGGAGAACTGTTATATTAGCAGTAATGTCTTCTAATCCAATAATGTAGTATGTCTTTTTTCATTTAGACCTTCTTTAAATTTCTCTCAGCAATGTCTTGTAGTTTTCAGTGTATGTATCTTGCCTCTCTTTTATTAAATTTAATCCTAAATATTTTATTTTTCAATCTAATTATAGATAGAATTGTTTTCTTAATATCATTTTGAAATTGTTGGCCACTAGTAACTAGAAATACAATTGATTTTTTTAAGCAACTTCATTTTTTAGAGTGGTTTTAGGCTCATGGAAAGATCTGAGTGGAAGGTACAGAGATTTCCCATACAGCTTACTTTTATATGTGGATCTTGTATCCTGTGACATTGCTAAATTCATTTACAAGTTTAAATAGATATTTTTGGTAGATTTTAAAGGATTTTCTACATATAGATCTTGTAATCTGTGAATGAATAGTTTTAATTTTTCTTTCCAATCTGTATACCTTTAATTTATTTTTCTTGCCTGGTTGTCCTGGCTAGTACAATGTTGAACAGAAGTGGACATCCCAGAGTAGACATCTTTGCCTTGTTCCTGATGTTAGATGAAAAGTATTCAAATTTTCACCATTAAGTATGATGTCCTCTATGGTTTTTTTTTTTTTTTATACATGCACTTATCAGATTGAGAACTATTCCTAGTTCCTTAACAGTTTTTATTGTGAACGGTGCTGGATTTTTAAAAATAACTTCTTATTTTGGGAAAGGTTAAGACTCATAGTAAGTTCCAAAAACAGTCCAGAGAGTTCTTGTTCACCCTACATCAAATTTCATTCACTTATAGTATTTTATACACCCATAGTGCATTGTCAAAAACAGAAAATCAGTGCAGGTACAATACTGTTAACCTAGGCACAGAAACTTTATTTGGATTGAGTATTGGACATTAACAAGACTATTCCTGCATAAATTGAAATGATCATGTGACCAGCCTTCCTTTCCTGAAGCAATCCTTACTTAATCACTGTCCCTAATTTTGTTAATATTTTGTTAAGGAGTTTGTGTCTATGTTCATGTGACATATTCTGTAGTTTTCTTGTGATATTTTTGTCCGGTTTTAATATTAGAATAATACTGACTTGATAAAAATGGGTTCTGAGTATTACCTCTGCCTGGAGTTTTTTGAATGATTTTGTATAGCATTGGTATTATTTCTTTCTCAAACATCACCAGAGAATCTATCAGGACCTGTCCCTTTACATGTGGGAAGACTTTAAAATACTAACTCAGTGCCTTTATTTGAAGCAGTAGAAAGAATTAGAAAATGCTTCAAAGATTTCTACTTCATGATATACATGCCCTTGGGTGAGGGGGAGTTTGTGAATCTGACAGGATGTATTCCCGTTGCTTGGTTATGTTACAACAAAAGCAAGGGAGAAGGGGCTTTGGAGACATAATTAAGGTCTCAAATCAGTTGATTTATGGTTTTAAGCATGAAATAATCAGGTAAAAACCCTTAAAAGAGGAAGTGGGTCCTTACTGAGGAGAGATTCTGTTGCTGGCCTTAAAGAAGTAAGCTGGTGGGGTGCCTGGGTGGCTCAGTCAGTTAAGTTCCCAACTTATGCTCAGGTCACGATCTTGCTGTTAGTGAGTTAGAGCCCCACATCAGGCTCCCTGCTGTCAGCACGGAGCCTGCTTCAGATCCTTCGTCCCCCTCTCTCTCTGCCCATCGCCCCTCTCAAAAATAAATAAACATTAAAAAAAGAATGAAGCTGGCATGTTGTGAGAGATAGTGGGAGAGGGCCACATGGCAGGAGACTTCACACTGTCTCCAGACTTAAGGGCAACTTCCAGCTGACTGCCCGCAAGAAATGAGCCATCAGTCATACTGCAGCAAGGAAATGAATTCTGCCAACAACTTTAATGAGCTTAGATGCCATCTTTCCCCAGTCAAGCCTCCAGATGAAAACCAGCCCTTTGCCATGTTGACTGTAGCCTTGTGAGACAGAGCAGGGAACGCAGCTAACTGTACCCAGACTCTCGACCCACAGAACTGAGATAACAAATGGATACCACTTTAAGATGCCAATTTTGTAGTAATTGGTTACACAGCAGTAGAAAACTAATATACTTGATCTATTCAGATTTTCTATTTCTTCATGACAGAGATTGGTTAAATTGTGCCTTTTAAGAAATTTTGCCATTTCATCTAAGTTGTCTAATTTTTTATCGTAAAGTTGTTCATAATATTTCCTTATAATCTGTGGTATGATCTGTACCTTTATTCCTCCTGATTTTGGTAATTTCTGTCTTCATTTTTCTTTGTCAGTCTTGGCTTATCAATTTTGTTGATATTTCAAAGAACCAATATTTAGATTAGTTGATTTTTTTTTCTGTTGTATTACTGCTTTATATTTCATTGCTTTCTTCTCTGCTTTTTATTTTTTTTTTTTACTGTTTATTTTGAGAGAGAGAGCATGCACAAGCTGTGTAGGGGCAGAGAGAGAATCTTAGCAGGCTCTGTGCTGACAGCACAGAGCCCGGCATGGGGCTCCAACTCGCTAACCATGAGATCATGATCTGAGCCAAAATCAAGAGTCGGATGCTTAACTGACTGAGCCACCCAGGTGCCCCTTCTCTCTTTATTATTTCCTTTTTGCTTAATTTGGTTTTGATTCCATTTCATTTTTGTTATCTTCTTAAAGTAGAGGCTTAAATCACTGAATTTAGATATTTTTCTCTAATATAAAATATTTAAAGCTGGAAATTTCCCTCTAGCCAATGCTTTAGATGCACCACATCAATTTTGATATGTTGTGTTTGACTTTCATTCAAGGTGTTTTTCCAAGCTCCCATGTGTTTTTTTTCTTTGACCTATGAGGTTACGCGGTAGTGTGTTACTGAATTTCCAAATACTTTGGGATTACCCACATTTCTTTCTGTTAATTTCTAATTTAATTAAAATGTGGTTGGACATACTTTGATGTCAACCTTTTAAATTTATTGAGACTTGTTTTATGATCCAGAATATGGTCTATCCTAGAGAATATTCCACATGTACTTGAAAAGAATGTGTATTATGCTGTTGTTGGGTGCAGTATTTTATATATTAAGCTAGATTAAATCAGTTCAAGTCTTTATATCATTACAAATTTGCTATCTAGTTTCTCCTTCAGTTACTGAGACAAGAATATTGCAATCTCCAATCATAATTATTGACTTTTATTTCTTTTTTCAATTATGTTGATTTTGCTTATGTTTTTCTGGTTCTGCTATTAGGTACAAATACATTTATAATTGTATCTTCTTGATTAATTGATTCTTTTATCATTATGAAATATCCCTCTTGGCATTTGGTAAAGTCTCTTTGCCTTAAAGACTATTTTGTCCGATGTTGACATAGCCACTCTAGCTTTCTAATGGTTACTGTTTGTGTGGTCTATTTTTTTCATCTTTTAATTTCCAACTTAGTTGTGGTTTTGAATCTGAAGAGTGTCTCCTGTAGACTGATTGTGGTTGGATCTTGCTGTTTTATCCAGTCTAACAATTTCTTGCCTATGAATAAAGCATCCAGTTCCTTAATATTTTATGTGTTTATTGATGAGATTGGCTTTACACCTGCCATTGTGGTATCTGTTTTCTGTCTCGTGTACTTTTTGTTCTTCTGTCCCTTCTACACTACCCTTTTTTTGTGTGTTAAATACTTTTTAGTGTATCATGTTTATTCCTTTGTTAACTTTTTGAATATTTTTTGTTATTTTCTTCCTAGTTACACTAAGGGAATATGTATATTTAACTAATTATGGTTTACTTCAGGTTAATGCTGATTTAATTCTAGTAAGATACAGTAACTCGGCGAACAATATATCGCTCCATTTCTCTCTTCCTCCTTTGTGCTATTACCTACACACACATATTTCATTTATATATGTATATTCACACACTTATATTTCATTTATACATTACATAGTCAACAAAAAGTTTTACAATTATTATTAAAGTTTATTTTGAAAGGAAACTAAGAGAAATGTCTTCTAATGCACTTATATATCTGCCATTTCTAGTGCTTTTCATTTCTCCCTATTGATTTAAGTTTCTGTCTGGGAACATTTTATTAGGCCTGAGGGGCTCCTTTAACACTACCTGTAGGTTGGGTGCCTGGCTGGCTCAGTCGGTTAAGGGTCTGACTTAGGCTCAGGTCATGATCACACGGTTCATGGGTTTGAGCCCCGTGTCGGGCTCTGTGCTGACAGCTCAGAGACTGGACCCTGCTTCGGATTCTGTGTCTTCCTCTCTCTCTGCCCCTCCCCAGCTCGTGTTCTTTCTCTTTCTCTCTCTCAAAAAATGAATAAACATTAAAAAAATTAAAAAATAAATAAAATAAATAAAAAATACTACTTGTAGGTTAGGCCTGGTAGTAATGGATTCTTTCAGTTTCTGTTGCTTTGGAATATGTTATTTTGCCTTCATTTTTTGGGAAATCGTTTTTCTGGTTACAGAATTCTTGGTTGATGGGCTTTTATTTTTGTTTTTTGTTTTTGTTTTTGAAATCAGCACTTGACTATGTCATTCTACTGCCTTCTGGCCTCCATTGTTTCTAGTGCTAAGTCAGTCATCAATCATATTGTTTCACTGTAAATAGTAAGTGATTTTTCTCTTGCTGCTTTTAAGATTTTTTTCTCTGTGTGTGTTTCAGAGGCTTGACTATGATATGTTTAGGTGTGAATTCTGTTGTTTCTGCTATGTGGGATACATGGAGCTTCTAAGATTTGTAGATTATTTTTTATCAAATTTGGGAAGATTTTAGTGACTGTTTCCCCACATATGTGTTTTTCCTTTTCCTTTCCCTCATTTCCTTCTGGCATTCTCATTTCATATATGTTGGGATGCTTAACATTGTCCCACATATCTCTGGGGCCCTGTTAATTTTATAAAAATCTTATTTTATTTTAATTAGACTGAGATAATTTCTATTGATCTTTCTTTCAATTCATTGATACTTTCTTCTTTCCTCTCAAATCTGCTATTGACCATAATATAAATTTTTCATATCGATTATTGTACTTTTTAATTCTAGAATTTCCATTTGGTTCTTTTTCATAGTTCTGTTTCTCTACTGAGAGTGTCCCTGTTTGTTGAGTTGTTATTATATATATTTTTCTTTAATTCTTTGAATATAGTTTTTAAGACAAATTCTTTGGAGATATTTATCGTAGCTGCCTTACATTCTAAGTTTGCTAAATACATCATTTGGGGCTACTCAGAGTCAGTTTCTATTGAGTACTTTTTTTTTTAATGCTTATTTTTTTTTGAGAGACAGAACACGTGTGCATGGGGGAGGGGAGAGAGGGAGAGGGGAACAGAAGGTCCGAAGTGGGCTCTGTGCTGACAGCAGAGAGCCTGACGTGAGGTTCAAACCCACTAACTGTGACATCATGACCTGAGCCGAAGTCAGACGCTCAACTGACTGAGCCACCAAGTACCAGTACGTTTTCCCCCAGTACTAGTCACACTTTACTGATTGCTTAAATATTAAAATTTTAGATAATATATTGTAGCAACTCTTAATCCTGATTTATTTTTCTGAGGATTTGTTGTTGTTGTTTAAGTAATGTCCGTAGACTTGAACTTATATTATTTATTCCCCATGACATATAGCTACTGAGGTTGACTCTGTGTCTGCATAACATAGTGGTCGGTCAAGATTTAGGCAGAGAGGAATAAACCCGAGCACATAAAGTCAACTAATATTTGACAAAAGGGCCAAGAATTCTCCATGAAAGAATAATACTCTTTTAGTAAATGATGTTGGGTAATTAAATATGCACATGTGAAAGAATGAAACAGGACCCCTATCTCATTACCGTTCACAAAAATAAACTTCAGATGGATTAAAGACTGGAATGTAAAATGTGAAGCCAGGGAACTGTGAGAAGAAAACAGGAATAAGGCCACTTGACATGGGTCTTGAGAGTGATTTTTTTGGATCTGACCCCTAAGACACAAGCAACCAAATAAAAATAAACCAGTGGGATAACATCAAACTAAAGAGCTTCTGCACAGCAAAGGAAATCACTGCCAAAGTGAAAAGGCAACCTACAGAGTGAGAAAAGGTGTTTGCAAACTGTATATCTGATAAGGGGTTAACATTCAGAATAGATAATTTGTCCAAGTCAATAGCAAAAAGAAAAAAAAAGAAAAGAAAAATCAAATAACCAATTAGAAAATAGGCAAAGGACCTGAAAAGACGTTTTTCCAAGAAAAAAAATGCAAAAAGCCAATAGGTATATTAAAAGATGCTCAACATCACTATTCATTAGGGAAATGCAGATAAAAACCATATAAGATATCACTTCATGTCTGTTAGAATGGCCACCGCCTAAAAGACAAGAGAGAGCAATGCTGGTGAGGATGTGGAGAAAAGGAAACCTTTGTGCACTATTGATGAGATTGTAAATTTCTATGGGCAATAGTATTCAGGATCCTGAAAACATTAAAATGAGAACTATTATATATATGATCTAGCAATTCTGCTTCTGGGAATATGTCCAAAGAAAACAAAAACACAAACTCAGATAGCTACACCCTCATGTTCATTGCAGCATTATTTACCATAGCCAAGACATGGAAATAACTTTGGTGTCCATCAATGGATGAATAGATAAAGGAGATGAGACAGGGGCACCTGGGTGGCTCAGTTGGTTGAGCCTCCGACTTCGGTTCAGTTCACGATCTTGCGGTTCGTGAGTTCAAGCCCCACCTTGGGCTCTGTGCCGATAGCTCAGAACCTGGAACCCGCTTCAGATTCTGTGTCTCCCTTTCTCTCTGACTCTCTCCTGCTTGCACTCTGTCTGTCTCTCTCTCAAAAATAAATAAACATTAAAAAAATAAAAAAAAGAAGTTGAGATATCACACACACTGGAATATTATTCAGCCATCAAAATGAGTAAATTCTACCATTTTGAGACACCATGAATGGAACTGGACGGCATTATGCTGAGTGAAACAAGTCATATAGAGAAAGACAAATGCTGTATGATTTCACTTATATGTGGAATCTAACAAACAAACAAACAAACAAACAACTCTCCCTCTAACTCATAGGAAAGGAGATCAGACATGTGGCTACCACAGGTTGGGGCTGAGAGCAAGGCTAATTAGAGGAAGGTGGTCAAAAGGTAAAAATTTCTGAGGGGTGCCTGGGTGATTCAGTTGGTTAAGCCTCTGACTCTTGATTTCAGCCAATGTCATGATCTCAGGGTTGTGAGATTGAGCCCTGCGTGAGGCTCTGTGCTGACAGTGCAGAGCCTGCTTGGGATTCTCTCTCTCCCTCTCTCTCTGCCCCTCCCCTGCTCCCTCTCTCTCTCTTTCAAAATACATAAATAAACTTAAATCAATTTCCTGTTATGAGATAATGAGTCCTAGGGGTGTAATGTACAACATGATGACTACAGCTAACACTAAGGTGTGATATATAAGAAACTTGTTAGAGAGTAAATCCTAAATGTTCTCATCACAAGTAGAATATTTTTTTTTCTTTTATTCTTTTCTTTATGTTGTATCTTTATGAGATGATGGATGTTAGCTGAACCTATTGTGATAATCACTTCACAATATATGTAAATCAAACTATCATGCTGCGCCCCCCTAAACTCATACAGCACTGCATGTCAATCATTTTTCAGTAAAACTGGAAAGAACACTTTGAGCTCATCAAGCTTACGCTCTGCTAACCAATCTTTGTGTGGGTCAGGAAGCACATTCAGAATTTTACCATTCCTAGCTCTTCCTTAACTATAACTTCCCACCAGGGTCCTTCAAGTCTCCACTGCACACGTGTATTGGTTCCCAGTAGGCCAGGAATGTGTGGATGTAATCCTTCCATGGATCTCTCACGTCCAAGTTTTCCCTGTTTAATTTCTCATTGGTTTGTCGCTTGCCCCAACTAGGATTGCATCCTCTGCCTGCAAAAGCTAAACAGGTTTCCTCTTTTGTTCCCTGCGGGGTTTGCCACTTTTAGCGGACCAAACTAAGGGATTTTGACCCACCTACCCCCACCCAAATCTGGCACCAAAACTGATGGTTTCCATGGCCAACTTCAGGCTGGTAAAACTGCTGATCTCCCTGTTTGATTTGGAATGAGAGATGAGAATGGTCTCCGTGAAGAAGATCGCAGACTCCCGCTGCCCTTACCTGGAACGCTACAAAATTTCCAAGAATAAATAAATATCAGCTCGTTGTCTGCCGTTTGTTAATTTGCAGAGTCCTAAAATATTGTTTTCATAATTTTTCTAGTTTTGTACATGCTTTTCCCCTGAGAGGATTTGCTGAGCTCTTAGCACTAACATGGCTGGAAGTTCAAGTTATTTATGACTCATATGTTAAACAAATCATTAAGTTGGATTTTAGAGTCACTAGAAGAGCCCAGTGTAGAGCACTGTTTCAGGTCTGTAAAGCTCTTGATCACAGACCAGAGGTGGTTCCATATCCTTACATTGTCCCTCTTGGATTTCCTGATCTGTATACATGACTGGCTCACCATGGTTCTTTATAACGTTATGAGCAAGACATAGCATGCATATTTGGTCTCAAGCATCATCCCTAATACATGAAGCAAAACTCCAGCAAACTCGGTTGGCCAACATTGCATTTCAGTTGATTACTGTTGGGTAGGCCATATGGAAGATCTTTATGGTGATGAAAATAAATGCTGGGTAAGAAACCAGAAAACCAGAAATTACAATCATTTTATTAAAGAGCAGAGTCCCAATAAAAGAGAAATAAATAAAATGTCCTAGCTACCAAACCCCACCTGGAATCTACTCTCCAAACCACAATGTTCCTATTGATCAAAAGCATCTAACTTCTGAGCTAGACATTACGCAGATGAGCAGATTTTGATTTAATGAACCACATTTCAGTAGCATGGGTTTGCCTGGATTCATTTCGATTGCCACGATCCCCTTAATCAATGACTTGTAAAAGAAATGTTTCCATTTTCAAGACTAAGTTTTATTTTGCACAAAACGGTTTTCATTTCATTGTACACAGTGCGTCTTGTTCTCTGGCAAGAAGTCCAGGTGTATGGGAAGATGAGTACTTTATTGAGTTACTCGTTTCCAGAGCAGTGACTATTTATATGAATAAAATGAAGTTTAATAAATTGTCTGGTAATGCCAGGCTTATGAATATAAATGTATAAAGCATACAAAAGAAAACTGATGTCTGCCAGCCTAAAAATACACTGAAAGAAGAAAGGAACTGCAAAATTGTACAAGCTTGGCTGTTCCTACTTTTACTGTTCTTTTTGACAGGCATCCTGCCAGGGAGCTTGGTACCCAGGGCTGACTCAATCTCAAGAGTGAGAGCGGCAGCTTAGTGTAACCCACTTGCTGACTGATATCCTACCAAGAGTGTCTGACAGACAGGAGCCATTCACTCTGAGGGGTAATGTGACTCTCCTTCAAAATGGATAGTTTAATAAACCAAGCATCAGAATGGAATTAAGGAAGTCTTAAATTCCCCAGTCTCCAACTCCCAATTCTTTTGCTAAAGAGAAAACACACATGGAAATGTAAGGAGTCCCTTACAAGTAGAATAGACTTGGGATGAGACAAGGCTGTCCCTCAAAAGTCTACAGCTTGGAAGAAATCTCAAGAAACAAAAAATGTACCTTGCCTGAATTTTATTGCGAGCTGAAAAATGTCGATGACCAGCAGTCTCTTTTCTGTGAAGGGAGACCTGTGAGGTTGTCTTTTGGATCTCAGAGGACAGGGGCCATTTCATGGCACCCAACGAACTCTCAAGGAAAGAATGATAATAATGGTAGATAGGGATCCTATGTACTGTCAAAACACTTGTCAAGGGGAGGGAGTCTTGCTCTTTCCTTTCTTTCTTGGCCAACCTTCTTAGAAAATTAGACTTCATTTTCTGTTTTCACTTCCTCCCCTCTCAGCCCATAACAAGAGCACTGGGGGTAAGAGTGCACAATCTGTACTCTTTGATTTCAATCTTGGAATGATGCACAGATTTGACTATGTGATTTAAGTCATATCCTCTTTCCATTCTTGCCACATAAAGTGGTTTCTAATATTTTTCTTTGCTCTCTGGCCTCAACTATTAGCACATTCTCAGATTTAGCTTTGACCGTCCCATAACTGGCCGATCGTGCAACTCTTGTCCAGATAGATGGTCCCCATAGGTCTCCATCTGTGCATTTTTCTCCTTAGGGGCTTTATTCCCCACTTTAAGCATTACTTTCTTGCTTCCCCCCCAACCAGATAGGATACCATCATCTCAAAAAATTGGGTGAAAGAAAGACTAAATGTCTTCTCTGAGGTTAATGGAAATTGGATTTTTTTCCTATCCCATTTTTCACAAAAGAGGGATTGAGGTTTTTGACAACAAAAACAGAAATGGGAACAAAGTATACTTTTCTGTAAGGGGCTGCTTTCTAGAGGCTCTCTGTCACTCACTTTGTAGGTGTTGATTGATCCAAGCAGGCGGCCATTTCCTTAGATAGTTAAAGGAATCCAGAAGGGAGAGGAATCCTCTCCCAGAAGGAACTGCCTGGCAAAGGGCTCGGTTGTCACCAAATAGGTATTTGATGGTGAATATAGGAAGCCACTATCCCACAACTTTACTGGGCAAGCTTATCACAATGGAATTACTGCTGATCTCCTGCTGGGATTGGTGAGGTAAAGCAGATTCATTTCAGTCTAGCTCTTGGATGATTCTCCCAGTGCCAAAATTCTGGAGGAACTGCCGAGCCTGCCAATGTTGGGCCCCACAAACCCCCTGTAGCATGTAGACATGAGCCCCAAGATTAGTCTGTCCTCAGCCAGGCATCTCCAGGTCATGGTGAGTTGGACCTTCAGGCCACCTATCCTGTACATTCCTAAGGGTAAATCTGTAGATTTTGGGATGAAGGCTGAACCAGGCATGGGGGGTGAAGACAGACAGTAGAGCAAAGTGCAGAAACAGAAAGGCTGCAAGTTGAGGACAGTAATCTGCCCCTGGCTCACTGGGATCCCTCAGCTCTTCACACAGAAATGGTTCAGAGCCCCAGGCAGCACAAGGAGACTTCTCTTTGAAAGATTTTCGCAGGCATGCAGTTGGGGCCTTGGGCTTATGTTCGGGCACTTGGGCTTATGCGGTTGGCATAGCAGATACAGAAGAACAGCCTACGTGAATAAAAATACCATGAATAATGTTTTTGCTACTCTCACTGGGATTAACAATTACTTTTTAAATTGTTTTTGCCATCCGTCAAAGACTTTTGGTGCGTTGGGAGCGGGACAGACCGTTTTTTTCCTGATTTGACGGGGGGTAATCATGCTTCATCATCAGGCTAAGTGAGAAGGCATCCCATTCAAGTCTTCCTCCTTAGCTGGCACCTGCCCTTTCTGTTCAGGGTCCAAAAATATACTCTAGAAGATGTCATTTTGGGCCAGAAAGTTGAATCCACGATTTCTAGGACTTTTCCTTTGAGGGAAGAAATATTTAGCAAGCCTTCTTTAGTTCAGTAGGAGTCTCATATTAATGGGGGTACTTTTATATGTAGTCACTTTATATAAAATTAAATGCATGTAAAATAATCAGGGTATAGTGCCCTTCTGTGACTTGCTTCTCCCATTCCACTCGATGCTATGTTTTTAAAAACTATATGAATATAGCTGTGGTTCATTAATTCGTTTTCATGGCAATTAGATAATGAAAATGATATAATTATATATTGCAACTTTTAGTTTTCCACTTTACAATTAAGGGGCATTTAGGTTGCTCTGTCATAATTATAGACGCCGCTGCTATGGATAATCTTGTACTTATCTCCTGCCACGTGTTCAAGGATTTCTCTAACGTAAATGTATAGTAGTGGAATTGCCGAGTCTTTGGACTACGTGTATATTAAACTTTATTTTTTTTAAATGTTTATTTTGAGAGAGAGAGAGAGAGACAGAGTGAGAGGGTGCACACGTGCAAGCAGGGGAGGGACAGAAAGAGAAAGAGAGAGAGGGAGAGAGAGAATCCCAAGCAGGCTCCAATGGGGACTTGATCCCATGAACTGTGAGATCATGACCTGAGCCAAAATCAAGAGCCCACTGAGCCACACAGGTGCCCCTGTTAAACTTTAATTAAGTAATGCCAAACTTTTGTTTTCCAAAGTATGATGTACATTCCCATTTGCAGTGTATGAAAGTTCCCATAACTCTACATATTCACCGACTCTTTGATACTGTGTAAATTTTAAATTTTTGTCAATTTGATGAATATGGTTTTAATGTGTATTTTAATGATTTCTAAAATATTTGAGCATCTTTGGCAAAGTTTATTAGTAATTTGTATTTTTTCGTCCGTGAAATGATCAAACATTGCATCTATTTTATTGATTTATAGAAATTCTTTATATATTTGGGTTACTAATCCCTTGTCAATTATATATCTTGCAAACATTTACCACTTCTCTACTTGTCTTATTCTTGTTTGTGAGGTCTTTTCATGGAACAGAAGTCATTCATTTTATTTTATTTTTTTAAAAAAAATTTTTTTTCAACGTTTTTTTATTTATTTTGGGGACAGAGAGACACAGAGCATGAACGGGGGAGGGGCAGAGAGAGAGGGAGACACAGAATCGGAAACAGGCTCCAGGCTCCGAGCCATCAGCCCAGAGCCTGACGCGGGGCTCGAACTCACGGACCGCGAGATCGTGACCTGGCTAAAGTCGGACGCTCAACCGACTGCGCCACCCAGGAGCCCCCGAAGTCACTCATTTTAATGTAGTTGAATTTATGCATTGTTTTCTTTATGGTTTTCATTTTCTGTATCCTTATGAGAAATTCATCCATGCCTTTAGTCCAAAAACGTTTTCTTCCTATATTTTCTTCTAAAGGTTTTGAAATTTTGCCTTTCATATTTTATTTTTTTATTCATCCTGAATTGCTTTATGAGGCACAAGTTCACTTTAATTTTTTTTATGTATATTAATCCCTAAATCAGAAAGGGTCCTTCCTTTATCAGTGTCATGAAGACCAGTCTGACATATATCAGGTATGCATATATGCATATGTCGATTTCTGGGCTATTTTGTTTGTTTCGTTCATCTTTTTACTGATACCTACAGTATTGCTTTGCAATTTTAGTTCTTAGAGTTTTCTTTCAGCTGTCATGTCTGGTCATATTTTGACTATTATCTAGTCTTTGTTTTTCTGTGTAAATTCTAGAGTTACCTTGTATATAGACAAAACCAAGTAGGAAGTGTTATTGGAATTACATTATATCTATATATTGTATGGGGATAACATCTTTATGTTATCAAATCTTTCCACATGGATTTCTAAGTCTTTCAATGTTTCTGAAGTCAGATTCTTAATTCTTACACATATTATAACTCTATTGTTAGTTGTGATTTATATATACATAGATATATATATATATATTTAAATATATCATTTCTTTTTGAAAACTTCATTTTCTAACTATTGTTGCTGGAGGGAAATATAATTGAATTTTGCATGTTGCTTTCATATTCATCAATTTTATTGGACTATGAATAACTAATACTTTGCCCATATATTTTTTTGTGCTTTTATTAAATGTACAAATCATAAATCTATACACTGTGTTTGTTTTTATTTCTCAATCCTCTGTCTATTGTTCTTAGGGAATTAAAAATAACATTCAATCATTGAGCGTGATCTTTGCTGTGGAAATTTGTCCTTCTCATCACTACTAATTGTGAACTTTATCAGCAGGTTTTCTGCATCTGTTGGGATATTTGTCTTTTGCTAATCTGTTAATGTGATATATTATAATAACATATTTTCTAATGTGTTAACTTGATACTAGTCTTTGGCCCTAGAGAGTTATCTTATTATACGTTGTTGGATTCAGCTTGCTAATATTTGCTTACGATTTCTGTGTCTATGTTCAAGAAAAAGAAAGTCCTATAATTTTCTTTCTCACAATTTCTTTGCTGTTTTATAGTATGTTATACTAGTAGGATAATGTTATGCTAGTTATGATATACTAGTATATACTAGTATACATATACTAGTTATGATATACCAGTACGATAAAATAAGTTGTGTGGCATTCACTTCCTCACCTTTAAAGAGTTTGTTAAAGATGTAGAATTCGGCTATAAAACCAAATGAGCTTGATGTTTGTTGACTGTAGAAAAATTTGACTCTACAAATGAATCCATTTTGTGGTTATGGGAACATTTAGACTTTCAAGCCCCCTTATTCATGGAGATATAGTTCACATGTCATAAAATTCACCTCTTTAAAGTGTATAGTTCAATCTTGTACAACCATCCCTGCCATCTAATTCCAGAAGATTTTCATTGTCCATCAAAAAAACACTGTTCCTATTAACATTTACTCTGTATCCTCCCCTCTCTCCAGTGCGTGACAACCACTTTCTACCTCTTTTGGGCATTTCATATGAATGGAATCGTACATTGTGTAATCTTTTTGGTTGCTTTCACTTAGCAGGTGTTTTCAAAGTTCATCCATGTTGTAGAATGTATCAGCACTTCATTCCTTTCTAAGGCTGAATAATATTCCATTGTAAAAATATACCACATTTGGTTTTTCTACTCATTAATCCATGGACACTTATGTTCCCTCCCTCTTTTGTCTATTATGAAAGATGTTGCTATGAATATTAATGTACATGTTTTTAGGTAGACATATATTTTCAATTCTCTTGGATATATACCTAGGAATTGTTGTGTCATGGAATGCCTCTTTGTTTAACTTTTTTTTTTTTTTTGTTTAAGCATTAATTTATTTAGTTTTAACAAATTTAAAATTTCTACAACCTACGACATAAAGCAGGTATCAACACAACATTTTCCGCATGGAGGGAATATAGTTGGCCCTCTGGCTTTAAATAAAAGCTAAGTACAGAAAATATAAGGCCCTCTTTCAAAACATAAGTCACTGGACTCAAGTATTTTATCTGCAAAATATGAGACTGTTTAGTTCAAATAAATATCTTTTTAAATGATAGAAAATGGTCTATGTTATGCAAGTTAAAGAAAAGGATCTTTGTTTAACTTTTTGAGGAATTGTGAAACTGCTTTCCAAAGTGACTACATCCTTTTACATTCCCATCATTAATATGCAAGGGTTTCAATTTACTTACATCCTTGTGAATACTTGGTATTCTCTGTTTTTGTTTTTTGTGTTTTTTTTTTGTTTGTTTGTTTTCTTGTTTTTAGCTATCCTGGTGTGGGCAAAGTGGTATCTACTCATCTTTGAATCAGTAATTGATATTTTTAGAACTTTGTCCATTTTAACCAAGTTATCAAATTTTTAAGCATAAAGTTAATGATAATATCCTTCTCTTCAACATGTATATTGATAACCTTTTTCATTCCTTTTAAAACTTTGTGTGTTCCTCTTTCATTTGTGATGAGTATTTAGGTATCTGTCAATTAATTATTATTTTCAAAGAAAGAACATTTTCTTTGTTAATATTCTGTCATGTATCTTTCCATTTTATTTATTTCTGTTCTTATATTTATAATCTCATCTTTTTCTATTGTCCTTGGGCTTATCTGTTTTCTTTTAACTTCCTAATTTGGAGGCTTAATTCATTAATTTTGAGCCTTTTTTCTTTTTCTAATATACTCTTCTAAAATTTATTATTTCTTTCTACACATTGCTTTAGCTATATCTCACAGTAATATACAATGTTTTATTATTGTTGCACTCAAATTATTTTCCAGTTTCCATTATAGCTTACACTTTGACCCATGGTTGTTTTTGGTCTTGATTTTGATTTTTCAGATGTATACCTTTTAACTGATATTATTACGTTATATTTTCTACTGATTTATATCATTTTGTAGTTAGAGAAATGTTATCTGTGTAAAACCAAGTCTGAAATATATTGAGATCTGATTTATGGTCTAGAAATTGGTCAATTTTCATAAATGATTCATGTGTACTCTAAAAGGATGTGTATTCTTTAGTTGAGTGCAATGTTTCAAATATGTCCATTATTAGCTCAAGCTTAAAATATTTTTCAAATATTCTATGCATTTCCTCATTTTTGTCTACTTCATCTATTATTTACTGAGAGCTGTGTTAAAGTCTGATTTGGTGATGGATTTGTCATTTTTTTTATATTTCTGAAAACCTTTGTCTTTTATATTTTGTTGGTATATTATTAGATGCCTATAAGTTTATAACTATTCAGTTTTCCTGGTGATTTATTTATTTTTTAAGTGTAATTATGTCCTATTGTTATATGTTTTATTTAAAGTTTCTATTTTTTCCTGATAATTGAATAATTGCACCCACTTTCTGTATATATATTTTTATATTTTTACCCTTTAATCTTTTTGAGTCCTTGAATTTTAGGTGTATTGCTTTTGTAAAAAAGTCTGAAAATTCTTGTGTTTTGACTGGTGATTAAATTGTCCATTTACAACCATTTTTATTTTCAATATATTTATATTTTTCTCTACCATATAATTAGTGCTTTATTTTTGCTCTACTCTTTGTCTCTTTCATTTTCTGCCTTTCTTATATCATTCTGCTTCATTAATATCTCCCCATCACTCTATTTTTCTTACTACTATTTTGGACGTTATATACTCTATATTCTTTTTAAAGGTTGCCTGAGAAATCTTAACGTGCATATTTAACTTGAAGTTTAAATCAAAATGTTTGCCTTCCTTTCAGATAATTCCCAGACCATAACATCTTTTTTTTTTTTTTTTACATTTATTTATTTTTGAGAGACAGAGAGAGAGAGTGAGAGTGGGGGAGGGGCAGAGAGAGAGAGGGAGACACAGGATTGGAAGCAGGCTCTAGGCTCTGAGCTGTCAGCACAGAGCTCGTGGCGGGGCTCGAATCCACAGACCGTGAGATCATGACCTGAGCCGAAGTCGGACGCTCAACTGACTGAGCCACCCAGGCACCCCAACCATAACATCTTTTAAGTCTGATCACCTTGTCCAGATTTATATGCTGTTATTTTTTTCAGGATTTTATCTCTATCTCAAAATCTGAAATCCCCTAAATTAGGCATTATTTTTTTACTATTTAATACCAACACTATTTGTTTAGTCATCTCTTTTTTCACCCCCTCTCACCCTTCCTTTGTGCACCTTACATTTTCTTCATGGAAGCATTCTTGTTCTACCTCTTGTATAACTTCCTTTGGTTGTGTTGATATTAAAATTTCTCTTTTGTTGTAAAAATGTCTTTATTTAGCCCTTGTTTTAAAACATATTTTCAGTAGGTAAACATTTCTAGGCTGACAGCTTTTTTGCTCTCCACTCTTTGGAGATAGTATTCTAACATCATCTGGCTTCCATTTCTGTTCTTGAGAGCCCAGTTGTCTTAACACTGATTTCTTTGTAAATAATCTGTCTTTGTTCTCCTTCCTCCTACCTCCTGGCTCCTTATATCCCACTATTTATCTTTATTTCTTTGGTGTCCTGGGGCTTCACTATGCTGTTTCTATGTTCATTCTGCTTAAGACTTATTGTTAGGCATCTTGAATATGAAGATAGACATATTTGATCAACTCTGGAAAATTCTCAGCCATTCTCTCTTCAAGTATTGCCTATCCCTAATTTTCTTTAGTGTATTCTTTTGAGATTACAATTAGGCATATGGTAAACCATTTTTACTCCATCTTCTATACATTTTAACATTTAAAAAATATTTTCTGTGTCTTTGTCTCCTTGTGCTGCATTTTTCAGATTTCTCTTCTACTTTACCAATTACTTCCTTGGGTGTACGTAATCTGCTGTTTAATCCACCCACTGAATTTTTAATTTTAATTTTTTATTATTTCAGGCATTCTATTTGGTCCTACTTTGCCTGATTGTCTCTTATTTCTGCACCATGCTTTCATTTTTTTAAAAATGTTAAAAATCCTTATTTTATATTTGGGTTCTAATAATTCCAGTATCTGCTGATTTAGCAGATCTGTTCTGAAGTCTCTGACTCTCACTCATGGTGGCTTATTTTTTTGTGTGTTTAGGGCATTTTGGCTAGGAGGGACCTCATGTTCCTTGGGAATTTATATGTGGGCATTACTTGAGGCATGGATATAAAGTGCATTTGTGTTTTCCTTCTTGCAAGGGCTTGGGGGAAAATAAATCAATCCATGGCACTTTTTAAATTTTTAGCTTGAGGATTTTCAGGTCCCATTTCAGGTAATGTAAATTTAAGACACATGTCCATGTCTGATTGAGCTGGTGGTTGGAAGTTTTCATAGGAAACATGTTAGCCTTACTTGCTTTTCCTCTCAGAGTCTAGACTGAGCCATTCGAATTCCTCTCTGCAGATTGTTTCCTATATTTCCTACTCCTTTTCTGCTCTGGTTTTTCCACATTTTGGGGTTCTGGCTCTATGTGGGGATCTCTGATTGGTTCTTTTCACTACTTGGACTCATTAAAATTCAGGATCTTTGCCCCTATGGATAAACAGATGCTCTCAGTGTGAAAACCAGTTTCATAGTCACTGCTCTGGATCAGTCTTTTCTGTTGTTTGTAGCCCCTCTTGTTCTTATATTCCTGTCAACTCAGCTATGTTCCGATATTTTAAAATATACTTTATCCAACATTTTCTTTAGCTGTATTATAGGCCATGTTGCCTGGCATTGAAGACCACTGGTCCCTTCTTCAGGTTGATTTGGGCGGGCTCATTCCTTGGCATCTTTTTTTATAAGCCTCTATCTTTTATTATCCTGTATTTGTGTTTTGCTTCTGATTTCCATATTTTATTCACCTTCAGGCCAGGAAGAAGGCTGTTCTGAGTCACTGCTCACCGAACATACAAAGCTATTTTGGTGCATCGCTTTAGGTGTTCCCCGTTGAATTGAGTTCAGACCTAAGTTAACTTTTTCATCTGGTAATATGCCCCCAGTGTCCCAGCACTGAGTCATTCTGGGTCCAACCCCTCTTGCTCTTCAGCTGCTCAGCTATTACATCTTCTCTTATGATAACACTCAGGACCTTTTCAGTTTTACTCCATTCATCTTGTTTCTGCCCCTTCTCAGCTTCTGGAAAAGTGTGGGGGGGGGGTGTCTCATGGTTCTTCACATGTCTGCATCTTTGTTCTTTGTCACTCATTTAACATTTCTTTAAAAAAATTCTCATTCTTATTGACTTTTCCTTTAAAAATTTCTTATTCTTGTTGCTCGCACATCAAAATTGCTGATCAGGCCTATATCTGTAAGCCACACGCGAAACGATTCTTAGCCATGAATATTTAATACATGCAGACCTATTATTTGTGAACTTTGCTTGGGTATTTTCTATGTTCTATGTTTCTATGTTTTCTATGTCTTGCTATATCCAAGTATATAGCGTTATCTTATTTAGTCCTCCCAGTTACCTCAAGATATCATTGAAAATTCCCATTTTATGGTCGAGGAAGTTGAAGCATCTACAGATTAACTAACATGCCTACATTTTATTGCTATTGAATAGTATGGATGGCTTTGACCCAGACAGTTGATTTCAGAGCCCATATCTTTACCAGTATGAAATACCGCTTTCCGATACATTAAAAAAATGTATGTACAGTAACTAGCATTGTCCATGTGACGCAGCAGGCACTCAACAAGTGTTTGTTCCTCTCCTCATCTCATTCACATTCTCAGATCCATATAATATGGGGGAGCTAGTGGGATTTCTTTACAACAAGGCTCTAAAGTTGACCATGTAGGTGACTGGGAACCTAATTACAATAAAGGAAGCTTTGGACTCATGTTATAAACCCTTGAGATTAGAACAGACTCTCTAGACAACTGACTGGATTGTTTCTGAACCCTGATTAAAAAATCACATGTAAATTTCTAAATCTGACTTGGGCAAGAGACCTCCTTCCTTAATATAGCAAATTGGGTAAGCTTCTTTCTAAAATCAACTCTTGATCGAGGTTGGATATCAGAATCTTGCTATCAATATCTTTATGCATCACTAACTTCCTTTACAAACTTTTTTTTTTACTACGAAGCACCCATATTTGATCTTTAATCTCTGTGCTGAATGCTAAGCAGCAATGACAAATTCCATAACTTGTGTACTCTAGATTTGTCTTCCTTGTTTAGAAAACTAGATATGGCAGAAATAACCATGCAATTAATGAAAAATGCTGAGCACAGACATACATGTTCGACAACCCTCTCAGAGTGCACAGACCCTGGGCTCAGATGTACTAGCAGCCAGACCATCAGTGGTCTCTAGGTGGCTCAGCTCTTAAACCTTGGACAGTCCATGATGGTAATCAAGTCCAACGCCTTTATTTTGCAGATGAGGAAATGAGGGCTCAGAGAAGGGAAGCAATTTACAGGCTGGTCACCTTTGAATACTGTGCCACAGAAACATGGGATCCAGCCATTTCTTGTGTGTGTGTGTGTGTGTGTGTGTGTGTGTGTGTTTAGAACAAAGAACATTTGCTTGACCTAGTTGCTTTTATAAATAGCTCCACAACTGAACGTGATAGCATAACAAACTGTATTATTACTACTTTCCCCATACAGTCTGCTACTCATTTTTTTCTATTTCTCCCACAATCTTCTATAAGAAAGGCAGGATTTAGCTCAAAAATGGAGACTCAGTTTGGTTGTCTGATCATGTGACAGTGAAGAATGCCCTGCAAGGTGTATATATACACCCCGCTGTCTGTGGTCCTGAAGGCTCGGGAGGGGCCGCAGGGGAGACCAGAAACACAGATTTCCTCCAGCTTAAGGAGGCCTCCTGCTTAATGCCGGAGTTTTACTAACGGTCCCCGCTGCAGAGATCTGGAGTCACTGCTGCGATCTAAAGCGGAAGTATTTGACCCCTTCTCATGTGTGCAACTTTAAAAACGCCACAGTTTATTGTTTAATCTTATTTGAAAAAAAATTAAGTGTTTATTTTAGGGTTATGTAAAGTTACCTCTTTGGCTTTTAGGAAAAAAAAATGTTTCCTTTATGTCTTCTGCATTGGTAGGAATATGAACAATGTTAAGGACCAGGCATTTCTGATGACAGGTGCTGGGCAATAAATAGTCAATGTGGAGGGTCAGAGGTCAAAAGACCGTGTGGAAAAAAAAGTCCTTTTTTGAGTTATAAGAGAAAAATGTGGCCCAAAGAAGCCAAAATGTCTTTCTAAAGTAATGGAAAAAGACTTCTGAGGTCAAATCCGAACACACCTCATGAATGTTCCAGGATAAACTTCAACTTCTGTGCAATACTGTTCTAATTCGGTTGCGGTAAATATAGGCTTCTGATCAGCAACTTGTCAAATACATTTATTTTTAAATCCCTCTTCACTTAAAAGCACATCTGCGGACTATTCTTAGCAGAACTGTAATATCAGTGACACGCACGTTTCTTAATTGACTGTGGCATTGAGGGACTCTCAAGGGTTAAATTTGGGTTGGCTAAGTATTGTTATTAAAAACAGCGCCCCAAAGTAAAGCACCTAGGCATTCTGGGGAACTCCAGGAAGACCCCGCTAATTCGTCTTAAGAAGAAAAATGTTGGTGATTGAATGCATTACACGGTTCATTTCAAAACCCAAGCCATAAAACGGCTTGTGCGTTAAAGATTAACACGGAGGTGGTAGATTTGAGCCTTGTAAGGAATGTGATACGTATGCATTTGATACGTATGCAGCATTTGAGAAAAATAGGCTGTGTTGAAGCATGATTTGTAACAAGGCAACTTGTTTTGAGCGGCTCAAGGTGCAGACAATTTTGCAGCGTTAACAGTTTTCCACAGAACGCTAGCAGTCTTTTGGGGACCCGCCAAAGGTTTCAGGCACAGCTAACTCATCTCTAAGTATATATTTTGAGTGGATTAAAAAGTTAGGATGTCTGTTAGGTCTGATTGTAGGCAGAATGAGCAGACTATGAAATGAGCAAAATTTGTCTGGAACTTCCTTTCCTTCGGCTGCAGTCATGCTGGCTTTTTTTTTTTTTTTTAATGTTTATTTATTTACTTTTGAGAGAGAGAGCGAGAGAGCAAGTGTGCAGTAGCGGGGGAGGGGCAGAGAGAGAGAGAGAGAGAGAGAGAGACAGAGGATCCAAAGCAGGCTCTGCGCTGACAGCAGAGAGCCCGATGTGGGGCTCAAACTCATGAACCGACCATGAGATCGTGACCCCAGCCGAAGTTGGAGGCTTAACTGAGCCACCCAGTCGCCCCCATATGCTGGTTTTTATGCTGCTTTGCACACCACCCTTAGGGGACTCACAGGGTCCAAGAAATGCCCCAAGCTTCACATCGACCTCCTTTCTCCTCCTCAGTGATGCTTTCTTCTATCGTACTCCATTCTAAGGAAAGAGACCCCTTCTCTGTCTAGGGCCCAAAGGGGATTAATTAATAAGTCAAAAATTCAAACAAATCCTAGTTAATGTGTCATCAAACCAATATATTAACCCTACAAGCTGATGGAATGTTTTAACCGAGGTAAAATGCATGCATCTCGGGCTGAGATTGGTGCATATTCTGGTGGGCTGATGGGGGTGTGTTTTGACCCACTAAGTTTTCCGCCACCATTGGCTGTGTGTGAATGGCCCTGTTTTCAAAAGCACGAACGTACCTTAGACTTAAAAGTGCTCATAAGCATGCTTATGGTGTATGCGTAGTGAACTCTCATTGATTTTTGTAAGATGAGTAGCCGAACAATGGGCTGCAGGGCGAGCCCCCCTTTAAGCGCCAGGAAGAGGACAGCTGGCCATGAGGGCCCCCCACAGAGTCTCGGAAGCTAGGCAAGGATAGCTCTGGGGCTTAAATAAGCAGGCACGGTAAAACTGAGCAAGTAATTTTTGAATTAAACTGCCCTTCCACTGAACAAATAAAGAAGCAGTTAAGCAGAAACACAGGGTGGGGGTTAATCGTCACCACACTGAGTGGGCGGAAATCCCATTACCATGAACAGATTTATACACGTAAGTCCAACACATCCACAGGAGACTGTTTGCAAACACCGTATGATGAATAATAATGATAAAACTAAAATCTTAGGACTGTTTATTCTGTGCATGTTAATTGAGGTGTAGCTTTTGTCTTCATATCACCAGTCCCAGGATGAAATCTCATTTTCAATCTGGCTTGTATACTGTGATTGGATTTCATCCAATTAACTAATATTTGAACAGTTTGAATGCCATTTGCTTATATATATATATATATATATATATATATATATATATATATATGTTTAGTATCAAGCGGAAGCAGCCAAAGTGAAGGTTTTCAAATTCACATTAAGTTGTTTCGTGAGATGCTTGCAAAGCTGCATTTAATCATTTTCCACTGGTTGATTTTCCATTGATTCAAATTTACCAAAAGTTAAGCTAGCAACACTCCTTTCTTGGCAAATTTGTTATGTTACAAGTTTTAGAGAATAGAGAGAAAATATACTATAGTTTCATATTGTGGTTCACTTTTAAATTTATCTAGTGGATCTATAAGTTGATCATACTCTAGTGGATTTGTAAGTTGATCTATAAGTTGAGCCTGGGTGGCTCAGTTAAGCCTCTGACTTTGGCTTAGGTCATGATTGATCATATTCTATGAGATACACACACACACACATTTTAAAGTCAGTAAACTATTTTAAATAAAGAAGGAAGTACATCTTGAATCAGATTTTTCTCTGGTGATAGTTATTTAACCAACTGGACTCTTGATCTGTTGTATCCCTTCTTTCCCTTCTTCACTTAACAAGCATTTATTGAGTGTCTACCCCACAATTAGCTCCTTTTCTTCTCCTCAGTCCTTTTAATTATGCTTGTTTTTCTAAAGGATTTCTCCCTCCCTCCTTCCTTCTTTCCTTCCTAAATTCTTCCTTCCAACTTCCTTCCTAGAGAGTGAGCCAGGGGGAGGGGTAGTGAGAGAGAGAAAGAGAGAGAGAGAGAGAGGGAGGCTCAGTGCGGAACCCAGTGCGGAGCTTGGTCCCATGACCCTGGGATCATGACCTGAGCCGAAATCAAGAGTTGGACACTTATCTGGCTGAGCCACCCAGGGGCTGCCCAAAGGATTTCATTCATTCAAGGAATGTTTCTCCCTTTGGAGAGATGACCATGTCTTTTTCTCTTGGCTGGCGTGGGGGTGTGTGTGTGTGGGGGGGGGTGGCGCTCAGGGGGGTTAGACGCAGATGTATAGACATTCAAATTTCTCTTCATCTGTAAATGATTATCAGCAGACCTATAAGACCATACATTTCACTTAAATTGGTGGTCTTAAAAATAAGAGTATAAAAAAGTAAATAAAGCTTGAGTTCATGATTTGTTATTATTGTCCGTTCCTACAGCAACCGTTGTTCAGTAACACTTATAATAGAGGGAACTCCTGGATTCCATAGGCAGATAACTGTGAAATCACTAGTGAATTCTGTACAGATTGATTCACTATTACTGTATGCCATTAATGAAAACAAAAAATGCCTCTATTAGGTGTTAGCATTCCAAGGCAAATCTTGTTGGTTAACTAACGTTTAAGAATTTATAAGGCAATGAATGACACTTATAAACATTTAGCTCTGTTCCTCTGTGTTACAGTTTTGCCTCCATATTTTGAATGGGCAGAAATAATTCTTGGGTTGGAAACAAAACTTTGCTGTTGCAAGGAAAGTGCCACGCATACTTACAAAAATAAATTTGTAGTTTAAATGGACATTTTCAACTATTTTAAATAAACTGAAAAGCAGTGCTTCCTTAAGAGGTGGTTTGTCTCCATGAAGGTTGGATGTGGAGGGCAGGTAATGAAGAGTGATTTAAGGTCGATCAGGAAGGAGGGAAGTGGATGAAGAATCCATTTGCTACCTTGCTGAGAGGGCCTTGGGTGAACCACAGAAAGACCCACGTGGAAACATGTCATGATCTCCCTTTTCTTTGCCCTTCTGTGATATTAAGAGGGAGATAAAGTCAAGGAGAAAGGGAGCTGTCCTTTGTTTGGGAAAGCTGATGAAAATAAGGTCAAGGGAGGCCGTTAGATAAGGAGGCTTTTGGGAAGAAAGGGGAATAAAAAAAGATGTAAATAGTGTAATTTCTCTGATAAATGGAATTTTCTGAGAACTTCATATCCCTCCCAATGTTTTCATATTCACATGACAATAGATAGCATGTATATATGTTGAACCACCCATCACTTAGCATACAATAAAGGTTACTGCCAATACCAATGAACCTTCCCCATGATGCCTCTCTCTGTCCGCCCCTGACCCCCAACTACTATTGCCTTTTTCCAATTGGAGACAAAGCCAGACTGGTTACCAGGGTCATACAAGGAGTAAATGGTTTGCAACAGCTCGGGGGTGAAAAAATATGCACTTACACGGTGCTTATTTTGCGCTAGGTACTGTTTTAAGAGCTTTACAAATATTTAATCTTCACAAAATCCCTAGGAGGTCGGTGCTATAGGTGATCTCACTTTATAGATAGGGTACAGAGGAGTTAAAATAGTTGGCCTTAAGTCACACATCAAATAATGGTAGAGCTAAGATTCCAAATCATGCAGTTGGGTTCCAGAGCTCATGTTCTTAAAAAAATTTTTTTTAATCTTTATTTATTTTGGAGAGAAAGAGAGACAGAGCATGAGCAGGGGAGGAAGAGAGAGAGAAGGAGACATAGAATCAGAAGCAGGCTCCAGGCTCCGAGCTGTCAGCACCACGATTGGATTGCGGTGACCTTCCTCCTGGGTAAAATTTAATGTTTGCAACTACAGACAGATAGCATTTTGAATTATAGGAAGAGCTAAATGCTATAACCCATAATATCACCTGGGCATGACTGGATGAACCATTAATGAGTTTGTTTATCCAGTTCATAAAGAAAATTCATTCCGTTCAGTCAGATGCTGGAATAGTTCATTGGTGCAACCCAAGAAATGCACCTTATGAGAAAATAGTGAGTTTTTCTTGAGTATTTTGTTAGTTTCTCCAAAAATTCACTGAAGAAAAACTATAGAAGGAAGTATATAAAGATGAGGAAAAATGAATACAAAAAATGTTATGCCAGCACCTGCAATGTACAATTTCAGATGAACCTGTGTGGTGATAAAGCATTCAGAGGGTTAAGAAGTTGCATACGCAATCTGTTTTTCAGATGTTAGTGAAAAACGCTAACCAAGCATTCACTTGGACAACATAGACGGGCATGTACCTTTCATGCTCAAAATAATAGGAACAATGGAAGGGGTGCTCAGGCTTAAAATCACCTACATTCCTAAAATCTCAGCAGGCCAAAGTAATTGATCTTTAGTTGTAGTTATTGATATGATTTAATACTGTCATTTAAAAGCATTTTGAACTCTGATCCTGAATTCCTTCGACTTGACATGAATTTGCATTCAATCTATACGTGGAGTTACATAGTCTAATGATGTTTCGGATATGAAAGAAATTCTGTCAATTAAAATCACTTAAAAGCTTTTCTCTCTATATAAAGCAAAGAGAGGCATTTAGATGTTCTTTCTTCTAACACCATTTTGCTTTCTCCCAGGGAGAAGACTAAACCTCATTGGGGGCAACCCTCATTATTTCTCCACTGAATCAAGGTCCAATCACTCCTACCATAGTTGCCTTATTATGTAATCCAACAGCTTTATGAATTCTTTTCAAATTAAACTTTTAACTTTGGGATGATTGTAGATTCACATGCAGTTAGAAAACAAAGACACTAATTTAAAAAGATGCATTCACCCCTATGTTTGTTATGGCTTTATTCACAATAGGCGAGATATGGAAGTAACCCAAGCATCCATTGATAGGTGAATGGATAAAGAAGATGTGATACACACACACGTACATACAATGGAGTATCACTCAGTCATAAAAATGAATGAGCTCTTGCCATTTATGACAACATGGATAGACCCAGAGGGTATAATGCAAAGTGCAACTAGTCAGACAAAGAAAGACAAATACCATATGATTTCGCTTCTACGCGAAATCTAAAAAACAAAACAAACCAACAGGCAAACAGAGTTAGACTCATAAATACAGAGGAAAAAAAGTGGTGGTTGCCAGAGAGGAGGGGGTGAGGGGATGGGAGAAATAGGTGAAGGGGATTAAGAGGTACAGATTTTCAGTCGCAAAATAAATAAGTATGGTATAGGAAATATGGTCAATAATATTATGATGTTTGTATGGTGACAGAAGGTCACTTACTACACTTACTGTGGTGACCACTATGTAACACTATGTTGTACACCTGAAATTAATATATTATGTGTCAACTACATCTCAGTTAAAATTATTTTTTATTTTAATGTTTATTTATTTTTGAGAGAGAGAGAGACAGAGTGCGAGCAGGGTAGAGGCAGACACACACACACACACACATACACACACACACACACAGAATCTGAAGCAGGCTCCAGGCTCCAATCTGTCATCACAGAGTCCGACATGGGGCTCGAACCCATGAACTGTGAGATCATGACCTGAGCCGAAGTCGGAGGCTTAACTGACTGAGCCGTCCAGGAACCCCTCAGTCAAAATTTTTAAAAAAGAAATAATACAGAGATCCCGTATACCCTTTACTTGGTTTTCCCCAATGATGGCATATTGCAAAACTATGGTACGAAATCACAACCAAGATATTGACACTGACGCAATCAAGATGCAGAACAGTTCCATTAACATTAGGTTCTCTCACATTGACCTTTTGCAGCTACACCCTCTTCTCTGTCTCTACCCACTCCTTAACCCTGGGCTGCTACGGATCTGTTCTTCATTTGTAGGATCTTGTCACTTCAAGACTGTTCATAAATTGAATCATATGTTTGTTTAGCCATTTACCTACTGAACAAAATCTGGGTTGTTTCTAGTTTTTGAGTATTATGAATAAAGCTGTTATGAACCTTTGTATATAGCTCATTTTTTAAAATTTTTTTTAACATTTATTTATTTTTGAGACAGAGAGAGACAGAGCATGAACGGGGGAGGAGCAGAGAGAGAGGGAGACACAGAATCTGAAACGGGCTCCAGGCTCCGAGCAGTCAGCACAGAGCCCGATGCGGGGCTCGAACTCACGGACCGCGAGATCGTGACCCGAGCCGAAGTCGGACGCTTAACGGACTGAGCCACCCAGGCGCCCCTAGCTCATTTTTTTATGTTTATTTTTATTTTTGAGATCGAGAGAGCAGGAGTGAGGGAGGGGCAGAGAGAGAGGGAGACACAGAATCCAAAGCAGGCTTCAGGCTCCGGGCTGTCAGCACAGAGCCCTACCTGGGGCTCGAATTCACGAGCTGTGAGATCATGAACTGAGCTGAAGTTGGATGGTTAACCGACTGAGCCACCCAGGCACCCCTGTATATAACTCTTTATGTGAACGACTTTCCCTAGGATATGCCCAGGACTGCAATTGCTGGGTCATTTGAGATTTGCATAATAATAATTATAATATGTTTATATTTATAATATAAATATAATTCTAATAATTATTACTTCTATTATATTATTGTATATTACATAATAATAATAATTATATATAATATACTTATAATATATTTATAATAATAATAATTATTATTAAGGTTTGTTTATTTTGAGAGAGAGAGAGAGTGTGAGAGTGCACAGAAGGGGCAGAGAGGGAGAGAGAGAGAGAGAGAGGTCACTCTTGTTTATTGCAGCCATTCTGATAGGCGTGCAGTTAATATCTCATCGTGGCTTTAATTTATAGTTTCCTAAAGGCTAATGATGCTGGACATCTCTTCATGTGCTGCTTTGCCATCTGCATAGGTCTTTGGTAAAACGCTCTTCACGTCCTTCACCCATGTCTTAGTTGGATTGTTTTTTACTGTTGAGTTTGGAGACCTTTCTGTTTTCTAAATACTAGTCCTTGTCAGACATGTGCTTTGCAAACATCTTCTCCCAGCCCGCATTTGTCTTTTCCTTTCCTTAACAGGGTGTTCTGCACAGCAAAATGTTTTAATTTTTATGGAGTCCAATTTATCAATTTTTATGAATTCGCCTTTGGTGTTAAGGTGAAGAATTCTCTGCCTGGGTCTAGCTCTCAAGATTTTCTTTCCTCTGTGTCATTTTCAGAAGGATTTGTAGTTTTGCATTATACATGTAAGCCTGTGATCCATTTTGAGTTAATTTTTGTGTAAAATTTGAAATTTAGGTTGAATTTTGTTCCCCTATGGATATTCAGTTGCTTTAGCACCATTTGTTGAAAAGGCTATGTTTAGGCTTTTGAGGTTGTTTTACTTCTTGTCGAAAATTAGTTGGTCATATTATGGGCCTTTTCTGCATCCTATTGACCTAGGGACCTATCCTTCCATCAATATTACACAGTCTTAGGGCACCTGGGTGGCTCAGTCAGTGAAGCATCTGACTTTCGATTTTCACTCAGGTCATGATCTCACAGTCATGAGTTCGAGCCCCATGTCGGGTTCCATGCTGAGCATGGAACCTGTTTGGGATTCTCTCTCTTCTTCTCTCTCTGCCCCTCCTACTCTCTGTTTCTCTCGAAATAAATAATAAACATTTAAAAATTATTGTGGAGGGTCGCCTGGGTGGCTCTGTCAGTTAAGCAGCAGACTTCTGCTCAGGTCACTGTCTCATGGTTGGTGAGTTCGAGCCCCGCATCGGGCTCTGTGCTGACAGCTCACAGCCTGGAGCCTGCTTTGGATTCTGGGTCTCTCTCTTCTTTCTGCCCCTCCCCTGTTTGTGCTCTGTCTCTATCTGTCTCTCAAAACTGAATAAACATTAAAAAATTTTTAAAAATTATTGTAGGGATATTATACATCGTAAAATTTCATAGACTAATTCCTCCCACTTTGTTCTTAATTTTCAAAAATTGTTTGAGCTATTCTAGTCTCTTTGCCTTTCCATATACATTTTAGAACAATCCCATCTATATCTAGAAACCATCCTGTTAAGACTTTGGTAAGAATTGCATAAGGCCCATATATCGATTTGGAAAGAACCGACATTTTTGCAATGTTGGGTGTTAACACTGATGAACATAGCAAATCGCTCCATTTGTTTAGATCTTCTTTACTTCCTTTACCTCAATGTTTGTAATGTTCAGCAGAGAAGTTCTGTACCTGTTTCGTCAGGCTTACCCTGAAGGAGGAGGGCTGCTTCACTACTGCTGGGTGAGGGTGGAGGTCCGGCGCTCTACTGACATGGGGAAGGGTTGAGAGGAGGGAAGTGATTAGTGCCTGGTCGGGATGAAAGTCCAGCATCCTTACTTGCCAGGTAACCAATCCTACAGGCTTTGGGGCAACTTATTACAGCCTGACTAGCAGGGACACCTAGGGTCCCCACTCAGTCTTGCTTGGTGAGTAGGAGTGTGATGGCAGTATTTTTTCACGGTATTTGGCTGGACGAGGCCAGCTGTTATCTAAAGGCTTTCTGTCTTGCTAGGATACCACTCAGCTCGTCTTTTTTCTTAGGGCTTTTTTTTTGTCTGTGCCCATTGGCACTTCTAGGTCGCCAGGATTATATGCCAAACCTGGGATATATGAGGCAAAAAGAAAGCTCGCGGAATTCACTGCTGTGCCGTTGATTGGATAGCAAAGTCTCTAGTCTGGCTATTTCTCTACACCTTTTAGAGTTTTCTTACTTGCTTTACATATAATGTCCAGTGTTTAGTTGTATTTAGTAAGAATAGATTATATAAACCATCTCCAGCTTCCACAGACTAAAAAAATTACACAACATTCTATTTGTCTCACTAGTTAGTATTCAGTTCACACAAATGATATTCTACATAGAGAATGCCTATAGCAGCCCCACCATGAGAATCTGAGTACTTGTCTCTCAATGAGCTCATCTACAGAATCGGGATAATGACTCTAAGCTTCAAGACAAGGGACCATGCCTCTTTTTCACCACTGCCGACTTGGAACAGATTCTAAGGGCTCAATAAGCATTTGCTGGAAGAATAAACCAGTGATATCTCTGGGATGCATAACCACTAAGTAGGTAGCAACTTTTGGAAGTAAGACATTTGCTCAACAATACTTGTTTAAGAGAGCCTATTATTTGGTTGGGGATAAGCAGTTCTAAAATTACATAAGGACACATCCACAAAGCTCATTACACAGAGTGTGTATGATCAAAGGACCTTTCTATCATGCTACTTTTTATAGAGAAATGGAGACAATTTTTCCCCCTTGTGTTACATACCTGCAGGTAACCAAATTTTTAACTTACAGTTAGGAATTGACTCTAGGCTGCCTGGGTGGCTCAGTCGGTTAAGTATCTGAGGTCATGAGAGGTCATGGTCTCATGCTTCGTGAACTTGAGCCCTACTTCGGGAATCTCTCTCTCTGTCCCTCTCTTTCTGCCCCCCACTCACTTGTGCTCTCTCGCTCTCTCTCTCCCTCAAAAAAAAAAAAAAATAAAGAATTGATTCTAATATTACATTTAATACCATAAAAATATATCAACTTTGATATACTTGCTCATATCCAACCATAGAGAATTTAGAGTTAAAACACGTTTTTATTTTTTAACCATTTTGGTAATCATCCTCTAATGTATTTTTTCCTTTGAACACATCTCTTCCGGTTATGTCTATTCTATAAACAGGGGAGCATTGTTTATTACTGTTTTGAGATCACTGCTGAACATCAAATTCCGTAATGCTGCTATCATCGAGATCATGTTTATATGGATGCAAAACGTGGTATTACAGCAATAATCTAGGAGACTGTGCCTAACAATTACCATATGTTATATGTAGCGCTGACCTAATTTGCTTTTACTACCTGGAAATTCTGGTAAATAATTTGCTGTGGATGGCAGCTGGAGGCAGTGGTAGGAAATCATCACTCCATAATTGTGATTACATCATCTACGAATTTACAGAAAGTCGGTCAATATTAAAAGATCAATTTATCTCTCTGAGAGAGGGATGCTATTTCTTTGTCTACAAACACTACCACGTTTGCACCAAAAGAAAAGGCACACAACTACTTAACTTTTTAGCACGTTTTGCATTGGTTTTGCAATTAGGGTGGTAAAAACATCACCTGATCTTAAACTGGTGACTAGAATGGCTTCCACCTCAATTTATCCTGAATATCAACCTGTTTTTTAGCATCTGATCTATGTTTTACTTGTCATCATTCGTTTGCTCATCCATTAGTTCATTTAGTAGCTTTGAACTGCTCTGCTTGGTTCTGGGGAATCAAAGAAACATAATACATAGTCTTTTTTTTTTTAAGTTTTACTTATTTATTTGTTAAAAATTTGTAAACGTTTATTTATTTAAAAGAGAGAGACAGAGCATGAGCAGGGGAGGGGCACGGAGAGAGAGACACACACAGAACCCGAAGCAGCTCCAGACTCTGAGCTGTCAGCACAGAGCCCAACACCCGTCCCGAACTCACCAACTGCGAGACCATGACCTGAGCTGAAGTCGGACGCTTACTGGACTGAGCCACCCAGGTGCCCTGAGTTTTATTGATTTATTTTGAGAGAGAGAGATAGAGAGAGCACAAGCAGGGGAGGAGCAGAGAGAGTGAGAGGGAAAGAATCCCAAGCAGGATCCACACTCAGCTCAGAACCCTACATGGGGCTCGATCTCATGACCCTGAGATCATAACCTGAGCCAAAAATAAGTCGGTTGCTTAATGTCACTTAACTGACTGAGCCACCCAGGTGCCCCCATAGTCTTTAGGAATGGACATAGGAAAGTAAAAAGATAACTAAGATATGATGTATTAAATTCCATGGTGAGTGTTTGGACAGACCCTAAGAGGAACATATATTAAGGGGACCAAACCCAGCCTGTGTGTGTGTGTGTGTGTGTGTGTGTGTGTGTATGGGAAGCTGTGTGGGTGTGCGCATGTGTGTGAGTGACGGGGGTGGGAAACACTACAAGTTTCAGCAAAGGCTTCCAGAAGAACTTAACTGTGCAGAGTGTTAAATACTGAATAGGAATTAGCCAGGCAAAGATGGAGGGAAGAAAAGGAACTGAATGAGCGTTACTGAAGGAAAAAAAAATCTGCAATTGTCCATGTCTAACTTTGAAAGGTCAAGTTCTTTTTGACTAAATAACAGACTTCCATTGCTGGAACGAATGTCCATGAACGAATGTCTTACAAAAGTGTCCATTTATGTTTATATCACCCCAGAGATCATTCCAGTCATCCATTTATTGTTTACCCAGGGAACCCAAAGCAGTTTGGGGTTGCTGCGGAACCAAAGGGAAGTAAAAATGTGGTGGGAATTCAGTCTGGAGATGGGGTGGTAGCGGAGGGTGCTGAACATTGAGGTCCTCTACGCTAGATCAAGGGAAAAGGAAAGTCATCGAACTGATGGATTTTAAGCAGTCAGGATTACCCAGTTACATTCAATTTTTAGCTTGGTCTTTCTGATGTTTCTAGGATAGCCTTGGAGAAGCCTTGGACGTGAGAACAGCTCTTACAAAGGATCATCTGGGAGCTAAGAAGCTCCAACAAGAGACAATGGGCCTGAGAAACATTTAACTGATGTGGTCTCAGGTCTCAGCATTTGCATGTGATAACGATGAGAGGTGGAACAGCATGAGACACCCAGATTTCCGCTGTGAGCAGCTAAGAGGATGCCACCAACACCCAGCTCCCACAGGGGAGGACCCTACAGAGAAAGATGCATTTTCAGGCTTGGACATGCTGAGGTGGAGGGGTCTCTGATACACGCAGGGGGAGACGTTACAGGAAACAGCTTACCATCACCCGAACTTAGGAGATGGGTCAGCCCTGGAGGTCTCCCTCTGATGATCACCAACCTCAGGGTAGTTGTTACAATCAAGACAGCAAGAAAGCCTGGGAGGGAATGAACAGGATGCAGGAAGCAACTGGGCAGGCACAGAGGACAAGACAGATTGATTTCCTGAAGGCTGAAAGATCAACCTCGAGGTGAGCACGCAAATTCCAGAATCGACACTGATGGTTTTCCTGGGACTCCTTGAAATTATGAATGACCTGACTGTAGGCTGGGATCGTAGTTACTGGAGATCTAAGCTGACTGTGTGCCTCCAAGGGTCAGGCAAGTAACATCAATCAGTGAAACTGCTTAGTTGTAAGGTCATCAATGGTCAGCTATCGAGGGCCAGTGCACTGATTTAAAGACAAGAAGACATGGTGAGGAATAGGGCAGAATGACATGTGTGCCCATAGAAAGAGGGTGACCACAGGTCACCTCGGTTGTCTTCATTACAGAATACAGGTGGAGGTTGCCAGATCTTCCAGTTTTTCATGAGAATTAAGAAATTCAGATTTTTATATAAAATACTCCACTTTTTCGCTTTTTACAGCTAATTAAAACTTAAAACCATGCAGCAGCCAAGGGGGAAACAAACAATAATGCCTGTGGGCTACAGCTTTGTGCTCTCTGCAATAGGTAACTCGGGTTGGAATGACTGGGAGTCATGTTGAGGGTCAGGAAGTTGTGATGTCCTGACGTCCTAACGTCACAGGGACCGCATTCCATCAATAAGTACTTGTTTTGTGCCCCATATGTGCTAGGTTCAGGGAGTCAGTGGTGAGTAAGAGTCAAAAATCCTGAAACATGAACTACACATACGACTTCCGCCCTCTGTGGTTATTCTCTTTGGGATACTGACATGTGGGTGAAACAAATCTGGGTGGGTTTGGTGGAAGAATTTTCCAGTGTCTGATGGGTTCATATTTAGTTCTGCCACTTATTTGGCTCTACAACTATAAGAGACAGACCCTGGAAAAGTTTCAGCACTCTCTGTGCTTCTGTTTTCTTGCCTGTGAAATGTGTATAATGATAGGACCAACTCAGAGAGCCAATGAGAGACTCGAGTCATATGTCTGAAGTGTCTACGATAAAGGTTAGCCTTAATAATGCGTATGATGTTTGACCCAGCACTCTACCCGTGTGTCTAAAATAGGGGATTTTAGAACACGTAAGTAAGCGTTATATCCCATAAAGGATGTAAATGTGAACGCTGTTCATGAAAGTGTGAGTAGCCATTTGAGAGGCAACCCTACTTTTCTGAAAGCTGTATTTTAAAGAAATTGATTCCTGGAGTTCAGGGCAATGCCCTGAAGTGATCCTAAGCAGGTGCAAAATCATATTAATTGCCAATCAGTTTCATATGCTAATACAAATAAGATCCCCTGGTGAGCTCCTGGGAGGACACAGATGTATATTTGGATCCTGTAGGGATTGGGGGTTGCTCTTGACAATGGAGTTGCTGAGGGGAAGGTTTGCTCCCATTACCGCAAACTGACACCTCTTGTCTTTCAAGTGAACCAAGTCACAGAGAATCTGCCCTGAACCTCTGTGGCCAGGGGGGATAGATGGCTTCACGAGACAGAACCTGTGAGTTCGACTGGGTCGGACAAGGACTGTGCATATCGAAGAGTCTGTCATGCATTATAAAGCATTTATTACTTCCGGGAATATTAATTAAGCATTTGCGAGGTGCCAGGTGCTGAGCCAGGTGCAGGGTAGAACAAAATGGACAAATCCCAGCCTTCATGGCGGTGATTGTCCAATGAAGAAGTCGGGCTATTAAGCAAGACATAGCATAAATTCAGGTTCCTGGCACAGCTCATAAAAGGACCACTTCACTTAGTCTGAGGATAAGCAATGGCTTCCCAAGGGAAGTGATGTGAAAACCGACATTTAAAATTAAGTAAGCCAGATAAGGAAAGATGATGAAAGTTCCAAGATGGGCAGGAGCAAGTATTTAGTATGTTACAAAGACCAATAAAGTGGCTTTCGACCCGGCTGGTCACCATCTCTTAATTACGTGTCAAGATTTGGTTTTAGGATAATTTTCAAGGTGCGTGTTGTCGATTTGACAGATTACATCATTAAATGTAATATTAAATTATCTGGAGCATCGTCTCGGACTTACTGCCATTTTAAAATGAGCACATTACCTGTCAGTTTCATAGATATTAGAGACGTTTGTACGTGCATCAATGTTATAGAGCTAGATGATCATCTCCCATCATCCTCTCCCTCCCATTGCCTCCTCTCACACTTAGATCTTGTTACCTGTTACCGAACTAATGCAATATCGTCTTCACGGATTTCCTTACCTCAAGTTTTCTCTCCTCACTTCAACTCCCTTCACACTTTGCTGCAAAATTCCATTTCCTGGGATACAGCTCTGATTCTGTCACTCCCATGCTTGTAGTTTCTCACGGGCTCCCCGCAGCCTGAGATGTCGTTGACCAACCACTCAGTTCGGTACTCACTGCCTTCCCCGCGACTCCAGGCTGCCTCCCCACTAGCCTGCTCCTTGGGAGTCGCCTCAGACAGGTTGTTGTACCGCTTTCCTGCTTGCTTAGCTTTGGCTCCCAACATCCTTCAGTTTCGCATGTCCTTCCCCAGCGTGTACGTGCTCAAATAACCACTTCGTGGACCAGCTCAAATGCTCCCTTGATTGTGAAGGTCTCCCCCGGACCACCTCACTGTGTTTCCTCCTTCCTTTAAATCCCCAGTACCCTACCCACATGCACAGTGCCATGTGTCTGTCTCTTGAGTTACATTTGTAAAATTATGCCTTCTCAAGTGTGATACGCATATATACTAGGGGTAAGGGCTCTGTGTTCCGAAACTTGGCGTCTTTTAGATCTTTCAGCATAGGGTTTTCACACTGTACATAATTAATATTTATTTAAGTCTAGCAATCCTACCAGCTATGCTAATTTTATTTGAGTTGAAAAAGACTTGATTTTATGTACTTGTACTTGGCGTGGTCTCAATTCGTGGAGACATTAATTTTTTATCTTGTATATGTATAGCACTTAGAGTTCATAAATGATTCCGTGTTTATTATTCTATTTTATGCCCTAAGGCTCATGAGACATTAATACATGTATCGATATGGTATCTTTCTTGGCGCACGCACAGAAAGGCGAAAGGGCTCTCTGGAGCTCACGGAGCTAGCAGAGAACAGAGGTGGGGCTGGAACCAAGTTCTTTTTGTTCTGGGCCCTGCCATTTACCACCTGCGACTGCTTTCCTAGTGTCTCTTTCTCCCTTCTGAAACCCCAGTTAAATGTACATGCTGTAACCGACATCAGTATTTTCTCACTCGACACTGATGTCTGTTAGGATTGAACATGGCTCCTGCATGGAGTCAAGTGCCAGCCTGAAACCCAGAGGATTAGCTTGGATTAGTCAGTGTCTATTCTCGCAGCCGAAGTTTGTTAAATAACTACCGTTTCCTAATTTTCAGCGAGTGTTGTTGCAAACAGACCATGTTGCCTGTTGACCCTGAGGAGAGAGGGAGAGAGAAGGCGTGTGGGTGCAGGTGGTCTGGATTTTCCTTCTTGGTGGTGCTGTTCTTTGCTGTTACTGCATTAGGCTTCAGTGAGAGGTGATCAGAATCACTAAATATTTGCAGGCCTTCACTGATGCCCACTGGTTGGATCTAGTTTCTTCCTTTCTTTCTTCCCTCCCCCTCTCTCTCTCCCATCCTTCCTTCCTTCCTTCCTTCCTTCCTTCCTTCCTTCCTTCCTTTCCTGTCTCCAATAAGTAGCCTATAAAGTAAGGTAGGGAAATCCCTGGATTTAAATTTCAAAAATAAGTTTTTATATTTTATGTAGCTCTACCCTTAATTTCTTTGTGATCTCGAGCAAATTGCTTAAGCTATTGGCATACCTAATCTCAAAACAAAGTTATACTGGGAATCAGATAAAATACCTTATGGAAAATCATCTTACAGACTTCAAAGTACCTCATTAAAGTGAAGGGTTATTATTATTATTACTGGAAGAGGGAAATAAAGCAACAGTTTGAATTAAATTTTGTTAGAAAGTTTGAACTAAAACCCTAACCAACTTAACTGCTAGTTTTTTTGAAGGGGGTGGGGGAAATGTTTTATAAAGCCAAGATAGCAGAAAGCTTGCTAAATTACTCTGAAATATTACTTACAAATAATTTATATTTTTCACCTCTCTAATCAGATTCCATAACTAAACCACAAGGAGATGCCTGAGTGGCTCAGTTGGTTAAGTGTCCAACTCTTGGTTTCAGCTCAGGTCCTGATCTCATGGTTTGGATCGAGCCCCATATCAGGCTCTGCACTGACAGCATGGAACCTCCTTGGGATTCTCTCTCCTCACTTCTCTTTGCCCCTCTCCTGCCCTCTCCCTTTCTCAAAATAAACAAACTTAAAAAAATAACTAAACCACAAGGAATGAGTAGTAAACTCCACAATCTAAAAAGGTAATCACATATAGAAGAAATATGTAGTTTAATAAACTATTTGAACAATAACAGCAAAAGGAATTGAGAAACACTCTTCTGGACTTTTCTGGCTCTTGACTAGAAAGGTAGCATGGCTTCCTTTTATGTAGTCTTTTAAAATTGAGAGAGGTTGTTTCCATTTACTGTTGTTTTTGCGTTCCTAGAAAGATTTAGTCTGAGGAGCAACGGCAAAGCCAAAAAGGGCTTTCTATATTTATGGTAGTTTCTTTTTTTAAGTTTATTTATTTTTGAGAGAGAGAGAGAGAGAGAGAGAGAGATGGAACATGAGCAGGGAGGGGCAGAGAGAGAGAGGGGATAGAGGGTCTGTGGGCTCCACCCTGACAGCAGTGAGCCTGATGAGGGGCTCAAACTCATGAACCACTTGATCATGACCTGAGCTGAAGTTGGACGCTCAATCCAGGTGCCCCCCAAAATACCAAGGCTTTGTATGAAAATTATTGGAATGATTCCTGTTTTAGAAATCAAATCACAAGAATTTCCTGTAGCTTTTAAAGGATTTTGTGTTATGTTATTGTAAGAGCTGGATTTAGGAGAAAGAAATTGGAAGAAGCTGATAAAAAGTAGAGACGAAAAGTTCCAACGTCTCCATTTTACCATCCAGTCCTCTTAAGTATCCTGAGTAGAAGACAACAATCAAAGCAAAGCAAACCAAAAAACTTCCTTGGGGCTTTGTGTGATGAAAAGAATGGCGAGCTCTTGAAGAGAATGAGAAGCTGGACGTTCCTGAAGAAGAATGGATGCATTATTAATTTGTTAAGTAGGAGGACCCTAACTAGGTCTCAAGAGATCGTTGTATTGATTCATTATCTACTGAAGAATCTACCATTCCCACCAGAAGCCTCAGGGAGTTTCTCAGTTATGTCCTGCATCAAAACTATTTGAATACACAGCAGTGGTGATAACAGAGCACTGTACTGAAAATTGTTACCCCTGGTGGTAGGTACATCTCGAATCATGGAGTCTAGAATGGTCAGTTTTAGAAACTGAGTCCAATAGATCAGAACACCAAGGAGGTGCCCTCCGAGTTTTGCGATTCAGTGACTCCTTGTTGGTTTCTGGTTAATGGAGGTTGGATGGACCCTTGGGCCAGGCACTGCTCCAGATGCTTGGAGACGCCCAGGGAACATAAGAGACAAAACCCCTGCCTGTCCTAATGAGCTTATACGCTATTGGGAAAGACAGTCTATGAACACACCTCAAAAGGAAAACCACGTGAGGTTTGATAGCAAAAATGGTGATGAGAAAAAAAGAAGATAAGGGCTGGAGGGATGAGGTACCACAGGGAAGTATGGCAGGGAGGCCTTTTTAAGAAGGTGACTTTGGAGTAAAGCCTTGAGAAAGTGGAGGAGCTGGCTACAGGGTGTCAGGAAGGGTCGTCCAGGGAGAAGGAACGGCCACCCCAGGAGGCTGGGAGCCACGGAGGCCAGGGGTGGCTAGTGCCGAGAATACCCTTCACTAAAGTTGGAGCGCTTGTGTGCATCCGGGAGGGCCTGAGAAGACATGGCAGACGATAGACGGTTTTGACCAGAGGAACGGCATGACCTGCGTATCCATTCAACAGGACCCGTCCACGGAGTTGTGGAAGTGTGGAAATTAACAGGTGGCAGGACAACCCTCAGGAACTCCTGTCAGGCGGCTGCTGCCACTGGGCACTGCCCCCTGAAGGGCGCTGCCTTGCTAACGTCACGCCTCCTCTACGAGGGCAGCCTGGATCCTGTCCGACGGCTGCTCAGGGAGGGGGTAGGAGGCCTCGCCCCCTTGCCTTAGTGAAGGTCCACACAAAGCCTCCTCGGATTGGCTCACGCCTCTGTGGCAACTCTATTCACCCTTCAGCTGCCCCCTCAGCCCAATCCGGCCCCCCCTAGACCCTCTGTGTTGTCCCTGAGAGCATGTTCCAAGAAGCTGTCTGCACCCAAACCTCAGTCTGTTTTCAGGGAGCCTACCTTAAGACATCTTATGCGGGCCCCCCAAATAGAAATTATGTCTTCCTTCTTGGTGTCCCAGGTCCCATACAGTCCCACTCGGGTTTCTTCTTGGCAGATAGCCATAACGACTATCTTCCCAACTAGATGACTGTAGGTCCGGCTCTGCGCCCCACTTATTTCTACACTTTGCTCCTGAAAGATGTTGAATATTGAATACGCGCTATGTGGTTAACGGATAACTGTGATGCCCCCGGACGGAACTTAAAAACGAGAAACGAAATGTGAAAAGCAATGCTTTGAAACGTCCTTTTCCTCTTCTGATTCCCGTACGTCGGCAAAATCATAATCCCCTGTAACTGAGTGCTCCAGATCTGTTAGTGTGATGGTCAGTTTGCAGTTAATGGGTTTTCTCCTCAGGCCTCTAGTTTACGCTTGGATCTGTTTTCTATCCAAAATTTGAAAGCAAAAGCCAAAAAAAATCGAGGCAACTCTAAGCAATTAATTTGTCTATATTGTGCTGGGGGACATCAGATGTGACCGTATCCTTCTGAATGGACTGATCTGTGAAACGAGTTAACCAGGTTATGAAATGGGTGGCCATTTAGAGAGCCTGTGAAGAAAATAGAAGAGAAACGTTTCTCATGAACCCGAGTGTTGGGTGCACCATGGACTGCAAGGCATAATCTTGTTCATTCTCGAGATGCCCACCAAGGAAACCCTGTGAGTCCTAAAAGCCAGATTTAGGGAAAAAAGGAAAGTAGAGGTTGTTGGGTGTGTCCTTCGTGGTGGTAACTTTGTGGGCACTTTCTTCTGTCTCACTCACTACTGAGTGTCTCAGCCTCGGCTGCTCATCCAATCACCTGGGGAGCTGAAAACCTCTGATGCCCGACTCCCACCCCCAGAGACTGTGAACTGGTTGGTCTGGATGGTGGCCTGGCCATCAGGATATTTGAAACCTTTAACTGAAAACATCCCATGGTGATTCTAGCATGCAGACCAGGTTGAGAATCCCTGCTCTATCAGGTAAAGCACATTTTGGGTTAAAAACAACGGAATGGAAAACATCTGGCTGAAAGCAATTGTGGAAGCAAGTTACTTGATACGGTCAGGCCCCTGTCCCCGGACAGTGTCCCGTTCCTGTCACCCCCTTGCTCATGATCCCTGAGCCATGCTGGTTTTCTGCGATCAACCAAGCTCTTCCTGCTGCCAGGACACTCTGTCCCAGATCACTGTTGGCATGCTAATGCTGACCAACTTTCTATCAACAAAATTGATCTCAGCCAAATAACTTCCGGTCAGATCCCCGAGCATTCTGCTGTCACTATAACCCACAAGTGATTATATGAAGCTATGGTTCATCCACGTTAAGAAATTAGCAAAGTAGAGGGACCCAGGGGGCTAATTGGTTAGGCGCCCAACCCTCGATCTCTGCTCAAGTCATGGTCTCACAGTCGTGGGATCGATCCCCACGATAGGCTCCACGCTGAACGTGGAGCCTGCTTGGGGTTCTCTCTCTCCCTCTCACTCTGCCCCCCTCCTGCTCATGCTCCCCTCTCTCTCTCTCATTCAAAATAAAAAATAAAAAAGAAATTAGCAAAGAAAGGAGGTGAGCACGTAATTCAAATGCACAACCAAAATTTCTTTGCCGAAGGTTCTGAAACTTCCTGTGTTAATCCAGAAGTTTCTTCGAGAATGTAATCTAAATGAAATGAATATCAAAGTGCTCTCAGTTAGACCCCTCCGTGGCTTTTCTTCGCCACGGGCTGTAGGTTTTCTTACAGGTTTTTCTCATTGGCCCCATTTTCCAGCCCTTAATCACTTTCAGCGCACTCCTCCAGAGAGCTCCCCCACTTTCACACGTTCACTCAACTTGCAGGGTTCCAGACCGGGTCTTTAATTACAAACTTACAAATTCTGGCAGGAGTGGAACCATAATAACCTCATAGCGTTAGTGCTATGCTGGCTCCTAAAGACAGTACCCCTCTGTTTCTATTGCGTGAGCTGTGGTTCTGGTTACTCTAGGCTACAAGGTTATCATGATTTTTATCCGTGTGATTGTTATTAATAATAATTACTATCCAGTTGCTCTGTGCCCAGTACTGTTCTAGAGGATATTCACGAGTTATATTATGTAGTTGTCATAACAATGAATTTAAGCCTTGCGTCCAAGGCCTCAACTTTGAACTTGCAAGGCCATGATCAAGCTAGATCTGACTCAATAATCTATAAGCTTTCACCGCATACTCATTCTGTCCTTATAACAATTTTCTAATGAGGTTTTAATTGTTTGAAAATTAGGAAATACACATATCGTGGCCCAGGAATTCTTTGGTGATAGCAGCCTTCATTTGAAGGAGTCTAACACTGCCCAAATACAAAAGAGGATATCGGTAGCAATAAATTTTTGACTTATATTCATTTTTTTTCTTCCTCATCCATGGATTCAGCACCTGACCCATAATAGGAACTTCATAAATGCTTGCTGAATGCAAGGTAAGGCCTGAGGGGTTGATTTCTTTTCCTATGTTAGGTGACGGTAACTCGGCTCTTATGCATTAGCCTCTAATGTACTCATGGCTTTTTACAAGTGTGGTTTTTCTGACCAGTTAATAAATTCTTTTTTCTAGCGCCCCCCCACCCCCATGTCTAGGCCTGGCCCTCCCCTGTCCCAATATGGTTCCCTGGTTCTCTTTGCCTCCAAAAACTTAACAGGGCAATTGGAAATTCTGAAGGGTAAAGCTTTTCCCTTATTCCTGATCTGAATAATCTGGGATAAAATCATGACTTCGATACAAGGCGGTACATATTGTTGTCTGGCATTTCTTTGTGAAGCTGTCTTTAAGATTTTGGTTCTTTCTTCCGCATGATCACAGACTCTTGTTAGCGATGCGAGATGTGCTCTGCCTGTTTTGACAGATCTAAACATTCTGAACAAGAAACAAGGGGAAGAGACATGTAAAGCTATTCTGCACACCTTGGTCTCTTGTCCTGGAGGCGCTTAAACACCACATTACCCTCTGGCACATAAGAGGCTTGAGATGGCTGGAAAAAAGATAAATATTACGATTCCTTCATATTATATAGAAGGCAGAGGCAAAAAAAACACACAGCATGTTCGTCTCCTCCCAAGGATTCTTATTAGACTTTTGATTTAAGATGCGTCTGGAAAATTGGATGGACGACTCCAGACACAACAGTATATCTTGTCCTGTGCTAGCATTTAAATGGGAGAGATCGTGTGTTCGTGGCAGGGAGCCTCTAAGATGGCCCCGTGACTCCCACCTCCTGGTCTTTGTGTTCTAGTGTAATGCTCTCATCTTGGACGTGGGCTGGACTTGATGAACAGCACACAGCACATCTGCGATTAGGTCACAAACAACCGTGGCTTCCTTTCTCGGTGCTCCTTCTTAGACCACTAGCCATGGAGAAAGCCAGCTGTTACGTGGCGTGGCAGCTTGACAGAGAAGCCCACAGGACAAGGGACCGAGGCTGGACAACTACATGAGTGAGATTGGAAACTTGAGATGAGCCTGTAAGTTACAGTTGACAGTTTGACTGTCACCTCATGAGAGACCCTGAGACAGGGGAACCTAACTCAGCCATACCCAGATTGCCGCACAACGGTAACTATGAGATGGTAAATATCCGTCGTGTTAAGCCTCTAAGTTTTGGGATAATTTATTGAACAGCAATAGAAAATTTATATATCAAGATGCAAAAGCGCCAAACTCCACTTGCATTTTCTGTCCCTTGTCCTTTGTGAGAAAATACTAACACATTCTTTTGTGGCATTCACCACGGTCTAACCTGTATCATAGATATGTGTCATTTCTTCAGCTTGGCTACGAACTTCTGGGGAACAGACTCTCACTGCTCCTGACTTTTGAATTCGTCCAGGTCCCAGAAACGAACCTCACACATAGCAAATGCTGAATAAACACCTGATTAACAGATACATGAATAAATCTTGCCTTTAATGGCCAAGATACAGCTGGGTAACTTGAGGTTAGACAAAGCAATTTGACCTGCTAATCACTTCCTTGATTCTCCATGCATCTTAATATATTAATAACCGATTTTCTAGCATAATCTCTGCTGAGATTCCTCCTTCTACTGAAGAAGACACAAACTTGAGTAAATGCTGTGGCTTCATTATTTCTTTATGATGTTGGGAATTTGCAACATACGACTATAAATCAAAGCATCATTTCTATTTCTACCCTCAGAAAGATAGTTTGTGTAAAAGTGAGTAGTCATTTGAGAGTACATAGAAAACAAGCCTGTCTTCATCAGCGATGTGCAGAACTGTTCCTATGAGCAACAAAGCAGTATTTTCACTTGAAAATGCACTTGTATATTCTTGTTATAGAGTTGTTTGCTATTATTTTTAAATACAAAACATGACTGATACAAGGAGGAGAGGAGGGTCCCTGAGACTGACTTGGAGAAGGGCAAAGTGTGAGCCTGAGACACATTGCTGTCCCTTGTGTCACAGAATGTGCCACGCTGGTTATGATGCAAATTGATAGAGATCGGGCTGGGTTTTGAAGGACTTGGGCAGAAGCAGAGGGCTTTTTTTTAAAGGCTGTTTATGTTAAAGGACATGTAAGGGGTGTTCTTTTTCTTCCATCATAAAAGGAAGAAATAGAGAAAGACACTTTAATTAAGTGAGGATTGTCAGAGGAAAGCGAAGACCGTCATTGTCCTAGCAATCAGTAAAAAATGTCATATATATGTACATATATATATACATATATATATGTACATATATATGATTATTTATATATATTACCTACGTTATATATACATCTATACATATTCTATATACAATATATATGCTCTATATATTATTTTGGACTAAATATTACTAACTAAAGGAGCTGGAAATGCCAATAAAACTATCCAGGATAAATATGTTCTCATTTGTTTCCTGATTCTTGCCTTTCCACTTAGACCATCACTGTCAATGATTTTGTTATCTGACTCAAACATGAGGAGGGTTCTGCTGGCGGCTTTAATTATTTTCTCATCAAAGCCACGTTGGACAGTTTCAGAAATTCCTTCCTTGCCGCCCCCCCCACCCCCAGGCCACCTTAAAAGTCATACGATTCTCATCCTCTGGTTTTGCTTCAGAAATGGCAGGAAGTGACTGGTTCGGCCGGCTTCAGTCAGGTTCCTCAGGAGCTGGAGGGTGGGTGGGTGGGTGGGGGAATGGGGGTGTTGGGGGGAGCAGAGGTGCAAGGGCTCTCCCGAGTCTTCTCACATCCTTAACTCCACATGGTTGGTTCCTCCCGAGCCAAGATTCTCCCATTCAGATCAGGGTGGCTAGGGAAAAGGAAAGGCCCTTTGTTTCAACTGTTTCAACTGTCTTTCTCCAAGTGAATTTTTTGAGAGCTTCAAATGTTTCAATTTCATCTTGTGACTGAAGGAAGGGGACAGGGTGCATTGAGTGACCAAAGCGCATCTGGTACAAATGTTGTCAACCAATGGATACGGGACCAGCTCAGGGCCCTGCGTATTAGTCTGGCTTCTGCCGTTAGAACTTCGTGGCTTTTGCATCTTTCCCTGGTTGGGAACTAGGGACTGGGATTGCAGGGTATAGAAAGACACTTTTGGTGACAAAAAGGACTTTGGAAATCACGTGCTGCCCCTCCCATCTCAAATGTATTGAGACGTGACTTCTCTTTTTCGTGGTTGATTGATGAACATGACTTCTCTTTTTCGTGGTTGATTGATGAACGTGACTTCTCTTTTTCGTGGTTGATTGATGAATGCCAGAACTTTCTATGGAGCTGGTTCAGAACTCAGCCCACCGACCCCCTGCTTCTGCTTCTTTTCTACTTCTCAGTGGCTGGTCCAGGGATTTATGCATAACTCCCATGCGCTGCCCTGTTGCCCCTGTCTGACTGCCAGCCACAGACTTGAGAGTTTCCTACAGCCTAAAGCCCTGTGAGATTTTCCAACGGCTTTGAGAGTTTACCTGAGAAGTCTCTCTTCCTGGTTTTTGGAAGACTACATGTGAATCTCCTAAGATGAGCATCTTCCAGAGAGGCAAGCTTTTCAGGGAACCCCCTTCCATGTCCGAGACCTGACCGCCTGTCTCGTCACTGTCCTTCATGGATGAGAGCAGCCTGAGAGCCATCAGGCAGTTCTGGGACTGGGGGACTTGGGCACCCACTGTGATTGATCATTACTGCACCGGGGCCGTTTCACGACACTGGAGATGGGTGGCAGTAGCCTTTACCACATTTCATTTCACTTGGCTTGAGGACAGACCCAGGCTGTCAGGGAGACAGAAGAGAGTGCTGACCTATTTCACGAGGTTGACCTCATTCCCAGAGCCAAGGGGATTGGGTCTTTTGGGTCTTCCGTTTCTAGCTTGCTCATCCATCTTGGATGCTAGATGGGCAAGAGGTCCACTGACCAAGGGCTAGCAGAGGCTTTCTAACCCCCCATCACTCTTAGATGGTCTGAGTCTCCAGATTTAACAATTTTTTTTCCCCTGGAAGAATTCAATTTTGAAAACCTCCTGAATGCTTTTCTGCTGTTCCGGGTACAAAACTGAGGAATCATAACAATACAAAAATCAAAGCACACACTTCTGCAACAGGTATCATACCAGGCTCTGTGCTGAACACTTTACATATATTATGACATTCAGTCCTCACAGGAATCTGATGAGGTGGGATCAGGTGTGACCCTCATCTCACATCCGGAAAGTCACGTGAAAGTGCTTAGGACACTTGTCCAATAATCCAGATCTCATTAGTGGTGGACTCAGGTATCAGGTCCCAGTGGTCCTTCTCCAGGGCCTGGCTTCTTAACCACCACCCAGGACTCAAGAAACTTGCAGCCTCCTTGAGAATGGCACTCAAGAAACTTCTAGTCTCCTCAGGGATGCAAATAGCTAACATGAGTATGAGATAAAGTTAGATAATTGCTACGTAGTGGTAAAGGCAATGCAACGCCAGAACACAGGGGAGAAAACTTTGCTCCTAACTTAGGGTGTCGTTAGCTGAGGCATGAACGGAGGGTGGCCAAAGACCCAAAGACCCAGAGGGGTGTGTTGTGTCTCAGAAATGGGAGTGCTCAGCACCCTGGGAGGGTGTGTGCCCCATGGAGCCCTAGGGTGGGAGAACAGCCTGCAATGTAATTTGGAACAAGGTCATGAGTGGGTTTGAATCCAAAGCAACCAGGTAGATTTTATCTGGCACACAATAGGAACCAGCTTTAAATTTTAGGGAGGAGTGCTATGAGCCACCCTGTGTTTCAGGTGTTAGTAGATGGAACTCAGACAGGGAGGACTGTCAGGGTTCCACGTGAGGGTGGGAGAGGCCAAAGTAGAGCAGAGCTGAATAGAAATGGGTGCGAAGAGAGGCAGAGTCATGGCACCCTGGAAGGCTTGGTGACTGCTTACATGTAAGGCAGGGTGGAGGGGGCTGGTACCCAGCCTGCCAGAGGCCCAGACAGGGTGACCCAGGGAGGAGAGGTTGTATGAGGTGCTTCGGAGCTGGGGACCGTGACAGGGACAACCTCGGTTCTTGGGCACGTGTGAATCTTGCAGATCACTTATATGGAAATACCCAGGAGAGCCCAATGTGGGATCCTGGAGCCCAGGAAGAGATTGGGTCTACAGTCATTAGCGTAGAGATGTTTGGCAAAATCCCCACAGTGGGTAGAGGGTCAAGGAAGGTTGTGGAGCAGGAGCGGTGAGCACCTTCCCCCAGCAGGCGCCCGAGGAGGCCTTGGTGTTGGGGTGCCAGAGTCTGAGAGATGCTCCGAGAAGAAGGATGAGTCAAGACATCGGAGGAGACACCTTCAAGAAAGAGAACTCTGACTATTTCCATTGCAAAAAGACTTATTATTATTTTTTGAGGCAAGTGTTAGAGAGGAGTCAACCAGCATGGAAAACAGAAATAAAGCAATTCTCCATCATCTCCCAACTCCAGTCAGACTGTTCAACATCATTTATTTCAAACAGATGAAGACACATGTCAGGGTAGCTGGGAGCAGTCAATTAAGGAGATTAAAGGCAGAAAAGCTACTGCAGCAAAAGTATTTAAGTTTCAGTTTCTTCTGCAGCTGTGTTTTCGCCACTTCTTAGCAATCAGAATTTCCTTACCCTCTGCTCTCTTGGGCTGCTGGGATTGAAGGAAGCTCTTTCTTTTGCTCCTGGAGGAGTTTTTTTTTTTTTTTTTTTTTTTCAAGAGATCCTAGGATCATAGATTTCCATGATTTTCAGTATTTATATTTTGCATACCTTCTAAGTGTGTGGATGCTTTACTCGGTTTAAATTACTTTAGCATGACCAGAGAACACTTCCTGCTGTCCTCAGGTTAGAGTCGAGCAAATCAACGGTAAAGGGTTTCCTGAAATTAAATACCATAGGCTCCACAGTCTCAGAACAAGTGATTTCGTGTTCCATTGACCTCTTCAGACAAGTCACGTTTCAATATCTATTCTTCTTGAGTCATGACATTATAAACCTAGAGATTGAAAACTGGAAAGAACTGTGGGAATCATGTTCCACCCTTTCATTTTACTAACCGAAGCTCATTCTGGCTGACGGGCTTACCCCAAGTCCCGTGGTTGGAGAATTTCTGGGCATCACCTATAAAAGCTCTCAGCTCCCAAGAGTCGAAATTTCTTCTCGCTTCGCCCACAGGCTCGGTCTTACTCCCTATGGGGAAACTTGACTTGGGCAGGGGAACCTTGACAAACACACTGGCTGTCAGGTCTGGGATGACACATAGCTTGGGCCTCTTCCTGCGAGTAGGTCCCTGATTTTGGTGCCTCAGTTTCCATCTTGGTCCTACGTCCACTATCTTAGTCCCCTCTGGACACCAGAACCTGCTTTACCCCCATCTCTGACTGCCCCAATTCTATCTTTGGTTCTAGCCAGTGCCTGGGGTCCTGTCAGCTTCCCACAGGTTAGGTGCTTAGACCGCTTGTCTCCTAGCAACCAAACTTGGCCCACCTGTCAGGGGGGACTCAGGGCTCTCTCAGGACCCTTGTGTCCACATCCTCCAGAAACACTGCTGTTGGATGCCCTGGACTTCTTGTCCCTCTCGTGGCTGTTTGCTTCCCCCACTGGGAGGGGCTGTCCTTGGGGTCCTGCCCCCCACACCTGGTCTTCCCCATCCTGCTGCAGTTCCCTGGGCCATGTTCTGAGACATTACATAGAATTAGTGCATCGCAAAGCTAGGGCCACTAACTTCTGAGCCGGCATTTTTGTTTTTTCATTAAATCATCTTTCTCTTTCATTTCCTGCGTGATCTGGTTACCTGCCATTTACTAGCAGTGTAAATTTGGGCAAACTGTTCCACCTCTCTGGGCATCATTTTCATTGGATGAAAAATCAGGACAATCATATTAATTTCCAAGGGTCGCTAGGAGGATAAAAGAGCTTGCGGTAGGTACCTGGCCCCCCAAAAATGTTTCATCTGAACTGAAGGCTGTTGTTTTTTACCACTCATCTTTTTTTTACTACTACCTACCTGCTTTCTCCCTGTGCTACATGATGTAATAGGGAGTTTACAACAGGGCTAAGTACTACATTTGTGGATTATGCATTGGAGCGGCCATATTGACTGAGCTCCATCTTGGCTTGTTACCAAAGGAAGTACTCATTCATGCCTTCACTTACTAAGCCACTCATCTAGGTAAGTAGTGGGGAGGCTCTTGAATGTTGCTATCCTGTCTTCAGGTTAGACAAAATGTCCTGTCTTTTCAACATGGACATTGAAAAGCTACATCGTGAAATGGAATCTGTTGGCTCTAGTTCCAAAGTCCCAAAGTCCCAAAGTCCCAAAGCGTTTCTCGGCCTGTGTTTTGTCTTTCACGAAAGAATGGGCAAAATGATACTCTTTTGTGAAAGTGTAAAGTCACCAATAAAAGCAACAAGTCCCATATGGAACCAAATCAAATGAGACCTTTTGATGGGAATATTTAACAAGAAGAAGAAGCCTGTGCAGCACTTCCTCTCCTTGGGAATTTCTTAGGAGCTTCTCAGGCACCTGCTGGTGGCTGGCAACACTGTGTATGTCATCTTACTTAGTCCCCACAGGAGAGAGAACATTTTAAAGCTCATTTTGCAAAAAGGGGAAGCTAAGTCTAGGAGACTCAGAACTTTCCCTGGTGACACAGGAAGTAGGCAGGAGATAGAGGTGGACTTCGAGCCCAGATGCATTTGCCCTGAAGGCCCACTTTGCACCCTGCTCCGGCGCTGCCCTGTCAGGTCAGCAGATCCAGGAACACGAGACAGGGTCCGTGACATGAAGGCCAACAGCTGCCGATGATGCGACTACTGGTGACACTGAAGCTCTTCTAGGTCAGTAACGCTCAAGCGGGACACTGAAAATCATTTTAATGACTGCCGTAACCCCATAATCAGATGCCTGGGGTTCCTTTTCCTCCTACAGGGTGATGGTTTAAGGGGATGAATATCAAAAACTCAGCTGGCATCCTGACAACTCCCCATTTTCCCTGGGGGCTCCTTCTGCCCCTGACCAGGACCTGAACACTTTTTAAAAGTCCAAGTCCTGGGGCACCTGGGTGGCTCAGTCGGTTAAGCGGCCGACTTCGGCTCAGGTCATGATCTCACAGTCCGTGGGTTCGAGCCCCGCATCGGGCTCTGTGCTGACCGCTCAGAGCCTGGAGCCTGTTTCAGATTCTGTGTCTCCCTCTCTCTGACCCTCCCCCGTTCATGATCTGTCTCTCTTCGTCTCAAAAATAAATAAATGTTAATAAAAAAAATTAAAAAAATAAAAAGTCCAAGTCCTGTCCATGTGAGACTGACCCCCTGTGGTCCTTTCAGACCACAAAGTGCCCATGCCCCTTAGGCTCCCTGCAGTCGATCTGAAGTCTTTCCAGTTGGGGTTCTGCAGACACAGCCGGACCTCATGGGAATTCTTGGTCAGTGGTAACAAGTGTGTTTCCAGGCCAGAGAAGCCAAGAGAAGGATAACTGTCCTTTGTTATCTTTCTGGTTTTCTGGCTCCAGGATTTTGGAGATGTACAAGTACAAAAAAGATGTGAGTCCTTTTTTTTTCCCCACCAAGATCTACTGTAAGCTATTTGTATATTTCCAACAAGGTACTTATTGAATATTTTGGTCAATAATGATTCCTTGTCGTCTTCCCTACCCTCTATATTTACTGACTCTCTGAAAGAGGAACAGGAATTAATAAACAGAGCCTCATTCATTCATTCATTCATTCTCCCATTTATTCCCTCAAGAGACACTGAATGATGCATAGGAATCAGATACCATATTAACACTACATTTCCCATTTCACCCTGGCAACACTGGGTAGTGCGGTCTCTACCTTATAGCGGGGGCAAATCAGTTTCAGAAGCATTAAATAATTTGCCCCAGATCAGAATGCTCATGAAAGATAGAGCTGGGATTAAAGGCTTGTTAGCAGACATGTTGACAGACGTTCCTTAGCAGGAGAGCAGAAACGAGGTAAGACCTAGTTCTGGGGCCCCTCTCTGAGTTGGATACATACATATATATCCGCTGTGCCACCATGGGCATGGCACTTAAACTTTCTGAGTCTCAGTCTCATCTGCACAATGAGATGGTAACAGCACCTGCCTCAGAGAGGCTCTGAGAGGACTGAGGGATGTACATGCAGCCCCAAGTACTGTGTCTATACAGGCAATGCTCACAAGTGGGTTTTTGTCATTATTTCAGATACCGAATCCAGAGGCTGGAAGAAAAGACGCAATCAGGGAAGCATTTGATTGTCTTTATTGCAGTCCCACCTAAGTAAATCTTACAAGTCAAATCAATCCTATTACCATCAAATCAATCCTGTCCAAAGGCCATGACTCCAACCCATGACCTATACCCGGAGGCTGAGTGAAAAGATACAACAACATCTCATTGCTGAGTTGGGGCCCGGGTGATCAACTGCAAAGTGGTTAAGTGTTAAATCCATGTGTGTTTTAATGACGGTTCAGAACCACAGGGCCGTGATGGTATTCACGGCCGCGCCCTATGCTGTTCAGTCCTGTATACGAATGGAAGGGCTCACTCCGAAAGAAAGACACCTGCCATGACGTGGCAGAGGGCTATTTCCACTGCACATGTTCTCCCGTAGCAGAGGCCCCCAGGACACAGCCAAGTGGACCCAGCGACATTGTTGCTGCAAAATGACTCCATTTTGAGTAAACCGTACCGTTCTTGCGCTAAGATCGTGCCCCTGAACCCACCTCCTTGTCCAGAAACCCTGGAATAACCATCATCCGCAATGAAAGGATTTGGGAACACACGAGCAAGAAGAGTGTGTGTTCCGGCGACACATTCTGTGGATTCCTCGTGAACTGATGAGACCTGCTGAGTCCTTCTTGGAGCCAAGGGCCATACACATCACACGTCATAAAGCTCCTCCCTCGTAACTTGTTGCTGTATCACGAATAGAACCTTGGACGCATGGAGGCGAAGATGTGCTGGCATCTCTCAGCTCTGCTTACCAGAGAAAGGGTGGCGGGAGTTTTGAAGCTTCAGCAAGCAAACCATGGAGCCAGCTAGCCACGCCTTCCGGATGACAGTTGCCATCGTAATGGTAATTGAAGCTTTTTCAGGGAGCAATTCCCAGTGCCGGCAGTGGCTTTACTGCTGTTAGGTTTTCCCGTCCTTCCTCTTGCCCCTCTCTTGGCTGGCTCAGCCAGGCTGTCAGGACCAATTCACAGCTATACACATAGGATCCGACCGTCGCACCACAGTGACAGCTTGCCTTCAAAAGAGGATGAGGGGGTTTCTCCTGCGGTCCGGAGAGTGCTAGGAAAACCAGAACATCACTGGTATTTCAGGCAAACAGCTCTTCATTCTCCCCGAGCAGAAACCCTTTAAAAGGAACGTCTAAATCACCCAGCGTATTAAGGCATCACATTCTTGCACAAATTGTAACAGACATTTTTTTCGTTGTGAAGAGACAGAGATGTTGCACGGATGTCAAATCACATAAAGCCGCAGCCCAACACGGTATCAGAGCCGTAATCTGTGCTTATCGCTTTGTGAGGCAGGAAGGCGAGTAGGCATTAATATAGCCCTTGAGTGAAGCGGATCCAAACACAGTTTATTCTTCGCCAGGATGAGCAGGTGAACGCCTTGCAAGAGTTCCTGCCATTCTTTCTGCCCTAGGTGTCTACTCCCCACCCCTCCTCATCTACGAGGCAGCCAGCAACGCAGGCAGCGATCAAGAGCTGTATATATTAAGGGCTTTGGTCAAAGCCATACTGCTGAGAAATCAGTTGTGCTTGGACTGAGCAGTTCAGGCCAATGAAACGTGCAGCTTGTTATGTATTGATCGCAAACATGAAAATCACAACAACAGGGTTAGGAAGATAAATGGACGCGGAGGCATTTCTGTAGTTAGCATGGAAGTGAAAGTTTGTTTACTTGATCTTTCCTCAGACAGGAGGCTCCTGGGGAATGATTTTACACAAGACACAAGACAATGGGATTTGCTGTTCATCATTGTTGCTACATAGGACTTCAGGTTAATTTATCTGGTCCCTAATCATGGAACAAAGGGATTGTACTCTAAATATGTACCTGTCTGTCTGTCTATCTCCCCCCCCCTCTCTCTCTCTCTTATCTATGTATCAGCTATATCTATTTCTACACATACATCATTTAACCTTCCTACAGTTAATAAATACCAATGGCAACAGTGCTAATATAAATTAATAAATAATATAAGGATTATAATACATACAATATAAATTACAAACAATACAAAGATACTATAAAATAGAGCTTAAGGTAATCAAGTATACACACACACACTTTCACGTATACCCTCTTTCAGATACTACTCCGAGGACTATTCTCTGCTCTTCTCTTTCTCCAAGCCTACAGCAGGCAATCTAGGGCACAAAGGGGCCCGAGAAGAGTGAGTAGTAAAGGGTGGTGTTGACACCCAAGTGGAAGCATCCAGCCAGGTGTGCTCTGGGCGGTCTATAACTTCTGACATGTGATCCTTGCCAGGTCTCTGCAGTGAACACCAGTCAGCTTTTCACTGGGGGAAAAAGCCAGAGTTCCTAACAACATAAAGGTGCTCACCGTAGGTTTTTTTGGATGAGCAACGGAGAGCTGCAGGAGAAGAAAGAGAGAGAAGAAGGCTGGTGGGGGAAAGGCAAGGTGAAAACCCTGATAGAGTCTGCTTCTGAGCCCTCAGAAGATGGGTGATGTTAACTGTCTCAAAAAGCAACTCACTCTCCATGGTTTTGTTATAATGGACACTCAATACGGACTTGCCAGATTCAGACATGGTGGTGAGACAAATGGACCTCAACCTTTTAATTAGTTAATTGCTGGCCATAAAGTGGTGGCTCACTGCCCAAAGGCTGATGCTTGTCTGCAGTAGGATGACATTTTTCCAAAGGTAAGTCTATTTAGTTTTTATTTGTCCCTCACTGGCAGTTGTGCACAGTTTGGACAAATCACCTCCAAGCCTAGCTATAAAATGAGAAAATATAAAGTTAAAAAAGTTAGCACAACTATTAAAAGCCCAAGTAACAGGTAAGAGATAATTTTGGATCTTAATGGCAAAGTTAATGGAAACTGTAGTTCAAAAAAGATGTATACAGAAATCTTGAAAGGCTCCAAGCTGATATGAAATGTTACTTTATTTGATTTCTTTTTTTATGTTTATTCACTTATTTTGAAAGAGAGAGCTCGAGTGAGTTGAGGGGAAGGGCAGAGAGAGAGAGAGGGGGGGAGAGAGGATCCCAAGCAGGCTCTGCACTGTCAGCACAGAGCCAGACATGGGGCTCGATCCCACAAACCGTGAGATCATGACCTGAGCCGAAGCCAAGAGTGAGTCCGATGCTTAACCCAACCGAGCCACCCAGGTGCCCCTGAAATGTCATTTTAAAACACGAATAAAATTTAACTACTGAAAAAGTTGAATACAAAGAAAAAAATCCTATTATAAAAACGATGTTCGATATATTCTGTAGGGGCACCATATGGCCCGAGGTGCCCCAAAGAGCAAATCAGCACCTTGATATCCCAGAAGCCTCTTGCTGCCAACATGGTGTTTTAGCATGGAAGCCAAGCCGTGGCCTGCCTTTGCCCTTTCTGATTCTGATTTGTGATGCTCCCAACCTTGAGCTGAGCAGGCGGGGGGTCTGTTTTCCTGACCGTGACTCTGCAGCCTGACCCTGATCGGTGGGGCTGGCCTCGCTTCCCCTCGGCTGCATTTCCCCACCATTCATCTGGCTCCAACTTGTTAACCTGACTCCCCGGCCCCGTCTGCTTCCTTTGCTTGAAGCTTCAATTTGATGATCATTATCCTGAATGCTACCTGACTCTGCTTAACCCCACCGAAGGAAAAAGGCAAGCAGTGCCCCGTGCCTTGCCTCATGACATATGAAGGTTCATATTTTTTACGGTGAAAATTAAAAGCAGCAACTTTGGAGTAAATGCCTCTAATCATTTTGGATGTGAGCTGCAGAAACAGATATTCGGGAGCTGGGGCTTATGGCTGGGTCGATCAAGGTATGGGTGGACCGTGCATGGTCCCTCAGGGCGTGGCTATCCTACTTCCTAAGAAGCACAGCTTTGCCGGTACTGTGTTATTCTGGTGGGTCCACACTGGCAAATGAGAAATCATCTTATCCTTAGAGGAAGCCTCAAGCCTGAGATCCTTGAAGCAAGGTTTCTAACACTTATAGCCACAATGGTTCATGGTCGAGGGGTTTGCTTTGGTGAAGGGGGTTCTGGAAGACACCTCCAGGGCGTGTTCACAGGGCAGACCCAACCTCCACTCCCCATGCAGAAGGGTGTGCCAGAGTGCACGGATTCTTTTTTTTTTTTTAATTTTTTTTTCAACGTTTTTTATTTATTTTTGGGACAGAGAGAGACAGAGCATGAACGGGGGAGGGGCAGAGAGAGAGGGAGACACAGAATCGGAAACAGGCTCCAGGCTCCGAGCCATCAGCCCAGAGCCTGACGCAGGGCTCGAACTCACGGACCGCGAGATCGTGACCTGGCTGAAGTCGGACGCTTAACTGACTGTGCCACCCAGGCGCCCCTCACGGATTCTTAAAGTATGGTCTGGAGACCCCCGGGATCCCTGAAACCCTTCCAGGAAGGCTTTGAGGTAACAGCTATTTCCAAAATAATATTAAGACACTTCCCACTTCCCTCGGGAGTTATCCAATAGAGTTTTCTAGAGCCTATGTGATGATATTGCAACAGATTGAATACAGAGGATGTAACACTCTATTAGCCAGACATCTAGGAAACTTGCAAGAAAATGGAAAACAACATCGTTTCCATTAGTCTTTTGTTTTGAATGCTGATGTCATTTTTCATCAGGGAGACTATTCTCGTCAACACGTAATGTTAATTTTTTTATTGTTCATTATGATTAATAAATGTATAAGTAACATTTTTCCCACGTTTACTTTCTAAAATGGTAAAGATTGATATATGTAACCACCACAAAGGCCTTTGGGGATCCTCAATAATCTTGGAGAGCGTCAAGGGGCCCCGATAACAGAGACGAACGCTTGCTCTGTTGGGAAATACATGGGCTTTCGAGCCAAGCAGACCCAGCTGTAAATCGAAACTCGTCCCTAAGGGTCTAGAACTTGGTGGCCGGTTTCCTACTTTCTTTGTGCGTCCTCTTCTCCCTGAATGAAGGAGACCTTGCAGATTAGCTGGCGAGCAGCGTGGTAGCAGTGGTGGCTAGCAGGCCCTCCGGGAGGGGGAGCCGTGGATGAGGTTGCAGCCACAGCTGTGCCCACAGCCACCCCTCAGGTCCCTGAGCCACTGGCCGGAGAGGTGACCGAAGGCGTTTGCCACTTGGCCCTCCGCCTCGAGCAAGGAGGAAGCTGCTTGTGGTGCACCCCAAGGACCTGATCCACGCACGTGGCTCCTTCCCCTGTCTTCTCGGTCTTGTCCTCTCCTGAAGATGCGTGATAATTAAAATACGCCTCCTGCTCACTCCGTGCTCTGGGATACCAGATGGTAGGACATGGGCCATTTCACTCACAAAGGGATCCGCCCTCGGGATGGCCACAAATAAATGCCAGCTCGGCTGGTGCGTCCTCTTATCTGCAGGTGGAACAAAGCATCTGACCGACACCTGCGATAGGTGGGGAGTCAGTGTGTGCGTGATGTCCCCCGCGTCTCTCCGCTCGGCTGCTGGCCCTCGGTCGCTCATCAGATCCCGTGCTTTCCCGGGGCAGGTACCAGGCGCTGACCTAATCAAGTGCCTGCCTGCATGGAAAGGCACAGCAGCCGTGAACCTGCGGGTCGGGAGCTCGGTGTGTGAGGCTGGGTTGCCGCATCATCCCTGGTTTCCCCCACTGTCTGTCTTTAAGACTATGTCCTCAAGGTCTTTCTGAGGGCATTCCCACATGGTACTCAGGCTGCCACCAGTCATCCTGGAGACAGGGTCTCCCAAGACCCTCACAAAACAGCTCAGCGCATAGGCAGGCAAGCTGGGGAACGCAATGTTGGATAGGCAACGCAAGGCCCCATTACTCCAGGTTTGGAAGGCAATGCACAAACATGTCCGAGTTCTATGTCATTCAGGAAACCATTGCTCACCCGCCCAACCTGCAGAACTCTGGATCTTTTGCTTCATTGGTGGAAAACAGAAACCTCTCAGGATTTGGACAGACCGTGGATTTGGAGGCATGGGGGGAATCTGACGTGGCTGTGGATTTTCATCCGTCTTCCTGCCGCCCTCTGCTTCATCCCAACTCTGATCCTCAGGACCATCCGGCAGGGCTGCTTCCTCTGGCCTTGTCCCATGACCTCAAAGAGAAAATGACCCCATAGGGACTGTGTGTGCTTTGTGTTCCCTGAGTCATTAAGGTGACATCTCTCCATGTGTGCTTTAACGATCACCAGCCCTCTTAGGATCCATCTCAGACAGGCTGTATCAGAACGATCATGGCGGGGAGACAGAAAGGGGAGCTGGATTTACAAGGCCCCAAGGTGGTTCTTAGATTACCCAACTTTAAGAATCATTGTGCAATTATATTATGTATTGTCATATTGTGACCTTGAGTTAGAGGAAGTGTTAAGAGCACACTTGCCTGAGCCTATAGAAGGGGTCTTATTTGAGCGTTTTCATCGAAGATTCCAGAGGAGTGTGTAGCTGATAACTGGGATTAGGAAGAAATTAATGGTTCGGGGCTGCACTGAGTTACAACTCAGTTATGACTAGGACATCAGAAACTGGAATTGGGGAAGCATGGGGAATCTAGGTCTGAACTAGATTTTTTTTTTCTTTTTTACCATTTCTTAGAGAGACATGATACCAGGCAGGTCCGTCTTTGGGATGGGAAGCAAGATGGCGGCAGGTGAATCTAAGGAGGAGGAAGCAAATTTGAGGCAGCCCGTCAAGGGCTAGAGAATTTAAGGTCAAGGAAAGTTCTTGGCTACTCCCATTAGTTTCCTCAGGCTCTGAAACCTGTAATTTGGAAAGCTGACCTATGTGTTGGCTGTATTCTCTGAATTTATTTCCTCTTGATTTTCTTTCAGTGTTTATAGGTGTTTGAGACTTCTAGCCTGTCTGAACTGTGCCAAGGACAAAGCTACAGATGAAGTCTTATCCGTCCCCGAGTGTGAGCTTTTATGAGATACTAGCATATGCATGGCATGTTGAGGACAGTGGGAAAACCCAACAGGATGGGAACAAACCAGACACCCAAACCTCTTCGATGCCCCCTCCCAGAGCCCTGGGCGTGCTGGGCTGCTTCTGTCTTGGCAGTTTTGTGCTCTGTATCCTTACAACCTCTCTAGGTTTCTCCCTCTCTCTTCTGTTCTCATCTTCCCTCTGTCTCCCCAGCCCTCTGCCCAGGAGGAAGTCACCATCCTTCTGTCTGACCCACGGCGGACAGAAGAGCCAAGCTCTCTCCTCCCTGGTGGATTGGGCGGCAAGGGCACTCGTGTTAGACAGCCGTGCGAACAGTTTCCTTCTCTAAGACAACTGGGATTACATATTTGGATTCTTGTCTGGGCCCTTATTCTAAGATCTCAGGGTCGAGTTTGATGTGTCTCTGCCAGCGGGTCCTATCAGGACATCTGCTATGGGAAATCTGAGTTCCCTGCTATGAAGTCAGGGGCAGAAGGCTGACTCCAATCTCACTCTGAATAAATCTGTTTCCTTGAGGAAACCCAAGATGACGACCCAGTAACTTACCAATTCTAGGAAGCCTTTGTTGGTGGTGGACAAAGGAAGGGGAACTGTAGCGCTTTGGTGGACTAAAATACTGCCATGAGGCATAATACAATTTTGAATTTATTATGAAATTCAACAGGTGCGTGAACTTTCATAGAAAACTGTTACTGTTTCTATAAGGCCTCAAATACACCAAAACACTAGTTTTTTCAGATCATAATATATGAGGGCAAGAAGACACTTAAAGACCCTCTTGTGAAAGGGTCACCCTGACAGCCCTTGCAATGAATTTGCCAACACATTTTACTTGGCTTTCAAATTTCAGATATGAATGTCTTCGGATTGCCAGCAAGCCCTATTTCCTTACCACCTTGTCTTGTCACTCATTTCTAATTCTTTGTCTCCTCATGATGGTTGTGAATCTGACGCCGGATTTTTTTTCCCAGCATCTTCATTTGAAAGATGAAGCCCAGAGAGGTGAAGTGATTTGCCTACGGCCATAGAGGCTACTCGTGTCCAAGCAAAGACTACAGCCTGCCCCCCACCCCTTCCCCTGCGTGTTCTTTCATTGCAATGCTGACACTCCTTAACTTGTTTAACCCGAACAACAAAAACCAAATGTCTTCTGGAGTATTTTTCCACAGCACGCCATTTTGGACTGACAGGGAAATTTGCAAAGACCTAGAATGGTATCTGCAGAAAGACAGTGCTGGACCAAACCTAAGCAGTATCTAAAAAAGGATGTTCAGCGACTGGTCAGATTTCATTTGCTCCCTAATCTGGCGAGGTAGGGACAGGGAGAGGGCTGTGGTGGCCTGTGGAAGTCATCGTCACCTTCCTTTCTGCAGCTGCTCTGGTGTGGGGTGGCTGGCCCAGTCTGTGGGCAGGAGGAGGTCAGCATCACTCCTGGGAAAACCTTTAGGCTTGAGGCAGCCCATTTTGAAGTGAGAGTGAAAGGTTTTCAGGAGGGAAGCAAAGTTCTATTCCTTCCATCCTTTCAAAAGGCACAAACAACTGGCGGGATATGAGGAGTTTTTTTTTTTTTCTATCTGTCTCTATCTATCTATCTATCTATCTATCTATCTATTATCTCTATCTATCATCTATCATCTATCTATCTCTCTATCATCTATCTATCATCTATATCTATTTTTCTACCTATCTATCATGTCTATCTATCTATCTATCTATCTATCTATCTATCTATCTATCTATCTACCTATCATCTATATCTATCTATCTATCTATCTATCTACCTATCTATTATCTCTATCTATCATCTATCTATCAATCATCTATATCTATCTATTTATCTATCTATTTATCTATCATATCTATCTATCTATCTATATCTATCTATCTATCTATGTCTGTCTATCTCTATCTATCTATCTATCTATCTATCTATCTATCTACCTATCTATCTATCATGTCTATCTATCTATCTATCTATCTATCTATCTATCTATCTATCACCTATGTACCTATCTTCTTGCTCTCTACATTCTCCGTCTGTTATGTTACTTGAAAAAGACTACATAGGTTTTCACTGAAATTTGAGGATAGTTTGGGTTGGCTTGATTTCAAATAATGCTGCAGCACATACATGGGGGATCCCCAAGGAGAAAATCACCCCCTAAATGGTTAGACGGGAGCCCCTCAGGGTGGTTCTCGCTCTTAGGGGAGTTCACACTCTGGGGAGTTCATGCCATTGGTGTCTACGTCACAACATCTAGAACTGGGGCCAAGGTGGTAGGGTTTTGCAAGGTGCACAGTGAGTCCTGGAGACCACTGATGAGTCAGGGGCTTATCTGAAAACTAGCTGACTATCATCATGGAACTTAAGATGCACACCTCGGCTTGAGAGAGGTGTGCGTGTGTGTGTGTGCCTGTGTGTCTGTGTGTGTGTGTGTCTATGTGTGTTCATATTTAAATGTGCATGGGTCTGTGTGTGTGCATGCATCCACGTGTGCTTGTGTATCTATATATGCATCCATGTATGCGTGCACACATGTGTTTCTATGAGGATAGGCTTGGATCTCTGTGTGCATGTGTGTCTATATATATGTGCATGTATCTATGTGTACACACGTCTCTGTTTATATGCATGTGTGTCCGTGCGTGTGCATGCACATGTGTGGTAGACTAGAACAGCAGGAAGGAGTCCCTAGAGATGAAAACGAAAGTTGTGTTTCATTAATGGCACAGCTCTGATAATGGCAAAGTCAAAGCCCACTAACTACAGTATTGATCACGCTGTCCCTGCCCATCCCATCGGCCACCTCTTACTTTCAGCTCACAGGTTCCCAAACCCAAGCTCACCCCTCGACAGACAGATATGCTCATTTTAGTGCCAGTGTGACGCTCAGAGATGGGAGCCGGCAGCCTTTTGAACACAACTACGTGAAGGGCTCTGGCTTCCTTTGAACTGTTTCCTACAAACTTTTGCATGGAAATTACACAGGTGAGGGAAGAATCACTGTGGCCAGAGAAAGTTTAAATAGGACCAGCATTATTTATACACCTGCAGTGTCTGGCAAAGAATTTAAGTGGATGTCCACACAATTCGCCTCTTAAAAATGTTTCAATTGGAACAAAGAGAATGATTGAGGCACAAAGTTAATTTTTGTTCTGAGTTAGCTAGGATCTGTCTTTGCTTCTCACTTTGTATGTGCAGACACAGGATGAGGTGAACCAATCGTGGAGAAATGATGGGGAAATACCAGTTCCTGAACGAAAAGGCCGATTTTGAAAATTAACCTACCTTTCCTTGATCTGATACCGTTCTATGGCTGGTAAGATGCAAACCACTCCCTACTGTAAATAAAGGTACCCATAGTAATTGTCAGAGGGTGGAAAATATATTCAAAGAGAGTTCTGAGTAGTTTTAAGTTTTACTGACAAATGCCACAAACACAACTCCGCCCACTGTAACAGCTGGAAGATGCAAAGTAAATCCACACACGTTTTTTAAAGCGTAATTTTAGTTCTGGAGGAACAGTTAAATGTCAATGATTTATTCAAAAAAGCCATGGCTGGAATGGGGCTGTGAACACACATATGTGCTTTCAGGATATATTCTTCATTAAAGAAACTAACAAAACTGTTGCCGTCCTGCTTTCGTCTGCCATCTTAAAGTCAATATCCAAGAGTGAGGAAAGAAGGGGCATCTTCTAGCCTCATGCATGACTGTAAACCAGGTGAAACCCTTCTCCAGGCCCATCTTCTGTGCTGTTCTTGTTCTCTCCCCCCTCCACCCCCCACCCGGGGCTCTGGTGACATGATTCTCTTTCCTTCAGCCTGCGGATGCTCTCAGACTGATCCCCAATTGCCCCGAATTTTCCACAACATTGACTTCATCCCTTGCAATAGACCTTCCCCTTTATCCCAACAACATTTTTACAAGGTATATGCCTAGTCAAAGTGATAAACCAGTGCAAACAAGGTATAGATTTGCTGCTGTGGATTTTCTCTAGCCAAACAGCATGTGCATTTCAAAAGAGGCCATGAATTTTGTAAGAATTGAGTAATATCAAAAATCGTCAGCACTATATCAGGGTCAGTGGGAAAATAATTTGTGAAGGGCAGTTTTCTCCACTGTCCTTAAATCACACTCTTAAGGTGCTGCATGCTTTCTTTCTAGACCACAGGTAGGCAGGATGGACCCGACTGCAGTGTTGAAAACCCTCCTGCATGGGTCTGTGCAGGACCCATGTGCAGGAGGTCCTTCTTCAGCAAGAAGTGACCACCTTTGAGCACTGAGGGCCAGGTCACTCTCCCCTCAAAAACCTCTCCTGGTTCCCCATTATCAACCAAATGAATTCCAAACTCCTGTTCTGTCATACTAGATGTCCTCGTTCTAGAAGACTGAGCCTGTCCTGCTTTCCTGGCCCCTCGTTGGCATCCCAGCACAAATCCTGTGCCCTCATGGCATCTCACCATTGATTTCTCAAACACCTGAACTTTTCTACTTTGTGGTCATGCCCTTCCTCAGCCTGGACCATCTCTCCCTCCATTCTGTTTGCAATCTACCATATTCCTTTATGCAGATTTAGCTCACCTGCTCTCTTCTCCACGGAAATAGATCAGGAGCGCTTATGCACCCAACATGAGCTCCCATAACATCTATCAGTCTTCCTTGGTCATACTCCATGGAAGGAGATGCTTGTTGTAATTGAGAATCTTTTTCAGTGATTCCTAACTGCCCTTCCCTCACCCTCAGATCACTTCATAAAGCTCCTTGGGTGATGTGTTACCTCCCCAAGGTGGAGAGGCTGCACATTTCTGCTTTGATTTCCCCGGGAGGGCTCGTCAACCTAGCGCTTGTCATCTAAGACATCATAACTACACCACTTCATAGGAAAGTAAAATATTACTCATAAATTGACCAATTAAACAATTAGCTCCCCTTACGCATGCCTCCCTGATTAATAGCAGCGTCTACTTTGGTGGGATCTCTTAGTCAGTCTTGATTTTTGAATGGCAAAGTGATTATAAAATGAAGGTGAGAGGGAATTTCATGAAGGTGATGAAGCGGATGCTGGGGAATTCTGAGTCACAGGCAAGATAAATGTGTGTCAGCAATTGAAGACTAGGCCACTGAGGCACAGAAAGTCAAAAAAGATCATTAATGACATGATAGGTGCTTCGGGAGAGAACAACTTGAAGAGAACTGATTAAGAGATGCTTAAGGGAGAGCTGGTGAAATGAGTGTTTTCTGTGACTCTACAATCCTTCTATGAAAAAGTCAAAGAGGAAGTGAAGTGTATTATATCCTGCTGTTATGTGATTTGCTTGGGAAGATTATGCCCCCACCTTCCAACAACCATGTGTAACTTTGTTCTACAAAGTAGTGCATGGTGTAAGTGTAAACTCCGTCTTATTAAATACAATGAAACAAATTTATTTTCATCGTGTTTAGTTTTATTTTGGATGATGAAGACCTAGCCGATATTTTAGATCTTCCTCTTTTTCATGAAGTTTGGCCCTCATTTATGAGACCCGTTTGACTCTGTCCTTTTCTGGTCTCAAATGTCTTCAGAGAGTGAGTACCTCCTATAGCTACTTATGCAGATGTCCAAATACCTTACTGAGCAGTAACATCTTGCTGGCAAGAACCCTGTCTTCATTCTTATATTTATAGTACACAGTCAGTACTCAAGGGAGACCGAATGAAGGGGACACTAGTTTAAATGAATAGTGAATGTACAACTTGGGTTGGTTTTCCTTTGCTTGAAAGGGTGTTAAGAACGGGATTCTCTTGGGCTTCAGCAAAGCAGCTTAGTCTCATAACCTTGACTACAAAACCAAGAAAAGGCTTACCCAGGTAAGCTCATGGCTACAATCTCAAGATGTGAGAAAGGAGAGAAAATTCTAGTTCTTATTTTTTTGCCAGGAAAAAGGAGAGAGCAACATGTTATGGCTGGTGTTCTAGGACGGTTCAATCTCTTTAAAGAATGCTTGTTTATCATTATCAACCCAACATCGATGTTTCAGATTTTCACTTGCAACAAGTAGCCGGCTTGCCGACTTCCGACCGTGACTCCATTGCCAAGTGCCGTGTCCTCTGTCACTGGGGTGATTACTGCGCATGGCAGAGCACGCCAAACTACTCCATGTGTCATAAACCCAGATGTTTTCTTAATATTTTACTAGGGAAAAATTCAAACAAAACCGAAGTGGAAAGACTAGCGTAAGCGTCCACACATTCAACACGTAGCTTCAACTATTCTGAATATTTTGCCATGTTTGCTTCCTCTGTTACCCTTTCTTCCTTAATAAGGATATTCCATTCATTTATCATTCCATCCTTACTTCCTTTTTCTTTCTTTCTTTCTTTTTTTTTTGGTATTTATTTATTTATTTATTTAGAGAGGGCTCACAAGCAGGGGAGGGGCAGAGAGAGGGAGAGAGGGAATCCCAGATAGGCCCCGCACTGTCAGTGCAGAGCCCAATGTGGGGCTTGAATCCACGAATCGTGAGATCACGACCTGAGCCAAAAGGAAAAGTCGGACACCTCACTGACTGAGCCACCCAGGTGCCCCTCCATCCTTCCGTCTGAAAAACCAAGATCAGTCATGCTTTAGAAATCCCATGCTTTAGAATCTTCTGCTTGATTCCTTGTCATATTATTTAGCTTGATTATAGTTTTGCTCTTTTCTGGAGAGGAAGTGGTGATGTGTCCTTCGTATTACATCATTTTAGGAGACACACAATGTCGTGTCCTGCTTTCCATGATGCGGAGACAGCCTGATATCTACATTATGAAGTTTTCCATCAATCTTTCATCAAATGGCTTCATCCATAATGATCCTTATGGAACCTATTTCCTTTTGGGTTTCAAAATGATGATATTTCTAATTCTATCATTCTTTTCAGGTTTATTAACTGAGATTCTTTTTGAACAAAACTTCTCTTCATCATACGGGGCCACTTGATTACCCTGAAATGCAGTTCTTATAAGAAAGGCAAGATAAACACTCAGTTCCTTATTTTTTTTATTAAAAACATTTTTTTAATGTTTATTTATTTTTGAGAGAGAGAGAAAGAGCATGAGTGGGGTAGCGACAGTGAGAGAGGGAGACACAGAATCCAAAGCAGACTCCAGGCTCTGAGCTGTCAGCACAGAGCCCAATGTGGGGTTTGAACTCATGGACGGTGACATCATGACCTGAGCCGAAGTCGGAAGCTTTAGCCAACTGAGCCACCCAGGCTCCCGCCACCCCCTTATTTTTAATTGCCAACATTTAGAGCAAGAAGTTATCCTAGTTATTCCCAAAATATTTTTCTCTCTTTTGGGATTCTTCTCTTTTATCTGTGAATATCAATTCAAACATTTAAAAATATATATTAATGCAATTCAGTCAATTGCATTCATTATTATTTAAATTAAAATTATTTTATCTTTTGTCAGTGGAAGTCCCTCCAGATTGGCCTTGGTTCCCATTTAATATGACCTGAGATTCCTAGGTAGCTTCTTTGACTTCTGAGACAACAGAATACTCCAGGCTCATCTTATATATTTCCTCCCTCGACTGGGGATTGGCTACCCCTCCAGGGAATTCCCTTCAGTAGGAAATGATGTTTAGACACCACAGTCAGGGCTTCACTTGGGTTGTCATTTCTCTTATTCCTTTTTAGAGGACATACATACAAAACATATACTTTTGAAAAAAATCATGAGCTCATCTTGATGTGTCAAGTAACATGACTTTTACGTATCTTCTTTCATTGTCTAGAAACAATGAAACTCTTTCCTTTTACACTTGATAGTCTTGCTTCCTAATAGCATTAATGTAATTCTTTTTTCATCATTCTGCACCACCTATAGGTTAGTTTCAAAAAGACTGGTACTAATACGACAACTACAAATTTGACTACTGATGTTTCAGATTTCTTTGTAGCTCTATTTTTCTTGAGACCATGTTCCAGTAAGTGTAGTCAAAAATACTGTTTTAAAGACATTTGAAATAAATCTTTTCCTTGTAGTTATGTTATTAACTTGGCCTCCAGATAGATTCATTTATATACTTATTTTTATTTTTTTAGGCACTTTTGTGTTATTTTATGCGATGTTATTTTCAAAGTCAAATCTGTATAACAAGGTACATGTATAAGCCATACACTTAAAATTTTATAGTTTCTAACAATATATCCGGGAAATTGCTCCCATTAGAACATAGTTTTATTTTTCCTCTTCTATTTTTAAAGCTGATTATGCTCCATGGTGTAGCTATATCCTAATATATTCAACCAGTCCTTTACTGATGGACATTTGGGCTGATTCTAATTTTTGTTACTACTCTAAGTAAATACTATAATGAATAAATTTCCTAAAGTTGTATCATAGTTTGGAGGTGTCTCTTCAGGGTAGATTCTAGGAAAGATTCTGGGTCAAGGATGAGTGCAAGGACAAATTTGTTGGATGTTGTTAAGTCCCACCCTAGAGAGTTGTATCCTAGTTCACTCACCGTCAATGCCTGAGGGCTCCTGTTTCTCTACAGTCTCCCCAACAGAGAAGGCCATCAAACATTTGGGTTTTTGTCAGTGTTACAGGCAAAAAATGCTACCTCAGTGTGGTTTCTCTGGCTGTAAGGGAGGCAAACCATTTTTTCAGGTACCTATGCCAACAAAGAATGTGGTCGGTCACCTTTTGAGTGTTTTAGACTAAAGCACCTAATCAAACTTACCATGTAACCTGCCAATGTGAAAACTCCAATCTATTTTTAGCTCTGAGAACTTGGTAGCAGGAAAAGAAAAAGATGAGAATGAACTCCAAGGTCCTTTTTTTTCTATAATTATATTGGGGGGGGGTGGTCTGAGATAATTAAATCTCTCAGTGTACCTGGCAATGCTCAAGGAAGAGACTCAGTGCAGTGGTCACCACCATGTCCTGGGGAAGCAACCAGTGGCTCCAGGTGGCTTAAGGCCAGAAGCTAGAGGGAGAAAACCACATAGCATTTTGCAAATCAACACATGAGAAAGTGATTCAAACCCTAAGCCCAGGTACAGAGCTCTGAGGATTCTAGTCCCCACCCCCACAGTCTAAACTTATTCACATATGGGTTCTAATGGAAGGAGAAGGTTCCAAAGACTCCATTTTACAGGTATTTGCAACACCAGGATCTCTGCATTAGGAGAAAAAAATTCATTTGGTGCGAACTAGCATGTATGTTGATGAGACAAAAATGCGGTGACTCCTTTGTGAAGAGTCTTTGTTGGGATCCTCTACCAGGAAGGCAAATGAGTCAAGGCAAAGACTAATTTCTTTTCTGATATTAAAATTATATTTACTATCAAGGTTTTCGACTGCTAATCATAAACTTCAGATTGAAATTGACAAATGAGATCATTAACCTAAACGTATTCAGTCGTGATTCCAAAACAAAAAAAAAAACCCAAAAAACAAAAAAAACCATCAGTGGAACCCTAAGGCCAAGAAGTTAACCAGAGGAAGAAAGAGATTTTCTTTTTTTGTTTTTAAATATACCTCAACCACAAGCCTCCACATGCTCACAAATGAGGTGTTAAATTTATCTTTTGACCTGCAGGCAACCTTACTGGAAATTGAGATAACCACAGGACACTGTCCATTTGTCAAAATTTGGTTCTTTCCCTTAGCGTTTTTTCCCTGGGATCAAGGGTCACTTCAGAGGCCTTGTACAACGTGCACGTAACAATTAGAACACAGAAACCAGCCCCTGGCGGGGACTTTGACTGTGAGCCTTGTCAGACAGAGGAAAAGGGAAATATTAGATGTATGGGTTCTAGCAGGCAACTAGAAACCCGAGGACATGTTTCCAAGTAACTGGAAATAGCAAGAACCAAGCAGAGATGAGAGTGAGTTGCCAGGGACTTAAAAATAGGCTTACAACCTCCCTTGGTTTCAACAGATATTTAATAAGCACTGGGACTAGAAGAGACTGGCAAAATAAAGGCATTCAGTAAATAATTGCTAAATGAGTAAACGGTTGTGAAACCCTGGAGTAGAATCTACAGGAGATGAAATCGAGCACGGACTTTGTTTTTCTCACATGTATGGCATATTTGTGTTCGTTATTTCCTACTTGCCATTTGGTTTATTTCATTTTCCCTTGAAGTTTTGTACTAAAACACCCTTCTTTCAGTACATTTTCTGATGGAGTCCATGAGACAAACAGTATCCATTAGTCACTATGTAGTCTTTATCTTACATTTCTCTTTATTTTAAAAAGTCAATGTTATTATATATATATATATATATATATATATATATATATATACATATAAATAATATACATATACATTCTGAGTAGCTTATAGGTCACTTGGAATGACACGCCATTGCAAGAAATCATTTTCCATCGGTATGAAGATGGTAAGGTTAGTTTGTTGGGGCTGCCATAACTAAGTACTGTGAACTGCGTAGTTGAAACAACAGAAATTATTGCTTCACAGTTTTGGAGTTTACAAATTGGAAATCCAGGTGTTGTCGGGGCCATGTTTTCTCTGAAGGTACCAGGGGAAGGGTCTGTTCCAGCCCTCTCTCCTAGCTTCTGGTAGTTCCTAGGCTTATGGCAGGGTAATTTCAACCTCCATATGGTGTTCTCCTTGTGTGCGTCTGGTCCGAGTTTTCCCTTTTTTGCACTACTAGGTATTTATCCAAAGGATACAAAAATGCTGATTCGAAGGGGCACAGGCACCCCAATGTTTATAGCAGCAGTATCGACAATAGCCAAATTAAGGAAAGAGCCCAAATGTCCATCGACTGATGAATGGATACAGAAGATGTGGTGTATATATACAATGGAGTATTACTCGGCAATCAAAAAGAATGAAATCTTGCCATTTGCAACAATGTGACCGGAACTAGAATGTATTATGCTGAGTGAAGTCAATCAGAGAAACACAAATATCATATGTGTTTCACTCATATGTGAAATTTAAGAAACAAAACAGATGAACATAGGGGAAGGGAAGGAAAAATAAAATAAGATAAAAACAGGGAGGCAAACTGTAAAAGACTCTTAAATACAGACAACAAACTGAAGGCTGCTGGCGGGTGTTCGCTGGGGGGGATGAGCTAAATGGGTGATGGGAATTAAGGAGGACACTTGTTGGGATGAGTACTGGGTGTTGGATGTAAGTGATGAGCCACTAAATTCCACTCCTGAAACCAATATAAACCAATACTACATGTTAACTGACTTGAATCTGAAAAGAAAAAAAAAAGGTGGACCAGTCATATCAGTATAGGGCCCACCCTACTGAACTATCTTATCTGAACAAACATCTGCAGCAATCCTATTTTTAAACAAGTTCACCCTCTGAGGTAAAGGGGGTGGTTGGAACCTCAACCTATGTATTTTTGGGTGTCACAACTCAACTCATAGCAGAGATCTTAGTGGTGAGATCATTCATGGGAATGTATTAATTGCTATTAAATGCATGAGTATAGTCTCATGCATTTAATATAGTTGATTTAGTATCGTCTCATGCATTTAGTATAGTTGATAGATCTTAACCTGGAATTAACAGACCACATTATCCTCTGTCATTGTCTTATGAGGTGGCCATGGCTGACGAAGCCCGTCAATATGGAAAAGTTAAGAGTTACAAATTGTTTTGTTTTGTTTCATTTTTTTTTATTCCAGAAGTAGGCTTTCGAGAGTGTGCCAATAAGAATAAAAGCTGTATCTTGGCCTAAAGAAAATGATCTCATTGGGATGCTCGAACGCATGATTAGAATGTAAAGCAGCAGGTTGGTTAACGTTAAATGACACTCGTGGGGGGGGTGTAGCTCAGTGGGAGGGCATTTGACTGCAAATGACACTCTTCTGACCCAACAATGAAAAGGATAAATGTTTAGATTGCCACCATTGTAAGGATTTAAAAGTAAGGAGATAATGGCTTCCTAAATGACAGGCTGTGGAGCTGGACAGACCCTTTCCCCTGCGAAACAGCCCTTTAACTGCTGAAAATGATGAAACAAGACAAAACAAACAAACGGAAACCTCTTCAAGTCTCTCAAAATTGTTGGAAGGGACTATATCAAATGGAGAAGCATCTGGTGAAGAAAATCTACGAAATGTCTGTCCGAACGGCAAGACACCGTGTCATTTGAACCAGGAGATGCTCACATTAGCTCCTGCCTTCCCTCAGCAGAGTGTGGCAGGACTCTATTCTGGGTATGGCTCAGAAGAGGGGGGTCCCTCTCCTTGTGCCCCGCAGTCTGCATCTACAGTTTCGCCACAGAAGGGCCAAGTCGCCGGCATCATTCTTCACCTCCGCCTCCAGCTTTGGACTGGAGAAGCTCTAGTCCACGTGGGTACAGCCAAGATGACAAGGCTCCCTCCCCCCCACGCCTGCCCCCGATTCCACAACCGTAGGGTCAAAGCTCTAGTCCAGACAGAGCTGGCTGAGAATGCTGGGCTCCCCTGCCCAGGTTCTCTCAAAGGCCAGAAGACCCATGTGGTGAGGGACGAGCTGAGCAGACAAGGTACCATCCCTACGCAGAGCCCCAATAAGACTGCCAGGGTGTCCTGAGAGTAGTGGGTCGCTGACCTCAGCCCTGCTTGGGCGCAGTGGCTCTGCTCTGGGGGAAGGGCAGGCCTGAAGCGCAGAAAACGCCAGTGTGGTGCCTGAACGGGACTGTCTTTACCAGGAACAGAACATGTGGCAGTTCATGTAATACAGGTTATTATGCTAAAGCATCTTCCTACAGAAGAATTGAAAATTTATCTCAAAGCAAAGTGAAAAAAAAATGTGTTAGAAGAAAGAACCCTATTGATTAAAAACGAAGTGCAGTAATTCCCATGGCTCGCACTTGCGCCTCCTATCGTGAAACACGGGGGTCCAGAGCTTTCCCCATTTATCCAGTGGCAGACCCAGCTCTTCCTTGCTACTACATCCGACGATATATTAAAACCAAATTGCTATAGAGGCGACAGAGTGGAGTCACCTTCACTTTCACTTCATCAGTAATGGCTAGGACTTCGACAGCACGGAAGCTTCTTATTGAATCAGCAATTAGAAAAGAGGGAACACACACTGCGAGGATGTCAATCTGCCTGGCCGTTATTTGAATGAGTGCCTTTTCGGTTCAGAACTATCCAGACCATTAGATGGGATTTTTATAAAAAGACTTTAATCAGTGCTTTGTGAGGTGTGCTAATTGGCTTCTGGAGACAAGCGGCCACGATGAAAGATCAAGGCCAGAACTCCCTTTGCTGGGACTGTCAGGCTTCCTGCATCATGTGTGAAGGTCATGCCCGGCGTGGGGATCTCTGCGGGCAGACTCCCGGGAGCCCCAGCAGACTCTCAAGGAGTGGTGATGCAATATGTTCCCTGATCGCTGTTGGGGGTCCCTAAGGATTCGAGAAGTTACTAAATTTGTCATCATGAATGTTTCAGCTCATGTGGGTGATTATTGGTTCTTCTCTAGTCCTAAAAAAGGATGAGCATTTCGATGTCTGACATGTCATTAAGCATAGGTGTTTTCTATTTCAGACAGTGGCTGCTCTGCATTGAGAGTCTCTTTAACTACTCTTTGAACAAAACGGCTTAAAAAGAATTTTTAAATACTGTACGTATGAAATATCCAAGCAATTAATAGAAAGAATCAGGGCAGCACCCTGAATGGGAAGGCATAAAATACATTTTTGTTTCTATCACATTCACTACGAGTTCTTTTCAGATTCTTTTTGTGGGAACTACAGAATGTTTCTCCTTTTGGCTCTTGGGTTAAACGCTGTATGCACATGAATGACGTTATGTACTTTCCAAAAGTTGATAGTAAAGATGACCCAATTTTTAAACAAATATATAGCAAAATATATACATGAAAGCTAGAATTATGGATTTTTCGAAGCAATTTTCTTAGACCACTGTTCTATCTCCTCTCTTCTGTGATGCTACATTGCTTAACATTCTCTGGAATTGGCTTATTTCATTGACTTCTCTAGCAAATATTCATGGGGTATTTGTCATGTGCTAGGTACTCTGTAGAAGCCACAGATACAGAGACAGATGAAGCATGATTCTTGCCTTCAAGAAGCATATAGTTTAGTAAAAAAAGGAAAAAGTAAGGTACGTGCCACTGGAGGTGTGTTCTATGGAAGGTCAGACACAGCGACACACAAAGGACATAATATCTGAACAAACTCTTAAAGGAAAGGATTTTTGGCAGACTAAAAGGGAAAAGGGTCAGGGTCGAGGCCTCATGAATGGGAAGTGAATATCCCTAGTATAACTGGAAATGTAGAAAGACTTGGCCGGCCAGCAGGAAGAGTTTCCAATAGAATAGCCTTCCGTCGATAAAACCCATCTCTTAGTTTGTTTTTTCAATTAAATAATTTTTTAAGTTTATTTATTTATTGAGAGAGATTGAGAGAGAGAGAGAGAGAATGAGTAGCAAAGGGTCAGAGAGAGAGGGACAGAGAATCCCAAGCCTGACACGGGCTCAAACTCATGAATCATGAGATCATGACCTGAGCCAAGATCAAGAGTTGGACGCTTAACTGACTGAGCCACACAGGCACCCCACCCATCTCTTTCTTTGTAACCACAATTTTTGTTGACCCTATTGCAAATTTGAAGCCTCCTGATTGACCAGACTTAATTATGTGACTTTTTTAACATATTCCCCAAATCCTACCTACTCTCAAAAAAAAAAAAAAACCAAAAACCATATATATTGTTTGTTGTATTAACGACGCTCAAGAGAATTGTCACCAGTCATGATGGCAATTCTCAAACAGGAGTCCCTGGTGTCCTTTTAGCTGTGACAATAGCTCACTAAGCTTACCCATGGAATCTGTTCTGGAGGTGAGAAAAATCATTTGAAATTTATATGTTGGTGTATTTGTAAGAGAATCAGACTTCTTACCTTATAAACATGCTCTAGGTGGGCTGATAGGTGCTTTCAGAGGCACCTTGCTCACTCTCTTACTGGTGGCTTCGGCGGGTGTTCTTGACAGCCTGTATTTATTGTCATTATGCCTAACTCCCTGTGTACTAATTTGAAGGTAAATGTCTCCAAGGTGTCGTGGCATCTCACTGTTTTCAGGGATCTTTCTCCTTCGGGCGGAATAATCCCAACTCCTTTCCTCGTTCTAACCAGTGGTTCGGTTACACAAACAAAACAAAAACCACAGAATCCTCACCTGGAATTGCCACTTCTCATCCTGTCTTTGGGCTATTATTTTCTCCCTTGATAAAAATATGTCAGCAGTTTCAACGATAAGTTACACGGCTACTATTTCTAGAGCTTTTTTGTTCTGTCTCCGTAGCCCTTCTTACTCTAACCATGAGCTGACAAGTTCAACGCGGCCAACAAAATCGTATGAAAGACCTAACGCACTTGATATCTCACAAATTTTTCCCAGTGCACCCTTCTTTTTCCTCCAGAAAAGTGAAGTGTTTTCCCAGAATGGGTTTGCTCCTGCCTTTTTCTGCCTGCAGGGAAGACTTGACCCCAACCTGCTCTTCCAACCTTCGCCCACAACTCCAGATGGTCAACCCACTTGTCACCCCGCCAGGCACATAAAACAATTTGCTATTCCTGAAATGGGTCTTTGGGCCCTGTCTCTGACACATGCCGTTTCCTCCTTTTGAAAAATGCTCCCCTCCAGGATTACACTGGCTGCGGGCATAGTCTGTGAGTCCAAAAATGATGTGGTAATACCAAAGACGATTTGCAAGGGGGACTTGTGAGTCAGGGCTGGGAATTCTCACTTGACTCCTCCCCTCACTAGTTATTTATTAAAATGCAAGGCAACGTGAGGGAGTTTATGGGTCAGTATGGCTGGGAGTGCATCCACGGGCTGTCTCTGCAGCCAGATGGCCTTAATGTGAATCCTGGTTCTGTCCTTTTCTCTACCTGTGCCCTTAGGTGGGTTATTTTTCCACACCTCTGTTGTCTTTCAAGGGACATTGGGATAATAAAGTTACCTTCTCGATTGTCTCATCACACTCAGGTGTAAAATTGGGATAATGTGAGAATTTGAAAGGCCACTGGGAGGATTAAATGAAATTAATACCTTAACAGTGAGAACAATGTTCTAATTATTAGGAAGACAGGAAGCATTTCAGAAATGTTAACTATTTCATACTTCTCATCTTAGCAGGTGTCAAGTTACCAATTCACCCAAAATATAATAAGTTACTTGTACCAAAAATATAAAATACCGAAACCAAACACGTCTGCTCTTTCAAAGCCTAAGCTGAGTGTCTCAGCGGCTCCCTTTACTTGGATTGAGTGACTTACTCTCCTTCTCCCTGTCCCTCTTCAGGGACTTAGGCAGGTCCCGTGGCTCTTTGCTGTGTGCCCTGAGGATCAAAACAGGTGCCCGAGACTTGGAGTATGGACAGAAGCTCTGTGGGTGAGAGTCTGGGGAGGTAGGGCGAGTATCGGCACACTCGTTTACTCCACCTTGAGCCCTGCTCGGTGCTGGGTACATCTACCCGTCTCTCTCCCCGCCACTCGGACTCTCCACTGGAACAGTTTGTGAATTAATGAGACCGTGCGCCTAAAATCCTGAGTGATAAAGAAAGAGACGCTAACCAAAAAAAAATCGCACGTGTTTCGCCAATGAAACTTCCCTCCAGAATACAAGCTCTTAAAGGTTGGTACGAGTTGGGCACTCAGCCAACCTTCTGTAACAAAACAATTTTCTCCAAATGAATGTTCCACCTTTAGGATGCTGTAAGTGTCAATGGAATCGATACCTAATTGAAATCTTCCAGAATCAAAGTTCTGACCTTCCAAATGCCCTCCCTCTCTCCTTCCTTTAATGGCCCCTCAGCAGTACTCTTGGCAACATTAAGAATCACCCGATTACCTTTATTGCTAAAAACTCTCAAACAAACCACCTCAGCCATATCAGCCCAAATATATCACCCCTCCATAACTCAGTATCATATTTTATTCCGCTTCTCAAAACCTAGTAGCTGGCATTTTTATTCTTTGGAATATATTCACAATTGCTTTTAAAAAGTGGTTATCTGAAAATAAACGCTGCCACTTCGTGTAATAGTGTCATGTTCAAAGTGATCCTGTTCCAGGTCAATGACCGCCTCCATTCATCACGGCCTACTCTTGTTGTAGAGTGAAATACATGGCATTCTTTGAGTTCTTCTGATAAAATATCACACCTCAGCATCAGCAAGTAATTATTGCCTTTCTTGGCCAGTCGGGATGAGCGAGTGGGCAAAGTCATCTCCAAGTAAAACGTTATCAAAGTGCAAAGAATGACTCTTTTCTTTAATAGTAGTCTTGAGAATTTGCCTAATATTTAAGTTATTGTTTGAGGAGCTTTATCATAGAATCATGGCACAATTGGAAGACAAGAGACAGGTCTCTTTCAGACCCTGATTGGACTTTTCCTGGTGCTTCACTTTCTGGATCTCAGCTTCCCACTTGGACGATGGGAATAAAAATACAGACATTAGCTGTGTAAAGAGCGAAGAGGCATGATAGAGGTAGAAATACTCTGATGAAAAGATGTCATATAAGTGTTTATCACTGAATGTCTACTTAATGTGGATCTCTATTAAACATCCGGGAGGAAATCATGTTTAGAAATTAAGACACCGTCAGGGGTGCCTGGGTGGCTCAATCGGTTAAGCATCCGACTTCAGCTCAGGTCATGATCTTGCGCTCCGTGAGTCAGAGCCCCGCGTCGGGCTCTGTCCTGACAGCTCAGAGCCTGAAGCCTGCTTCGGATTCTACGTCTCCCTCTCTCTCTGCCCCTCCCCCACTCATGCTCTGTCTCTCTCTGTCTCAAAACTAAATAAACGTTAAAAAGAAATTTAAGAAATTAAGACACAGTATTATCGATTCTAAATTATTTTCTTTTGCCTTGGCAGTAAAAATAAAGTCTATCTCATTTAAGGGGAAAATGCAAAGGAAAACAGTTTGGAATCAGTCATAAAAACCATAAAATATGAGAGCTGAGATCCCAAATACATCATATTCGGAGTAATTTTAATTTTTTTTTCTTCTTGAAAAGAAACTAATCACCTTCTTATCAACGTGTCTAATAAATTTGGGTTTTCTCATATCTGGCTTTATGGTTACCTGTATGTGCTCTATGTAGCCGATGCTCGATCTGTACGCATTTGTTTTTAGATATGAAATGCTCTTTTTTTTTTTTTTTTTTTTTTTTTTTTTTTAATTTTTTTTCAACGTTTTTTATTTATTTTTGGGACAGAGAGAGACAGAGCATGAACGGGGGAGGGGCAGAGAGAGAGGGAGACACAGAATCGGAAACAGGCTCCAGGCTCCGAGCCATCAGCCCAGAGCCCGACGCGGGGCTCGAACTCACGGACCGCGAGATCGTGACCTGGCTGAAGTTGGACGCTTAACCGACTGCGCCACCCAGGCGCCCCAGATATGAAATGCTCTTAAAGGATAACTGCTACCTTAATATTAGATATACCAAAAAAGATGAACAGAGCAGTCATAAAATGGTTTCTGATGGAAATTAACACGATTTGTACTTATTCCGAATCTCGGACTTAGAGGTGGCCTAGTTTGAGTCTTTCGTGAATCACCTTCGTCTGTGGTAGTTTGTGGAGTACGTACTCTGTGAATAACTAGCTGGTACTTAGCACAGACCACTGCTAGTGATACCAGAGATACATCTGGAAAATCAATAGCGGGAAGTCTTCAAAGCTCACGGGTGGTGGTGAGAGACCTGGGCTCTTCCTTCTGGTGATTCAGGGGACCACGCTCAGTTTCTCTGTGTGTTTATGGGTTTATTATTTTTTACATGCTTATTTATTTTTGAGAGAGAGCACAAGCCTGTGGGGAGGGGCAGAGAGAGAGGGAGACAGAAGACCCAAAGCAGGGTCCGTGCTGGGCTGCTGACAGCTGAGAACCCCGATGCGGGGCTTGAACTCACGAACCGGGAGATCATGACTTGAGCCGAAGTCGGCCGCTTAACCGACTGAGCCACCCAGGCGCCCCTGTGGATATATGGGTTTATCCCCCACCTAATGACCCACAAGAAATGAGTTAGTAGTTGCCTGAATGAATTGGAAACATTAAAAGCAACTGGGAGCGAATGAAATGAGAAAAATACAGCCCCTGAAAGTTCACATAAACTGTATGTTTTTGCTCCTGTCTGGATGTTGGCGCAAGAGGGAGAAGGTCCCAGAACTCAGGTTTAATTTCCTGAGGGTTTTCTTTTTCTTCCAACGTTTAGAAGGAACTTGACTTTTCTCAATAATTTTGACTATCAGAGGGATGGTTTGTACCCTTTCACGTGCCATCACTGACATTGTGCAAACTTTTCTCAATTAATCTCATGCTAAACTCGCATCGAAGGGGTTGGGGTTAGGAAAGTAGCCAAATCCCCTTCAAGTAGTCCCTTGATAACACCGGCCTTTGGATTCTGATGTTGCTTCCCAAGATGCCACAACACAGTGTCAAGCACCGTCCCCTTAATTTAAGTGTGTGCCTAAATCTGATCATTCCTCAAGGAACAGGATGCTGGCAGATTCCCTCAGCGAGACTCTCATCATCACCAACCGAGCAAGAAGGCGACAGGTGGTTCTCCTGAGGACAGACGCTTTCCCTTTGACGCATGATTGCGTATTTAGTTATGTTAGAACAGTAAGAGGAGGCGTACGAAATTTTTTTGAGCCGATATTAAGTGCCAGGCCTCAAGCTCAGTGCTTTTACATGTACGTGCTCACAATGCTCATGTTAACACTTGAGCGACGTCTCCATTTCAGAGCGAGTAAATGGAGTCTCTGGGAGGTTAAGACATTGGCCCCCGTTTTAAAGGTTGGCATTCAAGCTCGGAACCCAGGGGCTGGGTTCTCCTATGGCCTCCCATGGGGCTCTTCTGGGGAACCACCACAGGATGTCTGCGTAGCACTTTCTCAGAATGGAGGCTAAGGGGCTGGGCAGGGCCCACAAGAGTGTATTCTGCCTCAGTCGACCCTGGGGCCAGAAACAAAACCGGAAGTGGAAGGCGGCAGCCCAAGTGTATTCTCATTTGACACACACGCCCACAGGAGGGTGAGCGAGTACCAGCGCCTGGGAAATTTGCTACGATGCCTGGGGGAACATTTGGAATAATCACGTCTCCTCTCCGGGCTTTGAAATTAAGCAGGAATCAGCAGCCAGCACAGGACTTGGCCCACAGTAGGCACTCTATAAATAAATACTTGTGGAAAGAATGAGGAAGGCAGATGTTTGCGTTCCTGATTCTGCAAACCAAAAGGGAGTGTTTCCTTGAAACCCTCCTGGGATGGTGATTGGCCCCGTCCTGAAAAGCATATTACGCACACACACGCACACACACGCACACACACACGTGTGTGCGTGTGTGTGCGTGTGTGTGTGTGTGTGTGTGTGTATATATATATATATATATATATATATTTGGTAATTTGGGGGAAGATATGAAGTACCTGACAGCATTTGATGATTAAAATAATTAGATACCACTTGAGTTCAGTATATTGCTATCTTACGTGCAGAGAAGCTGACAAATTGAATTGACCGAGAAGCATGGAGTCTCAGTGTCAGATAGGACCCCTGACTCCCACGCTGTACGCTCCTTCACTGACTTCATAATTTTGTGCCTTGTAAAGAATCTCCAAAATTCTGCGCAACGATTAGCGTGATTAACTACAGGGGCTCACTGGGGTTGAGAGAATAACTTGCTTTGCTAATCAAGCTGAGGTGGGTGATTGAATGGTACTGTCGGATTTTGTTGGTTTTATGTGACAAAAAGAGTATTCCCCACCAAGATTAATTCAGCAATATTGCATTCCATGTGATAAACATTGAGTTGGACAGTTTTCAAGATGGAAAGGAGGATAGTGGCCAATAACCATGCCTTATTTTACAGATGTGAAAACTGAGTCTCAGCCATGGTGACATGCCAATCACTCAGCTACTTAGCAGTGGAGTCGAGACTTGAATCCACTGACCCCAGTCCATTGACTTGCCGTATTCTATTGTCTCTACCTCTATAAGCAAATTTTTGTTGTGAGTACATGCAATGTCTACGTGGAGTTCTAAGAGAAATAGTAAAATACCCTTCAACTTAACAAATCGAACATTATCGATGTCTATGGGGCCCCTTCTCCCCTCCACCTCATTCCCACGGGCAACCACTTTCCCGAATTCCAAGTTCATCATTCTCTTGTTTTTCTCCATAGCAGGCTACCTCTCTTGATTCGCAATATTTCTTTTATTATGAGAGCCAAATGCACAGATGTTCCCTGAAGCACAATGGATGTTTTATAGCTGTAATATAAGATCAGAATTTTAAAGCCATAAAAATAGCCAATTAGGCTTCCAGATCAATCTTGCACTTGTACCCCGTTAGTCACCGATTCACTCTCTTTGGCTTGGAGATGATATCGCTGCTTCTGACCATTAAGAACTCGCTTTTTGGCATTTCCACATCCTTTGATAATGTAAATGTATGAGGATAATGAGCTCCTTTGGGGGATTCTTTGTTTCCCTAAACTCATTGCACTATTTCATATCCTATTCGTTTTAATGCACTATTGTTTCAAAACCAGAAAACAACAACAGCCACAACAAAACTAGACCCCCTTTTCTACCCAAGCACTAACACTGCTTATCGGGACAAACAAAAACAGTTATACTCAAACGTTGGCAGTTTTAATTCCTATTCCCAGATGAAGACAAAATCTGATTGGTACCATGGCAACATGTTGCCTCGAGTGTCAAATAGGTATTACTCGCATACAGTCTCGCTCACAAATTCTCTTTATAAGTGTTAGGAGAGGTGTGATCTTCTCCTGGAACTCACTAAATTAAAAAAGGCCGAAGAAAATCTAATTAGTGTTTCCAGAAGTGCCTTTCTGGGGTCTGATCATGTCAGATTACTGTTTCCCATTTTCCCCCCTGTGTCCATGAAGTGCAGGTACAGCATGTAGATGTCCTGGCAAGCAACAGGGAAGTGGAGAATCAAGGCAACTCCAGGACATGCAGGCACAATAGACTCAGGAAGTTCTGGTGGTTTTCTTTGCACTTCTGATATTTCACGTTGAGTTTTCTTTCTTTCTCTTTCTTTCTTTCTTTCTTTCTTTCTTTCTTTCTTTCTTTCCTTCCTTCCTTCCTTCCTCTCTCTCCTTCCAAAACAGTGATGCATTCCTAACTAATCCCCTGAGTTATTTGGTAGTCCAGCCTTGCTGGTTATGTTGATACTTTGGTTGAATGTGGTCTGCTCTTTGCTGTCTGTACTGGCACATTGGAGTTAAATATTCCCCATGGAATTCCTCACTTCTTGAGTGCCTGCCATACACCAGGTATGATGCAGGGCGTTTGCCCTTCACGTTGTCTTAGCAGAGTCTCACTGACGCCTGCCCTATGAGGTAGGGCGTCCTTTCCCCACTCCTCTGATGGAGACACAGATGCAGAGAGGGAAAGAAATGAGCCACAGCTCAAAGTTATTAGGTCATGATTCAAGATGCACAACAGTCCTTTGAATCTGAAGTTCCTCTCCATTATGCTGCTTGAGCAGGCAGTATGCATTTCTCTCTCATTCCCTGGGTGGTGGTAGAGGAACAAGTGTCATTGTCATTAGGCATTGTGACTTTCAAATATTGTGTTATAGTGTGACAAGCAGTCTGTGCCTGTAATCCCAAGTACATTTGTTTTTCTCTCACCAGGCATGTGTGTGCGTGTGCGTATGCATGAGCATGTATGTGAGGAGGGGAGGGAGAGAGAGAGAAGGGTGAGAAATGAGGAAATCAAAAGAAATACGATCACATATGATGATTCACTTATTGGACTAATGCTTTTCATTGAACATGGATGCCTCTAACATGGCAGGAAAGGAAGTAAAAAGTGTACAAATTGGAAAAGAAGAAATAAAACTATCTTTGTTCACATATGACATGATTATAGAAAATCGGAAAGAATCAATGAGAAATACTTACTCCTAGAACTAATATGAGATTAGAGAAAGGATGCAAAATACCAGCTTAACAATAGATTGTTTTTCTATTGTGTTTTCCTATTTATTTATTTATTTATTTATTTTTTATTTTTTTATTTTTTTTATGTTTATTTATTCAAAAGAGAGAGAGAGAGAGAGAGAGACAGAGTGTGAGCCAGGGAGGGGCAGAGAGAGAGGGAGACACAGAATCTGAAGCAGGCTCCAGGCTCTGAGCTGTCAGCACAGACCCCGACACGGGGCTCGAACCCACGAACTGTGAGATCATGACCTGAGCCGAAGTTGGATGCTTAACCGACTGAGCCACCCAGGCGCCCCTGTGTTTTCCTATTTATTAATGAGTAAGTGAAATTTGAAATTAAAAACACAATACCATTTACATTAGCATTCTCCAAAATGAAATACTTAGGTATAACTCTGATAAAATATGTACAAGATCTATGTGAGACAGACTATAAAACTCTGATGAAAGAAATCAAAGAACTTTATAAAAATGGAGAGATAGTCCATATTCATGGATGGGAAGCCTCAATATTGTCAAGATGTCAGTTCTTCACAACTTGATCTGTAAATTCAATGCAATCCCAGTCAAAGTTCTAGTAAGTAATTTTGTGACTATTCATAAACGAATTCTAAAGCTTATGTGTCAGGCAAGAGACCCAGAATAGCCAACACGATGCTGAAGGAGAAGAACAAAGTTGGAGGACTGACACTCCCCAACTTCAAGACTTACTATAAAGCTGCAGTAATCAGAACAGTGTGATATTGGTAAAAGATGGACAAACAGATTAAGAGAACAGAATAAAGAGTCCAAAAATATACCTATATAAATATAATCGACTGATCTTTGACAAGAAAGCAAAAGCAATAGGGAAAATATAGCCTTTCCAACAGAAGGTCCTGGAAAAACCAGACATCCACATGCAAAGTAATGAATGTAGACACACCCTTTATAACCTTCAGAAAAATTAACTCGAAATCCATCACAGACCTAAATTAAAATGAAAAAGTGTAAAAACTCCTGGAAGATAACATCGGAGAAAATCTAGATGACCTTGGGTATGGTGATGACTCTTTAGATGCAACACCAAAGGCGTGGTTCACGAAAGGAAGGGTAAGTGGGACTTCATTAAAATGAAAACTTCTGCAAAAAAACCCCCATCAAGTGAACAAAATGACAAACCACAAACTGAAATAAAATATTTGCAAATGATAGCTCGGATAAAGGAAAATATACAAAGAATTCTTAAAACTCAACAATAATACGGCAACCCAAGTAAAAAAAAAAAACACCTCACCGAAGAAGAAATACAGATAGCAATAAGCATATGAAAAGATGCTACACGCTATATGTCATCAGGAAAATGCAAATTAAAACAGCAATGAGATTCCACCACAGACTATTAGTATGGCCCAAATCCAGAACACTGACATCAAATGCTGGGGAGGATGCGGAACAAGAAGAATTCTCATTCATTGCTGCTGGGAATGCAGAATGGTAAAATGACCTTGGAAGAACAGGCTGGTGGTTTCTTACAAAACTAAACATACTCTCATCATATAATCTAGCAACTGCACTCCTTGGTGTTGAAAACATACGTCCACATAAAAACCCACACACAGATGTGTATAGCAGCTTTATTCATAATCTCCTAAACTTGAAAGCAACTAAGATGTCCTTCAGTAGGTGATGGGATAAAACAAGCAAGCAAGCAAACAAACAAACAAAAACTAGAGCACACTTGGACAGTGGTATATTATTCAGTGCAAAAAGAAATGAGCCATCAAGCCATGAAAAGATATTGAGAAACCTTAAGTTCACATTACTAAGTGGAATAAACCAGTCTGAAAGGATATACACTGTATGATTCCAAATCCATGACATTCTGGAAAAGACAAAACCATGGGGAGAGTATAAAGATCAGTGGTTGCCAGGGGCTGGGGGGCGGGGGGGGGGCGGGAAGATGAACACAGGGAGCACAGAAGGTTTTTGAGGCAATGGAAATACTCGGTATAATTTTGTGATGACAGATACATGTCAGTGTTCATTTGTCCAAACCCATAGAATGTGCAGCAGCAACAGTAACCCTAGTGCACGCCCGGCACTTTGGGTCATAAGGATGTGTCAATGTAGGTTTGTCCTTTTTAATAGATGTATCATCCTGGTGGGGGATGTTGATAACGGAGGAGCCTATACTTTGGGGTCTGAGGACACGTGGGAAAATCCATGCCTTCTCCCTATTTTTGCTGTGAACCTCAAACTGTTCTAAAAAATAAAATCTATTTAAAAAGGAAGAATACATGGCCACCAATTTTAGAAAGCCTATGCTTTCCTAGGACTGGAGAAAATATCTGAAAATATTCAAATCGACACTTAGCATTTGAATGCTAATGAGCTTGTGGGAAAAAGATTAGTTTCGATGTCTAATGGAGTGAAGATGATGTGCTTAGAAAATGTAAAGACACGGCACAACATGTCCCCCCCCCCCCATAAATATCTATTCTTTCAAGAAATCAAGGCTAAAAGCACTTTGTGCTAAAAATATAGGTCAGCGGACAGATCAGAGTCTAAGTGGCATTTGCTGGAAGATTTCTGAGGTCTCAACCCCTCTGGGACAACTCTGAGTTCAAGAGACCAGAGCACAACAAAAGTAGTCAGCATAGGCTCTGGAGGGCTCTGGAGGGCATGTGTAACCTAAGGCCGGCCAGAGAACTCTCAGGGGGAGAGCAAGCCAATATTTGACTTCAAGGTTAGGTGAAATGAGTTCACACTGGTCTACATCTATTTAAACGAGAAAGAAAATGTGAGTTACGAAACCTCATTTCATAGCAGATTTAGAAAATTGCTAAGGGTGTTCTTCCCCTTCTCCTTTTGAGGCAGGAAAGAAGGAAGCGAGAAGATGGTCCAGGTGGACAGCTTGTGCCACGCCCTCCTTGTGCCAGACAGGAGATGGTGGTTCTTCAGGTTGTGTGTTTGATTCTAACACAACACTGCAATTTAGATCGTTAAATTCTTTTCCAGTCAGAGAAGCTAATGCTCGTTGTGGTTAAGTAACCCACGCAAGGCTACAAGGTAGGTGAACCCACAAAAGATCATTCATGATGGAATTTCTCCATGTTGAGGTCCTTCATCGATGGGGAAGAGCCCGGAACCCTGGGCTCGGGTTTAGTTCTACCTGTTGAGTACCACCCTTGGTACCTGTGTTAAGTACCAGGACAGGGAGGCAGGAAAAGGATCCGAGAACAATGTTGCTTTGGTTCTGCTTCTCAAGTATATTTTCTAACAGCTCCTTCAACACAGTCTTATGTTTATTCCTCTACCCTGAGGGTCGGCTTTAGCTCAAGCGGTTACTTCGCGTGTGGTTAGTATAGGACTGTGCTTTGTCCTTTTTATGAATGAAAACAAATTATAAAGAAATATTCCTCTACCCTGAAACTCGTGCTCTTAGCCACTTTACTCATTTTAGTCTTCCCTGGAGTCTAGAGATTCCCTCCTTGCTACTACTCCTCTTTCTTCTCTTCTAATTCACATTTTTCTTTCTTAAGCTTTTCACTGTTATGTTTTGGGCTGTGTCACACCGATGTCGCAATTGCCAAATCTGATGCTCTGTTCAGTTCTCACCTTGACTGGTCCCTCACTGGCATTTCTTCGGAGACACCTGCCTTGGCCACCATGTCCCTGGGCTTATCTGACCTTTCCATCTCTCTTATGTCCTCCTGCTTCACTGTCTTTTCTTCCATTCTAGACTCTTAAAAGGTGGTACCCCTAGGGTTCTGTTCTTGGCCTTTTCCTTCTCCACTGATCTCTCCCTAGGCGATCTCTTCTGTTTTTACTGCCTCAACTATCAACTTAGCTCAGGCTGACGTGTTTATAAAACCTTTCCCATCCTGTCCAGGTAGAGCGGGCCACTCCCTTCTTTGGGTGTCTCCCGTCTTCTGGGTCTACTTCTATCATGGTACCCATGACAACTTAGTCGTTCGTATGTTGCTTACCATTACTAGCTTGGAAGCTCTTCACGGGTAAATGTTTTTAAGTCATCTTCGTTTCCTAGTTTTCAGATCAGTGCCCGTCATGGAGAGGTGCTCAACAAATATTTGTTGAGTAAATGAATGTCATGATTAATGAAGATTCCCTTAGGTCCCACTCTAGACACTGCAACCTATCTATGGTTGAGAGATGTGTTGCTGGACCTCAAGAGCACAGAGTGGTTTTCAGGACCCTCGAGCTTCAGGATCAAGTTCATGTTGTTCCCCTGCCGTTTCCTGGAGTTGGCCGTGTGACGATGCACGTGCCTCGTGCTCTGACTTCTGCTTCAGGGCCCGGCAGGCCTGCCTCCCGGAAGACTGACACTCCACTCATTCTTTAAGATCTAACACTCCCTCTTTCATGAAGTGTCATCCCTGATTTTGAAACGAATGTCTCCTTCTGTGTTCACAAAACACGTCAAAAAACGCTTTTTACTTCAAATGGTTTTTGCAGCAGCTTTACTTTGTACTTTTCCAGGTTGATTTTTTTTTTTTTTTTTTTTTTTTACGTCTGCAAACTTTACAATCTGTGCATTTATTGACTCAGTCGTTTATTCCTAAAGTCCAGATCCAAAATATCCGCTTCCATCACGGGAGCTACGTCTTAGATTTTTTTTTTTCCATTTGCATTTGACCCTAGTGTTCCGGCTAACAAAACTCGGGAAGTGGTCGCCTCTGTTGAAGCCTACCCACTGGAAAGTCCTACAGTTCGACCCCCCGCCAGAGGCCTGGAGCCCCAGTAGAATCATCCAAGGGGTTGAACTGGTAATATCACGGACGGTTAAAAAGTTTTGGAGTTCTGGAGACTTGTTCGTCTTGGAGACTCTCAGACTTTTTCTACAGCTGATGGAAAGCTGTGGAAATTTAGGCTCATAATGAAAGTGCTGACCAAACCTCAGGCAGGCAGCGCTCAGCAGGCCCTGTCCTTCTGCAATCAGCGGCTCATTGTGAGCTGAGGAGTGAGTTTCCACACGGTTTTGTGGTTTTATACGGAGGAGGAACGTTTACATACCAATTGAATCAGTTGCTTGTTTCTCCTCCTGCTTTTGCATCTGGCTCTGACAGCGTGCGGGGCTCTGGATCTCTCACACATAGACAGTCCTCTGCACTAGTGGGACGGTTTTTTTAAAAAAGTCTTTCTTGAATCATTCGACAGGAAATGAGCATAGTTCTTTACCCTGCTGACTCATCAGGACAATCTTAACTTACACGTCTAAGGAACGCTGTAAGACTCGGTCTAATTCCAATCCGCCAAATGAATGCAAAATATGTTTCTGGGCTGGAATGTACGCTTTTGGATGGCAAAAGTTTGTCGGCAAAGAACGGGCTTTGGAATTAAAACTATCTAAATGGTTGTGGGGGCTTCCCCCATCCACCCACCGAATCAGAATCGCGCCAGAAAATCCTGATCCTCAGATTGTCTGTGGCTTCCTAGAAAATAAAGCGATCTGGGGAAATGCCCTAGTAGGCCACTCGTGAATTCTGTACTAAGTTGACCTCACTTTGTCCCTGCTCAGTGAGTACTTTGACTCTCCACAGTAGTGAGTTTTTTAGTGTTTAGAAATAATAATTATGGTATGTCGATCTTCAAAGTAAACACCTGGTCTGAATTCAGGCCAAGAGTCAGGCAAATGGAAAATAACCGTGGGCTTCTGTGTTCCTGAAGGTGTGAAGTGTTGAAATGCTCCTGGTATTTGGGGACGTTGGAGGTTGGCAACAAAAGCCATGAGAAAGGCAAAGGAAGAGCCGGTGTTTGGGGACCCTATTTACTGCAGACAGCCCTGTGTTTATGTGTGCCTCTCTGATCCACCAGGGTTTGGCCTCTGTACCTCTTCTCCGGGTCTCTTCTCTCCATAGGCACGTATGTGCAATTGTTATTATCCATTGACCCCCACTCGGACCCCAGTCTGTGACCCTGTGCCTGAACATGCAAAACCGACTCCCATCTCACAGGGAAGGAGTCAGGGCGAGAGGAGGAAGACTGAGTGGAAAAACACCAAGATTGGTGCTTGCTTATTGGAGGTAATTAAGTAGAACCTAAAAATAGTCAGGCCCTTATTTCATATTATGTTCAAAATGATTCAAATTCAAAACCATTCGCAGCTGTGCCCGGCGTTGATCTACCATACAGAGTTGATTTCAAGCACTCGAATCAATGATAAGCAAATGAAGCTTCTCTCTTTCCTTCTAAGTATAACTTGGGGAGGTACCATGACTCAGAGGCTATTGAGTGCGAAACAAAGAGATCAATAATATCATTACCCCCACGACACCCACCATTTATCCCGCCAATACGCTTCAAGAGAATGGAGCAGGATGGCCAACACGTCATGTCAGCCTTGTAAGTCTCTCCCCACAAAGTTGTTGATAGCGTTTCAAATTCAACTCTGTATATGTATTGATTAAGCAGACTGGCAGTTTACTATTTTATTGATTCATCTGTGGAGAATCCCAAGTACCGAACAATGCAAAAACACAGGCTGAAAAGTCAGAGATAGAGGAAAATAGGTTGTATTTCTTTAAAAGCATATATGCAAGGATTTACCCTGCCACTAGAACGCTCTTTCAAGTGTGAGAAATAACTCTTAATCGTGTGCTATAAATGGTATCAACGATCCCATGGCTTTGAGGAGACCATTGTCACCAGCGTTGCTGAACAGATAGGCATAGACAAAATCACCAGCCTCCTCCTTCTGGTTTTGTTCACATTTCTTTCTTTCTTTCTTTCTTTTTTTTTTTTTCCTAAAAAAGAATGTGAAAAAATGTTAGGCATCGTTTGTGACCCAGCTTGGAAGCCATTCTTTTCATGACACCTTCCATCATTCTTCCTACGTGCCTTGACATCTTTTTTTGAACACAGTCAGCAGGCGTGGCATTTCTGCTTCCCCTGCATCATTGTCCATAAAGGATCATTCTGGGTCACCCAAGGGTCTGAACGTGGCCACAAATAGAACACGGAGTGTAATGGAGTTAAAATGGCTTCTTGGTCTTCTTTTTCCAGTACATTGAAGTCTTTGAGACCAGGGGCTGTGCCGTTTGTTTTTGTATCAATCACATCTAGCAGAGGGCTCTGCCACATAGCAGGTATTCATTTTTCATTTTATTCAACAAATATCCATCGATTGCTTTGTATGAGCCAAGCGTGGGCCAGGAAGGAATGTGTAATAGCCTTTGAGTGCAGGCATCATTGCTAAGGTTGCCCTTGTTTTTTGGCAGCCTCGACTGAGTTTGTCAGCACCTGGAAGGCAGAGCCTGCCGTCTTTTATTTATTTTTTCAATACCCAGCAGGGTTTTGCACTAAATGCTATTGGGTACATTGAGTATATTTATAAAGCCAGAAGAGATCACAACTGTCCAGCGTAGAGGCTGCTGTGTTGTAATTTTTGTATCGTTTAACCCTTTACAAGTGTTCCTTGGTCATATTTTTGTCATGTGTTTTGAGGAACTTAATGCCCGCTTTTCCTTACAATTTTGATTCCAGTCAAGTTTCGGATGGCGCTGTTCTTAAATTTTTGTTTCATCCACAATGAACTGCTGCTGCTTCATAGAACTTTTACAAACTTTATGAAGGCGGATGCAACGAAGTAACAAGGAAAGAAATGAGGACACTTCTTGGAATCAAGACCTTCCTATTCCAATGGGCATGGTTAAGCGCTCTTCCCTAGATACCAAGAGATTTGCCCATTTTTCGGTCCCTGTTAACAACTGTTGTGCTCACTGACTTCCTGTGCTTATGGATCAGAAACTTGAGACACTGCGGAATTCTTCTGAAGGAGCGTACCTTAAAATTGCCAATGTGACAGTATGTGTCAAAAGCCTTCAAACCCTGCCTGCCCTTAACTCCAGAATATTTCCACTTTTAGGCATTTATCTTTGAGAAGTAATTGAGGCTATCTGCAAAGATTTAGTTCTTACTATAATTTGATAACTTATGATTTTAAAAACAGGGAATTCGTGGAAAAGAAGAAGATAACCCATGTTGGTAAATTATGTAGTTGTTAGAAATGGTGTAGGAACGGGGCGCCTGAGTGGCTCAGTCAGTTAGGCGACCGAGGTTGGCTCAGGTCACAATCTCGGGGTTTGTGGGTTCAAGCCCTGCGTCGGGCTCTGTGCTGACAGCTCGGAGCCTGGAGCCTCCTTCGGATTCTGTGTCTCCCTTTGTCTCTGTCCCTCCCCTGCTCGTGCTCTGTTTCCCTCTGTCTCTCAAAAACAAATAAATGTTAGAAAATTTTTTTAAAAAAGAAATGGTGTAGGAACAATATACACATAGTTATGGACATATGTTCATGATGTGTTGTCAAAAAAAAGAGGTTATAAAACAGTATCCATATTTTAATTCTATTGTAATGTAACATATACTAAAACGTGAAAGAAGTCTATAAGGAAAAGCAATAAAATATAATCATGAATTATTTCTCAGTTGCAGGATTTTTATTACTTCTGTCCGGAAGATAGCTTTTATTTTCTCCTTTGTGTGTATTTGTGTTTTCTATTTTATCTTGAATGGCAGGTATAATAGAGAATCAAAGTTAACATTTTAAAATTTCAAAATATGTAAAAATACAGTATTGGGGGGGTGCCTGGGTGGCTCAGTTGGTTGAGTGACTATGGCTCAAGTCACGATCTCATGGCTCGTGGGTTTGAGCCCCACATCAGGCTCTCTGCGGTCAGCACAGAGCCCGCTTCGAATCCTCTGCCCCTTCTCTCTGCCCCTTCCCCACTAGTGTTCTCTTTCTCCCTCACAAATAGATAAAAAAAAATTTTTTTAATACAATGTATGGGGGAGCTTATATTATGTGTTTCATCTATGTAAAATAACACTATGATTTTCCATGGAAACTTAAATCGCAGTCTGTATTGCCTAGTCCAGTTGAGGAACCAGTAAAAAAATAAGGTAGCTCCTGGGCATGGTAGTTACACGCTAAATTCTTTAGTCAAATACTTTTTGAGTGCTTTTCTATTTTTCGCTGTCATCTCTCCATTCCTTGCTGTCCCACAGCTTGCCCTCCACCAGGGGTGACGGAATAACAATAATCCACGTGAACGAAAAACAATTTCCACTGGCTATGGCGAAAATAACACGGAGTGAGGAGAGAGGGAGAGGCTATTGGTGGGGAAGGCGATGTGAGTTTTATTTATTTATTTATTTATCTATTTATTTATTTATTTATTTTTAATATATGAAATTTATTGTCAAAGAAATTGTGGTCAATATACACAACGGAGTACTATGTGGCAATGAGAAAGGATGAAATATGGCCCTTTGTAGCAACGTGGACGGAAATGGAGAGTGTTATGCGATGTGAGTTTTAGCAGCGATGTTTGAGTGTGGTCCCACGGGCAGAGGATGAGTCATGTGAGGATAAGAAGGAATGGCAAGGCGAAGGCCCCGCAAATGCCAACGTGGTGTGTCTAAGAAAGAGCAGGCTAGTGTCATCGGGCTTGGGTGAGTAGTGAATACTAGAAGGTGTGGAGGTGCCAAACCAGGGCACCTTGTCACACACACGTTAAAAAAAAAAAAAAAAAAAAAAAAGGTTGAGCTTGTTTTAACTGCAACGAAGAATCACCAGAGTTTTAAAGAGCGAAGTAAAATGACAAAGAGATACAAAGATCACGATGGCTGCTATGTGGCACATAGACCACGTGGAGGTAGGGAGGAGGCAGGGAGAGCAGCTCCTGGGAGAAGTCTCGCTAGACTGTGGCTTGGAGGGGGGTGTGGTAGAGATAGAGGTGGCGTATGGGATCAGCTTGGGGGCGTATTTTGAAGGTGGATCAGAGAGAATTTGCTGACCGGTTGGATAAAGGGGGGAGGAAACAGAGAAGGATCAAGGACACTTTTTAGCTTGATCGTTATCAGGAAATGCAAATACAAATCACCCTGAGATCCTACTCAGAGCTAGAATTGAGACCAACCCTGCCAAATTTTGGAGAGGGTTCGGAAGAATCTCAACACAACCGCACTGCGGTAGCAACGACTGTAATTTGGTGCGACCGCTTTGGAAAATACTTCAGCATCATCTACGAAAGCTCGCTGTGCCCGTACTCCAGGACTCGGCAAATTCACTCTTGGGTATTAGCCCAAGAGAAATATGCGTACGTGTGTAAAGGCATACAAAAACCATCCACAGCAACATTATTTATAACGCTCTCAAACTGAGAACAAACCATGCGTCCATCAACAACAGTAGAGTGGATAAATAAACTGAGGTTCATTCTTACAATGGATTATTTTAGAGCACGAGAGTGAGTTTCTGTTCGTGCTCTTTCTGTCTCTCTCTCTCTCTCTCTCTCAAAAATAAATAAACATTAAAAAAACATTTTAAAATAAGGGGCGCCTGGGTGGCTCAGTCGGTTGAGCGTCTGACTTCGGCTCAGGTCATGATCTCACAGTTCGTGAGTTCGAGCCCTGCGTTGGGCTCTGGGCTCATGGCTCAGAGCCTGGAGTCCACTTCAGATTCTGTGTGTCTCTCTCTCTGCCCCTCCCGGACTCGTGCTCTGTCTCTCGCTCTCAAAAATAAATAAACATTAAAAAAAAAGAAAAAAAGAACAGAGCTTCTGTGATGCTGCCAATGTTCCTCTCTTGGTAGCAGTTTCTTATGATGGTTGTGTCCTTTCCTGTGCATGTGTTATACTTCAAAAATAATGTTTAAAAATTATAAAACAAAACCAGATATACAGCATAGGAAGTGAAGAAGAGGAGAGAGGGTAGACATATCTTTCAAGGAGTCTGTGAAGAGCGAGAAGGTACTATGGTAGATAAGGGCCAAGGTTTTCCTCTAATAAAGATGAGAGTTATTACAGGATGCTGGCAAAAATCCAGTGAAAGTTAAAGGGATATGCAGGAGAGGGAGAGGGGCCAATTTCATGAAGAAGATGCTTGAGTGGGTGAGCAGGGACGGAATCCAGCACTGACAGGAGGGGGGGATGGACAGGTGCCCGCTCAGTTTATCCTTGTAAATGGAGGGGCCCGGGGTTGACGGGCGTAGAAGCTGGTAGAGCGGCACAGTTAGAATGGAAAAGGAAACAGCTCCTGGTTGACTGCTTCTGTTTTCTCACTGAAATAAGAAGTGAGGCTTGCAATTCAGAGTAACAGATGAGGAGTATTGGGAGTACGAGGACACAGGAGAAGGTAGGAAACGGCGAGTGTGGGGGCAGGACAGGGAATTTCTGGGAAAGATAAGGTAGGATTGCTGGACACTGCTGGGGGGCCACTTGAGGTCTGTGGCCATACACTGAAGCAGGACGTGTCAGTTGCCAGATCTTTTACGTGAGCGATCTCCATGATCTAAAACCCGTGCATCGGTCTCATTCGGTCCCCTTTCGGGCTTTAACAAGTTTGGTTACCCTTTCTCAGATGGAAGCCGGCAAAAGTAACACCACAGAATGGGCAATGTATTACTCCTCACCTGAGGGCGGGGGCTGGGCCTGCAGAGATTTCCAGGACCCCCTGACCAGCTGGTTTCCCATGAAGCTCTGCTGAGAGGTAGCACTGGCAGGAGGTTGGAAGGTAGGAAGAGAGGAGACTTTTTTCTGGATTCCAGCTCAGATCGGCATCCTATCCTTACTGGCTTCTAAAGCCCCTACCTCCTGTCCTCAGCTTCGTTTGCTGTCGCCCCGCACAGCCTCACCAGGTCGGGGGTGGGGGGTGGGGGGGCTTGCTGCATCCCTGCCCGGCTGCTTTCCAGGCTGGTCAATGTCAATGAAGGCAGAGGCCGTGCCCCGCCCCTTTGTCAGCCACACCCATCAGGTTGTGCCCTCCCCAGAGATCTGAGCGCCTTTTCCTTCATGCCTCTGGCTCTAGGGTTGGGAGCCTCACCCCTTCGTTAGGAATCTCTTCCTTTTATGACATCTGCCTTTTTGTCCTCTCAGCTTCTCAGCCTCCATGGAGTAGACAACCTGATTTGAATCTCTTCTTCCGGGATATCTAACGTGGTCTGCATTCCTGATTACTATAACTGACAAATCATCTCAAAAAACAAAAAAGAAAAAAAAAAACCAAAAACCCAAAAACCAAAAAAACCAAAACCACACCAAAAAACCTGCAGCTAATGTTCAGAGATACACAGAGTGTCAGGGGGGACGTTTGAGGCATGTGCACGCGGCTCTTGGCAAGCATTGTGCAAAGGAGGGCAGACGGCTATGGGCACGCGCACCACACTGCAGGGGGTGGGGGCAGTGGCCAGGGTGCGGCCCTTGGGACCCGCCACACTCAGCGCGGCACCCACCACCTCTGGGGGGCCAGACAACAGGTGACAGGAGCGGCGTCCCGATGCTTTGAGACTCCGTGGTTGGGAAAGCACTCCCCTGGTCTGGGCTGCTCTGCTTTTCCTGAAACTGTCAGCATAGCTTGCACAGAAACACCTCTCTTTTGCACATGCAGATTTCATCTAGTTTCTATGCTATCTAATTAGGCTAAGGGGTCACATGAAGGGGGAAGAGGTTCAACGAACAGCTTCAGAAACCCACAATGACTCCTGTGACGTGTTCAGCTCAACTCCAGGAGACAACTGTGCCCATGGACTGAAAGTAACCTGCTTGGCGTGAACATCCAATGCACCAAGGGCACTGGGAAGAACATTCCACAGAGGGGATGGGGTACTGCTTGTTCAGAGGTGGCGAGGAGAGCTTCTGCCTCTCAGACTTATAACGAGTAGCCCTCCTGGTGAGAGGGTGGACCCTGAGATTGAACGGAGGGAGCGAAGGTGGAATTGATCAGAAATTCACGTGTCAGGTAGAGCGATGGGCTAGAGGCCCGAGAAGGCCCTTTTCCGACAGTTTCTGTGATGCCATCAGAACTGTCCTATGATGAACAACGACTCAAGCAGAGGCTCAGTGGGCCCTCAGTGGGGGCAGGTGAGCTAGACACGGTCAAGCGCTCCCCTCATTTAAAGCATCCCGTCGAGAGAATAGAACATTCTAGCACACACCCAGATAAATTAGGTGCTTCTAAATATATTTTGTCACGCTGTTTATAATGTCACAGTATACACTTTTAATAAAACATGAACTTTTTTTAGGACAAGTTTTGTGGGGCTTCACACACCATCATGCACATAAGAGACATTCGATAAATGTGTTAATTAACTAATGAAAATAGCAACTGCAGAGCAGACAGATCTAAAGGGATGTGGGACACAGTCCCACTCACAGGCTGGCACTCTTGCCTGTGCTTCCCCTCCCCCGAAGGCAGAGGTAGAGCCAGGCACATGTGGAGACAGTCATCTGGCAGAGGAGGAGGGCTGAGGTAGCTGGGTTTCTCCTCTGACCTGAACCCTGCAAAGGGAGCTGGGTGTGGCTCTACCTTTACTCGGAGTTGAACGACTGGGCATCCCACGATTTTGGTCTTGAAGGTCCTCATCAGGACGTGGCAAATGAGGTGTGTTTCACACTTCAGGGATGTCTCGGTTGCCTCAGTTTTCTGGGGGCAGTGCTGGATGTTTGAGGACAGCCCCTTAACTTGTGACTTCCCCCGTGATCTCACGGGAGGCAAGAGAGGAAATGGATCAGTAAGCACTTCTCCCAGCCCCCCCTTTCCTCCCTCCTTTTCATGAAGCCTTCGGGATAAACTGTTGGAAAAAGGGGGCAACACGTGGCGTTTTGGATATGAAGAAACCAGGATCGAAGTAGGCGTCGGTGTCCTTCTTGCTCGACAAAGCTGTCCTGGACACATGGCCTGTGGGAGGGCATTTATTTGTCACTCACTCCGCACATCACAGCCAAGTGCACGTAGAGTGTAAAATGGGATCTTCTCATAATGACAAGTAAAGGTGGAAACTGGAAACGAAGAGCCTCAGCCAGCTGGAAAAAGGGGAAACGTTTGGGTTCGCGGATTGGCACCCACTTGCATCTAGTGAAGGCCTGATTTCTCTTGGTTTGCCTAGATGGTTCCTTTCAAGGAATCACTTTTCTGCACGATGCCTTCACTGGTGCCCATGCGCACCTGGCCGCCAGGGCTAGGCGACCGGGCCGCACCAGCCTGAGCTGTGGCTTACACACACACACTCCCTGTCAAGAAAACATCGTGTGCCATGACCCTGCACAGCATTCCCCGGGCTGCTCCACGGAGCACACCCTTTGACCCCACGGAGCATGGCATCGAGCTAGCAAAGACCTGGGGACGCTTGTTTGTACTTGAATCAATAGCTTCTCTGCCAATTATGGGAGGCTGGGTCCACACACAACCAAAACCGAGCGTTCGGAGAATTGCACTCACAACACTAAAAGTGACTTAGAGACCCTCTAGCCTAGCTTGCCAAAAGGTCAGGTAGGGCAGCTTCTTTCTATAGAAGGTAGACAGTCAACCTTCTACCCCTGCTTGTACCACCTAGACACAATCAACGGCCCTGGATGGGTTTGAGACGTTGCTTAAAAAGAGGACAGGCAGGCGTTGGGCCACATCTCACATCTTTAACACCAAGAGCAGTGTCCTCAAATGGGGACTAATCGGTACACCATTGCCCATCTCGGCTTTCCAGGAAGTCTTTCTACTTCTCTCTCTCTTTCTCCATCCCTGTCCTTCCTCCTTTCCCTCCCTCCTTCATTTCCTCCTTCCCACCTTCCTTCCTTCCTTCCTTCCCTCCTTCCTTCCTTCCTTCCTTCCTTCCTTCCTTCCTCCCTCCCTCCCTTCCTTCCTCCCTCCTTCTCTCCCTCCCTCTCTCCCTTCCTCTAATCTCTCTAATCTCTCTGTCTCTTCCGCTCCTGGCAGGTGATATGAAATTGGACTGGAAAATCATAACAAGATGCATGCTGGAAACTCCAAGCACAGGATGCTGTTCTAAGTGGCCCCAGGCACTATACGCCATCTAAGCTATGCATGTACAAGTGGACCTTCTTGAGTATTTCTTATACTTCAGAGATAGATATTCCGAGGGAAATTCCAGTTTCTATGAAGAGCAGCAGTTCTGTTTAAGGTGACAGTGAGGAGCGAAAAGACCGGACGTTCATGTTCAAACTTCTGCTCTACTCTGATTCCTGGTCTCAGGACAGGAGCCAAAGTGTCCTTCCCGGGACAGTGCAAACGGAGAAATAATTATACTGTACTTGCATGGCTCACCACTGAGCCTGTCAGCCTCCAGTATGATGAGGTATCTCTGACTTAATTATTCAATAAGTAAGGAATGCTGAGAAAGGAATTTTGACAGCTCACAATGTTTCAGGGCTATGCCAACTTACATAAGGAGAATACAACCTTTAAGCATCAGTTTTAACATGTCGTATTTTTTGCTTGCCTTTCTTACTGGTTTTTAAAAGAGAGACCTTCGGAGAGTAGTAGATGGTTGAAATTGAGATTTCTATCCTAAAAAAATAATAATTCTAGACAGTCACGTACAAGAAGGACTTGCAGACGTAGGACCGCTCTCTACCCACTAAATAAGAATTTTTTAAAGATTTTAATTCCGAGCTCTTTGCAAATACTTCAGAGGGCTCGTGCCACTGATTATTTGCATTCACTACAGAATATTGTTTTTACCTATAAAATCCCAAGAATCTTCCACCATAAATACATATGAAAATATATGCCAGACTAGCTTCTATCACATTTGTGTTTCTCTTCCTAGAGGGGAAAAAGCTCTGTTCCTGTAATGTATTCACATCATTTAATTTACAAGCTGGTTCATTTCAAGCGGGATCATCTATCAGCAGAGGGGTGAATTTGGGAGCTCTCTCTGAAGACAGATTTCTCTTTAAAATGCAAAATGATTTAGATAGTGGGGCCTGCGCTCAACTTCATTTGCTGGAGGTTTTGTGCTTGTTGTTGGGTGTCAGGTATTTCCGCTGTTTGGTCTTTTAACATAACTTTCTGCCCACCTCCCTAGTTTAAAAAAATGCAACACTAGGATCCCCCTCGAAGGCTAATGCCTTATCTCGTGCTCCATGACTTGCGTTGATCCTGGTGATCTTTGAATCAGCCAAGTCTTTTGACCACCTTGGGAGCGCTACAGAACATATTTCCCCCAGAGCTTTCCAAGTTTCACAGCATGGCTTGCCTTGGCCAAGGACGAGGTCTGGCTCTCAAAGCAAGCCTCATGCAAATGTGAGCTTAGCAGATGAGCTGGGGACACCAGGTGTCAGTGAAGAGCCACAACTCTGAGAAACAGAAATTTTGATTCCTATGTTGAGAATAAATAATGGGAGAAAAACTAAGGATTGCCTTTTCTCTACTTTTTTTTTTTTCCCTGTAAAACTCTCGAGCTGAAGTGATCTGATTTTCTTAGGCCCTCTCTCACCTCTTTCTTGCCCTAGTTCATCATCTTTAGGATCAAAGCTCCTCTATGATTTTCTAAATCTTTTAGAAAATTATAGGGACATCCAGTAATCTAGGGCCAGTGCAAGGCAGCTTGCAACCCTCCACCTTCGTGTCTGGGTTTCCCTCTTGTGTAATGACACTAAGAGATTGTCGAGTTGTTCTGGAGATAAGTACCAGATTCCTGGATAGAGATTTAGTTTGATGTTGCCCTTTATACTGATGTCCTCATTTACACACCACTTCCTAATGCATATAAACCTGGCCCTGTGAGGTTCCTGGACATTCACTGATACGGAGACGGAATAGAGCTCCGAGGAGTTTGGAGATCATCTAGTTTCATTTGGGACCTTTACATTTGAGAAGCGGGGGCCCCGAGACATTAAGTGACTTGCACGCGGTCTCCCAAAAAAGTGAGTTAACCAAAGCCAGATCGTCTTTCTGTAGCTCGTGGCCTTTCACCACTAAAGAGAGTCGTCCGTCTGCAGCTAACTTACGCGTCTTGCTTTCTCATCTGTTTTCATACTAACACACCACGTTCTCTTTCCTCCAATGTGCTTTCTAGCACTTGAGAATCACACCCTATGGATGTCTTTGACCTTTTTCTCAAGCTTCTTGGACCGAAGCTCTTCTAATGCGGAGCCAGAGTGGGCCAGACATTCACAAAGAAATGGGCCCCCATCTACCAGTACCCTTTCCATTTTTCTTTTCCTCTAATATGCCCCCCCACCCCTTGCCAATTAAAGCGCTCAGTCCAAACTAACGTGCCCATTGCTATAAGAAGTGATCAGGACATTACAGAGATTCCCCACACCAGCCAGATCAAATCTGAAGTTAGAGCGTGGCCCAGAACAGGACGGCAACATGTATAGACGTGGAGGAAGTCACAGCAAAGGCGCTAATGAGATTGAAACAAAACAAGCACATTATAACATGTTCACTGTTCCACAGCATCTGTTTAGTTACAGAATTGACAAATTACCAGGACACCCCTCGTTTAGAAAGGGGCTACCTAGCCAACCTCCATCCAGCCATTTAGTCGCTTATGTGCTCACTGGTCTGTCTGAATCTTCTTGCTGCTAGAAAAGATTTGAGTATCAGATCCTAAGGAAATGTCAGGGCAGATCTGTTATAAGTGTTAGTCTTCCTGATGAGATTATCAAACAAGACAGCAAGACAAAAATATTAGTCTGATATTCTTTTCATAAAACTCAGTGTACAAACAATGTATTGTTAAATATTGACAACAGGTTTTTCCCAATGATTTGAAAACAATATTATGGCCACCTTTACCATTTCCTTTTAATCTCTCTGTCTCTCTGTTTCTTAATGTCAAAAGGAAATTATGGAGATTACCCTAATATTCAAATATGTTATAAATATTATCAGAAAGAGAGAGAGAGAGCTAGGCCGTTTCCCCCCCCAAATTTTTGGAAATCATTCTACCATACAAGACAGAAAAACTCTGCTATTTTCATACTGACCACATGTCAAATCATACAAGCTCTTTCCCTACTCAGAGGGCAGCTGGAAGGCAAACCAGAACTGTCTTTCTGTAAATTAGCCGTAACAAGTAATTGTGAAGCAGAAAATGTGCATCATTCACAAATTCTCGCGTCAAGTAGCAGACTTCTAACAGGGAGGACCGTGGCCTCTGTCAACACAGCATATTAGAACAGTTCCTCGGATTGTGACAAAAGTAGCCAATCTTTCCCCAAATTCAGAAACCAAATTGCAAGCCCTTACCTTGGAGGGCCTGTAAGCTATGAGTCTGTACGATAATGCAGAGCTGCAGGACCAGCTGTGGAGCACTTTCCAGAAAGGTGGCTAGCAAATGCAGCATACTCACATCTGCATACTCATACACCATTTTCCAGTAAAACCTCCATCTGTCATTCTCCCCACTCTGCCGGCTTCGAATACCTAAGTATATGGTGTGGAAATATCTAGAAAGAAAACATGGAGAATAAGAAAGAAATGAGTGGCAATTTATAATTCAAACACCCGGGCTGTTTTTCTTTTCTGCAAATCACAATGTGTAAGGACACGTGAAACAATGACTTTGGTGGCTTGTTAATTTCACGTCCAAAGTTGACCATTGAACAAGTACCCTTATTCTTCAAAGTTCACTTTGAGAAGTCACTGCAATCTTTGTGCTCGTGCAAGGTATTCCACTGACTTGCAAAATGAAGAGGGGGTGCAATGTGTTGGAAACGCGGGTGTAGAAGGGGTTTACTACTTTGACAATCTACACACATTCTTTCCGGTCAGTTTTTCTATGGGCTCAATGGTATTCAGGAGACGGATTTTTCCTAGGGCTCCACGCAAGCCTGAAGTATTAAAGTGTATGTGCTTGTAAACCCTCCTGATGTCTTTTTAAAAAACATTTTATTGGGGCGCCTGGGTGGCTCGGTCGGTTAAGCGTCCGACTTCGCGAAGGTCAGGTCACGATCTCACGGTTCGTGAGTTCGAGCCTCACGTCCGCTCTGGGCTGACAGCTCAGAGCCTGGAGCCTGCTTCGGATTCTGTTCGGATCAGGTGTCTCCCTCTCTCTCTGCCCCTCCTCTGCTCGTGCTCTGTCTCTCTCTGTCTTTCAAAAATAAATAAATGTCTAAAAAATGTTAAAGAAAGTTTTATTATTGAAAATTTCAAACATGTACAAAAGGAGAAAAAAAATCGTGTATTGAGCCACCCGGATCAAGCCATTGTCGATATGTGTATGCACAACACACATGTCATTTGTCATTTATACCTCCACTGACTCCCTGCCACCAGATTATCTGGAGGCAAATCCCAGGCATCATGTTATTTCATCTGTAAATATTTTATTAAAGATAATTTACATGCATAAATGCAATACCGCTATTACATTACAAATAAGGATAATTTAGTATTGTCAAATACTTGGTTTTCACGTTTTGCTGATTATCATAATTTCTTTACAGTTTGTTTGAAATACAATCCGAATAAGACCCCTGTGTGATGATTATTTGACATGTATCGTAAGTCTCTTTTATGCCACGGATTCCTCTTCCATTGTTTTTTCATTTCCTGCATATTTTTCACTGTCTTGATCTTGATGATTGCATTCATGAGGTGTGGTTAACATAGCTGTCCTTTTTGTTTTCTTCAGTGAGGTAGTTAGTGTTGATCAGATTCAAGTTTGATCGTTTTTAGCAGGTGAGGTTGAGTACTTTCTTGAGGAGACCCTGCTGTTCTCCTTTATGACACCATCATCCACTGTTGATCGTTTCCAAGATCTCTTCATTCATTAGGGTTGCGAAACGGTGATATCTGAGTCTATCACCCTTAAAAATTTTTTAAGTTTTTATTGAAATTCCAGTTAATGAACATACAGTGTAATCTTAGCTTCAGGTTTACAATATAGTAATTCAACACTTCCATACATAGCTGGGGCTCATCACCACCAGTGCCCTTCTTACTCCCCATCACCTAATTAACCCATCCCCTCTAGTAACCATTAGTCTGCTCTCTATAGTTAAGAGTCTGTTTCTTGGTTTGCCTCTTTCTCTCTTTTGTTTCCCCTTTGCTCATTTTTTGGGGTTGTTAATCTTAAGTTTCACATATGAGTGAAATCATATAGTTTGTCTTTCTCTGACTGACTTATTTCACTTAGCATAATATTCTCTGGTTCCAGCCACATGGTTGCACATGGGAAGATCTCATGCTTTTTAATGGCTGAGTAATATTCCATTGTATAAACATACCACCGTTTCCTTATTCATTCATCAGTCAATGGACACTTGGGCTGTTTCCATAACTTGGCCATTGTAGATAATGCTGCTATGAACATTGGGGTGTAAGTATCCCTTCGAATCAGTAGTTTCGTATTCTTTGGGTAAATACCTAGTAATGCAATTGCTGCATCACATATTATTATTATTATATTATTTTCCAGAGTAGCTGTACCAGTTTGCAGTCCCACCGACAGTGCAAGAGAAGTCCTCTTTCTCCGCATCCTTGCCAACACCTGTTGTTTCTTGTGTTGTTGACTTTAGCTATTCTGACAGGTGTGAGGTGATATCTCATTGTGGTTTTGATTTGTATTTCGCTGATGATGAGTGGTGTTGAGCATCTTTTCATGTGTCTATTGGCCATCTCTATGTCTTCTTTGGAAAAGTGGCTATTTGTGTCTTCTGCCCATTTTTTTAATTGGATTATGTGTTTTTTGGGTGTTGACTTTTATAAGTTCTTTATATATTTTGGATACTAACCCTTTATCAGATACGTCATTTGCAAATATCTTCTCCCATTCTGTAGATTGCCTTTAGTTTTGCTGATGGTTTTCCTCGCCGTACAGAAGCTTTTTATTTTGATGAAGTCACAATAGTTTATTTTTGCTTTTGTTTCCTTTGCCTCAAGAGACATAGTTAGAAAGAAGTTGATATGGCCAATGGCAAAGACATTAATTACTGCCTGTGTTCTCCTGTAGTATTTTTATTGTTTCATGGCTCACATTTAGGTCTTTAATCCATTTTGAATCTGTCTTTGTGTGTGGTGTAAGAAAGTGGTCCAGTTTCATTCTTTTGGATGTTTCTGTCCAATTGTCCCAACACCAATTGTTGAAGAGACTGTCTTTTATCCCATTGCACATTCTTTCCTGATTTGTGGAAGATTAATTGACCATATAGCTGTGGGTTTATTTCTGGGTTTTCTATTTTGTTCCATAGATCTATGTGTCTATTTTTGTGCCAGTACCATACTGTCTTGACTACACCTTTGTAATATAACTTGAAGTCCAGAATCATGATGCCTTCAGTTTTGCTTTTCATTTTCAAGTTTGCCTTGGCTATTCATATCACTGTAATTTTGTTGTTGTTTGTTGTTGTTGTTGGCTAGAATACTTCTCCAGTTGTTAGATCAGTGTCTTTGCAGTATGTTTGGTTGACTGAAGCTTATTCTCTAGTAGATCACTTAAGAAGGGTGCATAGGGACAATAGTGTTTGAGTTCTTGCATATTTACAACAGCATGTGCCTATGAATCTTGCCTTGTGTGGGAATAAGTTTCCTAAAATCTCACAATTTGAAATGAAAATGGGTGCCCATTTTTAGAGTCGGTGAAAGAGCCTACCCAAAGCAAAGATTCTCCGATACCAAGAGGGGAGGATGGGAGGGATACAGCAGCGAAGTACAAAAGCAGAACAGCTGGGACAACCTTTTCACTGGAGGGTCAGTTTGCTTGTAAAACCTATGCCTATTCCATACAAGACCCAAGATCTGCAATTTATTTATTTAAGTCCATCAAATCTGTTAATTTCCTGTTTACTAGCATAAACTGTTGTAATGGAAGTCTGATAAAAATCTTATAGTCTTTCTCTTATAAACTACCTGAGCTGCTTGTTTGGATGTCCAAAGAATATTTTGTTTCCCTTTGAAAACCTATAGTTTTATTAAAATGTATCTTGATACTGAATATTCTGCACAAGTTTCTCTGGAATGTGGTACATATACTCTTCATTATGTAGTTTCAAGTCTTCTTGATTTATAGTATTGAGATTTATTTATTTATTCTCCATTACTTTGGTTTCCTTCTTTGAGGACTCCTATTTAGTTATATTGTATCTTCTTCATCTTCTGTATCAACCAACTTCCCTGAACTCTTTTAATCTCAAATTACTTAATGATTTCATTTTTTCCTCATTTTGACCTTCGATTTATCTGCTAACTATGGTGTTTGGATAATGTCTTACTCCTTGTAGTTGAGTTTTCATTTTTCAGCTGCTTTCAAAAAAAAATGAGAATTCTATATTGGGTTATATCATCTTTCTTGTCAAATCTTAACTTCTTTCTATTTATTTCTGATGCTTTTCTAATTCGGATTTACATCTTTCATAGTTTTTATAATTCTGTTAATTTATTTCAACTCATTTTGAAATATTTGCTTAGGGTTTTTATCTGTTTTGCACATGTGTTTTTTTCCTGGTATGCTTTCATTATCTGCAGGAACATCATCATATTTCCTATTTTCATTTCCTTATAATAGTTTTGATCTTTTTCTCATTGCTAAGTTTAATGAGTTACTTTAGTTTTTATGTAGTTTTAGGAGGGGTCAATGGGCCAGGATAGTTTGGCTGGTTTCATAGCTCCAGAGCTCATTCCTCTGTTGTTCTCACGAAGGAAGAACTTGTCAACTTTCTGACATCAGCTGCCTTTGTTTCTGTGACCCTTCCTTTCCATCTGGGCCTTCTCGTTCATTTCTGGTGGCTGTCCTTGTCCTGCTCAGTTGGAATCTATTCCCAGCAGATTCTCCTTAGTGTGGAGCCTTGTCTTGGAAGGGTCTGCAGTCTGTGGGTAATGAGACTGCTCCAGTAGTATCACATTTAATTGCGTTATGGTCCCCTTGGACTCATCCTTGCACTGGATCATTGAGAACACACTTCTAGGCCTTTCTTCCTCTTCTGTAAGATTGGATATTCCAGTGAGTGGCTGTTGGGGATTTGGAGGTTCTCCTGTTCTTAAGGTCTTCCCTCTGCCTCTTCCTACATAGTTGCCGATACCACATGGCTCTTACGAACTGTCCCGAATTTGTCCCTTGGTAATGACGGGGGTATCTCAGCACTGAGCTTTATTGCGGGTATTGCAATAAAACTTCAGTTTTGCTCTGCTTATTTTAATGGGATCGTTTTGGTAGATTCAAAAACTATGCTGCCACTGCCACTGCATTTACAGAGCAAGAGCATTTTAAAACACAAAAGCAGATTTAATCATTCCCTGGGGCCTCGGATTGCTCTCTATCAAGTATAAGATGAAGTCTGTAGAGCACTGCTCACAGGGACTTTCATGAACAGATCCCTGTGTTCTTACCTCTCCACAGCTGCTGCTTGTGATTAGCCTGGTGCAATGCGCTGGCACCCCCTTTCTCAGATTTCCATGTGCTTTTCACAAGCTCATTCTTTTCTTGGAGTGCCTTTCTTGCTTCATGGACTGGCAAACTCATTTTTGAACTGACCAGATCTGTCCAGCGATCACCAATAATCACTCACTCTCCCATGCTCTCCCTGTGTGTATTACTTCCTTAGGGCTTTAACAAAGTCCCACAAACTGGTAGCTTAAACCACAGAAATGTATTGTCTCCCAGTTCTGGAGGCTAGAAAGCCAAGATCAAGCTGTTGGTAGGGTTGGTTCCTTCTGAGACTGTGAAGAAGACTCTGTTGCCTGCCTCTCCCTTAGTTTCTGGTGGTTTCCTGGAACTCTGTGGTGTTCCTTGGATTGTGGATGCATCACCCCACTCTCTGCTTTCATCACATGGTGGTGGTCTCCTCACATGGTCTCCTCCATGTCTCAGTCAGAATTTCTCCTTTTATAAACGCGCAGTCGTATTGGATTAGGACCCACCCTAATGACCTCACCTTAACTTGATCATCTGCAAAACCTCGTAGTGTTTTCAAATAAGATCACATGCTCACGTAGAGGATGTTAGGACTTCAACATCTTCTAGGGGGACACAATTCAACCAATAGCACTCTTCTCTTGATTTTGATCTTGTTTACCCTATGACCTCTCCTCCTCTGTTCCAAATCTGCATCTCCCACTCCAGCCCTCCCCTGAAATCCAACCTGTATGTCCATCTGCTTTCCAGGTTTCCAATAGGCATATAAAAACAAATATATTCAAAATGCTTGATTAGCTTTTCTTCTAAATTTGTGCCATCTCATACATAATAATCTATACTGCCATATATTCAGTCATCCAAGCTACAAGCCTAGGGGTCATATGAGGCTACTACTCCTCCCTTACCCGTTATATATGATAATAGACTATGTTCTGGAATGCTATCTCCTTAATGTATGTTCTCCTCTGTTTCCTAAAGTCTGAGTCTCTGGGTTTCTGTTTTGGTTCTGTAACCTACCACAGTATGACCTTAGATTTGACATCTTTCTGCCTCAGCCCTTCCATCTCTAAAGGCGGAAGAGAACAGCACCAATTGCATAGGCTGATCTGAGAAGGAAATGAAGTAAACACGAAGGTCTTAGCACAGAGCCTGGTAAATAGTAGGCATTCAGTAAAAGTTAGTTCTTACTTTTAATCAACTTTGGATTCTCTAGTGGACCCATCACCGTGCTTCTAGGTGTATAAACTGAATCTAATTCTGCCATCTTTTAAAAAATCTTTTTTCATGTTTATTTATTTATTTTGAGAGAGAGTGCGCGTGTGAGTCGGGGAGGGGCAGAGAGAGACGAAGAGAGAATCCAAAGCAGGCTGCGTGCTGTCAGCACAGAGCCTGACATGGGGCTCAATCACACGAATGTTGAGATCATGACCTGAGGCGAAATCAAGAGTTGGAAGCTTGACCAACTGAGCCACCCAGGCACCCCCAAATTTTTGCCATCTTAAAAACCTCAGTGACTCCCCATTGCCTAGAAAATATACAGTGAACTCAAGCAGTGAAAGACAGTTAAGGCTTTTAGTTTATCCCTTCTAGCCTAACTTTTGGCTTCTGTACCCTTCACCCCCCCCTTCCTATATCCTGTGTCCTGCCATATTCAATCACTTCTGCTCCTTGGCTATAAATTCACGCCTCAATACCTTTGTTCCTATGTTTCTCTTGCCTGGAAAGTCTCTCCACACCCTTTAACACCCTGGAATTTCTATTGTTTTATGAGTCGAATATCATCATTCCCTCACCCTCTGTGACCACCCAGGAAGCCGTTCCACTGTTTGTACCCCAACTATATTTAGGCGGACTTTTGACCAGAGTAATTATCATTATTTTGTATTTGTTCATGTGTGAGTTCATCTCACATCCCAAATATAAACCCCTGGAGAGAAAAGAATGTCACTGTTTTTGTGCCCCTACGTCTAGCTCAGTTTCTCATGATTAATAGGCACTCAGTTTACTTCACGGCATTTTATTCCTTCAATGAATATGTATTAAACACATGCAATGTTTGCAATTTTGTATTTTTCTGTAGGGGGGGGGTGGCAGCCACTGTCCAGTTTTGAGCAAAAGAGTGAGAAATCTGACTTACATTTTAACAAAATTGCTTATTGTGTGAAAAGGAGAGGGCAGGGGGGCAAGGGGGTAGAGAGGGACATCAGCTGGAAGACTATTGCGATCATCTGGGCGAGAGAAGACTCAGATTTTCACTAGACTGCCAACGGCATTGGTGGTAAAAAGGCGTCAGAACTGGATAACGGTGAAGAGGGCACCGACACCCTCTGCATGTTGAGTGAACAAATGAATGATTTCAATGCTCAACCTTCTTGCGATTATCACAGAAGGTTAAAATCCAGGACCCCCATGGCATTGACAAAGGCAGTAAAGCTCCCACAAATGCCTCCCGGAGTTCTTTCACTGCCAGTTTTCACCTGCGGAGGAGATTATGCATCCTCTAAGCTCTCCAGCCACAGGCTAAAAAGCCACAAACGGATCTCCCTGGTCCGTGGCCCATGGGGACTGAACTCTTCTGGCGCAATGAAACATTTGTTTTGTTTTGCTTTGTTTTGTTTGGTAGCACCGGGAGCTCTCAGTGAACCTGATGGTGGTGGTAGGTTTGTTCCTAAGGAACACAACGAACAGGTAATCTGGCCTTCGGGAGTTTCATATAATAGGACACAAAAATCTAATCTTCCGATAATGCACATACAGAGTTGAAATACCTACAAACCCAGAATAGTAAAAACAAAACAAAATAATTTTAAGGCCAAATGAGCTGTATATGTAAAGGCAGAAAGATGGGGGTGGGGAAAGCCCTATGTCGTGATAATAAATGCCTTTGCATATGTAGTTCCCTTCACCTGGAAGTATTTTGCACATTCATGTTACGTTTTCTTGGAATGGCCTTCCCTCTTTTCTCCACTAAGGAAACTTAATGTTTGTGGTTTAAAACTCTGGTAATACATCTCCCCTCAGAATACCTTCCTCGGTGACCTGCAACCAAGAATCCTTCCCTGCACCTGACTTCGTGCCTACCTGTAATACTGCAGGTATCTCACTGTATTAGGATTATTTGCTTCTATGTTGGATTCCATTCAGCACTATTTTTGTCCATGCAAGCGTTCACAAATGTGTGCTCAATTGAATTGGGGGGGAGAAAACCTCAAATTGTATTTCTTTATAATTAGTTACTTCGATGAGATTGGTAAATAGCCTATGTCACATCAATTTTTGCTTCTGGTTGGAAGGACACAACAGTTTATGATATTTAACTAATAGTCCCCCTGTTATGAATATTATGTAGTATCGGGATAGTGTTCTCCTTTCTCTAAATCAGCTGTGATAGCCATCAGGAGTGTCATGCCCATAAGTTGGTCATGAGGAAATGTCAGCTTGGGTTTTTCTCAAGTCTGTGCTCTGAAAAATGGCGAGAATAAAAAGGCTTTGCAACCACAATCGGATTTCTTCCATCTTGCCAATGTGTTAATTGTATAACATACTTTGGTCATATGATTTTTTGTGACTTATTTTTCATCTGCTACCAGAAGGAGAGGTTGAAATAGAAGAGAAACATGGACTATGAGTCACACATCTTCACATTTATTCCTCACGGTAAGAAAAATTTGCCCCAGGTGAGTGGGAGATGAAAACATAAATTTGTGTTTCAATGTCATATTCTTTCCCCTCTGCCATTGCTACCTCCGATATGGGCTCTGTTGACTCCTGCCTTCCAGCTGTAAAATAGGCCCCCAAGAGAAGTCTTCAGCTTTTCAACTTTTGCTCAACATTTGACCACCATCACGGAATTCCACATTGTACACCCGCAGCACATACGGCAGGAGCTTTGACTTCAGGGAGATCTGCTTCTGTGATAATTTACTTCTCAGGACAGGAAATTCCATCCATGTTGACAAAAAGCCCCAGATAGCCCTCTACTAACTGCTAATGTCGCCTGTGCTAGAGACAAACCATCAGTGCAGAAAGCAAAGGAAGTCTGGTGACATTTATCATTCAATTCCAACAAATGGATAAAGATGTTGAGTTGTTTAAAGAAGCCAGGCTAGCCTTCATTATGTTTTCTATCTAGTAAACTACATAGGAGACTGAGAAGTACATACAGAGAAGTAGACCCAGGAGTCCCTTTTCTACAGAAGTTTAGAACAATGTGGGGCTTGAACTTCCTGACAGGCTGCTGTGAGGGTTGAATGGAGGATGTGTCTTACACATGTGCCTGGTTCACGATAGGAAGGTTGCTGCTCTCCAAGGTTATTGATGCTCTGGATTCTTCTAGAATGTTCATCTTTTTGATGCTCTGAATTCTTCCAGAATGCTCATCTTTTTAACCCTAGTAACTGAAGGTAGTTTTTTGTCTTCAGCTCTTCTCATTTTCCTTAGGCATTTTATTCTTGGGAGTATTTCCACCACATTGGATTTGGCCTTTGGCTGGTTTTCCAGAGGGGCAGATGAAAAAGAGGGCCACTCTACTGCAACACGAGACAATTCCTAGACCTTCTGAGTATCAAAGGAATCCCGGTGGGGGTCCACAAGGGGAGTGGAAGGACTCACTAAGCTTTTTCTTCTTAGGATTTGGCTTTGCTGTGTTGATAAAACAAAGGTATCTCTGAAAGGGGCAATGGTGACCAGGGAAGTGCATAGTAATGAAAGCCTCGATACTTTTTAGATATTCATACACACGGCAGGGAGGATTCATAGAAAGCCATGTTTATAGTTAAAAATTTAGCCTAATTACCAAAGCGTTTCATGTAAGAGGTAAAAAAAAGGTTCAAAGCTTTAGCCTTGAGGATGAAACACGCCCTACGCACGAGAGAGCAGTGGCTTTAACTCCACAGCTCTCATTAGTGCTGATGGGAGATGTTCCCAATAAAAGCCCACTCTGAAATATCAACGTGTTCTGCCTGCTCCTCGAGGTAAATACGCTCGGATGACATTTGCCGCTCTTACTGTAGGACTGATTCATTTTCTGGGAGGCTCATTCTTCTTATTTGTTGCCTGGGGAAGTGTGCTAAGAGAAGACACAGTTTTCCTTAACATCACAAAAGGTCACCAGGAATTCTGCACCGGCTTTATCAACATAATGTCGGTCCACCAATAACAGCTGGATTTTGTAATTTCCTCAGCTTTCTTGAGGCTGTGCACAGCAACGCATCTACCTGACTCCCACCATGCTGCACCCCCAGGCACCCACGTATAACCCAGCCCCTCTACAACACACATGGACACCAATTCACGTCCGGTGGTTTTCGGGGGATTCCCACTGAGCTGAAATGCTCAGCTCCTTCTCGTCAGTTTCCAAGTGCAAAGAGCCACCTGGGCTAGCGTCTCAGCCTCCCACATGGCCAACTCAGACCTAAACATATCGTGGCAAAAAAGCAATCGACGTGGGGGTGGGGAGAGGGGAAAGTCCACACATTCGTCATGTCAAGCATTGTAAATGCGTTCAATCTGACACGTAGCGTGACTGAGATCTTTCAATCATCTGTGCGGAAAGGAGCTGTGTGTAACTGTTGTTTCAGACAGTTCATATCCGAATGAATACTTCAGTCCTTAAATAATGTTTGATCAAGTGCTCACTACCGGTATGTCGCGAGCGGAATCAGAAGTCATGACTAGCTATGAGGGTACTGTGCCTACATATTCTAATACGGAATTATTTTTGTATCTCCCAGCACATTAAACGGGTTCGCTGCTAAGCGCTGTTATTTCTACCACCTGAAAAATGCAGAGCAAAATCTGTGCAGAAGAGTTTTAAAGAAACAACATGAATAAACAGTAATTCCAGCAAGTGGGAGTTTCCTGTGGCTTGGCTACAAAGCTTTACACTAGGAATGTATATACATTTACGGCACACGCACACACACACACACACACACATACAGGTGTATATATACACACATGTACGCACATCTCAACACTAGACGCTGAGAAGTAACAAAATAGTATGGCTTCTTGTCTTAAGAAGCTCTTTCGTGGAGGGGTGCCTGGGTGGCTCAGTCGGTTAAGCATCCGACTTCGGCTCAGGTCATGATCTCACGGTGTGTGAGTTTGAGTCCCGCGTCGGGCTCTGTGCTGCCAGCTCGGAGCCTGGAGCCTGCTTCGGATTCTGGGTCTCCCTCTCTCTCTGCCCCTCCCCCGCTTGCACTCTGTCTCTCTCTCAAAAATAAATAAACATTAAAATTTTTTTTAAAAGAAGAAGCTCTTTGGTGGATATGTTAAGCAATAAGGGCACACCACAGCACCTTTTTTTTTTTTTTTAAAAAAAAAAACACCAGAATACCAGGCCTCAATTTATGCTGAACAACAGTCAAGATGACTAAAAGTCCTGGCCTATATGCCCATGGTGGAAGATTTTCCTAGTGGCGATTGTTTTAAAATCAGGTTCTATTTCCCATCCATCACCCAAAGGGGTGGGGGCGTGGGGGGGCGGTGTGTGTGACAGGTGAAAGAATGAATTGGATGACCTTGCACTTGACAAACACTAGGGGTCACAGCTATCAGAGGACAGTCTGGGCTGCTCCTCCTCCCCCCTCCCCCCAGGGGATCAGGGTGAGGTGTCACCTCACACTGCGGAGACACCTCCTCACACCCACCCTGCTCTGTGTTGTCACCCAGCCCTGGGTGCGTCATCTCTCCCAAACCAAGGGGCGTGTCTGCAGCCAGCCTCTCAGATGCCTGAGAAGAATATCCGCGGTAAGAAAGACAGGGGAGTGCGCTCAGGATCTCCCAGGAAACCCTTGACAGGGACAAGAAGTCCAGAACCTTTTCTTCATTTCGTACACTTACTTTTTTCCTCCAAGGGCAACACTTGCCTCTCCAACTAACGAGGGTTTGCATTTCTCTGCATATATTTGACCCCCGAGCTGTGTTTCTGTCACCTCTATCTCCTGCTCAGAAAAGGAGAATTAACGTGGGTCCTCACAGAACAGCACGCAGGTACTACTGTGTGTTATAGTACAGAACATCCTCGCAGGGCGTCATCTTATACCCAGTAAAATCGCACTTACTTGGCATCTCAAAAAACTTCTTAATTATTTGTATTGTTCTGTGAAAGTAAACCTTACATGTGAGACAGGGTTATTTTTGTGTTGTTTAAAAAAAATTGTCTTTTAATGTTCATTGATTTTTGAGAGAGACAGAGACAGAATGCGAGTGGGTTAGGGGCAGAGAGAGAAAGGGAGACACAGAATCGAAGCAGGTTCCAGGCTCTGAGCTGTCGGCACAGAGCCCGACGCGGGGCTCGAACTCACGGACCGCGAGATCATGACCTGAGCCGAAGTCGGCCGCTTAACCGACTGAGCCACCCGGGCGCCCCTGTGTTGTTTAATTTTCACACGTACCTCTCAGGTAGTTAATGTATAAATAGGCACTCTTCACATATTTCCTCAAATCTAGAGTAGGAGAGAACAGAGTTGTTTTCTCTACAAAATAGTTTCCCCTAGAACGGGCATCCCAGCCAGGGCCTCTTGGGACACATGGTACATTCAGCTGAAACAGGAAAGAAAGCTGTTGAACTTGAAAGGAAGTTCCTTTACTCATTCTTAACACCTCCTACCAGGTGTTAGGCCCTCAGAACGATGCGTTTCTCCCCAAATGATTCTTAGAGTTCTAATATACTAATATTTTCATAGTAAAATATGTGTTAAAATGGAGAAGAGTGGCTTGGAGAAAATATAGCATGCTATTGACATGGTATAACTTTTTTTTTAAAGTATGAAATTTATTGTCAAATTGGTTTCCATACAACACCCTACATGGTATAGCTTAAATTCAAGCCTTCCAATGATTAAGAGACTACTGGCAGAAATTATTAACGATATTTAGAAGACAGAGGGTAACAGAACATTGGTTCTCACTCCTCAGGAAACAGCGATTGTGATGGAATCAGAACCTTCATGTTAAGCTCTGCTGGATTGATTTTATGACAAGCGAAGAAAGTTCTGTGTGTGTGTGTGTGTGTGTGTGTGTGTGTGTTTTATTCTTTTGAAAATATAATGCTTTGCAGTTTTTATATCCTTGACTTTAGCAGACTTATGGACATGTATGGTTTTAGAAGTTAACCGAAAAATCCATAGGTCTGGGGCATCTGATGAATCACATCCATTGAGTGGCCAAGTGGGAAGAAAAGAGAATCAGGGGGCCAACCGAGGACACCTTGTTATAGTTCAGGGTGTGCTGTGATCCTGGGTGGCTCTGGGGTCCTGTCTGGAGTGTCCTCAAGCAGACATACATTATAGGGATCGATTTTACCATCACCATTGAATTCTTATAGCTGTTTGGGTCCAAATGCAATCATGTCGCAATCTCGTTAACATACTTCATTACTGTTTACATTGTTGTTATTATAACTTTATTATTTACTTATTCATTTATGCAGAATCTTGGCAGAATTCGATAACATAAAATATAGTGCTGTGGAAAGAGAGGGGAACAAAAGAACTGTGGGTCTGGATGGAGTGGGTCTGAAATATTTCAGTGTTTGTGCATAGGAGATCTTTGTGTCGTGAGCCGTCAGGTTTCACTTTCCACTGAGGCCATTGGTTGTGCCCCGTGTGGCAAGATGCTGAGATGAGAACATAAGATGTTTGCTGACTCCAAGCTTACAGTGGCTGGTTTAGTCTAGAGTTCATCACAGCCTCACCCCAAGCACCTAATTCCCGAGACGGGATTGCTAAAAGGCTCCAGAGGCCAGACTTTTGGAGACTGTGATGTCAATTCAGCAGGAAGAAAGCAGAGGACCTTCCTAAGACTGGGGAGTTCCCTTAATGGAGGTGCTGACATCACAGAGGTGGTGACAGTACAGAGTGGCTCGTGGGGATGAGTCAGGAAAGGGGGAACACCTTTCTCTAAAATGACGGACATAATTCTTTCCTTATCCCATTTGTTCGGCAATCTGTGTGCTCAACTGTTTTTAATACCCCAGGGATAATTGTCATAGGACAATTGGCAGTAAGAATTTGGCAAGTAAGATGTGAGGAAACAATATGGTAAATCGTGGCGGGGGGTGATCCTTTATCCAAATAATCTAACGGCACGTAGAGTCCCGTTCAGGAATACTGCAGTCAAAGCTTCCAGGACCACCTACAAGCCAGTAACTATGGAAATTGTTCCTTGGGGATTGTGCCTACAAACAAAAAGTTCGGTGTTTCCAAAAGCAAAGTCCCCTTTGCTTATAGTAATGAATTCAGTGGCCCATTCATTCATTCATTCATTCAGCAAGTATTTATTGAGCACTAGTTCAGAGGTAGGCACTTGTTTTAGCTCTGGGAATATAGCAGGGAATGAAATAGGTACTTGCATTCTAGTGGGGGAAGACAGACAATAAGCGAAATAAACAAGTAGAAGATAAAATATACAATTCACGCCAAGTGCCGAGGAAAAAATAAGCCAGGAAGGAGGGTAAGGAATGTCGGGGTGCTTGTCAATGTCAATACAGCCAGGGAAATTTACTAGAGAGATGAATCTGAGTCAAAATTCAAAGGATGGAAGAGAGGTAAGCCCTCTTCACTTAAAACCTGAAGAAGAAGATTCCAGGCAGAAAGGACAGGAGGTACAAGGAGCTAAGGTGGGCATATACCTAGTCCATTCCAGGAGCACCAGATAGATAAAAATGAGCAAGGGGGGAGTAGTAGGAGATGAGATCAGAGAGGAAATGAAACAGCCTGATCACAAAGGGCCTGCTGGGGTCTGTATGGACCGTCTAAGTGAGAGGAGAAACAATCTGAGGGTCTGAACAGGTGACAGACGTGGTCTGGCCACCATTTCACAAGGATTTTCTGACAGCTGTGCTGAGACCAGGATGAAGGGAAGCAGGTAGAATCAGGGAGGTTACTGTAATAACCTTGGCAGGTGATGATAGTTGTGTGGACCTAGATAATAGCCGTGGAGAACGATGTGGCCTCTGGTGTTCATTTAGAAGTTGGGGCCAGTGGGAGTTGCTCTGATCAAACGCGGGTGTGAAAGAAAGAGGAAACAATGTTGATTCCGAGATGTTTGCTCAAACGCGGGTGTGAAAGAAAGAGGAAACAATGTTGATTCCGAGATGTTTGCCCTGAGCTCCTGCCAAATGGAGTTGACATTTACCGAGCTGAGGAAACTGAGGTAAGCGACTTGCTAGATGATGATGAGCTTCAGACATGTTAATTCTGAAATGCTTCTTACACATTCAAGCAGAGATCTTGAGGAGGCCACTGGGTGTGTCGGGAATTCAAGCCCAGTCTGAGGATGATTTGGGAGGCGTTACAGTATTTAAAGCTACAAGATGAGATCATCCTCCCTTGGAGTAAAGTTGTGCCAACCTTAATCATCTGCGTCCCTCCTCACTAGGCATGGGTTTCGTGCCCCTCATGAGAGAGTTTTACTTCAAAAGGCACCATGCCTAAATACCTCAGGTGATCCTAGGGGCAGGGGATTCTCTCAGGGAAGTGTGAATGCCCAGGAAGTCACTCCTTTCTCAAGTCCTGGAGTGGGAAAGAAGTCTCCCCAAGCCAGGGGGTCGGGGGGCACAAGGGTTGTCTACCCAACAGACCACAGTGTTATTTCAAACTCCTAGAAGAAAGCTGGATAGTGTGGCTTTGAAATTAATGTGATGATAAATTGTCCATGATGTCTAAACCTAGATGCAATTTTGGTCATCTTTTTTCAATTGATAATGCTGGTGAAAATGACACAGTTATATTCAGAAAGTTCTTCCTTACAGAGTAGCCAGAAATGGCTGGGCTTCCCCTTAACTGGAAAGGGAAGAGAGAAAACACAGAGAATCCAAGGCACCATCATGGCAAGTGTGTGCTGGCGTGTTGATGTCCTGCCCACGGTCCCTTGTCACCCCTGCCCTGGTACATGCTGAGGGTTTTCTCTCAACCCATACGCAAGGCAGCATGGAGGGGCTGAGGAGTTAGTGCCCACGGTCGGCTCTCTGCCAATGACAAGGCAGAGAGGTTGGTTGGATAAATACCCCAGCTGCTTCGCGTAATGTAATTCTGAAGGGTGTGTTCTCTACCGCCTCAAAGAGACCCTCGTGGCTCGTGTCCCAGCTGCCCACAGTGGTTACCTACTCATTCACGTACACTCTGATGACTGCTTTCCCTTCCCTTCCTGTCTGCTTCCCCACTCCTATTGGTACTTCCCGGAATTACCTCCAAATAAACCATTCACACTTAAGCCCCCCTCTTAATTACAACACTTCTTCAGAGCGGCACCCCCAATGAGGCACCTCCTCTGGACATCAGTCCTCCAAATATACTAGTGGCATCATATCAGTGACATGCCCACTAGCCCCACAGTGGCTCCTGAGTTTCCTGTTGTGTCTCGATTACTCTGCCAAACACTCCACGCGGTCTCTGATCAGGTCCAACTTCGCAGCTCATCTCATTGTATGGCAGTGTCCATGCGACCCACGTGGACGTCCTTCACAGCCCTGCATGCCTCCTTCCTTCCTCCCTTGGTGTCTACCCACGTTAGTTCTCCCTGAACGAAGTGCCCAATCAAATCTGAGGGCGATTCCCCCAGGCTTAGCCCAAGCTCTCTCCAACTGCTGTTCCTACCACAGTGATTTGAAATTCTACTGAATTCTCTCAGCACCAAAAGTCTCGATCCCCAATGATCCCTAATCCACGCCTGAAAGCGTAAGTTCTGTTTTGCGTGCTAACTCGGATCCACTGGAGGTCACTGTGTTGAGAAGGATTCTGAGCTGGTCTTTGAGGTCCTTGGCATTAATTAGTGGAATCTGCCATGTGATAAGCAATAGCTAATGCAACCGATATTTGCTCAAATTCCTTCTTGTGGTGTTTAGTTTTGACTCATTAAATCGTAAGCCCCTCCAGCTGGTTATTCTGTGATATTTATATTCTTCCTCCTTTGAGCCTATCCAACTTATCAGTCTAAATGTAGATTCATTAATCTACATGAATTATGGGGTTCAAATTTGTATACATATACATACATGCATACATATGCATGCCCTTGACTTCGGCTCAGGTCATGATCTCACAGTCTGAGAGTTCGAGCCCCACATCGAGCTCTGTGCTGATAGCACAGAGCCTCCTTAGGATTCTCTCTGTCTCCCTCGCTCTCTGCCCCTCCCCAGCTCGTGTGCTCTGTGTCTCTCTCTCTCTCAAAAGAAATAAATAAATGTAAAAATTTTTTTTAAATAATAAAATAAAACCAGCTTTCTCATCTTTGAGCATTCTGCGACACAGACCTACCTCCTGTGCCATATCACATTTGGTTATCAGCTAATGCTTCCTAGCCAATTTTCCTTAGAATCACAGAATAAATCCAGAGGGAATGGGCGTGTATGCTCCTTCTTTCAGAATACAATTTGAGCTGTTCTGGTAATTTATGAACTGAAGTTGTACATTGTGCTTTGGACTCAATTCGGCAGGATCAGTGGTCAGTGAGGCTTAATTTTGTGTTTTATATCATAGGGAAAAAATCCCACTGATGCCACACTTTATTTAGAGGATGGCTTGAGCTGAGGAAAAAATAATGTTAGCAAAAATCCAACACATTCTCAGAGGCCTTCCCTGGACCTCTATTGTGCTTTATGGAAACGTGATTCACGATGATGTATTAACTATTAAGGCACATGTAAGGCTTAACTGAAATTTATAGGACAGCTTTACTTAATTTACTGTCTATCACATAATTTCGGGCATGCTGCATAAATAACAAAAGACTGCCTACATCCTTCTGTTGTTTTACCATAGCCCAGCATTAAAATTAAACTTGCTGACCTAAAAAAAAAAAAAAAAAAAAAAAAGGAAGATGCCATGCCACCCAGACTTGAATTTGCAACTTGGGTTTTGACTGGCAGCTGAGGGGCAGGACATGGAACCCGTCGGAGAGAGGTACGATGGTGTACGTGAGCAGTTTCGAGGTTCCCTTCTATTACTCAGTTTTCTGGAAAGAATGCACATGATCAAGCAAAGGGAATTAACTTTCTGCCTAAAATACACAAGCATTAGGTTAGATGCTTTATATGCTTTCTTAGTTTTCTCAGATGCTTTATGAAGTGGTGTTGTTTACTCCCTTTGATCCAGAAAGGATCCTTGCCATAAGACGCTTGGGTCATTTAGGAATGTCATAAAGCCGGTGGGCAGTTGAGCGGACCGTAGACACTATTTCTCCAAGACCCAATGCTATGGAGCCATAACGAGACCAACTTCCATAGAATCCTACAATCACCGGACAACCCCAGGCTTCCAGTCCAGAAAAATGTGTCAGCTACCCGTGCCTAAATTGCAACTTGGTTTTCTGATATTAAAATGTATTGGGGTCAAAACTCACTAGTGTTTTAAATATAGAGTTGAACCTGATATGCTGTGTGGTTCAAAGCAGCCTGTGAGTTTCCAGAAGGCAGCGCTGGGATTCCTCCCATGGGTCCTGACACTAAGCAATCTGCTTGTCAACAGCTACATGAGACAGTTCAATTGATTGATTGATTGATTGATCGATCGATTGACTTTGTCACAAACAAGCATGGTTTTCTTGAGCCTGTTTTCAAAACCGCCTGTATAAATCCAAACTATCCAAAAATCCAACCATAGGGCTTGGCCTGCCTGAGGTGCTCCCAGACTTCAAGTGTTGAGGATTCCGTTTGCCCCCTCTCACTACCGTCTGCATGCTTCCATGGCTCCAGGCCAACTGCCCTGTAGCCACGGCTGAGTTCTTGGTATCACACAGGATAACCGAATAGCACCTTGTCGGGGCCACAGTCTTTGGTCACCCTTGGGGTCACCCTTGATGAGGGAGGACCGGGGGAGTCACTGGATAAAAGCTCTCCTTTTCCCTCACTTGGATGAGCCCAGGTGCACTTGCCCACAATGGAGGTCAACTTGACAAAATGCCCCGGGCTGGCAGTCCCTGCTTTTTTGTCTCCCACTCAGGCTCTCTGGGACCACCTCCCCGAATAAACCCCATGCATACTCGTTCTTGTCTCAGACTCTGCTCTCTGGGGGTCCAGGCTAAGATATTTACTATAAGTGAATCTACAGCTTTATTTTTCTCATCAGGGACTGTGTGGGAGTTGGGGACTCGGTAAGTGACAGTTGCCCAGACTAAAGATGCAAACTTTGTAACAAAATTTGGGAAAGAAATTAGCATTTTTAAAACCATCTTTTTTTTTTTTTTCATTTTTAAGAGCAGATCTCTTCTAAATCCATGTGACTTTCCATTTTTACAACACCTGACGGGAGTCGCGCATTTTCACTTATTGTTCCATTAAGTTTATTGTAAAGGTCACGCCAAACCAGCCTATTTCTGTAATCAAGTTTTTTTTTCTAGGCAGCTCAAGCAAGAGACAATACTGGAGACATACTGTTCATTATGAAAGAAAGATACTTCATATTGAATATGGCAGCATATGGCGGTAATCGAATGTCACTTGTTTGATTTTCTTAGAACACAGGGACAAAAATGCCCTGATTTTTCTATCAAGAATAAGAAAAACTTATCCTATTCTCAGAAGGATCACTGGATTCAGAGATGAGAAAAACTAGCAAAGGTTTTCCTTTAGAAAACCTTCATCCAACGCATTTCACTCATGTCTCAGGTCATGTGACCCTTTCACAGTCACTCCCTTTGTACCTGCTGATTTACAGAAATACCCATTTATTTTACTATTATCCCTTCTACCACATACAAATCCCCTTTCTTATCCCCTCCCTTCTTTCCTCTCTTCCTTTTACTACCTTTGGTCTTTTCTTCACGTCAGTATTGAAAATAGGTTATGCCCTCCCTAGATGTTTTCACTCTTTTCCGGAATAAACTGAAAAAGAAGAATAAGGAAACACAGCATGGTATATTCCTAAGCAGCCTTCATTATACATTTAAGGACCTCAATTACTGATTGAGAGACATGGCCTCGGTTCATAAAATATCATAAAGAAATATCAAATTATATACAGGCCTCTTAAGGTAAAAGAGGAGGATGAGGAAAATGAGAAAACTAGTGAAACAAAAAGCATGATTTGATCAGTGGGGTATTCTAATTCAAGAGTCCAATTCGGGTTCCAGAAACTTCCATGTTGACATTTCTAGGAACTATAATTTCTTTTCTGTTGAAAGGCAAACCTTGGTGGTAGGAGACACTAAGACCCTTCTCAGTGATGAGATCACATTGACTCTGCATCTGCTATTTCCCACTGAAATCCCAAATTTATTGATTGTGGTCCCATTCACTTTTGGGTAAGAGCTGGGCATGAGGTAACTGCATCACACAGGAATGTTCGAGACCTAAATATAAAGCATGATACTTGGTATGTATGCAAAAAAGTGTCAACATTTCCATCAGTGGTCACTTGCAAATATAGGATTGTCTGCTTTATAGAGCTTAGCTATGAAATCGATATGTTCACTACTTCATTTGTTTAATAACAGAATGAATATTCATTGTGAATCTGATGTATACACACCACTATGCTAGTCACGGAGAGATCTGAAAATGACTAGCAAATGGTTCTTGACCTCATGCTGTTTATAATTTAGTAATAGAGCACTGAAATGTACTCCTGAAAATTCTAAATCAAGTATTTACATATACTCTGGAATCTCTCTCTCTCTCTCCTTCTCTGGTCTCCATTCCCTTCTTCCTGTAGTCAATCATTAAAACGAGTTCATGTTCATTCTCTTAATTGGTATTTGTTCTTAAAAAACTTTTCATTCAGAAAAAATTTTAGACTCACATAGAGGTTGAAAAGATAGCACAAAGAATTCCCATGTGACCTTCCCCTCGTTTCCCCCAAAAGGCAACATCTTACATAACGTTAGTATAGTTATCAAACTAGGATGTTGATATTGACATTGGTGGAATACCCTTAGCTAAGCCACAGACCTTGTTTACAAGCACCCTGTTTTTCCTTTTTTGGTGTATAATTTTATAAAATTTTATGGTATGTGTAGATTCATCTAACTACCATCACCATCATGCTAAATAAACTCCCTTGTGTTAGCCATTTATAGTTACACTCAACACGAAACCTAACTCTGGCAACCACTGATCTGTCCTCCCTAACTATACTTTACAGAAACAAAATCATTTTTAGATTCCTTCTCGTCCATCTAAATTGTTATGTGTGTCAGGGATTCATTTCTTTTTACTGATGAGTAGTACTCCATTTTACAAATGTACCATGGTCTGTTTGGGCATTTAACCTTTGAAGGACGTTTGGATTATCTTTAGGTTTTGGTGATTATGAATATACCTGCTGTAAATGTTCAAGTACAGGGTTTATTGTGAATGTGAGTTTCCTTCTTGAATGACTAGAAGTGGGATTGCTGAGTCATATGGTAAATCTATGTGTAACATTCTAAGACACTGGCCTCTGTTCTTGCAATTGTTCTGTTGGCATGCATCTGTGTATTAAGTGCCATTGTGCTAAAGATAGTTTACTTCTCTTTTTCGCCCAGTACCATGTTTTTAAAATCCGTAGGTATTGCTGTGTGATTATCTAATTCACATAAAGATTATTTCCTTTAATTATTGTCTAGTATTGCGAGGCAGATCCCTACCTCAAAGAATACTATAATTCGTCATTTTGTAAAGCAAATGGTTCTTTGGAAACAAATATGCCCCATAAATAATTTGTTCAGTGAATTTAGGTTTCTACTTATTGGGTTTTCTTATTGTGTCTCTTTATTGCCTCTGGGCTTGCTTCATGGTTTTGCATATTGATGAAAACATTATCAGGTATTAACAGCAGCTGTCTAAGGTTGGGTCCTGTTTATGCATACAGTAGAGTCTCTATGTCATCTAAGAACTTTCCAGAGTTCATAGCAACAGAGCTAACCACCCACGCAGGGAGTAGCATCATAGACCCATGTTCCTTCTGTAGGCTACTATCAAGATCAAAACAGCTGATCTCAGGATCTATTCATCCCAAGCCTATGGCTGAAGGACCATGAAAATGATAAGAAGTAATCCAGGATTGGTATCGTCATTAACAAAGGGCCCCCCCAAATTAACTATGGAACACAAGTACATGATTTTCACACAGACCCAGAGGTCACACATCCTTAGTCTTGCACACACACACAAAAGTTCATTTTTTGGTGTAGCTTTCTTATAAAAGGGGTAATTCTAGGAAGGACCTACGGGTTATCCACACCCATATATATATATATATATATATATATATATATATATATATATGCATATATACATATGCATTCTCAAGTAATTAGAGAAAAATTCTCGCTTTATTAAAAAAAAACTTAAAAATTCTGGAAGACACAGGTATAGGGAGCTAGTGTTTTTGGTGCTTACGGGGAGTTGGGATTGGAGACAGGGCCTGGGAGGTTGCTACAAGTATGATCAGCTCAAACTTGAATGTGCATCAGAATCAGCACGTGCTGAGAACTTACCCCAGAGTTTCTGATATGCAGTAGATCAGAGATTGGAAACTAGAATCTGCTGATGCTGCTGGTCTGGGGACCACACGTTGGGAATCTCTGTTGTAGATGGAATGGGATAAAGATCCAGGGTTGATCTGCGGTTATGTCTGATTATACGTATGCTTGTGCCCATCTTTGTCATTTAATTTGTATCCTCTGACTCACCAAGAGTCCATAAAAATATCTGTGAGGTAATTTACCCCATAGTTAGCCTCTGGTGCAGCCACCGCTGCTCCCTTACATGGCCGCTTCATAGCGACGATCAAACACTTGAGTTTCAACATTCCAGGCCCTTCCCTTTCAGCCAGTCGTCTCAGCTCAGGTAGTGCTGACTGTGCTCCCACCTTAGGGTTAAGGAGGAGATATTATTCTTTTTTGTCTCTTTCTTTTTTTCTTTATTAAAATATTACAGTGAGTGGTGTAATCAAGACAGCCAAGTAGGAAGCTCCAGGCCGTGGCTCCCCGAGGGAAACATTAAATAAACAATCAAGACTGGCTAAAACAACTTTATAGGAGCTATGGAAACCTACAGCAACCAAGTGAACTCTCAATCAAGAAAAAGTCATACTAACAATGGTAGGAAATTTCATGGCGTCTTTACTTACCCTTGCCCCACCCCCCTGCCTAGCACCACACAGTAAGTTTTGAGGGAAGCAGTGGCCTGATCTTCCCAGGTCCCTTCCCCAGGAATCAGGAAGAGCAGAAGCAGACTAGATCTGCAATGTTTTCACCTGTCCAGGAAGCCTGAAGGCTTGGTGTCTGTGTTGCCTAACCTGGAGCACAGATGGCTAAAAGTGGGGAGCTCAAATTTCATGCCAGTGGAAGCCATAGGAGGCAGTGGTTATGGCTCAAGAAAACTGCAAGGAGACTACAGACCCACAGATGCTGCAGCAAGAGATTACTGATTAAGGAATACAGTAGGAGAGTTAAGACTCTGAGAAGAAGCAGGGGTCCTAGGGAAATTAGGACATGTAAAAGCAGTCATGTGTACAGAATCAGACAAAAGTTCTCTCTCCCCGCCACCCCCCCCCCCCCCACCCCGTTTCTTTCTCTGGTCTGAGGAAAATGAAGCCTTAGAAAAGATTTGAGACCTTAAGTCTTCACATTTGGCTGGTTAGTGAAGGCCTCTGATTAGTGGCTCCTGCATGGAGCCTGTCATCAACGACTGGGAGAAGTGGTTTGCTTTTTTTCAAATGCCAAGTTTCCAACAAAAACACAAGGCATACAAAGAAACAGAAAAACACAGCCCATTCAAGAGAACAAAATGAATTTCCAGAGACCATCTGTGATGACATACAGGCATTGGGCTCGCTAGATAAAGACTTTAAAACAACCGTCTTCTATATGCTCAAATGCTGAAGGAAAGAAAATCATAAAAACGATACATGAACAAAATGAAAGTGTCAACAAGGAAACAGAAATTACCAAAAAATGAAACAGAAATTCTGGAGCTGAAAAGTAGAACTGAACCAAAAAAATCACTAGAGAGATTCAGACAACAGACTCATATTGGTAGAAGAAAGGATGAGCAAACTTGAAATCAGGTCATTTGAAACTATCAAGTCTAGGGGCAAAACCAAAAAAGACTGAAGAAAAGTAACAGAGCCTGAGGCACTTATAAGGCACTAAGTGGACCCACATATGCATTGTGAGAATTGAAGAAACAGAAGGAGAAAGGAACAGAGAGAACATTGGAAGAAATAATGGCCAGGGACTATCAAAATTTTGGAAAAGATATGTATATACACAGACAGGTTCAAGTACCTCCGACTAAATAAACACAACGAAACCTACACTGACATATACTAAAACTGTCAAATTCAAAGACAAAGAGAATACTCAAGCAGAAACAAACAAACAAAAAACTGACTTGTAAGATTTTCAGCATATTTTTCAGGAGATTCCTTGCAGGCCACAGGCAGTGGAATGGTGTATTTAAAGTACTGAAAGAGAATAACCTATCATCTGGGAAAGCTATATCCAGCCACACTGTCCTTCAAAAATCAAGGAGAAATTACAATATCCTCAGGTAAACAAAAGATAAGGGAGTTCATTGCCTCTAGACCTAAATGAAAAAACATTAGGCAGTAACTTGAAGCCATACAGAAAGACAAAATTCTCTGGTAAAAGAAAATACATGGACATACGTAAAGGCCACTATTATAGTAATTTAGTTTTTAACTCTACTTTTTATTCTTCTACAGGATTTAAAAACCAAAGCATAAAAATAAATATAACCTTTGTTAATGGGTACACAATATATAATGTAATTTATGATATCAATAACATAAAGTGGGAGGTTCAGTTGAGTAGTTTTCGTATGCAAAGTTAAGTTGGTATCAGTTTAAAATAGATTATTATAACTTTGCAGTATTACGTGTAATCCTCATGGTAAACACAAAGAAAATGCCTATAGAATATATACAAAAGGAAATAGGAAAGGAATCAAAACATGTCACTACGAAAAGTTAACTAAATACAAAAGAAGACACAAATGAGGTTAATGAAGGACAAAAAGTGGTTAGACATAGAGAAAACAAAAAGAGCAAAAAGGAATCCTTCCGTATCAGTAATTATTTTCAGTGTAGGTGGATTAAAATCCTCTGAGCCAAAGGCATAGAGTGGCAGAGTGAATAAATAAAAATTAATTAATTAAAAAAAAAACCCGGATCCAACTACATGCTGTCTATAAGAGACTCACTTTACAGCTAAAGACACACACAGACTAAAAGTGAAAGAACAGGAAAAGATATCCCTTGAAAAGAGTAACCCAAAGAAAGCAGGGGTAACTAAACTAATGACATTCAAACTTTAAGTAAAAAACTATTACAAGAGTCAAAGAAGCACATTATACAGTGATAAGAGGGTGAACTCACCAAGAATATATAATAATTATAAATATATATGCAGCAAACATGAGAGTTCCTAAATATATGCAGCAAACATTGACAGAACAGAAGAGAAAAAGAGACATTCCCACAATAGTTGGAGACTTCAATATCCCATCTTAAACAATAGAGTATAAGAGAAAAGATTAATAAGAAAATAGAGAACTTGAACAACATTATAACTCAATTACATTAACAGATACAGAATCCACCAAAGAGCCAGAATACACATTCTTCCTAAGTGCATATTCTCCAGAATAGACCATATGTTAGGCCACAAAACAAGTCTCAATAAAGATAAAAAGATTAAAGTCATATAAAGCATATTTTCTGATCATCATGGAATAAAGTGAGAAATCACCAGAAGGAAAACTTGGAAATTCACAGATATGTGGGAAATTAGAAAATCTCTTCAGACAAATAAAATGAAAACACAACATACCAAAGCTTATTGGAACCAGCAAAAGTGGTCCAAAGAAGGCAATCTGTAGTTATACATGCTTACATTAAGAAAAGAAGATCTCAAATCAATGATCCAAATTTACATCATAAGGAACTAGGAAAAGAAGGACAAACTAAAGCCAAAGTTGGCAAAAGGAGAGGCACAATAAAGATTAGAGCAGAGATAAGTTAAAAAAATAGAACAATAATAGAGAAAAATCAATGAAACCAAGAGTTGGTTTTGGAAAGATTGACAAAATTGACAAGCCCAGAGATAGACTGAGTTAAGGAAAGAGAGAAGACTCAAATTACTAAGATCATAAATAAAAGAAGGAACATTTGATTTCACAAAAATAAAAAGGATTGCAAGGTCATTCTATGAACAACTGCACGCCAACAGTTGGGAAATATAAATGAAATGGATAAATTATTACAATCACAGAACCTACTAAGACCAAATCATGAGAAAACAGAAAATCTGCACCTGCCAGTTAATAGTAATGATATTGAGTCAGTAAAGAAAAACCTCACAAACAAGGAAACATCCAAGACCAGATGGCTTCACTGGTGAATCCTACCAAATGTTTCAAGAATTTATACCACTCTTTCTCAATCTCTTTCAAAAACATGAAGAGAAGGGAATACTTTCAAATTCATCGTACGAGGACATCGTTACCCTCCTATCAAAATCAGCCAGAGACACTGTAAGAAAAGGAAACCATATCAATTTCTCTGATGAATATTTATGTAAAAAACCCTAATCCAAATAACAGCAAACTGAATTCAACAGTATATGAAAAAGATTATATGGCATGACCAAGTGGAATTTAATCCTCTCGTGCATGAATCGTTCAGTATACGAAAATTAGTCAATGAAATAGGCCGCATTAATAAAATAAAGGATAGAAACCATATGAACATCTCAACTGATGCATAAATATCATTTGAAAAAATGCAACATCCTTTTATGATAAACATTCAACAAAATAGCAATAGAAGGAAAGTACCTCAACATAATAAAGATCACATAATACAAAGGCCACAGCTAACATCATAGTCAATGGTGAAAGACTGAAAGTTTCCTTCTAAGACCAGAAGCAAAACAAGGAAGCTTGCCTGTGCCATATCTATTCAAAATAGTACTGGAGGTCCTCATCAGAGCAATGAGTCAAGAAAAAGAAATACAAGAATTTAAATCAGGAAGAAAGAGATAAAATTATCTCTGTTAGCAGGTGGCATGAAATCTTTAGATGGAACCCCTAAGGATTCTACAAAAAAAAAAATTAGAACTAATAAACAAATTCAAATAGGTACAGGACACAAAAATAGCATGCAACAATTCGTTGACTTTTTATATACTGAAAATGAACAGCCTGATACAGAAATTAAGAAACAATTCCATTTATAACAGAATCACAAACCACAAAACACTTAGCGATGAATCTATCCAAAAAGATGAAGGACTTGTGCACTGTAAACTCTAAAATATTGCGAAATAAAGAAGACACAACAAGTGTCAAGCCATCTTGTGTTTATGGATTATTAGATTCGGCATTGTTAAAATGTCAGAACCACTCAGAGCAATTTAAAGATTTAATTTTATCTCTATCAACATCCCAATGATTTTTTTGTTTGCAGAAATAGGAAAATCCATCCTAAAATTTATAGAGAATCCCAAGGGACCCTAAATAGGCAAAACAACCTTGCAAATGAAAAACAAAGTTAGAGGTCTTGCATGTCTTAATTTTAAAGCTTGCTACAAAGCTACAGTAATGAAAACAGTGTAGTATGTATTCGTAGCATATGACAGATATATAGACCAATGTCATAGAACAGAGAGCCCAGAATGAACCCTTGCATTTATGGTCAAATGATTTTCAACAAGAGTGGCAGGGCCATTTGATGGTGAGAGGACAGTATTTTCAACAAATGGTGTTGGGAAAATGGAATATCCACATACGAAAAAGAATGAATTTAGACTCCTACCTTACACCATATGCAAAATTAAGTAAAAATGGACCAAAGACCTAAATGTAAGAAACTAAAACTAAAATACTCTTAAATTTTTTTTTAATGTTTATTTATTTTTGAGACAGAGAGAGATAGAACATGAATGGGGGAGGGTCAGAGAGAGAGGGAGACACAGAATCTGAAACAGGCTCCAGGCTCTGAGCTGTCAGCACAGAGCCTGATGCGGGGCTCGAACTCACAGACCGTGAGATCATGACCTGAGCCGAAGTCGGACGCTTAACCGACTGAGCCACCCAGGTGCCCCAAAACTAAAATACTCTTAGAAGAAAACAATGAGGCAAGGCTGCAGGACATCGAATTTAGCAATGATTTCTTAGATATGTTATAAAAAACACAGGTAACAACAAAAAGATAAATTGGACTTCATCCAATTTAAAAACTTTTGTACATCAGAGGATACTATTAAGAGAGTGAAAAGGCCACCTACAGAATGAGAATGAATGTTTGCAAATCATATATCTGATAAGAGATTGACATCCACAGTCTATAGAGAACTTTTAAACTCAGCAGCAAAAACAAACAAACAAATTTCACTTAAAAATGCATAAATGACTCAGATAGATATTTCTCCAAAGAAAGTATACAAATGGCCAATAAACACACAAAAAGATGCTCAACGTCACTAATCATAAGGGAAATGCAGTCAGAATCACAATGCGATACCACTCTATACTCATTGGTATGGCTAGTATTGGGAAAAAAAAACTGAAAAATAACTGTTGGTAAGGATATAGAAAAATTGGAATCTTTGCGAATTTCCATTGGGGATTTAAAACGGTGCTGTGTGGAAAATAGTATGGCAGTTTCTCAAGAAATTAAAAATATAATTACCATATGATCCACTTGTTCTATTTCTGGGTGTATCTCCAAAATATTTGAAAGCAGAGACTCAAACAGATATTTTTTCACGCATGTTCATAGCAACATTATTTACAATAGTAAAACTTATAAGTAACCCAAGTGTCCATCAATGGAGGAACAGATAAACAAAATGTAGTGTATGCCTACAATGGAACAGTATTCAACCATTAAAAAGTAGGGAAATATTAGGGTGCCTGGGTGGTTCGGCGGGTTAAGCATCTGACTTTGGCTCAGGTCATGATCTCGAGGTTTGTGAGTTTGAGCCCCACCTCGGGCTCTGTGCTGTCAGCTTCAGCCAGATCCCTGTCCCCCTCTCTCTCTGCCCCTCCTACCCCCTCAAAATAAATAAACACTAAAAAAAGTAGGGAAATATTGACATGTGTTACAACATGGGTGAATTACGCTAAGTGAAATAAACCAGTCACAAAAGGACAAATACTGTATTTTTCTTTTTTACATTTATTCACTTTTGAGAGACAGAGACACAGCATGAGTTGGGGAGGGGCAGCGAGAGGGGAAGACACAGAATCAGAGACAGGCTCCAGGCTCCGAGCTGTCAGCACAGAGCCCGACGCGGGGCTCGGACTCACATTCCGTGAGATCGTGACCTGAGCCAAAGTCGGACGCTTGACTGACTGGGCCACCCAGGCGTCCCAGCAGGTGGCGTGAACCCAGTTCCGTGCTACCATGTAAAACCGGATCAGGTGGAGACTGCTGTGCTCATCGGGGAACAGTGGTGAGCTCAGAAGGCAGTAAATGGGTTGACACGTATTCTGGAAGCCATGCTGGTGGGACTTTCCCTAGGGTTGGATGTGAGAAGTAAGGCTATTTAGAAACTTTGAGATGCTATTCAAATGTTACGTCATTGCTGCTGGCACTCTCTGGGACACTGATGTCACATTCTGGAAAAAATAGGCCGCCCAAAGCCAGGGCTGTCCCTTCCTTATTTACCATGGACTGGTCCAGTAATGCCGTGCACCTCTCTCTTGAAGTCTGCGTGTCAAAAATTCAATCCATAAAAATTGGAATGTGAACCTTTCTAAGATTTGGTGGACACCATCACCACACTGTGCCGACATTTTGGTTGCAAAACCCTCTTATTTTCTCTTGCTGGAGTTAAGCATGTGAATTTGGCAACTGGCGTCTTATTCATTATGGCTGTTAAGGGGAGGTGCACTTACTTTTCTCCATTTCAAATGTCACAAAAGTCAAAGTTATTACAGGGAACGTTTGTATTTACTCCGTTATTTTGCTGAGCTCCCTATCAAATATGGTTCTTTTTTTTAAATTTTTTTTTTTGTTTGTTTGTTGTCGAGAGACAGAGAGAGACAGAGTCCAAGTGGGGGAGGGGCAGAGAGAGGGAGGGAGACACAGAATCCAAAGCAGGTTCCAGCCCGACGCAGGGCTCGAACTCACAAACCGAGAGATCATGACCTGAGCCGAAGTCGGACGCTCAACCGACTGAGCCACCCAGGCGCCCCTGTCAAATATGGTTCTTTATGACTACAGAATGTTAGTGAAGTCTGTGGCAATCATGGGAAAGATACTACCCTTCATTTATATATATATTTTTTGATATGAAATTGATTGTCAAATTGGTTTGTTAAAGGACGTAAATACTATTTGATTGCAAGGTCTCATTCAAAAATGGCTTCGACAGAGTGCGGCCTTGTAGCAATTGAAACCTATAATGATCTTAATTACCATGCAGTGGGGAGGCCTATTTTAATGCCGGCTGACCTCTGTGCCGTCTCTAGCAGGGCGTTCATCATATATTGTTAGAAATTAAAGGGGAAACTGCTTCCCAAGTAGGGCTTGGGCAGTTCGTGTATTTTATAGGTACTGATTTCCCTTTCCTCCAGCACAAAGAGGCCTTCAAAGCCAGGAGTGGATTTTGAGCATATATTGTGCAAACATTTTATTTTTCTAAATGGGGGGGGGGGGGGGGGGAATCTAGCAAAATCAATAAAAGGGTCCTGATATAAAGGCCACTTTTAGCCAAACTGCGAAGTCAGTCAGGGTTCCTATCATTGCTCGGCTTGGGGCCTACTGACCTCAGGCCTAGGCCTGTGGACAAGCCAGTCAAAACCCTCTTGCCCGTGGGGCGCCTGGGTGGCGCAGTCGGTTAAGCGTCCGACTTCAGCCAGGTCACAATCTCGCGGTCCGTGAGTTCGAGCCCCGCGTCAGGCTCTGGGCTGATGGCTCGGAGCCTGGAGCCTGTTTCCGATTCTGTGTCTCCCTCTCTCTCTGCCCCTCCCCCGTTCATGCTCTGTCTCTCTCTGTCCCAAAAAAAAAAAAAAAAAAAAAAAAAAGTTGAAAAAAAAAAAAAAAAACCCTCTTGCCCGAAACGATCTGATATGTCTCCTATATGCTTTGGAGTGAACTCAGCCGAGTGAGTTTCTTCTCCTGGGGCTGCTGACATGGTAGGTGTTGCCTTTTGCACAGTGGCCTCAAGTGTGCAGAAGCAAGTGACATGAGCTTCCTCCTTGCTCTGAAAGCACGTGGATAAAGAAATTGTGGTTTATATGCACAGTGGAATACCACCTGGCAATGAGAAAGAATGAAAGCTGGCCTTTTGTAGCAACGTGGATGAACGGGAGAGTGTGATGCTAAGTGAAATAAGTCAGACAGAGAAAGACAGATACCATATGTTTTTCACTCCTATGTGGATCCTGAGAAACTTAACCGAAGACCATGGGGGAGGGGAAGGAAAAAAAAAAGTTAGAGAGGGAGGGAGCCAAACCATAAGAGACTCTTAAAAACTGAGACTAAACTGAGGGTTGATGGAGGGTGGGAGGGAGGGGAGAGTGGGTGATGGGCATTGAGGAGGGCACCTGTTGGGATGAGCACTGGCTGTTGTCTGGAAACCAATTTGACAATAAATTTCATTAAAAAAAAATAGTCCTGCATTTGGCTGTTGTTCACATTCATTTTCTGGCCTCTATAGGCCTCCTCGTCCTTAAAAATTCAAACCGATTGAGCTCAGAAACTCAGAATTTTGCAGCTTACATCCGTAAGCCCAATCTACCTAATTTCCACGACTTCCACACCCGCTGAGGGTAGCATCGCGTCGGATATCTCAGGATCCAGAGGGACTTGGCTTAGACTCTCATTAAACGAATCACATCACTGGGAAACTCTTTTCATCTGCAGGAAGAAGACAACAAGGCCGACCTTGCTTGGTTCGTGTGAGAATTGGAAGTAATGTATGTTAAGCTTCTATAACAGGGCCTGGAATAGTAACTATTAAACAGTGGTCGTCACTATCACCACCAATATCCCCTTCCCGGTGCGTATCAGCTTCCTGCCTGGACAATTGCAGTCTACCCCTGACAGGGATGCCTGCCTCCAGTTTTCTGACTTCCGTATTCATCTTCCTAAATATCACTCACATCGGGTCATTCTGGAACTCAGACAGTGGTTTCTGTTGACTGCAGGATCAAGCCCCAGATGGCTGGTCTGGTGTTCAAAATCGTACACCACACAATTGGACTCAATCCACACTTCATCCTCTTCTCTTCTCTAAACCTTGGCACGTTTACGCCACCGATTTGAAATTTATCATGTTCTACCTTCCCTAATATTTTTTTTTTTCCTTGTGAAAAAGCCTTAGCTCCTCAGCTATACGTGAATTTCTTAGAGAGGAATGACCATGGCTTACTGTTTTGTAAAAATTTCCCCATAGAAGCTATTTGTAGGGTGTCTCTTACATGGAAAGTTTCTCGAAATTGTTCCTGACAGTGATAAGATTGTCGAGAGACAGGGAGAGACAGAGTGCAAGCGGGGGAGGGGCAGAGAGAGAGAGGGAGACACAGAATCCAAAGCAGGTTCCAGGCCAGGAAGACAGGCAATTATGTGTAACAACGATGAGGAAAGTGAACAATATTTTAGTAACCGGTGCTTTTGTACTCTGTCACCTCTTCTTGAGTCCTTCTGAAATTAATTAGGAAAGAAAAAATAAGACTTAAAATTGAAATAAAAGAGGGTTTATAGAAAGCTTTTCTTATAAAACCTTCAAAATTCTTTGTTTGAACACATTTTCTTCATATTCACATTCAAGGAGGAAATTTTTCGTCTTAAAACAAACAGAAGGCCCCGCAGAGTAAATCTTTTACTCACGCCTACACAGTAAATCAGTGGGAGATGTGGGATCGGAATCAGATTTATCTACCTCCCTGCCTGGATACTCAACACAGAGATTGATGGAAGGAAGTTCTTAGGTCAGGAATTCCCTAGAACCAGATTCAAATGTTAGTGGAGTCTATGTAATCAAACCCAATGCATCAAACTCTAAATAGATATGTAAGAAGATGTATAGGAAACATGTTCTTTAAACATGTTTTCCCTTATTGTTGTTCTCTGATTATAGCACAGCAGTACTAACATCTTGCAAATGGATTAGTCTTTGTGGCTGCTAACCAAACTATGGCTGAAATTATGCCCCATGTTTTCTTTATAACTAGGGTAATATTCAGTTGTTATTTTCCCTCAAATCTCTAATCTGCACTTACTTAGCATTTATTTTGTGGTATATAAATCTTGTGGTACATGAGAGATGTGGTATATATTCTGAGAGATACATAAAAAGAATAGAAGACTCTGTTTTAACTGCCAAGAATCATTCTTATTGCAGAAATAAGATGTACATTGGTCAATGACCCCACAGCATCATGTGCTGAGACAGGTGGTAAAATATTTATACAGGAGAGCAAATTCAAGGCTTATAAAGTTTGATATCGCACGAGAAGCCTTCTTGAGGTTGTGAAAGGTAAAGTAACAGGTTTTCGTGTGAAGCCTTGTTGACTTTGAATCCTGGTGCTGACTCTTCCCAATTATGTAATCTTAGAAAAGTTATCTCCTGTCCCCTACTCTCCGCCTCTTCCTGCAAATCAGGCATAAAAGTATCCACTCCGGGGCATTGCTTTCTAATACAAGATCTAACACACACCAGGAATTCAATAAATGACAATTTCCTTCTACATTGAGTTAAGCCATGGTGTAATGGGACTATGAAGAGATGAAGGCGAAAGTATTAAAGTTTAGTAAATCACTGAGCAAAACACTTCAAGGTCAGAGGAAAATGGTGTGGTTTTATAACAATGAGTACATATTTACTTGAGCTACAGAGCCCTGGGCAAGAACGACGGGTGGATAGGAGCAGTGGTGTGGAAACCTTGGGGGATTTGGATTTGTAAATAGCAGAGGAGGTATCAGGTTATTGGGTAGGGTCCGTAACATTTCTACATTAAGATATCATTGAAAGCTCATAGGGTTGACTCCTGTTTTTGGTCTCAGTTTGAGATTAGCTTGTTCTTCCCAGGTTCTTCTATATTTTGTGCAGAGGAAGAGTGGAGTTGCCGCAAAAACGGAAAACAGATTTGTCCGAGCAAATTCATGGGTGAATATGAAAGAGAGAAGATAAGAAAATACTTCTGTAACCTTAGGAGGAGATGGAATAGACTGATAAGCTGATGAGAGAAGAAGACAGATTCAAGAGATATTTAAATACTGTCATATTTATTTATTTATTTTAGTTTTTTTTTTACATGTATTTATTTTTGAGAGAGGGAGACAGAGCGCAAGCAGGGGAGGGGCAGAGAGAGAGGGAGACACAGGATCGGAAGCAGGCTCCAGGCTCCGAGCTGTCAGCACAGAGCCCGACACCGGGCTCGAACCCACAGACGTGAGATCGTGACCTGAGCCGAAGTCAGACGCTCAACCGACTGAACCACCCAGGCGCCCCTAAATGCCGTCACGTTTAAATGATAGTTTGGTTATAAAGGAAGATGAGAGAGAGAGGGGGGAAGTATCCAGAATGACTCCCAGGTGTCTACACAACTGGAGGGGTATTGTTGTCTTTCAGTGACAGAGAGAATTCTAGACGAGAAATAAGTTAGCTCGTGTGGCACGGCAGGCCAAGGGTTGAGTTTTACACACGGAGACTGAGAAGTGTTTGAGCCATCTGAATGGAGAAGTCAGGTAGGCAGTTTAGTACTTGGACTTGAACTTAGAGCAGGGGTTCTTAACCTGGGGGTAATTTTGCTGCCTTCCTTCCTCAGGGGGAGGAAGTGTCCGTGTCTGGAGGCATTTTTATTTTCATAATTGGGAAACGAGTGCTACCAGTGTCTACTAGGACAGCGGCCAGGAAGGTCGCTACACATCTTACAATGCACAAAACAGCTCACAGCCCCCACCCCCACTGCCAACTAAAGAATTGGCCTCAAATGTCAACAATGTTAAGGTTGGTGGTTCTTTGAAAGATAGAAAAACAGAAGAAGAAATCCCCTAATTCTACGTATGAACTCAAAGTGCCAGGTTGCCTCCTGAGCTGTGTACGCAAAGGAACAAATGCCAAGCCTACGGTGAAGGTTTTGAGGACCGAACCAATATTTAAACCACCTTCCAAAATCAGACTAATCTCTGAGTGGTGCCTGCGCAGGACAGATGAAAACCAAAGGTTTTGAAAGCTGAACGGCCAACCTAAGAAGCTGGGATATCAATTGTGGTCTGAATCAAACTGGATCTGTCTCAGAAGAACAATGAAGCAAACATTAACATATTACAGGGGATAATGACAGGATCAAGGACCCACCCAAATTATGTGACGCCTGAGAACCAAAAAAAAAAAAAAAAAAAAAAAAAAAAAAAGACAATTCTTAAGGGCAAAGACAACTGAGAAATGTTAACTCTAAAACACCCAGATATTCGAATTACAAAACAAAACAAAAACAAAAACATGAAAGCAGCTGTTTTAACCATGCTCTATAAGATAATGATAAGTATGCTTAAATAAATGGAAAGGTAGGTTTTTAGCAGTGAAATAAAAGTTATAAAAATGAATTAAATGGAAATATTAGACATGAAAAATATAATTTCCGAAATAAAAAAAAATAATTTCCTAGATATAATAGTGGAACAGTGGTGACAGAGGAAAGAGTCAGTGAACTTGAAGCCAGATTGACGGAGATTATTTAATTTGAAGAACAAAGTTAAAAAAAAATAAAAAAAAAATGAGCAAAGTATCAGAAATGGGTGAAATTATGTCTAGCAGCCTACCACTGTGACCTGGCAATCCTGTCAGGAGAAATAAAAATTTAGGCCTAGAAAAATACCTATGTGTAAACATTTAGAGTGGTTTGGCTCAAAATTGCCAAAACCTGGAAACAACCCAAATGTCCTTCAACTGGTGAAAGCATAGGCAAATGGAGTTGGGATTGGCATTGACTACAGAGAAGTCGAATTCATGAATATTGGGATGATGAAACTGGTCTATATCTTGATTGCAATGGTGGGTATAGGACTGTATGCATTTGTCAAAACTCATAGAACTGGATGCAAAAGAAATGAATTTTACCATATGCAATAAAAGAATAATAATATAGTAAGCATTCACCACATTAATACATTAAAGAAGCAAGACAATCTCAATAAATGCAAAAAAAATAACTTCTTATAACACAACATCCATTTATGATTTAATGTACAATACTTTAACAAACTAGGATGATAAGAGAAAGTTCTTTCAATTTTGTTCTTTTTCAAGATTGCTTTGGGGTCTTTTGTGGTTCTGTGCAAATTTTAGGGTTATTTGTTCTAGTTAACTGTGAAAAAATGCTGTTGGTATTTTGATAGGGATTGCATTAAATCTATAGACTTTGGTGGGTAGTATGGACATTTTAACATTCAGTCTCCCAATTCATGAGCATAGAGTATCTATTTGTTGGTGTTTTCTTCAATTTCTTTCATCAATGTTTCATACAGTTTTCAGAGTACAGGTCTTTCATTTCCTTGGTTAAGTTTATTCCTTGGTATTTTATTATTTTAGGTGTAATTATAAGTGATATTATTTTCTAAATTTCTGTTTCTGCTAGTTTATTATTAGTGTATTGAAGTGTAACAGATTTTTGTATATTGATATTGTATCCTGCAAGTTTACTGAATTCATTTATCAGTTCCAGTAGCTTTTTGGTAAAGTCTTTAGGGTTTTCTCTATATAGTATCATGCCATCTGTAAATAGTGAGTTTTACTTTTTCCTTACTAATTGGGATGACTTTTTTTTCTTTTCTTGTCCAATTGCTGTGGCTAGGATTCCAGCACTATGTTGAACAAAAGTGGTGACAATGGACATCCTTGTCTTGTTCCTGATTTTGGAAGAAAATCTCTGTTTTTCACCATTGGGCATGATGTTAGCTATGAATTTTTCATATATAGCCTTCATTATGTTGAGTTATATTCCCCCTAAACCTATTTTGGAGGTATCACAATCTCAGATTGTAAGATATACTACAAAGCTGTGGTAATCAAAACAGTATGGCAGTGGCACAGAAAAAGGACATGTAGACTAGTGGAACAGAATAGAGAGTCCAGAATTCCATAATTAATCTACATCAAAGAGGCAAGAATGTGCAATGGGAAAGACAATCTCTTCAACAAATTGTGTTGGGAAACCTTGACAGCTACATACAAAAGAATGAAATGGGACCACTTTCTTACAGCATACACAAAAATAAACTCAAAATGGATAAAAGATGAAATGTAAGACCTGATACCATGAAATTCCTAGAAGAAAACATAGGCAATAATCTCTCTGACACTGGTCATAGAAACATTTTTCTAGATATGTCTCCATTGTCAAAGGGAAAAAAGGCAAATTAAACTATTGGAACTATAGCAAAATATAAAGCTTCTGCACAGTGAAGGAAATCATCAACAAAACTTAAAAACAGCTCACTGAATGGGAGAAGATATTTGCAAATGACATATCCAAAATACATAAAGGGTTTAGTATCCAAAATATACAAAGAACTTATACAAGTCCATGAAAAAGCAAATAATCCAATTAAAAATGGGTAGAAGACATGAATAGGCATTTTCCTCAAGAAGACATGCCTATGGCCAACAGACACATGAAAAGATGCTTAGCTTCACTCATCAGAAAAATGCCGATAAAAACCACAACGAGATACCCCCTCATTCGTGTCGAAATGGCTAACATCAAAAACACAAGAAACAAGTGTTGGTAAGGATGTGGAGCAAAAGGAACTATTGTGCACTGTTGGTTGGAATGCAAACTGGTGCAGCCACTGTGAAAGCCACCATAGAGTTTCCTCAAAAGACTAGAAATGGAATTCTCATATGATTCAACAATTCCACTACTAGGTAGTCACCCAAAGGAAAACAAATACTAATTCAAAAAGATATATGCAGCCCTATGTTTATTGCAGCATTATTTACAATAGCCAAGATACGGAAAGCAACCCAACTGTCCATTGATAGATGAATGAATAAAGATGTGGTATATATATATACCATGGAATATTACTCAGCCATGAAAAAGAATGAAATCTTGCCATTTGCAATAACATGGATGCATCTAGAGGGTGTGATGCTAAGTGAAATAAGTCAGAGAAAAATACCATATGATTTCACTCATATGTGGAATTTAAGGAACAAATGAACAACAACAAAAAAGACAAACAGAAAAAAAGATTCTTGCATCTAGAGAGCAAAGTGGTGGTTGCCAGAGGAGAGGTAAGTGGCGGGTGGGTAAAAGAGATGATGGGGATTAAGAGTACACTTATCAAGATGAGCAATGAATAATGTATAGAATTGTTGAATCTCTATATTGCACACCTGAAACTAATAAAACTTTGCATGTGAATTATACTGGAATTTTAAAAAAATAAACAAAATTTTAAAAATATTATTTCTAAGAAAAAAGGAAGAGAGTTCTTAATCTCCTATGGTATGCACAAAACCCTTACAGAAAACATCATACTGAATGGTGAGACACTGAAACATTAAGAGGAAGAAAAGTATGAGAGGAGAACTGTTTTCATGGTTTCATTTTCAATATCACTCTGGAGGTTGTAACAAGAAAGAGGGAAGAGACAAAATATCAGATATGAAGACCGGCAACAAAGAACAAAGCTGCTGTTTTGATAAATGGTATGATTGTTCCTGCGTTCTACTAGGAACAAATCAAAGATAAATGATTCGAGTATTAGTAAGCATGCATTGTATAAAATCAGTGTGCAAAAGTCAATTGTAAACATAATTTTAAAAGATAACATGTCCAGGAGCGCCTGGGTGGCTCAGGCGGTTAAGCGTCCAACTTCAGCTCAGGTCATGATCTCACAGTTCCTGGGTTTGAGCCCCGTGTTGGGTTCTGTGCTGACAGCTCAGAGCCTGGAGCCTGCTTTGGATTCTGTGACTCCCTCTCTCTCTGCCCCACCCCTGCTCGCACTCTGTCTCTCTCTCCCCCAAAATAAATAAACATTAAAAATAATAATAATAATAAAAAGATAACATGTCCTATAGCAAGGAAGTGCAAATTAAGACGTAAATGAGATACTATGCTACATTTATCTGATCGGCAAAACTTTAAAAGTCTGACTATATCATGTTTGGCAAGATTATGGAGTAAAAGGAGCTCTTATTCTCTAATGGCAGGAGTATAAATTGATTTAAGAAAAACCTTAGGAAAATACACTGATGATATCAGGCAAATTTGGAAATGTTCATGTCTTATGGTCTGGCAATTTCAAGCAAAAGTATGTCCTAGAGAACCTTTGCAAATCTGTAAAAGACGACATACATGTGAACGATCAGTCACGTTGTTTTGAGCTGCAGATAACTTGAAACGATGAAATTTTCAGCAACAGCAGAATATAAATAAAGGATGATGATGATATCCATGCATATATGTACATTGTACCCCTATGTAGAGGTGGAGATGTAGGGGTACAGCAATAGGCAAGAACAGAGAAGAGACTTAGAAACATCCTATTACGTGAAAAAAGCAATTTAAGAAAGAATATTTGCAATAGGGTTCCATGTCTACAAAATTCAAAAACATACTGAACGAGGCAATCAATTGCTCAGAGAGAAAAGTAGGTAGCAAAACTATAGAGAATGAAAGATTGAAACACGGAACATTTAGAATGGTGATTATTACTGAGTAGAACAGAGCAGAAAGAATGAGAATGGGGAAAGTCAAGAGAGGATTTCAGATTATGGACAACAGACATATTTTTAGTAGGTTGTGGGCTCACAAATGTAAGCCGAATCATGTTTTATACCATTCATCTATTTTATAAATATTCTTGTGACCCTCTCAACACTTAATAACAAGCAAGGTAAAAAAATCTAGGTAAGGAAGGACAAGTTTACGAGGAACTCAGAGAATAACTAAAGGAGAAAAAACAGAGGGTGAGGTCGCGGAAGCCAAGGTCACTGTCAACAGTCTCAAACGCAGCTGAAAAGCCAAGAAAATGAGGACAAAAAAGTTTCCGTTGAGTACACTGTGGAAAACAGTAGGAAAGTTCCTCAAAAAATTAAAAAGAGAAATACCATATGATCTAATAATTCCACTACTGGGTATTTAGCCAAAGAAAATAAAACCACTAATTTGAAAATATGTGCACCCCTCTGTTTATTGCAGCATTATTTACAATAGCCAAGATATGGAAGCAACCTAGGTGTCCATCACTAAATGAATGGATAAGGAAGATGTGGTATGTATGTGTATATGTGTGTGTGTGTGTGTGTGTGTGTGTGTGTGTGTGTGTATACATATATACATACACACACTGGAATATTATGCAGCCATAAAAAGGATGACAGTGCCATTTGGGAACATGGATGGACCTGGATGGAGGGTATTATGCTAAATTAAATAATTCAGACAGAGAAAGACAAACACCATATGATTTCATTCATACGTGGGCTTGAAAGAAACAAAACAAATGAGTAAAAAACACAAACAAAAAGCAGAATCAGACCTACAAATATGGAGAATAAATTGATGGCTGCCAGAGGAGAGGCAAGTAGGAGGTGGATAAAATGAGTGAAGGGGAGTGGAAGATACAGTCTTCCAGTTATGGAATGAATAGGTCATGGGCATAAAAGACACAGCACGGGGAATACGGTCAATGATATAGGCAATACACAACGATTGTAATAGCATCGTCTGGCGACAGGTGGTAGCTCAACTTGTGAGCATAGCACAACATATACATTTGTCAAATCGCTATGTTGTCCGTCCGAAACTAATGTAACATTGTGTTTACTCAAAGAAAAAAAATTTTAATACAGTGTATAATACATTAAAAAATTAAAAATAAAATAAAATCCAAATAAACCGTTACTACTTTTGTGAAATGAAGCCCAACCAGTGCAAGGTTGTTTTTTTTTTTTAATTTATTGATTTTGAGAGAGAGAGAGACAGAGAGTGTGAGCAGAAGAGGGACAGAAAGAGAGGGAGACACAGAATCCGAAGCAGGCTCCAGGCTCTGAGCTGTCCGCACAGAGCCCGATGCGGGGCTCGAACCCATGAACCGTGAGATCAGGACCTGAGCCGAAGTCTGACCCAGGCGCTCCCCAGCCAGTGCAAGTTTTCATAGCACTTGTACAAAACCCAGAATGCTCCTCCTTCTCCTGTCCTTTCCCCAAACAACCAACATCTACCATGCAGAGCTGCTGACCCTGCATTTGCACATTTAGCAGTTGGCTATTTTTTGATATTAGGTAAGTGACTTGATTTAAACTGACCTCATATTTCTTCAACCATTCTGGATAGTTCATTTAGGGCTGGGTAAGGACATTAACTCCTGCCTATTTTCGGGGCAACCTCTGAGCCCAAAGGGTGAGATACTGAGGTTAAATAGACATCAAGCAAGTGGTTTGGCTTTTCTTTTTCACTAAAGATATTCATTGTTTGAACCTACTGTTAGTTCTATTGCTTTTCACTGCTTTTCGATGGCTGTTTTTTGGGTCAATAGATAACATTTTCCAGCCTGCCTAGCTCGATAGAGCCCATGGCAGTGCAGGGGCCCCTGGGTTCTTAAGGCCATGTGTTCTGTGAGAAATGGCACAAGGAAATTAAGTGCAGAAATGAGACAGGGCAGAGGGAGAAGTCAGTTTCACTTTCCCAGCAAGGAAATTGGAGGAAAAAAAAATCACAATATCTGGTGTTAAGCCTCGCTTTAGTTTGCTTCCTCAATTAATGCTGCCTCCTTTTAATCACAATGCTTTGCTGGGAGGTATTGGTTATGGGTCCCACCATCACATAGACATGAATTTCATTTCTGCCACTGCCTAACTGGGACAAGCTAGAGGAAATTATCCCATCTTTTCAAGTGACTCTTCTTCATCTCTAAAATAAAAATAACATGCTTCCTAGGACTGTAAAAGATTAAGAGATGAAAAGAACTTTAGCCAATGTAGGTCCTTAATACTCTGTTACAGTGCATTATGTGCGTTTCATAGCATTTACCATGATACGCCTTGAATTTCACAGGTAGCTATGCTTGTGTTATCTCTTCCAGTAGACCGTTGGCTCCTGAAGAGAAAGATCATGACTTATTCATCTCTGTACACCAGTTGTACATATGGCAGTTTCTTGCCCACAAATTAATGTGGATTGGAGAATGATTATTTTCACATTTTTGTTCTTACAACAGAATAGGCTTTCGGAGCATGGTACGTGACCTGACGTACTAAGCTTTTGGTGTCCAGCTGTGCACCAAAAGAGTGGTTTATTTGATATGCAAAATGAACTTAGATACTTCTATCTCATGATATGTTACATCAGTGGCTAAGGAATAATGCTTTTGCTTTTCTGTAGTAAAACTACAAGGCAACAAAGAATCACAAATCGCGAAATGTACTTTACTTCAGAGCATCGAGTAAAACTTTATGCATGTAGGTTTTACTTTTCTTTTGAATTTTTCTTAGAAAAAAAAAATCCCAGAAAAACTAGGCAAGTTCCTTTGATCTGACTTGATTATGATATTTTTTCCCAGTGTATTTCTGTCTTTTTGCTGTCCCTCTGTAACATGGGATGTCACAATGACCCTAAGAGTTTTTCGTGGAAAAAAATCAGATGCAGAGAGAACAAGCTGCCACGAAAAGAGAAAATGAACAAAAGTCAGGCAATTTACAATTTCTTGGTAGACACTCCTGTTCTGTTTTGATAATACGTACTGTGCTAGAACATCCTTATCCTACAACTTTAATAGTGAAACAAAATTTTCTTTTCCCCAAATGCTCTTTCATCTATACCGCCCTACTTGTTAATTTGTCACATCTGATATCAGAGAAACTTCTAACAACTCTTTTCCTGCAAAGTGGGAAGCACGATCTGGTATGCAACGCTGGTGGCGAGGTTAGGCGTCTGACACGGGAGCTGAGCTGTTCATTCCCAGGGAAATGCGCACTGTGTGTGGTCTCCTTTTTGGACTACAAGCTATGTCAAGCTTTGTACGTTCATCTTTTCATCCCCAGAGGCCCGCACAATGCTCGGCACATAGTAGCCTCTCAACACCTTTCCCAGATGGTAAGCATAAATCCCATTTCCCAATTCTGCCATTTCTCAGTTCACAAGGAGGCAAAATTGCACTTTGCCTCCTCTCTGGTTTCGGGCCAGGCAACGGAGAGTTTCTGTCTGAGTTTGCAACAAACTGCTAAAGAGAACAGAGGAGAGGCACTGAAGTCAAAGTTGTTTTGTTTATGCCGTCATAGCCTTCTGTACTTTTCCCAGGTGATAGTAGGTGCTCAGTAAACACTTGTTGACATGAATAGAAGAACTTCTTTGGATTTTTAGTTTATGTGAGAACAACTATTTAGTGACGATCAGATATTTATAATAATGCGTTTGGCTTTACCAGCCTCAGGATTATCTATTCTTTTTGTACCTATTTGTCATGATTCAGGTAAGGTGGGAAGAGATGGGCCAATGATTCAGGCTAGTTAGGTTAATTCTTTAAGAAGATGTTTACAAAACAGAAGATCATCCTGCCTGTCTTTTAACTCCAAACCTAAATGTCAACCCTCCTGTCAGCAGAGACATAAACCCCAGCCAACAATCAAAACAACTTTGTATCAAGTCAACTTGGTACAGGTTTTTGTCTGACCCTAATATTAGTTCTACTAAATGGGATTATTACTTGGTCCTTGTGAATAAATTCCATTCTGGTACTACGTTTTCAGGAAACGGTTTCCTATCTGTTTTGTTTCGTTTTGATACTTTTCCAGATTCTTCAGCGGTCTCTAGATTGTAGCCATTGTCTTCTGGCTCAGGGCCTTGTTGGTCTCTGGGGCCAGGATCCTGCTACTTCTTATGACCCTCTTTGCCACCAGTCGGGTCTGTCGTGCCAGGTGACTTCCATGCTTTCCTGACGTCATGCTTTTCCTCACCATCTGCTGCTGAGGTTGTCCCCGGCAGTTTCTGTCACCCACAGTCGTGGAGTGACCTCCAGACCCTGAACCCTTCATCATTGCATGGGCCCAGCTTGGACGTGATCAAGGTTTGTCATGATCACTGGCTGGAAGGCTAGGGCTGACTCCCAACTAACTCTGAGCTGAGTTCTACCTCATCCTATTCCTTATCCGTAAAGATGGGACCGCCAAGCAACATGGAAATGCTGTGTGTAACATGAAGCCTGCTTCCGCAGATGTGGTATGAAATAGTTTTCCTAAGAGAAATGAAATGATGGGGGCATTTTAATTGATCAAAGCCTTGCTCAGAGAACTTAGACTTAAATTCCCAGACTCAAAAAAGACACAATTCGAGGTTAGAAAAATGACGAGCAATTGCGGGGACGGGTTTTTTGTTTTTTGGTTTTTTTTTAATTTATCTGTGAACCCAATCTTTGAGAGGCATCTAGACACAAACGGACACATTCCAGGCTACCTGAGATGTAAGTAACTGTTTTGGCCACTCGTTGCTACCCTAGTATGCCAAGTAGTTCAGATAAATATTTGAAACGAGTGACTATAAAATCTTGCAGCAATGAGCCAGATAAAGACAACCTCACTTTTGTTTCTTGGTTTGTAACTTCCCAGAACAGATATCATCATGTGCTCTGGCGTAAGAGATTTTTGTCCTCTCAGGGGGTCGTGAAAGTGCCAGGAGCGATAGACCACGTGGATGGGAAGAGGGGAAGAGAGGGAGAGAAAATAAACTCTAATGTAATGTTTTAAGCGCAATAAACTGTGTTTATTCTCTTCAGGCACTGCACCATTCTGTCCTGCATATTATGGGAACAATAACCACCTTAGGGTGGAAGAATCTGACAGAACAAGGCCACAGAGACTTTTCCAAGGACAACCTTAGGAAGTCTGTACAGGCAATCTCCTCAAGTCTGCACACGGGAAACTGGGGACCAAGAAGCTAAGTGAGAGCAAGGCAGCCCAGAACTGGAATTCAGGTCTCCGGAGCTTTACGGGGACTCTCTGCGTGCCATGTTATTGGTGACACACATGTGCATCTGGATCCCCGTGCCTTTGGGGAATTGTGTCAAGGTTTGTTGGCAAAACACCGTACTTCCGGGAGATCAAATGTTTCCGGTCCTACATTCTAGGCAGGACTGGCTCAGTGAATGAAGTTTCAAGGACAGTTTGTCCTATGGAACACGGCCCCCAAAAGAAAGGACGTTCAAGCAGAAGCAAAATGTAAAGTGGTGCGACGAAGGACAGAAGGTGAGCGATGCTTAACACGGACAAATTTTAAATGCAATAAGCAGACGCTTTGAACAAACACGATTCCAGAGAACTCCGATGCACTGCGTGCACAGAGCATCAGCCACCTTTGATGCTCGTCTTCCTGAAACCATCATTTCATGGGAGGTGCGGGTTCCACATTTGATAGACCAAGTACCTCTCACATGGCAGGGAAGAAAGTTAAGGCCTTAACTATTACAAGCGAATCTAATCAATATCGGGGTATTTTTAACAAAGGCTACAGTCATCTCCACTCCCCTGCCTCCTTCCAGAAGCCGTATTTTTTTAAGCCAGAGAAAGTAAATGTTTATTAAAAGCCTTCCAGCCAGCGACGCCTTTCAATTAGCAGTCCCCTTAAGATCCTACATCCTTCTGCTATTCCCTTAAGAACGATTTTAGCTGCAATCTGCACTTAATATTGAATTTGCACCAGAGAAATTCATTAGATACAAAGAGTATGAGAATTCCTTTTATGCATCCATTCTTTTAATTCAGTCCAAGCTACTGTGCCTCCAAGTCACGTCAGATACACTTGGGGGTTGAGAGAGAGAGAGAGAGAGAGAGAGAGAGAGAGAATGGGTGTAGTGAGGCAGGACTAGAGGGGAGAACAAAGCGAAGAGAGAGGACCTGGGACTTCAGCTAACTTTAGCTGCTGTTCAGACAGAAGGGAGAGTGGGACCAGAGGAAGGGGCAAAACCCAAGAGAGAGAAAGGGGTAGCTGCAACACAGGGCAGCTGAGTTTTGGAAACCATCCTTCTAAATCAAAATTAGTGTGAGTTTTTGAAAAAAATGTTTATTTATTTATTTTGAGAGAGAGAGAGAGAGAGAGAGAGAGAGAGCACAAGCAGGGAAAAGGCAGAGAAAGGGGGAGAGAGAATCTTAAGCAGGCTCCATGCTAGGCACAGGGCCCAATGTGGGGCTCGATCTCATGACCATGAGATCCCAACCTGAGCTGGAATCAAGAGCTGGATGCTTAACCCATTGAGCCACTAAGGCTTCCCCAGTGTGATTTTCTTTTAAGGCCGTCTATACATGATCAATCTCCTAGGGACAGTTTCAGTTTTAAATAGATTTCTGCTACAACCAACTTTGCAAAAGGGAGTTTATCTAGGCAAGCCACGACTTAAATCCAGACTCAAAGGCGGGTGTCATGTCCTAGGTCCTACCACATGTCAGAAATCGTGGGCCTACGAGTGTGGCACAGACTGGGTGAGGCTGGGGCTTGTGCGTGACTGTTGGCTCCTTCACAGCATGAGATTCAGGGCTGCTGGCCGTAGGAGCAAGGGCAGGAAAGATTCAGTGCTTGGGTGGGGAAGCTCCCGCCACAGATTTCCAAAAATAAGAAGAAATGCCCGTGAACATGCTTTAGAAATTGTGAAGTATTAGCATGAGATCTCAGTGTTACTTGGGAGGGTGTTCATGTACACAGGTTCATCTGGGGCTTTTCTGGGCTGCAAGGGCGTAATGAGGTGGTTTTGTAGAATAAGGGTTCTTCCCCTTTGAAGGGGCTCTAGGCTCTTCCTCGGAATGGCACGGCCCAAGAGCGGGGTCCCCAGCAGCAAATCTCCCTCAGAGAGCAGGTCTCCTGTCCTTGCAAAGCTCCGTTGGTCTATTCTGCAACATTGCCCAGAAAATGCTCCTTGCTGACACTGACCAACGCTGGACAGGAAACTCAACCATTTAGAGCATCTCCAAAAATTCCACTGGAGCCATTGGACTGTAAACTCCTGACATTTAGCACCTGGCTTACTCATCTCTGCGTCCTTGGAGCCCAGCGTAGAGCTAGGTACGTAACAGCTGGTCCATGAATGAGTGCTAAAGCTAATTGCTAATGAAATTAGTACCTGTCACTTAAAATAGGTCTCCCTGTCCCTTCCACTCAGGTATAATGTTGGCACATTGCTCTAACCTGGAATGGCTGTCACGAGAACACTTGCGAAGTGCATTTTTAGTCTTAAAGATTATGTAATGAAGACTGTGCCATAAAATCACTTGGTTCAGGAATGGCTAATGCCGGCATTTTGCTCCCTTTCTCTCCTCTCCTGTCTTTCCCATCCCTACTGCTGGTCCCCCAGAACATTTCTTCCACGTGGGCCTCTTGGACCTCCGAGCCTTCTCCGCACTGAGCCGGCACCGCAGACGAACCTGCCTTCTCCTCTTCATGTAGTTTATCCCCTCCCTTCTATGGATGGGAGAACAGAAGTCCAGAATACTAGAGGACTCTTCCAGCAGTTAGCTAGGGGGACAGGGGATTAGCCCCCAGACCTCGGCAGGTTGTTACCCATTGTGTTTTCCCTCCCGAGTCCCTTTTTATTGTTACGGTTTTTTAGGGAACGAGTAGGAACATACAGATTAATAGAAAAGGCCAACTTTGCAAAAGTGCGTATTTTCCTCTATAGTCGTGAGCCAAACGGGAAAATTGGCTGAGAAACTCTTAATATTAAACAATGGAGGCTTGTTTCTAAATGCCATCCTGGCTTCATGCTTACTGACATGTAAAAATGCCTTCCTTTAATGTATCGATGTGGCGAGATTTGACCCTATGTGGATTTTTACCATGCTCCCCGGATCTAAACAACAATAATAATTAGTAGTAATAGTAGCACTTTAAAGGCAGAATACTCAACGCTAACAGGTAGATAGAACGGTTGCAAATGCACCTCCTTAAAGACAAACAGTTTCACTTCAAGATCTTATCGGAAATACTAACCAATGGTCCACTAACCTTTTTGTAATGAACACAGCAAAGGCAGATCTGGCCACGGAAGGTGCTTGTGTCAGCGTGGCAGGTTTCCAAGGGGCTGAATGTCGAACAAATTGGTGCCCACCTGGCCTTCTTCAAGGTCAGCGCCCCAGAGATGTGGGCTTGAGGCCAAAAGGGCATCCCGGAGTATTTTCCACCCGAAGAGGACCTATTCTGATCGCCAGGTCTCCCGGGGTCAGCACCCGCAGGCCTGGGGTTGGGATGTCATTGAATGACCTCTGGTTCAGGGAATAACATCCCTGACCTAAATTCAGGGTCTCAATCCGCAAGCTGCTGGCATAAGGTTGGCTCCTAATTCGACTCACATTTTAAATCTTAATTGCTGTAATAATTGGGTCTGCCAAGTTCACCAGTCGGCCAAGGCCTTGGAAGATTTTAACCAAAGGATGGGACTTCCATCTGGTGCTGGCTGAATCCCGAAATTACTGTACTACTGTTCTTGTTCCTACTTTTCCAATTCATTTATCTGAGGACTGCCCACCTTTGGAGCTCAAGTACAAATCATAAGTTAACGTCATGATTGGTGACCGTCACTGACAAGGATTAGTCTGTTCGCCAGAAAGATAGAAAGCCCTGGGGATCCAGGGTTGAAATGACCAGGCCAGAATGACTCAGAACTGTGCAGAAAAACTGAGCAAAATGCTGGCCTTCTATTCCAATTAGTCATTCCGCATTGACTGGTTCCTCAGAGGAATGGCATCCTCAGTCGGGTGCCCCAAGGATCAGAAGCTCCAACCGGGGATTCTTCCTGGAATCATTGGAGGCAGGGGGTACGCAGCACATTTGCTTTTCTGTAGAGCAGTGGCGTTGAGAAGTGTGGAATTTAACCTCGTATTAACCTTTCTTTCTTTGATGAAGGCCGGCTTATGGGGCGTTTGACCAGATCGACTAAGTAGACACCCCCATCTAGTGGCTTCGATAGCACGATGTTTTCTCTCAGCCTCTTGGGCCAATTTTCTGCCCAAACATTATGCTGCTGCTCTGTAGCTTGTGCAGTTATTTCTACTGGAGCCACGGCGTGTTCAGGAAACGGCCAAGGGTACCGCCTCCAAAGCCCTGATGCCACTTTGATCTTTTTCCGAAGTAAATTTTAGCAAATTAGCCCTCCCTTCATTTCACCCATTACTCTAATAGCATCCTCAGGACGGGTTGGACACTAAGCTTGTACAAATCAATGTTACAGCTCCTTGCCAATTACTGTTTATCCTACCCTAAAATATTCCTCCTACTCATGATAGTAATGTTGTAAAAAGAACACAATGTATATAGCAATTTTATTTCGAAGAGTGAATTAGGAAATCTATCAAAGCACTAACAGACTGGGAAATGCATAATAATAACACTTTTTACTTCCATGGGTTCTATCCACCAAGGGAATTATGTATGCTTTATATAAAGCACAAGATTAAAACAGCAATTAAAATGCTATAAACCCAGAGAAAGGAAGGAGAATAATGTAACCAAACAACTGTGTCATGTGAAGTTCTTTAAGAAAAACTAATCAAACGCTCTGTCTTGTTTAAAGAATCTAAATGCAAAACTATCCTAAGGGACAAGACTGAGAGACTGCCATCTAACAACCACGACAAACCAGGTCTTGTGTCTTTCCTTTTGTCTTGACCCCATCTATAAACCGAAGATGATAGGAGGAGGGATCTCGGGTTGCAGCTGGGTTTCGATCCTAGTGATCTAAACTTTATCAGAAAGATTTAAATTAATTCCAGAAGAGTAAAGCAAAAAAAGATTTTTGCCTTCATTATATATATATATATATATATATATATATATATATATATATATATATATAAAAGATATTCCAGCTATTCGTGAAAAGAGAATACTTCCAAGGAAGATGCTGATGGGCATTAATTACATTGGTGATATAATAGCAGTAATCTTAGTATCCACTTTGCATTCCAATCATCATCCTGTAAAGTGCCTGCAGTTTAGACAATTTAAAGACTTACTCTTCAAATCCCACCCAAAGTGCTAAACTGTGATTTTAGGATGGAGATCTCCGAGGGAGCAGGTTTAATCACAGTTTGGGGGTATCAGCTTGTTATATCCGCAGAGTAACTGTAACGCTGTTGTAATTGATCGTATAAATAAATGAAACAAATGTAAATTTGCGACTTAAAAGTCTCATGTAATGAAGCTTGAAAAAGACAAAGGTTTTATTGTAGATTGGCCAGGTATGAGTGATTTGCTGTTATCTTTAACTTGAGGAAGTAGTTCAGTAATCTGTAACAACAGAAATATCCAAAGGTGGTCTCCTATTGTCACTAGAAAATCTCTATAATTTTTCTTCTCAACAACAACAACAAAACATAGAGTGGACCCGGGCAAAAACTTTATCGGATCCACATCTAAAAACCAAAGAAGAGGTTGAGAAGTGGCTACATTTGCAACCAAAAATCACAAGAGGCTCACGGCTAAAAGCCTTTTGGAATAATTATCCTCATTTGACCATGAAATTAAATTGTGCTAGAACAGGCTGTTTCGGAGAAAATCTAAACGAGAATCTACAGATTTAATTCAGTAGATGGTAGACCACTCTGGACCACAAAATGAGGAAAATCCAGGACATTATTAACATAATCAACCATGGAAGCTTTCCCTGTGTTTGGTTATTTTTTTTTTTTTAAGCCAAATTACAGAGACGTTTTTAGTTGTTTTACCCTCTACATAAATTTTCTGTTACCTTTCAGCATGCAAAAGATATCAGAAGAATTTTAAACCTACCTCGCTTCAATTCTTTAAGAACGATTATATGTCCCCAGGGACCCTTTCTCTACAACCCGTGGATATTAATGCTGAAATAGGATCCAGACTTCAGGTTATCTTCTCATAGTAAATGGGGGACTTTAAATCTTCTTTTCAGCTGTTACTTGTCTCTACTGAAACTGTGTATCACGGTTTAAGACCCTACAAATGAACTCACGTGATTCACCCCAAGCTCCAGCTTTTCCTCCCCGTCCAACCTCACCTTCAGCCCTTCCTGTCCCCTTCCATCTGGTTATACGGGGCTGATTTTAATTCCGGGAATGTCACATTCTCTTGAGCTGGTTGACCCACGCTCACCTCTCACTGCCTCCCTATTTTGCTTGGTTAATTTCTTCTCCTTCCCTTGCTCCTAAAAGTCCTCCCCAAGCTCCTCCCCACCACCTGAGGCTCAATTAAGACCATCCACTTTGTGTTCTTCAACACCCTGTGTGTGTCTACCCCCTTCTGATTGTGAGGTCACTTTCCCCCACTACGTTGTAAGTGCCAGGCAGAGGGGAAAAAAGCTCTACCTTGCAGATGCTGTCAATACTGGGCCCAGGGTCACATCAGCCGCCTGTGGGTTTTCAAAGCCAAAAAAAAAAAAAAAAAAAAAAAAAAAAAATATATATATATATATATATATATATATATATATATATATATATATATTTGCCAAAGGGCTGCCCTGAGGCAGTCAGAACTTGCTTTGCTGGCTCTAGCACAGAGCAAGTAGTACCTGGGAAGTTGTAGAAATATGAACTGCCTTAAATAATAAGCAACTGTGTTGGGTATAAATACCCCACTTCCCTGGCCCCTGGCGGAGAGCTGCTGGGGTGATTTACATTGCCTCTAGCACTTTCTGCAGGATTGCCCCTAAGCTACCCTTTGTAGGTCTTTGCTTGACCTTTTTCTCTTCTGTCACATTACCCCATCCTTCCCCCCCTCCCCGCTGCCGCCCCACTCCATTTTTTTTCCTGGGCACTCCAGAATAAACCCCTTCCCATGAGTCCAAGGTCTGCTTCTGGGGAACTCAACCTAAGAGCCTAGGGGCTCCCCATAAATGCTTGTTGAGTGAATAAATGCATCTTAATAACCGGTGCCCACCCGGAATCGCTCCAAGTCACAATTTTGACCCTCTTATCTTATGGATTGAGGCTCAGAGAGTGTGACTTGTCCAAACTTACTCAGCCGATGCAGAGCAGGGTCTACCAACACGGGTGTTCTCCCCACTAAATGATTCACCCTTTATTCTGTTCTTTGGAAAAGCTCCTTTGAAAAGACTAGTCACCTTTAGTTCTTTCAATGTTAACCATAATAGTAACAACACTAATAAGAGCTTATATTTACTGAGTTCTTTTTTTTAGTGTCTATTTATCTATTTTTTGAGAAACTATGTGTGGGGGGGAGGGGCAGAGAGAGAGGGCAACAGAGAATTCCAATCAGGGGGCAGGGCTCGAACTCCCAACTGTGAGACCATGACCTGAGCCGAAATCAAGAGTCAGACCACTTAAGCAACTGAGCCACCCGGGCACCCTTAATATTTATGGAGTTCTTATCATACGTTAGAAAGTACACTAAGTGACTCATGCACATTATTTCATTTGAAATGATGAAATAGGAGTTATTATTTTCCCCATCTTACAGATGAGAAAACTTACAGGCTTAGAAAGAATAATGACCTTGCCTAAGGTCATACACCTGCTAATGGCACATCTGGGGCTTGAAACTTGGAAGTCTGACCCAAGAGCCCATTCTACCAAAAATCGTGCATGCTTTCTAACATCAAAAAAAAAAAAAAAAAAAAAAAAAAGGTGCCATTGTTCATAGCATCACTTTAGCTCCAAAGAAATATAACTTTAAAGTTCACACTTGTGTTTCTAAGGGCTTTATTTTGAAATTTTAGGATAGCAAAGTTTGGAGGCAATGGTTCTTGATCTTTTTTTTTTTAAGGGGGTAACGGAACCCTCTGAAACTCAGACTGTTTTGAAAGATGTCACACATACACACAGAGTATTAAATACTATTTCCAGGTGAATTAGAACTCCCCCCCCCCCGAATTCACAGAAATAAGTTACCAATCCCTGCTATAAGGTACACTCAGAACATAGCATCAGTAATAAAAAGCATCTAAATGATTAATGGCGTATGCTGCTGAAGGACCTAGCATACAAACGTCATTGGAGAGCCTGGCTCCTACCTTCTAGGTTTTAACGGGACAGTTCATAGTCAGGGTCACCCTAAGCAGCAAAGGTAACAATTTCTGACAGTTTTTTTCATTGCAAGTTTATCGAGACAACTGTAAATTGTAAGTTGTCAGAAATAACACCGAGAAATTCTTCGTAGGCCTCCCCCACTTTTCCCCAATGGTAACCTTTCGCCAAAGCATAGGATCCCAACCAGGATACTGACATCGACCAGTCCCCCAATCTAATTCATACTTCCCCGGTTTCACTCGGACGTACTTGTGTGCGTGTACCGAGTGCGATCCAATTTTATCATCCGTGTAGTTTCGTGTATACCTCAACGACAGTCAAGATGGTTACCGAGTCCGTCACTACAGATACTCACGATGCCGCTCTTTTGTAACAGCTTCCACTTTCCTCCCACGTGCCCCTCCCGTTTCCGTTCTGAACTCTTGGCAACCACTAAATCCGTCCTCCTCTTCTAAAATGCGGTCACATCAAAAATGTCATCTAAATGGAATCAAACGGTATGGAACATTTTGTGGCCGGCTCTCTTCACTCGGTTTCATCCTCTGGAGACGCATCCAGGTTGTTGGTGTATCCATAGCTCATTCTTCCATTGCTGAATAGCATTCATAGTCTGCGTGTCAGTATCCTACCGGCGCTGTGACACATTAGCACAAACCTCGTGGCTTAACCCGAAACAAATATGTTATCTTATGGCCCTGTAGGTCAGAGTCCCACTGGATGAAAGTTAAGGTGTTGGCAGCCCTGTGCTAGTTTCTGGAACTCCCTTTCTTTTCTTTTCTTTTCTTTTCTTTTCTTTTCTTTTCTCTCTTCTCTTCTCTTCTCTTCTCTTCTCTTCTCTTCTCCTTTTCTTTTTTGTCTTTTCTCCTTCCTTCCTTCCTTCCTTAGCTCCTTTCTTTCTTTCTTTCTTTCTTTCTTTCTTTCTTTCTTTCCTTCTTTCTGTTTCTGGTCGTTCTAAGGAAGAATCCATTTTGTTGTCTTTTCCAGCTTCTCAAGTGTGCCTACTCTCCTTGGTTCATGATCCCCTACATCCAGTTGCAAGGCCAGCAAGAGTTTGTCAACTCCTTCTCACATTGTACGCCTCAGACCTCCTCTTTGTCTCCCTCTTCCAGTGCTAAGGACACTTCAGATTAAATTAGACCCACCCAGGGGTGCCTGGGTGGCTCAGTTGGTTAAGCGCCAACTTCGGCTTGGTCATGATCTCGCAGTTCCTGGGTTTGGGCCCAATGTTGGGCTCCATGCAGACAGCTCAGAGCCTGCAGCCTGCCTCAGATTCTGTGTCTCCCTCTCTCTCTGCCCCTCCCCTGCTCGCACTCTGTCTTTCTCTCTCCCTCTCAGAAATAAACATTAAAAAAAAAAAAAGGACCCACCCAGAAGATCCACGATAATCTCCCCATCTTGAGGTCGGTTGATTAGCAATCTTAATTCCATCGGCACCCTTCATTCACCTTTGCCACATAACAATATATTCACAGGTTCTGGGGACTGCAGTGTGGACACAGTTTGGTCATCTGTTCAATTGTTGAGGAATATTTGGGCTGATTCCAGTTTTTCGTTATTTCAAATAAAGCTCTCATGAACATTCACAGAGAGGATTTTCTGCTATTATAAGTTTTCATTTCTCTAGTATAATTGCTCAAGATTGATACCTTTTGTCTAATATCTAATTGGATTTTTCAACCTTTGAGTTTTGAGAGTTGTCTCTTCTAGATTCTAGTCCTTGGTTGGGTATGTGGTTTGCAAATATCTTCTCCCAGTCTGTAGCTTTTCTTTTCATCCCCTTAATAGGGTCTCCTGCAGAGCAAAAGCTTTACATTTGATGTTGCCCAGTTTATCAATTTTTGTTTTTTGGATATTTTTGGTATCAAATCTAAAAACTCTTTGAACTCATCATCTAGTTTTAGATCCCAAAGACTTTGTCTTTTTTTTTCCCTAAAAACTTTATAGCTTTAGGTTTTTACGTTTAAGTTTATGATCCATGTTGAGTTAATCTGTGTATATAGTATGAGGTTTAGGTTGAAGTTCATGGTTTCTTTTCCTTTTCTTTTACCTTCCTCCCTTCTGCTTCCTTCCTTCCTTCCTTCCTTCCTTCCTTCCTTCCTTCCTTCTTTCCTGCCTTCCTGCCCTTCTTTCTCTCTTTCTTTCTCTCTCTTTCTCTTTTTTTCTTTCTTGCATATGGAAGCCCACTTACACCAGCACCAGCTGTCTCTTCTCCAAGGTTATCATTCCTCCACTGAAATGCCTTTGCACCCTTTGTTGAAAAGCAGTTGAGCACATTTGAGTCGATCCTGCCCTTCATACCATGTCATGTTTCCTTATATGTCCTTTCTGCCCTGTTTAAGGAGCTGATTTTCTTAGTGCCCATTATAATTTGATCTTCTTCACTGTGTCTTTCTGCTTGCAAGTTGAACGGCTACCTACAGGAGATGCTGAGTAGCAGAGTACAATATTACCTCAATAAGCATTTCTTTAGACGAAATCAGCCTCCCATTTTTTTTCAATGTTTATAAACCATGGGAAGTTTATCTGCCCACATGCGCAGCTTTCTGACAAAAATGCACACAGCTTTTATTTGTCTCTGTTTAGGAGTAGGTAAATATGCCCTACTTGAAACAAAACTGTGGCATCGGAAGTTTGTTTCTCCAAACATCATCCACATCTCGTCTTTCTCGTCCTCTCTTCACCCAAATCAGCCCCTCCCGCAGTCAGAAAAGAACTAAACTACTTATCTGCATTTTTTTGATTGAATACAATGAGATCCATTTTTGCTTAAATGTTTATATCTGCCGTCTTCTATACTTCCAAGTTTTTGCTATCTAATTCATGTAGTGTTATTTTTATTGGGAGGAGAGGTTTAAAGACATTTCATGAATCAACAAGCAAATCAGATTTTTTTTTCCCTTCAGCAATTTGAGAGGGGTACTCAATTTGGTGGATTGGAAAGGCAGTCTTACCTGGAGTCTTACCAGGTTTATTTCTGACATTTCTAGCATTATTCCTAATGTTTACGTAGTGCTGTGTTTGTTATTAAGTAATTGTATACAGTATGTAAAATTTAGTCCCCAAGGTCATTGCAAGGTATCATTATACCCAATTTAGACCGGTAAAGTCTGTAAGGGACATACTCACAGTACATATAAACTTGATTGAAGTCCTATGACTTCAAGTCCAGTATTCACTTTACTCTAACAAGCATCTCTTACTTTAAAAGTAAGAGATGAGAAATGCCATAGCCTTCCTTTCTCCCCTCCTCTGGATTCCTTAGAACAACGAAGTGACCAGGAATCCTCACCTCAAGACAGGACGCTCCTTCTAGAACAACACTGCTCAACACCACTTTCTGCAATGACAGAAAGTGTCCTGTATCTGTTCTGCCCAACACGGCAGCCACAAACCACATGTGGCTTTTGAATGATTGAAATGTGATTAATGCTAGGAGGAACTAGAATTTCAATGTTAATTAATTTGAATTAAAACCTGAATAGCTATATATGGCTAGTGGCTGTTGCCTAGGCTGTCCTAAGCTTCCCTCTCTCTTCCCACCTTCATTGGCTGAGCACAATTTGGGTGCCTCTTTTCCCACCATCTCTGACCTTGACCTATTCCCTAGCCTTCCAAAAACACAAATAAGTATTTTAAATATTTATTATCTTATGGAAGTGTTGAATAATCCCATTTTTATTATCTTTCCTGACATCGTGAAACTTATTATTTCTGCCTCTTGTAATAAAGTGTCTTATAAGAAAAGTGAAAAACATCCTTCTGGACCTCACTTGATCCCTATTATTCTTAAAATTTAACATTCTTAAAATAGAATCGCTCTTTACTCTTAGCCGCGTGATGCTCGGCCTTCTGTTGCCCCCTCCTTCCCACACCAAAGTGTCGCCTTCTTGATCCCTATTCCCCGGGGAAACCCTTCTCCAATGGTGTCGACCATCTTTACAACGCCATTCCTTACCTCCTCTACCATGCCCATTATTGACTGAAGGCTTTGTCCACAGACTTTCTCGTTGTCACAAGATCCATCACCGTTCAGATGTTTTAATCGCCCGTGAGGACAACACACGAGATTCCATTGCCTTACCTGCTCGATCCCCTTAACCTCAAGGGTTTCCACGGTCACTTCACCTTAGCTACTGTCTGCCAAATATCCCTGACCTGCTCACCATTCAAAAGGATACCTAAGGGGTGCCTGGGTGGGTGGCTCAGCTGGCCAGGCGTTGACTCAGGTCACGATCTCCCGGATCATCAGATTGAGCCCTGTGTCCGGCTGATGTGTCCAAGCTGATGGCTTGGAGCCTGCTTGGGCATCTCTCTCTCCCTCTCTCTCTCCCTCGGCCCCTTCCTGCCTCGCTCTCGTTCTCTCTCTCAAAATAAATAAATACACGTTAAAAACAGTAAGCTGGATTTCTGCCTCCTATGCAGAGAGCTCTCTTGTTTCCGCTCAGATAAAGCTATGGTCTCCACCGTCTGGCCTGTAGCGTCTTCTAAGCCCGATACTCATCTTTCAGCCTCCAGCTAGCCTTACTTCTCTCGCTGTGCAGCTTGGGGTCTGTCGTCTACCTTTTCAACTGCTCATTTGCCAATAATCCCCACTCCCTTCCTTCAGTGCTCTGTGCCGCACACGCACCTGGCTCGTCTGAATTGTTTGCCTCACCTTTCATACACGTGAGCTCTGACGCGTTGCTGGAAGAGGCAGCCTGCCAGCATATTGCTGTCTGCGAATTCAACATGCCGTTTCTCCCACCTCGGTGGGGTCGTCTGTACTGCCAGACTCCCCTGGGTCCTCCCTAGCCCCTCTCCGCCCCCTTCTCCAGGCAGGCCTCACTCTCCAGGGAGATCTCCCCATGGTGTCAGTGCCTTTGAGTGGATGGCACCTAAGTCTGGGTCTCTGGCACCGATCTGTCTCCCAGGGTCCCGGAGGACAGGTCCCCTTGAACGGCCCCCCGACACGTCAAACGGACTGTGTCCAAAACAGGATCCAGACTCCCCTCCATCCACCGAGCTGTTTCCCCCTATGGTCCCCATCTTAACAGATTATACCACCCACCATTTGGCACAGACAACAGAACTTGAGTTGCCACGTTGACCTTCCCGGTCTTCACTCTTTGCCTTCAAATCGCCACATTCTCGGGATTTTCTACTCCATTGCTCCCAATGTGTGTTTTCTTCCCCACTTTTGCTGCAGTCCAGACCGTGGTCATTTCAACAGAAATCTCAGCCCCTCTTCTGGGCTCTCAATCAGACCGAGTCACTGAATTATCTCGAAAACACCCTCCTTCTAAGAAATAAAAATTATTATGTCCTTGACTGAAATTGTCTGACCATCTCCACTGCCTTCAGAATCAAGTTCACACTCGAAGCCCTTCTCGAGCACCTGACTCTGGGTTATCTCTCTAGTCTCACTGTCTGCTTCTCCCATTTACACTTTCATTCCACAGATGATAAGCCGGTCACGCGGGGCCTCTTTTAATTTCCTCATCTGTGATGCAGGCTCCCTCTTGCTCTCTTTGCATTCGGTGCCTCATGATGCCAGGAATATCTTTACTCACCATTTTATCCTAGTGGGTACTTATTAGCACCTACTTATTAAAGTTAGCAGGGCCAGATGAACTCATTTTGAGAGCCATCCCAGAAAATAACCGACTGCTTGTTCTCCAAAATGTCAGTGTAGTGAGAGATCAAATAAAGCTATTCGAGGCTGAAGAAAACTAAAGAGACAACTGGAGGCTACGTGTGGTCCTGGGCTGGATCCCGAATTAGAGGGAAAAAGACATACATAAGGGCTGGGCAACTGGAAACAGTGGAACACAGACTGTAGATTAGATTCAAGTTTTCTATCAGTGTTCATTTTCTGAATCCAAGAACGGACACTGGCTATAACGTCTATTGTTATGTGACGCTGTGACATTGTTACTGCTATTAAAGGGCAAAAGAGCATGATATACTCAACTTCTTTTGTTTGTTTTTCGACGTTCATGTATTTTCGAGAGAGACGGAGAGAGAGCAGGCGTGCGTGCATGCAGCAAGCAGGGGAGGGTCAGAGAGCGAGGGAGACAGAGGATCCAAAGTGGGCTCTGTGCTGACAGCAAGAGAGCCCAGTGAGGGGCTTGAACTCACGAACTGAAGTCATGACCTGAGCCAGAGTTGGATGCTTAATCCATTGGGCCACCCAGACATCCCAACCCAACTTATTTTCAAATCACTCAGGAAAAATAAATTTCATACTCGCATATTCATGTGTGTATATATGTATATGATGGTGTATGCATGGTGATAGATACATAGACAGACAGACAGACAGATAGATAGATACACAGAGGCATACACGGAGGGAAGAGAAAGTGATGAAACAAACGTGGCAAATATTAAACTTGGTGACTTTAGGCAAAGGGTATAGGAGATCCATGTATTGTTCTGGTAACTTTTCTGTAGGCTTGAAATTATTTTACCAAAAAAAAGAAAAGAAAAGAAAAGTGAAAAAGGAAGTTCCAAGACTTTTGATTTCCAGTTTTGAATTGTTGTCAAGCAAATGTGAGAGCTTCCGTTCTCCTCATTATTTTGGGTCTATGAGAGCTAAAATTAAAAGATGTTATGGAAATTCTTACAGCATAAAATATTTCACTTAAAAAAAATGCTGGGTACAAGCCAGAAGACTATATTGTAAGTATAATCAATCATATGCAACGTTTGGAAAAATTGTGAGAATATACAAAATGACGTTATCAACGGGTGATGGAAATGGTGGAATTGTATGTGATTTTCTTTTCTTCTTTCTTATTGTTTGTTTTTTTGTAAAATTTGAATGCAGTAAGTATGTGTAAATCGGTTAATAAAATTGAACATACATCTAAGGTGCTTTAACGGAAAAATAGAAAAGAAAGAGAATAAGCGCATTCTCCCCACGGCCTTGGCTGATAGGATCTGGGAGCAAAGCACATTTAGACAGAGCTGTCTTTAAGAGCATCTCGGGTTACTTAATTATGTATATACCCAAGGAGTCTAAGTATGTCATTCTTAGAGAAAAAGTTATTCACCAAAATTTTATAGGCTTAAAATGTGTGACCAATTTTCAAGTCTCTTTTCCTTGTTTCCGTCCCTTTCCTGACAAAATGGCAAACTTGCCCTTCAGATACACTCCTGTATCACAATAGATCATGACCAGATTATACACAGACACCTCATGCCAAATCTCTAAACAAGATCTAAATTCTAGATCTTGCCATTGGAGGTCGTATATTGTAGGCTTTGTAAGGACAGGGACCCTACTTGTTTTAACCTCTGTTGACAACCCAGCACATATTAATTTTTAACAAATATTTTATGCAGACATCACACCAGCTTGCTTTAATTGCACATTTTCTGCTTCTTCTCATCTGATTGTCAATTTTAATTTAGTACCGCAACTTGGTTTTAGTTAATAAAATTATAATTCAGTGTTACTCATTCATCAGATCTGATGGTTCCAGTCTGAATTCAGAGGCCCTTGTGAGTGTGGCCCCCAAGCACCTGGTACTTCTTTCTGTCACTGCATTTAGAAGGACTGCATTGCAGTGGCCTGCTTACTAGTCTGTACCAGCCCCCAGGCCCAACCCAGGAGAACATAAGCTCCTTGAAGCACTTTACTCACATATCTTGAATGTTGTGCGGCACAGAACAGGTTTTCAAAGAGTATTTTGTGTTGTTGATAAATCTAATTTGACATCTTTATTTTAAGCTGAAGAAATAGAGACCTTGGGGTTTAAGCATCTTGTTCAGGACCACACAGCTAAATATCTATAAACAATAAGGACCTGGACTTCTTCACGACTAGCCTTTGCTCTTTCTTTTGTAATATAGCTCTGTTTTTGCTTTTGAACTTCTGCATATATTCATAAACATGTAAATGTTTTTCTCCAAAAGAAAAGCTGTAGTGAGTGTGAAATTGCTAATTTTATGTCAGCCTTCTTGTTTGCCCCCATCCTAAGGTCCCCTCTGATCCTGCCTGGTCTTAGGCCATTTCTTTACGTCTAAAACTGTTACTTTCGTCTTTTGATCTCACTAGGAGCTCAACTATGACCTTTTTCGTATGCATAAGTGGTTCATTACTGTTCATGAACTCTCTAAATGTTCTCTGGAATGGGATTCCAGTGATGAGTTTCTGTGTGGTATCTGCATCTGTTTTCTCCATAAGGAGAAGGAAAAAAAAAGTCGTGGCCAATTAGGCGGACGGATAAAGAAGTAAAAGACCTCCATCAATGGAACAGCTTGCTTATAACTTTAATAAATAATTATCACACACATCTTTAACTGTGGCCCAACTTTTAATAATAGGATGCCACGTTTTAGCTGGTCATGTGGACATTCAGCCAATGACTCCATTTTGCAGTTTCCCTAGCAACAGCAGCTGAGGGTGGCCTATATGACTAACTTCTAAAGAGTGGAATGGAAATGGAAGTGATAGGTGCACTATCTGGTTCAGGCCCTTAAAGGGAAAGGATCTACACCACCCTTCTCTCTTCCCCTGTGTGCCCACTGGAATCCTGGCACATCAGTGGTAGACAGAGCTGGCCTCTTGAACTTGAGGTTCAGGATGTGTGACAGGAATGTCAGAGCAAGAAGATGTAAGGAGCCGGAATCCCTGATGATGGTTCCAGCCTTGGACCATTTATCTTCCTCTTGCATGAGATAGAAATAAACTTCTGTCTTACCTATGTCACCATTATTTTGAATTTCCCTATTACCTCAGGCAAACTGATGGCCTATGAAATATATAATTTTCATTTAATGCTATTCTATCAAAGTCTTAATAGATTTGTGGAGTATGAAATAATAAAAATGGAATAAAACATTAACCAAAACCACTTGAACATAAAGTGAGTACATATGACCAATAAATCTACCCATTTAAAAGCTCTCTGGAAGAGGCAGATAATTAGTATTTATACTCTGTTGAGCATTTTAATTATCTTTTTTTCTGGCAATAAGCTTAGAAGACACAATTCTAACAAGAAGAAGCCTGAAACCCGGTGAGGGTCAAACAAATATACGCTTTCAATCACTAAGCGCCTCTTCTTACCTGAACGATCTTGTATTACACATGCACAACTATTGCGTCTTATTTCGCACCACGCCTTCAGGCAAGTCACTGCTCCAGCGAAACTGAATTACTTACAATTCGATGCAAGAATCACTGTGTCTTCACGCTCTGGTACTTCTTTGTCAACGTTACTAGCACATAGTAGGTGCTCAATTTCGGTGTACAGGAAGAATGGATAAACATGTTTTCCACTGTGGAGTACCCGCCCCGTTTCCAAATCTCCGTCTCATCAAACCTAACATGGGAGCCTCAAAACTCATCCCCTCCAAGAAATTTCCCCCAATGCTTTCAGCTGGAAAAGATCTCTTTCTCTGAATTTTCATAATACCTTTTCTGTGTCTCTCGAAAGTCTTGTATCACTACTTTCTATCACAGAAATTCATATTTATCTCCTCTCCCCTCCTGTGTAGAGCTTGAAAGCAGAGAAAGGACGGAACTCATGCCAGTCCTTCTCCATTTTTTGTATGGCTACCATGGTGTCTTATATTTAGCATTGGGAGTAGAGATACACATATTAATACCTAATATGAAATGTATATATTTTGTAGATATATGTATTTTTTTTATGTTTATTTATTTTTGAGAGACGGAGAGACAGAGTGTGGATAGGGAAAGGGATAGAGAGAGAGAGAGGGAGACACAGAATCCAAAGCAGGCTCCAGGCTCTGAGCTGTCAGCACAAAGCCTGATCCCGGGCTCAAACCCACCAGCCATGAGATCATGACCTGAGCCGAAGTCAGATGCTCAACCGACTGAGCCACCCGGGTGTCCCAAGTTTGTAGATATATTTTTATTGTGAATTATCTCAAGTGGTTTTGTTGACTAGGCATGGAGAGAGAGCAATGAACCAAAAGAAGATGAGAGAGATCTATTAATTTAATAATCTGTTGACTTCTTAAGCAGCAAAGGGATACTGGATTAAATGACGTTAATTATGGAAATGTGGTTGGATAACATTTTCAAGTGGTTTTATAGCAATATCCTCACTGGTATCCTGAGGGCTTCATCTTTCCCTTATAGCATTATGACAGAACCAGAAACAAAGGCTGTAAAAACGCAGCTATTAAGTCACCAAAGCAGGTAGTCCAAGTGACAGAAAAATGTTAAGGAATGCTAGAAGAATACATTTGCCCATCCCTGAGTTACAGCTAAACAGATTGAACAGGCCTGGAAACAAATAGGAAGCGAGGGAACAAACGTAAACCATACCAGGAAGTCATGGGGGTCAAGTGTCAGCAGCAAATTGCCCCTCTCGATGCCATCTTTGAGGATTACCAATTATCCAGATGTTGCCCATCAATGTTCTAGCTGGAGAGATGCTCATTTGTGTCCAAAGCTCTTCCCAGGGCCCCCCACCCCACATCATCCAGCTAGTCCAGTGAAGACCACCACTCATGAGCCAAGATGGAGAGATTAGTGTGTGTTAGGGGAGATGGTGAGCACGGTTGTCTTGGAGTGACGATGGCACAAAGCAAAAACATGCACTTGGCCAACACAAAAATAGTTAGTTTGAAATTTACTGCCAAGAAGGGAATGCATTTTTCTGATCAAGAGTTTCTTAGAGAAGATGAATTTTAAATTAAATCTTTATGAAGATGGTAAAGAAGGCCTGGAAAGGAATCCTAAAGTGGGAAGTAAACTAGCAGGAATGAGCAAATCATGAGGTGGGGGACTCCTGATTGGTGGTGTGAAATAGTCATGATGATGAATGGGAAGAAATAAAATTGAAGGTGCAGTGAAGTAAGTTGATAGAAGGCTTTGAAGGTTCTGTATGGGTCCAAATGTTCACATTCTTGTGTCCCAGTGTTCTGAGTTTGGGAGATTTTAATGAGTTAAAGTTTCAAGAAATCAAGCTTAGAGGTTGATGGGACATTCAAGATGTTAATGCAATGATAACTGTAATGGAGAGCTTAAATTCAGAATGGATTGATATTTTTCCCTGAATATTTTATTTCCCAAATAATAGTCCAGATTTGCCATATCAGGTTGATTATGATAGAATCAATGAATATCCTGAGCTCAGATTTCTTATGCAACACTGCAAAGTGCCCATTTATACAAAGAAACAAATAAAAATAGCTCACATTTAGTATGTAAAGAATCTTTACAAAAAGCTTAAAATATGGTATTCTCTTAAAAAAATGGATAAATTTTTTCCAATTTCTTTCTAAGATAAAAATAAAAATCCGTAGCATTACAAAAATACTATAATTTTTAGTAAACAAAACAAAAAGTGTTTTAATAACCAATAAACCATCTCTCATATTTTAGGCCGGTATAAGGATAAAACTTACGATTTATTTTACATTTTCTTTCCCAGAATGTAGTCAGTTCATCATGTCCAAAAAAAGAGAACTTGTAGTAATTTTATCTTACAAGAACTATTGAAAAAACTATTACAACTGAACATTTATAATTTCACATTTGTTCTTTCTTCTTCTAAAAGAATATATATTAAATCATTTGGATTTTAAAATATGACAGAAAAAACTGGCATTTGGTGACACTAATGAGCATACTTTCTGATCACAATGGAATTGACTAGAAGCCCACAACAGAAAGACAGGAAAATCTCTAAATACATAGATACTAAAAACAAACACACTATTGAATAATCCATGGGTCAAAGGAAGTTTCAAGGAAAATTTTAAAAAAATTGTAGAACTCAGATGGTAACTCATAAGTGGAATCTAAAAAACAAAACAAATGAATTTTTTTTAAAAAAAGCATAAATCAGATCTATAAATACAGGGAACAAACTGATCACTGCCAAAGGGGAGAGGGTGGGAGGATGGGCAAAATGGGCAAAGGGAAGTGGAAGATATAGACTTCTCATTATAGAATGCATAAGTCATGGGGATGAAAGGCACAGCACAGGGAACATACTCAGTGGTACTGTTATAGCCCTGTATAGTGCCAGATGGTCATGAGTACATCGACTTGTCCAATCACTATGTGGTACCCCTGAAACTAATATAACATTGTATGTCAACTATGCTGAAAAAAATTAAATTGAATACTTTTTGATTATATATATAATATGTATATGAATATGATTACATATATGTGATAATATATATTATACATATAAATATGATTACATATATATGATTAAAAATGATGGGGCACCTGGGTGGCTCAGTCGGTTGAGCATCCAACTTTGGCTCAGGTCATGATCTCACAGCTCATGAGTTGGAGCCTTGTGGTGGGTTCTATGCTGACAGCTTAGAGCCTGGAGCCTGCTTCAATTCTGTGCGTCCCTCTCTTTCTGCCCCTACCCTGCTCATGCTCTCTGTCTCTCATAAATGAATAAATGTTAAAAAAATGAAAAAATGAAAATTCAATATTGTGGGGCTTAGTTAAAGCAGCACCAAGAGGGAAATTTATAGCACTAAAATCCTCATATGAGGCAAGAAAAAGTCTTGAAGCAATAATTTATGTCCCATCTCAACAACAGAGAAAAAGAAGAGCAAAATGAGCCCAAAGCAAGCAGAAGGAAGGAAAAAAAAAAAGATTAGAGAAGAAATCAATGAAATTGAAAACAGAGAAACAACAAAGAAAATCAATGGAACAAAGGTGGTTTTTTTTTTTTTTTTTTTAAAGATTCGTAGCATTGACCAGATGCTGTCCAGACAGAAAAAAAACTGAGAGCTCTTTCCCTGAGATCAGGAGCACGACAGGGATGTCCACTCTCACCGCTGTTGTTTAACATAGTTTTGGAAGTTCTAGCATCAGCAATCAGACAACAAAAGGAAATCAAAGGCATCAAAATTGGCAAAGATGAAGTCAAGCTTTCACTTTTTGCAGATGACATGATATTATATATGGAAAATCCAATAGGCTCCACCAAAAGTCTGCTAGAACTGATACATGAATTCAGCAAAGTTGCAGGATACAAAATCAATGTACAGAAATCAGTTGCATTCTTATACACTAACAATGAAGCAACAGAAAGACAAATAAAGAAACTGATCCCATTCACAGTTGCACCAAGAAGCATAAAATACCTAGGGATAAATCTAATCAAAGATGTAAAAGATCTGTATGCTGAAAACTATAGAAAGCTTATGAAGGAAATTGAAGAATATATAAAGAAATGGAAAAACATTCCGTGCTCATGGATCGGAAGAATAAATATTGTCAAAATGTCAATACTACCCAAAGCTATCTACACATTCAATGCAATCCCAATCAAAATTGCACCAGCATTCTTCTCGAAACTAGAACAAGCAATCCTAAAATTCATATGGAACCACAAAAGGCCCCGAATAGCCAAAGTAATTTTGAAGAAGAAGACCAAAGCAGGAGGCATCACAATCCCAGACTTTAGCCTCTACTACAAAGCTGTCATCATCAAGACAGCATGGTATTGGCACAAAAACAGACACATAGACCAATGGAATAGAATAGAAACCCCAGAACTAGACCCACAAACGTATGGCCAACTAATCTTTGACAAAGCAGGAAAGAACATCCAATGGAAAAAAGACAGTCTCTTTAACAAATGGTGCTGGGAGAACTGGACAGCAACATGCAGAAGGTTGAAACTTTCTCACACCATTCACTTTCTCACACCATTCACAAAAAACTTTCTCACACCATTCACAAAAATAAACTCAAAATGGATAAAGGACCTGAATGTGAGACAGGAAACCATCAAAACCCTAGAGGAGAAAACAGGAAAAGACCTCTCTGACCTCAGCCATAGCAATTTCTTACTTGACACATCCCCAAAGGCAAGGGAATTAAAAGCAAAAATGAACTACTGGGACCTTATGAAGATAAAAAGCTTCTGCACAGCAAAGGAAACAACCAACAAAACTAAAAGGCAACCAACGGAATGGGAAAAGATATTTGCAAATGACATATCGGACAAAGGGCTAGTATCCAAAATCTATAAAGAGCTCACCAAACTCTATACCCGAAAAACAAGTAACCCAGTGAAGAAATGGGCAGAAAACATGAATAGACACTTCTCTAAAGAAGACATCCGGATGGCCAACAGGCACATGAAAAGATGCTCAATGTCGCTCCTCATCAGGGAAATACAAATCAAAGCCACACTCAGATATCACCTCACGCCAGTCAGAGTGGCCAAAATGAACAAATCAGGAGACTATAGATACTGGAGAGGATGTGGAGAAACGGGAACCCTCTTGCACTGTTGGTGGGAATGCAAATTGGTGCAGCCACTCTGGAAAACAATGTGGAGGTTCCTCAAAAAATTAAAAATAGATCTACCTTATGACCCAGCAATAGCACTGCTAGGAATTTACCCAAGGGATACAGGAGTACTGATGCATAGGGGCACTTGTACCCCAATGTTTATAGCAGCACTCTCAACAATAGCCAAATGATGGAAAGAGCCTAAATGTCCATCAACTGATGAATGGATAAAGAAATTGTGGTTTATATACACAATGGAGTACTACATGGCAATGAGAAAGAATGAAATATGGCCCTTTGTAGCAACGTGGATGGAACTGGAGAGTGTGATGCTAAGTGAAATAAGCCATACAGAGAAAGACAGATACCATATGGTTTCACTCTTATGTGGATCCTGAGAAACTTAACAGAAACCCATGGGGGAGGGGAAGGAAAAAAAAAAGAGGTTAGAGTGGGAGAGAGCCAAAGCATAAGAGACTCTTAAAAACTGAGAACAAACTGAGGGTTGATGGGGGTGGGAGGGAGGGGAGGGTGGGTGATGGATATGGAGGAGGGCACCTTTTGGGATGAGCACTGGGTGTTGTATGGAAACCAATTTGACAATAAATTTCATATATTGAAAAAAAAAACAAATTTCCATGACTAGGAATGAAACAAGCTGTGAGGTAGGTACATCCATACCATGAAATACTACTCAGCAATGAAAAAGGACAAACCATCGACACACAGAGCAACTTGGCTGCATCTCTACTTCATTGCAAAAAGCTTACTCCATTTATATTACTTTCTTGAAAAGAGAACAGATTCGAGGCTGTCAGGTTTCACTTAGGGGGTGAGAGTGGAAAGAGGTGAGCAAGTTTATAAAGGGTAATATGAGAATCCTGGGCAGTGGAAACGTTCTTGATTGTATCCATGTTAATATCCTGCTTGTGATATTGGACTCAAGTTTTGCAAGATGCCCCATTAGGGGAAACTGGGTAAAGAGTACAAGGATCTATCCTTCCATATTATTTATTACAACCGCATGTCAGTAGGTGATTTTTCTCAAAAAAAAAAAAAAAAAACACCCACAAACACTGAATTAAAAATACAATAGGAAAAACAGCAGTTGGAGGAAACAGTGAGCATTTGCTTTGATAAAAATTTTGCTCTGTCCTGAGTTTCAATATTCTCTGAGTATAAAATTCATTATTATTTGGTTCACTAGGAACAAGAGGCTGAAAGTTCTTTTACAAATGAATTATAATGTCTAGTTTCATGCCAGAATGTACCTTCAGGATCTATTGTGGAAGCCTCTATTTTTAAGTTTGCTTTTTATTTTAAGCCCAAGATTCTTCAGTGAATTAAATGAGTTTTGCATCCTTTAATTTTCTTGGCAACAACCTTAGCTATTATTTTTTTAACTATTGGAAAATGGCAAAGCCTGAAATTAAGTCACTATGCGTAATAGCCTTCACAAACAACAGGGCTCTTTCCCCGAGTCCTTAAAACCTCAGTTGCAGTCTTTGTGTGTGACTGAATCCTGCATGTCCCCCGGGTGGGGACACATTGCCCCTGATACTGGCAGAATCCCTCAAACCTTAGAGCCTTGAGCGGAAGACAGGAAGGGAGAATATGTCTTGTGCGATGGAAATTTGGTCAGGTTCTAACAGTAAGTCAGGTACTCCTTTTCCTACTGATTTGGGTTAGCAGCACTCACGGAAAGGTTCTTTGAACATTTTAGCTTGGCAGGCTTTTAGCAACCATGCTTCTACAGGGCTTGTAATTCCCACAAAGTCCCCACGAATGGCATTCTGTGTAAGGCCCTGAGGGAGAGCAGGGGCGGGAGAGGAGGGGGGTTGTCTGTTCCCCTCCTGGAACAAGTCGACAACTTTTAGTGTGCAAAGAAAGCCTTCTGGTGAGCACACTGTATCTGGCTGTGTCAGTATAGCAGGGTCTGGTGAGCCCACAGCACCTTTAGCATCCATTTCCAAGATCCTTTCTCCACCCCATTACGTAAAAGATTTTCTTTAGCTCTGGGTTCCCTGACCGGAATCCTTACAAGTTGAAGCATCTTGGATGCTGAGAACTAGTATTTGGGGATTCCTGGTGCCTATTCCCATGAGCCCTACAGACCTCACAGATTTACCTAAAATCTCTAAAATGTAAATATGCTTGGATCTAAACTGATTTTCTAAATATGGCCTTGAATTTAACAGCCCAACACAATTGTCCTTTTGAAAGGACAAAGGAGATGGTCCTTTTGAAATCTCCAGTGACCAGTATCTGATCACTAGGTATACAGAGGGTATTCAAACTTTTGGCACTTTTAATGTGCTATCTATATTCTGATTTTTTGGAAATATAAATTGGCTGCAAATGTTTGGTGATCTGTATATATATATATACATATATATGTATATATATATGTATATATATACATACACATATATGTGTGTGTGTAGATATATATATTATATATATATATATATATATATATAATATATATATATATTTTAATTTAAAATCCTTCCTGGGTTATTGGAGATTTGTTCAATAAACATTTTGAAATACCTTGTTTTGAAACTTAAGTTTCCCAGTATAACTTTCTCTTCTGTACTTCAATGATCTACAGAAAAGCAAAAATAACCAACCAGATTTTGTCTACCAGTTTCACATTGAATGGAAAGGGGATGAACTAGAACTAACTTACTTTACAATGAATATGTAAAGCTTGGGGGAAAAACAAGGATGCTAAAAGTGAAAAACAATGTAAGTCAAGAAGTATCACAAAACTATGCTGTATTTTTGCACGTGAATCAAACCCCCTAGACTAAACAACTTTGTTGGCTAAACTATAGTTTAAAGGACAATTTTTCTGGAGGGCATTTATTTGGTCCCAAGCAAAAATGACCTGTCAGGTCATTTCACATATCTTTCCTTAGAACACAGAATCTAAATATTTTTCTATTTAGATATTCTAAACATAAATATTCTAAATAAATACTTAATTTGAATCTAATTCTTTTTAAACCTTGGTGCTTTCAAGAAAGGCTCTCCTATTTGAAGGGAGGTGGATACTAACCACATCTGAGGAAGTTCTCTATCATGTACATCCACTGAAGGAATAAACTCAAAAGCTCTGTGATCCCATGAAAAGAGGAAAAGAGAACAACGTCCCAGATGTCATCAGCTTTCGACTGAAGGCACGTTGCCAGAGAGGCGAGCAATCTGTTTCCTAGATGGCACTGGCGGCTGGCCTCATGCCCAGGGACCTGTGTCGCCCTGTGGTTGGAGGACTTCCCTCTTCAAGGGCACTCACGCCTGCCTCCCCATGGTTCACCACTCAAAGCACATCCTCAAAATCCCATATCCCTGTGAAGTCAGAACACAGGGCCTCCTACCCAGGACTACGAAAACAAAGAGCCTGCCACTTGGCACGGTGCCTTTGAAAGACATCTATCCTATCCATTCACAGTAGGAATGTGAAGGAATAAATGCCACCTACTGTCCACCAGTGGCCCTGGTGACCAGGAAGACTGAATACTTCCCCTGGGAGTCTTCTCTCTCTTCCTGGTTTCATAACTCCCATGTCTCCCTTCGCAGCCCACCTCCAGCCTCCCCAACATCTGACTTTTCCAGGCAATTCCACTGTGGTGTGGTGTGCCTCCTTTCTCTTTCTCTGTCGCTTCTATTCTCAGAACTAGAATCATTCATTTTGCAATTGTCATCCTGAGATAGGAGGTCCCGTGAAAAATCATTTTTCATTTGCTTTGGGGCACTTGGACAATATCTATGACAATTCTTTCTTCTTATGGGACATAAATGTGACTATTAGTCCCAAGCCAGGTGTGGCAGGGCTCCATGCAGCCCCCCCAGAAGATAGATTCATACACGCAATGGGTGAAGTATCAACAATGTTTGTAGAATTTCTGTGAGCCCCCTCTTGTTTCTATTAGAAAATAAATACATGCTTGCTTCTCAGTGTCCTGACTGAGGTGATGTCAACTGTCTTGAACAGGGTAAAAGAGGTGATAGCCCGACATCAAGGACAGCTGTTGGAGTGGGAGGAAGGGAGAAAAAGATTCAGAGCAATTGCCCCCATGTGCTCATAAATCCTGGCTATGGTTTGGCAGAGCTACGCAAAGCCATCTGCACACTCCCCAACGCCAAGTGAACTATGTCAGTGCGTAGATCTGAACCACGTCTGATGGAGAGATAGAAGCAGTGAGTGTACTACAGAAATGAAGAATAAAAGGACAGAAAAACTCTTTGAGTGGGTTCCCTTCCTGTCTAAAAGGAGTCTGCAAGTCTTGCTCTAAAAATACCATTTATCTCCCTGTTCCTTCTTTTCTTCCTTTCTCTACTAGACTGATTCAATTCTTTATTCATTCACTCAAAACTGTATGTTACTACTTTTTTTTTATGAAATCAATTTTTCTTTCCATAAGTTTTAACTTTAGGGATTTTCCACTTCCCAGTTTAGACCTCAGGAGCCTCTCCCTTCTCCTTCCTCATTGGAAAGATGAATGATGTCCATGTTACTGAGCAGCCAATAATTTTGTAGAATAAGATACTCAACTTTACTTCATGAGTGTGGGGGATAAGCTTAGGAATCCCTCGGGCTTACACCAATCGGTTAACAAGGCATAAAGAAATACAGAGCCATAAAATGCTCACACTGAGTTTGGGTAAACCAGATTTGCACCCCAAAAATAGGGGGGTGGCAAAGACACCCTAAGAATAGGGAGGTGCGAAGGCGCCATGAATAGGGAGGTGCAAAGGCACCCCAAAATAGAAAGGGGGTGCAGAGCCCCTGGAATAGAGAGGGAGAGGCAAAGGCCTAAAATAGAAACGGTGCAAAGGTGCCCAATACACAGGTATATGAAATAAACAAGATTAGATGTTCAGGGTGAAAGCACCCCCAATTTAGTACTATAGCAGAAAGCTGCTTTCACAGGAGAATAGGTCCAGGTTAGGTAAATTGGTGAATTGGACTATTGACCCCTGCGCTGCAGGCAAAGCAGCCCAGAGCGAAGATGGTTAACAAAAGAAAAGGTGCCTTATTAACCCTGAGGTCATTCCCCCTATCTGTCTCATCCCCAAGGCTGGCAAAGATAAACAGAGGTGCTGCCTCACATCTGCCGTAAACAACCTTCTTCCCGACTGCCTGGCGCCCAGATTTTGTTTTATACTGACCAAAACCCCAAACACTGTATATCTTCAAAACCCCCTCTTCCCTCATATCCCCAAGTTAATGTTCCCAGTTTCTTTCTCTCTTTGTACACACCCATGATGTTTGTAAGCCTTCTGATCTGAATAAATACAGGGCAAGGACCTTATTTGGGGCTCTTGTCTTTTCTTGGACCTTAGCCATATCTCGTTTTTCATCCTGCATCCTGCTCTTTAGCTAGACAAGAGAGAACTTTAGACCCAGAGTCTATGACACATGGGCATGTGTGCCTATTTGACGTACTGATTAATTTTGGCCACCCAACTCAGCCAGGATCAGGAAGAGAAAGTGGGAGCTATGTTCAAAGATGCAGGAGGACCACAGCCTTACCAACCATTGTGAGGGACTGGCCTTCCACTCTGTGGGAGATGGGTTGTGATCTGACTTGTGTTTTAGAAGGATCCATCTGACTGCTACCTTGAAAGTAGGATGAAGGCTGGGGGGACAGGGGGTGCAAAACAAGAAACTACAGCCAGTTAGATAGGAATAGCATTTGAGTTAGTAGCAGAGGGTTGAATTCTGGAATTTTTTTTTTTAACAAAGATACAGCCCATAGGACTCCCTGATGGACTGGGTGTGGACTGTAAGTGAAAAAAAAAAAAGTTAAGGCTGATGCAATAGTTTAAAAGTATTGCCACAAATCCTTAACAATCCTCCCCCGAGAAGGTATAGATGAATAATCTTCCCCTTTAGGGCCCGCTGGACTTAGTGACGTGCTTCAAATGGATGGAAACTGATGGAAGTGCTGACGCGTGATTCACAAGGCTAGGACATAAAATGTCCTGTTGTTTCCTTCTTTGCTCTCTCCCTCAGGCACTCGTCCTGGGGGAAGCCAGCTACTATATCATGAGGACACTCAAGCGGCCTTATGGAGAGACCCATGTGTTAGGAACTGAGGCTTCTTGCCAATGGCCATATGAGTTCAGTCATCTTGGAAGTGTGTCTTCCAGCCCCAGTCAAGCCTTCAGATGATGTAGCACGCTCACCCGATATCAGCAACCTCATGAGAGTTTCAGAGCCAGAACTACATGGCTCCTGAATTTCTGACCCATGGAATTATGGGAAAAATAACCATTTGTTGTTTAAAAAACAAACCAATGAATCATTATAATTTAATAAAACCACAGTCACAAGTATCAATAAGGCTTCAAGTTACATAACTTAGTAAGCTTTATTGATGTAATTCCTGAATTTTCTCACATAATAAATGAGAAAAGAAACTATAAAGAAATCTGCTACCTTGGCCATCGCCTCAGCATAACTCAAGCCTCCATATCTGTATTATTTTTTTTTAATGCTCAATAGGTCTCCAGTCATCAGTAAGAAAAAGGAGAAGAGAAGGCATATATACTTTTATATCCACGAGTTTATCATATTCAACGTCTACCGTGACGTAGCCTTCACTGAGAAATCGTGGCAGAGTTGGTAGGACCGAGGGAGGGCTCTGTAGAATTACCATGTGGGTACTTGTTTAAAATATTATCAAATGGCAAATTCCCTGCTATGTCCTCTTTCTCTTTCCTGATGATTTTCCAACCACATCAGCTGTGAAACAGGCTGGCCTCACATCAGACCTGAGGAGAATGGATGGGCGTTCCACACAGGACTTCAGGGAAAGCACGAGATAAAACTACAGTTCCCTTCATTGTTATTAGAGAACAACATGTGCTTTTGGGTGTGGAAAAAGAAGGACTTTGTTCATTATCATTTGGGGGAGGTTATTTATAAAGAGAAGGTTTTGGAATGCGTTTTTCAACTTGAGGAAAAGTTCACCAGCACTCTCTTCCGCGGATACAGCCAGGAATGGAAGCTTCCATTCCAGCATTCGTTCGCTGGATAATTTTAATCTAAGTCACAGCTGACATTTGGATAGCACTTTACAGTTTATAAAGCACTTTCAGAGGTACGAAGAGATTTGTCATCTACATCACAGCTCGTGAAGTGTGGATGTACAAAGTTGACAGATGGGATCCTGATTCTCAGGGAAGTTTGGAATCACTTTGGTCCACAGAGTGGTTGGTGGCAAAGCTGGTAGTCAGAAGTGGGTCATCTAAATTCAGGCCCACTTCTCCATAGCTACTTCTCCAAGTCACCCAGTTGTCATTAAAAACAAGACACTTAGCCCCATTTTAGGGATATAGCAATGGCACAGCAAATGATGACTATCGTTCAAGGAACCAAAATGATACACTGCTCTAAGAAAGAACTGTGGCTAGAACTCTTTCACTGGAATTAGTTTGGGATATAGATCTCCCTGACTCCTTCCTCACAGAAGAACCCCTTGGGTGCCTGGTCACTTCGCAGAGTTGACATTGGGATGTAGCGTCTATTGCCCAAGCCCTGGGGAGAAGTACTTGGCCACAGAAGGTATCTAGTGAGTTCCACAGTTACTCCTGGGGAATCATGCAGGGTTATCCAGGAACAAGCAGATTCACATCTGCTTGCCACCATGCAGTCTGATAGCTGTGTTTGATGTTCGGGATGTAAAGTTTTGAAAGTCTTTTCTTGAAGAAAATCATACTAGGAAGCTCATTTGAGGATTTTTTTGATGGAGCATGCCAAGGATATAAACAAGGGAAGTGATTTTTTAAAACTCCCTCTTCGTCAATCCCTCACTCCCCTCAAATCCAGAATGGGCCATAATGGGTTTCCCACCTGATGTCTAGTTAGCAAAACTTGACATCGGCTGTGAGGCTCACTATTTGATGGGAGTGCCATGTACAGTTTCTAAATTTTTATCCAAAATAAATATTTTTCTCATTCAAGTTTTCACTTTAGAGATTTCCCACTTCCCATCCTGGACTTCAAGAGTCCCTCCTCAGCCCTCTTCTACTCAGTACCTTCCTTTGTGTGAAGGTACAAGACATCACATCTCTGAGCAGCTAATACTTTTCTAGAACAAAATAATCAACTTCACCAAATGGGTATTGCACACCTATTGGATGTACTACTTCATTTTGATCACCCAACTCAGCTGAGATCAGAGGATGATTATTTATAATGAACCCAATAACTTTTCCCCCAAATTAAGAAGAGCTAATAATGAAATGCTCTTAGAAAAGTCATTGCCCAACTCATAAAGAGAGAAAAACAAGCCTCCCCCCCAGTTTCTATAATTGTCCTAGAGAAGTATCAGGATTTTATTTTTCCACTGGGATCTATTATCAGTGGAAACATGAAACACCATGAAACACTGGTCTTTTCTCCCAGATCCAAAGCAGCAGGTAGTGCCATTCTTCATATAGCACATTTTAACAAAACAACTAGTCAAAACTCGGAATAAAATCTTCTTAGACCAATCTAGAACTTAGGAGATAGATTTTACTTTGATGTTCAACAGAGAGCAGTGAATTTTTAGCCTTCAAACCTATATGTAATTATAATATTTTAATATATACAAAGGTCATTATTGAGTCCTGTTTTCCAAACTTCTATTAATCGTATTAAAGCCATTGATACGAAGTATTACTGTGAAATGGTCTCTGAATAATTTTTATTTTCATATCTAAAATAAAATATTTCCTAAAAATCCCAAATGTCTCACTAAGTCAAGTGCCCTTAAAAATGATTATGAATGGTCGTGCTAAAGTAAAGAATTGATACTTACACATATGCTCATTAAAAAAAAGAATAATCGAGTGATGTATAAGCTTAAGCTGTGCCTCTCTAAAGGAGAGTGTTATTTCCTTTTCTTTAAAATTTTTTAAAAGGTTTATTTATTTTTGACAGAGAGAGAGAGACAGAGCATGAGCAGGGGAAGGACAGACGGAGAGGGAGACACAGAATCCGAAGCAGGCTCCAGGCTCTGAGCTGTCAGCACAGAGCCTGATGCCGGGCTTGATCTCACAGACCACGAGATCATGACCTGAGCCGAAGTCGGACGCTCAATCGACGGAGCGACCCAGGCGCCTCAACATGGTGTCATTTTCAACGTCATGGAGAAATAGGGATACGTAATACATACGACAGGAGACCTACAGGAAGAAAATTTTCTCCTGTTGTAATAATGTGGTTATTTACAAGCTGATTAATGGCCAGGAACTCACAACCAACTGTTTGTGTTTAAGTAACAGGACACCCTGACTTAACAGAAGCTTACCTACTAGATTTGCCAATGTGCACATTTACTAAAAGCCAACCATACTCCCAGTTTTGTGAGTGGTGACTCGGTCCATACACAGCAAACGCTATTTTGTGCCAGGTGGAAACAGAAACAATGACTGCAACAAACATAATAACACTTAAGGTAATTCTTAGGTTCAAAATACATCAGTGGGTCAGGGATATTGAAATACTTTTCTACACTCTCCTGACACAGACCTTAATAAAATCACCTTTTTTTTTTTTTTAATTTCAAAAGTAGTCTTCTAATCAGGTAGTTTGTATTTGAATGAAACACAAAAATACATTACAAAGCTAAAGGGAAATGATTGGACCATCGTTAACGATACTGTTACTTTTAGAAATGTGATGCATCTCTCCAAAACTAGTTAAGAGAGCTTTGTCAACTTATGCTTTCATTACTATTGGCTCACATTAAAAAAAAACTTTTTTAGTGTTTATTTTTGAGAGAGAGAGAGAGAGAGAGAGAGAGCAGGGAAGCGGCAGACAGAGAGGGAGACACAGAATCCGAAGCAGGCTCCAGGCTCTGAGCTGTCAGCACAGAGCCTGATGCGGGGCTCGAACTCACAAGCCATGAGATCATGACCTGAGCTGAAGTTGGATACTTAACTGACTGAGCCACCCAGGGGCCCCTACTATTGGCTCACATTTGAGAGAAGACCAAATGCATGGCTTTATTCTGCAAAAATTTACAAATACTTACATCTATTTGCATCCGCATCAAACCATTTCTCTGTACCCTTCCCAATGATAAGTATCTCAGGGGAAAATATCTCAAAAAGTGACACCACTCTGGAGGAGACGAATGTGACGTCATGACGAAGGCTGGCTGCTACTGGGCAATGACATTGAGAGGAAGAGTGGTCCCGGCACAGCACCCCGGCTTCCTCTCCTAGCATTTCAAGAGACGGCCGATCAGAAAATAAAGGCTCTCAGACGGTGGCAGCTTTCGAACCCGTGAAACATGACACTTGGGTTGAAATGATAACCTGGCCAAGCAACCTAGAGAATTTGTTGCCCTTATCACTTATGATATATCAAAACACAGGAGAGAGGATAACAAATTGACCTCAACACAGCTGGCCCACTTACACAGTGAGCAAAAGGGCACATCGCAATTGAAACAACTGAAGTGATTTCTGCCAACCGGGGAGCAGAGCCACTGAAAGTGTCGTCACCTCAGCATCGTTTGCAAATTGACACACACGCAATGGTGGAGATGAATGGTGGAGGGTCAGTACCTGAGAACGTTCTAGAAGTGGGGAAGAGAACTGTGTTCAGGCCCTGCATTTCACACACACATTTGTGGTGAACGTTTTTCAAACTTCTGGGACGTACTTCTCTACATGGCTTGCCTGTGTTCTCTAGGCAAAAGGAGACCACGGCTGAATGCCTTGACGTTTTGTGTTATTTTGCTGCCAGAGTTGATGTTCTTTGGTGTATGGAAAGGATTGATACAGTGGAATTGCTAAGGTAAGAGAAAAGAAAAATGAAATAATTGTTGAGTCCTTTATCTTAGAAGGCGTGGACAAAATTGGCTCTTGAATAATAGAGAATTATTTCCCACTAACTACTGAAAGTCCATTTCTTTTTTTCCCCTTTCCTTCCTCCCTTCCTCCCTTCCTCCCTTCCTTCCTTCCTTCCTCCCTTCCTTCCTTCCTTCCTTCCTTCCTTCCTTCCTTTCTCCCTTCCTTCCTTCCTTCCTCCTTCCCTTCCTTCCTTCCTTCCTTCCTTCCTCCTTCCCTCCCTTCTTTCTCTCCCTTCTTTTTCTTTCTTTCTCTTTATTTCTTTCTTTCTTTCTTTCCTCCTTCCTCCCTTCCTTCCTTCTTCTCTTCATGTTCTAATTTGTGGTTCCTGATGTACTCACGGAGTAGCCTAATATCTCAAGAATTGTCCGTAAAGGCTGAAGAACATTCGGAAATATTAAACAGGCCATTATATAATTAAATTTGTATGTATGCAGGTGTAGCTACAGAGAGAAGATCCAGCTATTGTTACAGAGGTGATGAAAATCATACTTTCTGATAGTAATTTATATAGCGAAATTAAAATATTTTGTAGGGATGTTTGGGTGGCCCAGTTGGTGAAGCACCTGGCTCTTGATTTCGACTCAGGTCATGATCTCACGGTTCATGAGGTCGAGCCCCACATGGGGGTCTGTGAAGACAGTGAAGAGCCTGCTTGGGATTCTCTCTCACTCTCTCTGCCCCTCCCCCACTTGTGCTTTCCTTCTTTTAAAATAAATAAACATTAAAACAATTAATAAAATATTTTGTAATATTCTATAAGATAATGGTATCATAGGTGACCCATTATAATATGACAGTGACTTCTGAATCTAAGCATTGCTTTAACAATTTCATTGACACTCCTGATTGGTACTTCTTTACTAGAATAAAGTTTCTACAAACTGAAATGAGTGAAAAAAAATCTAAAAACTACAATAACCTAAGAAAAGTTGTTAACCTGACAGTCTTGCCTTTAGAACAAAAACTGTGCCAAGATATTACTTGTAACAACAAATTTGGTGATTGTTTTGAAAAAAGTCAAGAAAAATAGTATTTTTAGAACAATACACAATGATCTGTGAGTTACATATGCTTTATCTGATTACTCAAATGCTTCTGATCCGTAGCCTAATGCTTAGACGTGTGCATTAATAAATAAACTGAGTCACCATTGATTACTTTGATGCCTTTCAGTCATAGATAAGCAGGAGAAACAGTATTTACAATTTTTTTGTTTCGCTATCTGAGGGTATATTTACCAAGGTAGGAGGATGAACACATCAGAATATATTTCATTTAATAGTCTGTATGAGTAATTAATGACTTTACAATATTTAGACATGAGTATTCTTACTCCCTAGCCCCTGGAAATGTTTCAGACGATACGTGTGTGTAAGTATGTATATATACTTACAAAACAGTTATCAAATGGTGCATCATGAGTATACTGCTTCATTTCATTAGTCGAACCTTAGGATCGTGGCTTTACAAATGATGTAAACAAGTGATGGTGTCTGAGAAATGTATATAACTGAACAACCATCGTGTGGATCATGATCTGTCCACCGCTGATATTGACCTCCACGGGAGCTGAGTGAGTGTCCCCAAGGGCAGGATCTGGACATAAATCCTGGGACGCAGTCATTCTATGGAGCATTGCTCAATAATCCAACCTGGCTTTTATTGGCTTCTCCAAGAGTTGCCAGGCTCAGCTATGCACAGAGGCAGCAGATGAAACCTAGTCCTTGGGTTTAAATCCTCCATAAATAGTTACAAAAAACAAATGTTCCACGGTCATACTGCAGTTTACAGAGCTTTGCCTAAAATAGAATTTATTTTGTCTATTGTCTGACTGGATTTCTTTTGTTCTTTCCTTTCCCGATTCAGACACTAGCTGTGGATGCCTCTCTGGGATTTGCGAGAAAAATAAAATTGCCTTTTTAAAAAAAGTTATTGCAAAATGGAAGAAGAGTCAATGATTTGTTTCTGCCTGGACATTTCAAAAACAGCAATTAATGCGTCCCGTATTTACCGAAGGAGTATAAACCGAATTTGTCTATAATCGCTTATTTAGAAAACAGCTCAGAAAAAGGGTTGACTATTTCACAGTGGGACTCACAGAAATTGTGGCGTCCTCAGGAATGAAGAGGAAATAGCAATTGCGTGAGACTGTATCTTTACATCTCCATTTATAAATCGATGTGAAGAGTTGCACTATGGTTTCCTGGCATTCAGAAAGGCAGTGGAAAAAGGTAGAAAACGAGGAGTGATTCTCGATTTCTATGTGAAGCTAGTCACTGGCTATTACTATTGTTTTGGTTATTAGTAGTCTTACACTTGCTGTCTATGCTATGGCGACTTGAGCAAAGGACTTAGAAAGACAAGCAAACTTCTTGTGCATTTGTCAGACCGCTGGAATAATTTTGTCCTGAATCTTAGAGGGACTAAAGTTTATTGCTGAGAAGCTTGATTTCTCCAGGTAAAAAGCACCTTCAGCTTTCTGATATTCATCACCAAACCGATGTCTTCAAAGAAGCTAAGCACTGAAGGTGTTCTGTTAAATACAATCTAGGAGATCCAGGAAAGTATTTTAAACACCGTGTGAAGTATGATTCGGTTACTAGGGGTGCATGGTGTGGAGTGACTTTGAACTTTCTAGTACAGGAAATTTGTTTGTTTGTTTGTTTGTTTCTTTTAATGTTTATTTTTTAGAGAGAATGAGTGCGGGAGGGGAAGAGAAAGCAGGAGACAGACTCCCAAGCAGGCTGAGCTGTCAGCACAGAGCCTCTCACGGGGCTCAAACTCATGAACTGTGAGATCATGACTTGTGCCAAAACCAACAGTCAGACACTTAACCGACTGAGCCTCGGGCACCCCTACAGGAAACTGCTTTTGCCAATTTTCCAGAGGCCTTAAAAATCTTACTATTAACAGGGTAACAGCCTGGGTGGCTCAGTCGGTTGAGCGACCGACTTCGGCTCAAGTCCTGATCTCACTGCTTGTGAGTTCGAGCCCCACGTTGGGCTCTGGGCAGACAGCTCAGAGCCTGGAGCCTGCTTCAGATTCTGTGTCTCCTTCTCTCTCTGCCCCTTCCCCACTGATGTGCTGTCTCTCCCTGTCTCAGAAATAAACATTTAAAAATATTTTTAAAAAATCTTACTATTAACCACACTGTTAAAGGACGCTTGGGAGAATTAATATGTAAATGAGCCATCGAAATGTTAGCATGAACAACCCTTGACATTCTAACAGGATGACCTAGAGGCTGGAGGAGGAGGACATCTCAGAAATGCCGGCCTGGGTGGGACGTTAGAGCCGGTGGCTCTCCAGTGAGGAGGGCGTACTTTGAGGGGAGTTTGTCAAAGGGAAAGCACTTCACAATTTTACTGAGGATTACTCTGAACCCCCTACACCCTCTGTACAGCCTGGCCCACTGTGACTGGCGTCCTTATCGGAAGAGGACATGAGGACACAGACACTCAGGTGTGATTTAGATGAATCAGTTTAAACTAGATCACCTTGGGATGAACCCAGTGAACTGATGGACACGTGGAATTTTCTGGGCTGAGCAAATCTGAGGAGTTGGAGCAGTACCCTGTTGAAATACCAAAAGACACGGCAGAATATCAATGCTGCAGCTCTCACTCTGTGTCGAGGGGGATGTATTCCTTCTTAAGTTGACCTGGTTCTGCAGGAGAATCGTTGGGTCTAACATTGCTAAGGAGCCTTCCCTGACATTCTCTAGCTTGGTTACACCCACGCCAAAATGCTATTTATGCTACTCATATAAATGAATATATTTATTATACAATATTTTGGAGGAGTCAAAGATAGCCGGGTGATTTCAATTTTCTATCCCTGTATAATTAAAAATCGAATTTCATTATCATATTCTTATCTTCCCATCTTTAAACTGAATTCCTCTCTAGTCAGTTTTTACTCATTTACAGTTTTTTTTTCAGATCGATTACTATAAAATCTATTCACTTTGTCCTCTGAAATAGTGGCATATAAGACAGCCATGTGATGCTCTATTTTCAAATTGCATGCTTGAAAAAACTATTTTTTAGGTATTTTATTCTAAGTATCTATAAAAATAGAAATATGAAATGATGAGTACTTTTACATTCAAAATTAAAATGATTTTCTTTAAACCTGAAACATCATGGGAGTCTTCCAAATATGTTGTAAAGATATTTCACTTTATAAGATTTTCTGCAAAATATGTGAACTTATAAAAGTTAAAATAAGATTTTAGAATTCCAATATTCTAATATTTCCCCGGGAAACAAGATGTAACTCTGGATCAGTTTCAATACGGGAGCCCTATTTTTACCCCTAGCACACAATGGAGGAGCCTACTTTTTTTAAAAAAATTTTTTAATGTTTATTTATTTTTGAGAGAGACACAGAGAGACAGAGCATGAGCAGGGGAGGGGCAGAGAGAGGAGGAGACACAGAATCCGAAGCAGGCTCCAGGCTCCAAGCTGTCAGCACAGAGCCCGACGCGGGGCTTGAACTCACACACCACAAGATCATGACCTGAGCCGAAGTCAGACGCTTTACTGACTGAGCCACCCAGGCGCCCCTGGAGGAGCCTACTTTTACTGCAAATAGGCACTTGTTATAGGCAAATTTGCGTCTCCCCCAAATTCTTAGGTTGAAGTTCGAAACCCCCAGCATCCCAGAATGTGACCATACTTGGACACAGCACCTTAAAGAGGTGATTAAGGTAAAAGGAGGTCATTAGGATGGGCCGACGCCAACATGACTGGTGTCCTTATCAGACGAGGAAATGAGGACACAGACATTCACAGAGGGAAGACCATGCGAGGACACAGAGCAAAGCCAGCCTTCTGCAAGCCGAGGAGAAGCCTCGGGAGAAACCAACCCTCCCCATGTCTTGATCCTTATCCTCCAGAACTCTTGAGAACACACATTTCTGTTTAAGCCACCCGTCTGCTGTATTTTGTTACAGCAGCGGTAGGAAACGAACACAGCACTGGCCATATTATTAGTGACCGCGGCACTGACGTTACCTTGTTTTTCACGTTTCTGGATTCATGAGGCCCGTGACGATCATCTTTGTCTCCATCTGGTTTCTAGGAACCTACACTTGTCAATGGCCCCATGTCAGTCTGAAATTCTTATGCGTGAACATAGCGAAAGAAACGACTCTGGGCGAACCCACTTTGTTCCTGTATGGCTCATCCTCAGGGGCAAGAATTCAGAATTAGAGAGTGTTGCATATACCCTCTCCTTTGAGTTTCACTAGATGACACTGACTCACAACAAATTTGCTAACAAAGCCATGATTAGTCAGTGCAGGCGTGACAACACACACACACACACACACACACACACACACACCTCTTTTTCTGTTCTTCTATTGCTTTCATTCTATTCTATTCCGATTACACTTGGGGGAAAAATTAAGCTAACTGATATGTAATCTTCCCTCCATTGAATGTGATTCTATCACCTCGGCACCCTCCTTAGAGACAGGGTCAGGCATTCGAAGGCATCCTCGCTGCAATTTGCTTAACTGGCCCGACGTGGGCAGCGGTATTATTCATCAGAGAAGCTTATGTCCCATAGTTCGGCTATCTCCAGACATGATTAATTAATGGAGAAAAAGGGAGTCATTCTACACCTAAGTACAATTTACCTCGAAACAGAATTCTTGGAATTCTTCTGTAAAGGACAGGATAGAGTAAGTGTTCACCATCACGGTGCCTAAGCATAGGGATGTCAGCAGTTGGAAACTTGAAGAGAAGGAAGACATTTAAGCGTAACATAGTACTTGTTGGGTTTGCTGATCTAGCGCGGCTCGGGGGGGAGTAGAGACAGAAGCTAAGGAAGAGGCAGCTTGACACGCAGGCATGGAAGACAGATTTGGTGAGAGATCCTGGAGGCAGCGTGGAGGCTGACAGATGGACAATTAACAGAAATCTGGAATGAAGTGCTAAGACCCTGTCAAACGTGTTCCAAAGCTGTAATCTAGGAAGCAGGCTTTGATCTACGACTGAGGGTTGTTATGAGCTCTGTGGCAAATGGAGGGCCCCATAAATTCTGCCGACGGTCTGCCTCTTTGCCACCGCCACTGGGCTGATTGGGCTGTCCCATGACTCGGCGGCTTTACCCAGCAGCCTCTGGAAGGTACCACTTATGCCGTTCTAAACTTTATTCACTATCCAGTTGCTTGTTAATCTTGGGTTACTAACTAACTCCGAATATTTTTTTTTTAACAGCAAAAGGCATCAATTGTCGACTTGCTTTAATAGTGGAAGCCCTTGACGTCTTCTTGTAAGAAGATGGCCCTGCCACTTTAGTGGCCGCTTGTATGATAGAGAATGGCGTCATTTCTTATTCCTCGCTCTGTGAATTGCTTCTCTTAGGGTCTATCCCTACGGAAACACCTCTGTAACCAACTCTCTTGCCCATTTCCTGCCACGTCCATGCTTTCACACGAGACCGCACATGGAGTTCACCTCTCTGTTTTGAGAAACTAAACGTACGTCTGGACAATGTCCAGACACCATATACAAAAACAGAATTTTGACTCACAGCCTGCAGCAAACTGCCCCCCGGGAAGCCAACCTTTTCCTGGCGACAAACCACCCAGGATACCAGTATGCTATCAGACTCCCAGGAAGCCAGACTGCTATCTCTAGTAACAATCCAGGAAGCGAAGCAGTAATGTCTGTAACAGTCAGCCGGAAATGGCTAGGACTTGATCAAAAACTGACGGCTTCCCTAATTTTTGTCCCTGCATCGAATTTAAGACCGACCAGAGAAAGCCACACACACTCCCCTGCCAACCACTGAATGAATACCCCACTTCTAGCTAGCCCGGATGTAGCTTTCCCACACCAGCAGGCTCCAGTTTGCACAACCCAGCTCCCACTCCCCCGTCTGCCTTTGAGTCTTTGCCAAAACGCAGGTGACATGGCTGATCCCCTCCCCGCAGCAAAGCTCAAAAAACAGTCTGTGCTTCGCTCATTCGTTGGTCTTCATTTATCTCTATGATCTTTTCCTTCTCCACCTCGCTCTTTACTGTTTACTGCAGTGATTTCAAATTGCAGAAAGGGAAATATTGCTAATGTTTTTCTTCTTGCGACACCTGTAATTGTATCTCATTGATTACACAGCCCCATCATTCCGTTCACAGCCTGGAACCAGAAGAAAGACCACCATACATACACATGACTAAAAAACTCCCAGAGCCGCGGGAACATAGGAAATTTATTTCAAATGTGTATGACTTCGTTTCGAGCAAGTTCACCCCGGGCTTCATTCAGAGGGAACTGACCCTTAATTCACACATAACTGCAACGATTGTGGCTCCTGGCCGTCCGACACCAGTCAGAACAGGGGTTGTAGCCCTGAATCACCAAATTCAAACAAGATGAAACAGCCGAAGTGCATCGTGAGAACCCTGAGTCATCAAGGAAAGAGTTCCAGATCCCTCTGCTCTTGTACAAGTTGGACCACATGCGTTAGCACAAGTGCATCCCAAATGATGAAGCAAGGGACCTCGAATGTTTCTTCATGTATCTGGAAATTTATGTAGACCAGCTCATTCTCTGACGGGGCTGGATAAACTCCCTGACCTTCCGTGTCTTCATCTATAAAATGGGAGTAGAATAATGGCCCGCTTACAGGGTTGTGGCGGGGACTTGTGATTCACGATTTTCTGCCAGTAAGAACGAGTCATGCAGCATTAGGCGCATAATAAGAGCTCAACAAATGTTGATGCTGCCGTTACTATTGTTGCTGTTGGTGTTGTTGTTGTTGTTGTTGATTGTTGCGTGAGTATTGCCTTCCTAACTAGGTCATCTCCTTTTTTGAAGGCAAGAATCATATACTAACATTCTTTTTATTTTCTGTACTGCTTAGGACAGGAACGTACTTTTTAAACTTTTTTTTTTTTTTAACATTTATTTATTTTTGACACAGAGAGAGACAGAGCATGAACAGGAGAGGGTCAGAGAGAGGGAGACACAGAATCTGAAACAGGCTCCAGGCTCTGAGCTGTCAGCACAGAGCCCGACGCGGGGCTCGAACTCACAGACCGCGAGATCATGACCTGAGCCGAAGTCGGCCGCTTAACCGACTGAGCCACCCAGGCGCCCCATGGGAACGTACTTTTTATAGGTATGTAGTAAATACCTGCTGAATTAAAACCCTAATTACATAATACAGTGAAATTACATACCACGCATTACAGTATCTGTGACAGCACAATTAAAAGTATCAACATCACTTGCAAACTGCCTGTCCTTTACGGTGCGAAATCTCTTCAATACTTTACCTTGAGGCTACTACGGTTATCATCATGCTTATTTACTGTTATGACAGAAGTAAATTCCCTTTAAAAGTATTACTTTACAAAGTTCTTATCTGCCAGATCTCAATTAAAATGCGGAAAATATGACATACTTTCTTTTTCTCAAAATGAAAATGAATGACTCTAATTTACGGAGCATCTTTGTACTCTCTTCACTCATTTTAATCTCACAAAGGTAAGAGAATAATGTACCCATGATGGCAAAATCAATAGGCTCGTGTACTATTTCGACAATGTCTTTTCATAATTATATATCATCCATTCGCTGACGTAGCGAACGTCCAATATAGGGCAGAGCCAACGCGATGTTTTCTTTCTCCAATTAATCTCTCCATCTCATTTCCATTCATTGCCTTGCCTCCGCTTCTATTTCTCAGGGAGGATTTTTTTCCTAAATTAACATCATTTAAAAGAGGGGCACCTGGGTGGCTCAGTCGGTTGAGCGGTCGACTCTTGATTTCAGCTCTGGTCACGGTGTCATGGTTTGTGGGTTCGAGCCCCACGTCGGGCTCTGTGCTGACAGTGCAGAGCCTGCTTGGGACTCTCCCTCCCTCTCTCTTTGCCCCTCCCCCACTCGTGCTCTTTCTCTCTCTCTCTCTCAATTAAATAAACATTAAAAACATACAAGAGAAATAAGGGTGTCTCAGTTCATATGTAACTACAAACTATTCAGTGGGTCAACACATGTTTTATGAGACCACTCTTCTTCCCGTACAACAGGTATGTTCTGGTAGAAGAGACAATGCAAACGTGTCTTAAGCAAATGACTCTTAGATGAGTCTCTCATGCCAAGTTCAGAAAGCGATAAAAGGATCGCCTTTTGTCAATTATAAATTATAGTCATTATAAAAATGATGAAACTATTTCACAAAGACAGGAAAAAGTGAATAAAAAGAATAAAATTCATGAGTTCATCATACTATCAAAAACGTCGTTAATGGGTTAATTATAATTTAATGCCTGAAATCTCTTAGTTAATACTGCAACTAATTCTATCTCTCTATCATCTATCTATCTATATATATTTATCTATCTATTTATCTATCATCTATTATCTATCATCTATTTATCTATCATCTATTATCTATCATCTATTTATCTATCATCTATTATCTATCATCTATTTATCTATCATCTATCTATCTATGTATTATCTATCTATCTATCTATCTATCTATCATCTATTATCTATTTATCTATCTATCTATCATCTATTATCTATCTATCTATTTATCTATATATCATCTATCTATCATCTATCTATGTATTATCTATCTATCTATCTATCATCTATCTATCTATCTATCATCTATCTATGTATTATGTATCTATCTATCTATCTATCTATCTATCATCTATCTATATATCATCTATCTAGCTAGCTATCAATCATTCATCATAATCATCTATTGCAAGGAATATGTTTCTGTTTATTAAGCCACTTCACCTTGGGACTTGTTTCAACAGCTAGTGTGTGTGACCCTAACTAATACAGGTTCTGTGTCCTAGAGACAGTCACTTAAGTTTTTCTGGGTGCCACTATTTCAACTGGAAAGTGAGGATATTTCTACCGGGGCTGTTGGGAAAAGAAAGTAGCCATTCCATAGAGACGTGCTTTGTAACCTGTACATGTCACGTAAATATTAGTTTCTAGCATTATTCTCCCTGTGTGCTCAAAGTGTATTTATTTATAATATCTGATTGACACTGGATTCCTGCTATCCAGTAACCCACACATATTTACACTCTGGTTTGAATAATCCCAATTCTATTTATTTTTGTCACAGCCCCTCATTTGGCCCCAGTGGTTCTCAGCTTCTCTTCCTTGCCCTCCTGTGCCCACTTCATATCCTCACATCCTTGTGCTCTGGTTGTGCTAAAACCTGCACAAGGCCTCCCTCCCCATCCCCTTCAAAGTTCTTCATCTTCTCCGTTCCAGCTGTTATTAAAATATCACCTCCTCAAAAAAAAATATCACCTCCTCTTTTTTAAATGTAATTTATTGCCAAATTGGTTTCCATACAACATCCAGTGCTCATCCCAACAGGTGCCCTCCTCGATGCCCATCACCCACTTTCCCCTCTCCCTCACCCTCCATCAACCCTCAGTTTATTCTCAGATTTTTTAAAGAGTCTCTTATGGTTTGCCTCCCTCCCTCTCTGTAACTTTTTTTCTCTCCCTTCCCCTCCTCCCCTGGTCTTCTGCTAAGTTTCTCAGGACCCACATATGAGTGAAAACATATGGTATCTGTCTTTCTCTGTATGACTTGTTTCACTTAGCATAACACTCTCCAGTTCCATCCACGTTGCTACAAATGGCCAGATTTCATTCTTTCTCATTGCCAAGTAGTATTCCATTGTATATATAAACCATTCGTCACTTGATGGGCATTTATTTAGGCTCTTTCCCTAATTTGGCTATTGTTGAAAGTGCTGCTATAAACATTGGGGTACAAGTGTCCTTATGCATCAGCACTCCTGGATCCCTTGGGCAAATTCCTAGTAGTGCTATTGCTGGGTCAAAGGGTAGTTCTATTTTTAATTTTTTGAGGAACCTCCACACTGCTTTCCAGAACGGCTACACCAGTTTGCTTTCCCACCAACGGTGCAAGAGGGTTCCCGTGTCTCCACATTCTCGCCAGCATCTATAGTCTCCTGATTTGTTCATTTTAGCCACTCTGACCGGCATATCACCTCGTCTTTGATATGTTCTCCGCACGGTGGGAGAAGATGTAGTGAAGTCATTTGGAAAATCATTGTTTGCGCATGTAAGTCCCTTCACTCCTCTCACTGGGACACTACCACACACAGAACATGCAACTTATCCCACAGGCATGGGATGTTGATGATATTTAGACACGGTATTAACTTCTTACTCTGTGCTTCTGACCTGGATTGAATAAGAGAAACTCAGAGAAAAAGGCATGTCTCTTTAAGAGGATCCAACAGGGGCACCTGGGTGGCTCAGTTGGTTAAGCGGCCGACTTCGGCTCAGGTCACGATCTCGGGGTCTGTGAGTTCGAGCCCTGCGTCCGGCTCTGTGCTGACAGCTCAGAGCCTGGAGCCTGTTTCAGATTCTGTGTCTCCCTCTCTCTGACCCTCCCCCATTCATGCTCTGTCTCTCTCTGTCTCAAAAATAAATAAACCTTAAAAAAAAAAATTTAAAAAAAAAAGAGGATCCAATGGCCCGGGGCGGGGAGGGATGAGGTGAAGTGGAGAGGGGGTCAGGGTAGAGGGTGGTTCTGAATAAGAGAAACTCAGAGAAAAAGGCATGTCTCTTTAAGAGGATCCAATGGCCCAGGGCGGGGAGGGATGAGGTGAAGTGGAGAGGGGGTCAGGGTAGAGGGTGGTTCTGGTGATAGAGACTCTCAAGTTTCCTGATCCTTTAATAGCAATATATGGCCACACCATCCAGAAAAGTCACAAAACCTTTCATTTCTGACCTTGTATTTGAGCAAATTTCTCCCCCCGCCCAGGGACACCCTGTATTTGACACTGGTTGGAACTGACCCTGGTCTTCAACTTTTTCAAGGGTGTATTGAATTTCTATCTTCTTTTGAAGAGCTGGACACTCCTCCTTTCTCGATGTCCTGTCATTAGTAAATGTCACGGGCATCCTTTCTGCTCCATTATCCTATTTGTGAGCGAAATCTGTGACCACCCTCGCTGTGGACCTTTAAGGCAGGCCTGTCTGGTGCTGTGTGATGCAGTGGTGAGTGCAGTAGGTGATGCTACCTGAGTAGAGAGGCAGCTCATGAACACAGGCTCCTGGAAACGCTGGGCTTGCTCTGTCTTCTTCTGCCTTCTGCCTTCACTCCTGACACCTTGGCCTCATAACTGCTCCCAGAGTTGCCTCATCAGACTAGACCATCCCACTTGTAATTTTCCATGTCTTACTCTTAGCTTGAACAGGCTTTTTATGCCCTCTCTAATTATATTCGCTCTTTCCTTGCCTGCATAACTCCCTCCATCCTTCAAACCCAGCTCTGGCCTTTGGCAGGTCCTGCTGGGATGGGTACACTTTGAGGTCAGCCTTGGGGCCATGTGGGGAACTATACCTCTGGAATAACTCGTCGCTGCCTCCAATTAGCATAGGGACAAAACTGGCTTTGGCCCTGAAATCGGCACACATCTAATGCATGTTTTGAAGCAAATGTAGAACTCCTGTGACACATATTTGCTAATCCTTATTCCCCGACATGTTGGAAAACAGCAGAGATGACAATGTGCCAGTGGTCCCTATGATGACAGATTTCTACATTCAGAATGTTTTTTCTAGAATTTTTTTTTTTTTCATGGAACGGAGAGGACCATCAGGATTAAGTTCCTGGAATATCATCCATCTGTCAATACTGAAGCCCTGCTTGGTATAATACCCACTGCCTGATGGACCAATGGTAGAAACTGGCTGACAGTGCACTATATGAGCAAATGTCCTGTGGTGAGCACATAGTGGTCAAAAGACATAATTTAAGACAATACAGACGGTCTATGGAATTCTGGGAAACAGCCGGAACCATCTGGCAGCTACCAGAAGGGACTTTTTTGGGGAGGAGGGGGGAAAGGCTGTATATCACCAGGTCTCAAAATTATACCTTCAGAAACAAATGCAAACCATGCATGTTATATGTTGTGTGTATATATACCTATATTCTGACTATATTCGGTAGAGACAGAAGCCGTCATACACAGGAGGGATAACTAAGGATCACTTTTGTGCGTTGCAATTCGCACGCCAGTTAATTGCTTGTATAAAAGTTTCTGCCTTGAAAACAACTTGTAGACCATGAGAATATCTTTCCTTTATGCGGTTTCTAGTTAAAATTACAAATCGCATGGGCATTCTAACATAGTTTCCTATACTAAGGTACTAATGGAGGCTGAAACCTTGACTTTAACAATTTATCTTAAGTACAGACAGAGAAGCACACCTGTACATAAATGTACTGATTGTTCTAATTATGCGACAGAGGTTAGGGCCATTTGTTTATCCGCATATTTATCCAATCATCAAATATTTATTGAGGGCCTCTACATTTTGGGCCAGTTCTAGGTACTAGGGGACGCAACGGTAAAAAGTAGACAAAGTCCCTGCTCTCATGGAGATTGTATCATGGAAAGGAAAAAAAAAAGAATAATAAACCACTAAACATAAAGCCTGCCAGGTACTGATAAAGGCAAAGAAGAAATATAAAATAGGGTAAGGCGGATCAATGGTATAGGGACGCTGAGTTAGACCCAAATAAAGTGAGGGAGTGAGCTGGGATGACATAGGGGGGGAAGAGCCTCCAGCCGGCAGAATAGTGAGTGCAAAGGTCCTGAGGTCAGATCATGCCTTGTATGTTCTTGAAATAGAAGAGGGCCAGAGGAATAGGACTGAGGTAAAAAAGGGAGAGAGAGAGATAAAAGCTAGCAAGCAAGGTCAGAAGACCGATTATGTGAAGTCTAGAAGTCCCATGCTTCAGCCATAGTGCGTGTTCTGGATGGCAAAAAAAAATAAAAGTAGCATGCTTTTACAAAACAGCTCATGTATGGAGGATTCTCTGGCCTTCAGCACAGTGATAATTACTACCCTTCCAATTTCAATCGAGAAAATGTCCAGAGGCCCTAATGGGCCTTTGGTACATTTCTGCATACCTGAGTGTGGCTTAATGACGTCACTTGCTCAGGTGTTTGTTACAGCCGAACACTGCATTTCAGTCTGTAATAGAAAAGACATCGATTCTTGGGGCCCCTGGGTGGCTCAGTCTTTTAAGCGTCCGACTTCGGCTCAGGTCGTGATCTCGCGGTCTGTGAGTTCGAGCCCTGCGTCGGGCTCTGTGCTGACAGCTCAGAGCCTGGAGCCTATTTCAGATTCTGTGTCTCCCTCTCTCTAACCCTCCCCCGTTCATGCTCTGTCTCTCTCTGTCTCAAAAATAAATAAACGTTAAAAAAAATTAAAAAAAAAAAGAAAAGACATCAATTCTTGAGTGTGGCTCCTCTGCTAAGTAACTTACGTCAAGCAACAAGCTGCCTGTGTTAAGTCACTCAACAAAGAAACCAGTGATGGTCTGGAAGGTAAAAGGGGGAACGAAATTCATGATTCGAACCAGCATGTGTCACACGATTCAATGGAAGGTGGTAAAGATTAGGAAGACAATATCCATCTGTAAACGGCTTTCCCATCTTTGGGTGAAAGGGTGTTATATAAATAGCGTTACAGTGATTACATATGCATTGTTTACATTTGCATACAATTTCAGTTTCAAAACCTTAAGGATCTATTTTTGTATTTATTTCTGCTTTTTTAAGCTAGAAAAGCATCCCCGCCTGCCGGATCTGGCTGATCCTAAGGACAAGGGCGAGGGAGAAGAACGGCATCAGTCAAGCAAGGGAGACACAACACACGGGGCACGGGGCACAGGGCGCAGCCCACGGTGTCACCTTGTGATGGGCTGTATTTCCCACGTCGCCACTGCCGTCCACCTACAGTGGGACGCTGACACTCCCCCAGTGGACGTTGCACCACTGAAGCATTTAAAGCGGGAGCGTAACACAAATAATGTTGAGTTTTCAGGAGAGCACTCCAGGGTGAAGATGGACCAAAGGCAGGGAGACCAGCGGGGAGGGGAGTTGCTGGAGTAAGGCAGGAAGGTCAGGGTCAGCAGAAGGGACAGATTCGAGGTAAGGTAAAACGTGGATGCTGCAGGGCACAGAGCCTGAATCTGTGCAGGCACACAGGGGAAAGGGGAAACTGTGGAAGGTGTCTCCCACGTTCAGGGTTCCTACTTTGGGAAGAAAGGAGTTAGGGTCCATTAGATGCCAGCTGCTTGAACCACAGTCATCTAAGGTTGGTCCTTCGGTGCATCCCATCTCTCCTATCAGTGCCCCCTTGCCCATGACAGCTTCCTGACCCCGTGTCCTTGCCGGCGTGGACTTTGAAATCTAACAGAGTTGGGTTACAATGCCAGCTCTACCGCTGTCTTAGCTCAAGCTGCCACGCCACAGACCACAGTCTGGGGGACTTCCACAGGAGGCATTTCTTCCTCACGGTTCTAGAGGCTGCGGAATCCAAGACCGAGGTGTTGGCAGATTTGGTTCTCGGTCGGATTCTCTTCTAGGCTCACAGACAGCGGACTTCTTGCTGTACGTGCTCATGGAGAGACAAAGCTCTGATCTCTCTTCCTCCTCTTTCTTTAATAAAAAAGTTTGGTTATTTTGAGAGGGAGAGAGAATGTGCAAACAGGGCAGGGGCAGAGAGAGGGGGAGAGAGAGAATCCCAAGCAGGCTCCACACTGTCAACACAGAGCCCAAGGAGGAGCTCGATCTCCTGAAATCATGAGATCATGACCAGAGCAGAACTCAAGAGTCCGACGTTTAACCGACTGAGGCACCCAGGGCCCCTCTCTTCCTCATCTTATAAGGACACTAATCCCATTGTGGGGAGTGTACCCTTGTGACCTCATCTGAACCTAGTCACCTCCCAAAGGCCCCACCTCCCAGTACCATCACCCTGGGGGTTAGGGCTTCCACATAAGAATTTGGTGGGAGTCGGGGGGAATCCACAAACCTTCAGTTTGTAACAACCATCATCAGCTACTTGGTAGCAGGCAATTTACCAAACTTTTGCCATTAGTTTAACGGGAAAATAATATCTCCTTCATGCACTTGTTGAGTGGATTAATTCTGGAAACTTGTATGAAGGACTTGCCCAGACAAGAGGCTTAGTCGATGTCAGAGGCATTCTCTTTTGTTAAACATGTTTGTTTCCTTAATGAATTAATTTACCTACCAACAGCCTGCCTATTTATTAATGCTCACAAAATATTTACATGTGTGTTCTCCATTAATACTACACAAAATCAAACTCATTTTAAAACTTATCTGAGGCAGTTTTCAGAAGATATCTGGGAAACGTTGGTTTTGACCTTGTTTATCAAAGTTGCCCAAACTAGTGCTCTCGCGATCTCTCATTTTAATAAAACTAATAACTCTCTCTCTTCCAGGACATGGATAAGGACTGATTACGATCTAAAAGGAGATACTCTGTATGAATATATCGTTTTACTTCTAAACCAAGTCTTCCCTTTTGCAGTAGAGAGAACTTAATATTACCAGTAATATCTCGTATTCCACGGGAGTGACCCTTTAGCCTATTAATAACCAAAACCTATATTTAAATTCCTTGCATTTCCTGTCCCCCCATGGAGAGTCAATGTAGTATTTACAGAAGGAAATCTGCTCAGCTGCCTGTTTCCAAATCCCCTAGTTTCCAACCAATTTTATTTTCAAAGAAAGCTGGAGTCTTTATTTTGCATGTTTTGCGTGAGCCTCGGGAGCAAATTTGAAAGAGTGCCAAGGGCCAGCTTCCATCCATTTTGAAAATCCTGACAGTTTTGTTTATATTACTCTTTGGAAAACAAAGGGTTGGCCTAGGTGCAAAGGAATTCAAAAATAGAAGATCTTTAGGCTAAACCTTGTTGGATCAACGCTTATACCTGTACAGGAAGACCATTCTTTTACCATAACAGAAAGAAGACCTGAGAAGTGTCCCTGACATTAGAAAACACATTTTGAGTTATCTTGAGTCATAGAATGTCAGACCTGGTTAGATCTACATGTGGTAAAACCTAGAAAGTTAGACCTTTAGAGAACTGTGAGATGCAGAGAATTTCCAAGGGAAGGAAACTTAATTTCAAACAAGCTTTCCCCAAGTCACATATCCAGTAACGGTCAGTATGAGAACCTAAGTACTCTGATGCCTGGTCCACTACCCTGTCCCCTGTCTCTTCCCTTCCCTCTCCTTTTTCCCCTTAAAAATAATCTGGTTTTCCTAGAGCCTCAACTCCCTAAGTATAATGTGAGAAATACTTTCATATTTCTATACCTTTTGGAGAAATAAATTCAACACTTCCACAGCAAAACAGACCTGTATCGTTTATTGACTATTTTAATTGAGGTCATAACAGGTGGCGGAATAGAAATGAAACTCCAGGGGCGCCTGGGTGGCTCAGTTGGTTAAGTAGCTCTTGATTTCAGCTCAGGTCATGATCTCACGCTTCATGAGATCGAGCCCCAAGTCGGACTCTGTGCTGACAGTGCGGACCCTGCTTGGGCTTCTCTCTCTCCCTCTCTCCCTGCTGCTCTCCTACTCATGCTCTCTCTCTCTCAAATAAATAAGCTTTTTAAGAAAATGAAACTTCATGAAGAATTTTGGGAGAAAACTGTAAAAGCAGGGAGATGCCCGATGAGGTGGAGAATTTTGGTTCTGTGGAATTGTCAGGCTCAAGAGTAAACAGGCATGAGGCAAATTATATGAATGTTTTTCCCCACTTTTCAGCAAGCATTCCCTGAGCACCAACTTTTGAGGCTTATACTCTGGCAGGAGAGATAGACAGCAAACAAGATAAAGAAGGAAATAGAGAGAATCCCAGACACTGGTAAGTGCTAAGGACTCATGCTTCAGGATGTTTCATACATCTGTTGAGGACGTGTGTGTGGGTGTCGTGTGAAATTGTTCATAGGATGGTTCGGGCAGGCCTCCCTGGGATGCTGTTTGAAAAAGATCTGAAAAAGATAAGGTTCAATTAAGTTTAATAATAATTTCTCTTTTCTAAATAATATAGTGTGTCAGACTATATTAATTAGTATAAGCCTCCAAATTCTACCCTAAAATGCCATACGAATGACCACGGAGGTGGATCGACGGGGCTCATGATTTACACCATTACACCATTCCGAGAGCCTTGAAGAAAGAAATCGCCCCCTCAACTCTGGATGTGTTTCGCCCTCACGCACATCAGGTGGTCCTCACCGACTCAATAGCCCAGGTGTGGCTACGGAGCTCTGGGCCAGCGAGGAGGATGGTGTCAAAGTCAACCTGAAAACGTCCCCACCTCGCCACTTCTCTAATACCTCCATTACCTTGGATGGACTCCATTCATTCACTGAAGCCCAGCGTCCCCACCCACAGCAGAGGAGTAGGGATTAAATCAATTAGCATAATATTAGTAGCTACCATGCATGTAGTGTTTATTAAATGCCTGACACAACGCTAAGCCCTTTAGATACGTGATCTACTTCAACGCTCGTGATTAAGTCGTGTCATTGTCACCATTTCACGAACGCAGAAGCCAAGGGTTAGAAGAGCTAACAATTTTTCTCAAGGGTGGCCCGGACCCAGAATCCCGGAACTGAAGCCGAGGGTCACCACCAGGCCCATCCCCTGCCCAGGTGTCATCTCTAGAGACGTGGGCACCATCAAAGGGCCTGGAGCTCAGAAGGCGCTTGGTCAATGTTAACGTCATCTTCTCCCACCACATTCACTGTGCTGTAGGATGTGGTGACTGAAGCCATTTCCAAGTGTGACAGTGTCCCTGTGAACAGACATAATGCACTTGCTGAACTTACATTTCCAGAGGCGGGCGAGTCTTTGCCACTCAAAAGGAACAGAATAGCCAAGCCAGGGACCTAAGAGGAGCCCTCTTCATTGGCATAGGTGCCAATTAAAAAAAAAAACTGGGTTTCAGTGAGCTACTCAATGCTCTATTTGTTCATTGTGCATGACACTTTGCTCCACGATCTAGAAAAATAATGTAGGTAAAGACTGGAAAGGTCTGGAGTGACCCAAAACTTCCTGCTAAATCCTTTGTGCAAAGGGTCAGGGGAGGTGTTGAGTTTCCTGAAATCACTCTAAACTTCAGCTAAAAGTGAGCAGTATGATGAGGGGAATGTGCTCCCATCAAATAAGGTGGAGAAGGGGGACGGAAAAAGGAGGTGGACAGAGAGGTTGATGGAGAGAGACGCTGCAGGAGGAAAGGACTGGGGTATTTAGTTCACATAAGCAGCCCGCCCTTCTTCTGCCCAGGGCGTAACTCCAGTTACGGGGCAGTCCAAGGAAGGTCTTCGGTCAGAGTCTGAAACCATGGGTCCCTCAGGCATATCACTTTCTGTGCCCAGGAATCCATGTTAAGGATATCAGTGCTTTGAGGCAAGGGTCTGTCAACCACAGTCCAAATGCCTTTCCCATAAGATGTGGGCACAGCTACATGGAGGGGACTGACTGATGTGCACTGTACCCACCCTGGGTGACGGTCCTTTTAAAAACGTTAGGCATGTATGTCTCCTTAAGTAGAATAGGGAGAAACTTCTCTCTCTCTCTCTCTCCCAGATAAAGCCAAAGAATGTTGCAAGGAGATTTCTTCGGAGGCAAAAATCACAATTGAATCTTGCCCCAGAACAAGTAATAATAACAGGGATGGGAGCAGAGCTGTCCTGCTCCAGTGGAGCCTGCTGTCCGGGGACACTGCGGTGAGGCCGCCCCCCTGTGGTCGGCTCCCCAGGGGCTGTACCAGCACCAGGATGGCCTGGGGGGCTCAAGGTCTCTAGCAAGAGCGTCAAGCAAGGCAGGTAACACCTGGTGCATTGTGACTGCGTCCTTCTTCTGTATCCTGAGATTTCAGTCTCGTGGTGATGAAGGCGTTTAATTCGCTGTCTGGCCAAGAGAAGGTGGTGGTCTTACATCCGGGCAATTCTAAACCAACGCATTCCACCGTGGCTTGCCCCACTCCCTGGTGGCTGCGCATTTATTCACCAACCTGCCCAGTCCCTGAGCTTTGGAGTTTGGGGTTCTTAGTGGACAGCAAGGGAGTGGCACGCACGCTGGTGGACCATTCCCCATAGGATGGTGGGTTTGATCATTCAAACAACGGTGAAACACAAATGATCATTAATTAAATAATAGTAATAATTGCCCACTACGGAGTGTTTACTCATGGCTAGACATTGGGCTAAGTGTTTTGCCCACGTCTGTCTCATTTTATCTACCCCAGCTCAGAGAGGTAAATGCATGACATATCCTGGCTTTGGATTTGACACAAACAAGGCACAGGTGCCTTGCCCAGGGTCATCAGCTCAGGACTCAGGGTTGGAATTTGAACCAGACTGGTCTACTCCTGTTCAGAGGCTGTGGCCTGAACGATTCGTTGTACTGGCCACTCTTCATCTTGTAGGGCTCCCCTCCCCACTGGTGGCGGGGAAGGCTGGTGGCCAATGGAAGGGGCACCTCAGAGGAGAGAACAGAAATCGTAGGACAAGTATGACCTAAGAAGTATTTTATTTTATGTTTTATTTTATTTTATTTTATTTTATTTATTTTTTAACCTAAGAAATATTTTTAAAAGTCAAAAGGGCTCAAAAAAAAAAAAAAAAAAAAAAAACCACACCAGAATACAAAAGTCAGTAGTTCCTTCTTTCTAAGCCCTCCATTTGAAAGTGACTTGTCCCTGTATGAATTCAATATTAATAAATACCTGAGCACACCCTTAAAAGTTCCAAATGGAAACCCATGCATATTTGGTATACACATATAATATTGATTTTGTATGTATTTGCATAAAAGCTTAAGTTTTCCCACTTGAAGAAGAAAAGTAAGGGAGTGTCCATTCTGCAGACAAGTGGCTGGGATCATCTTCAGATTCCCATGAACAGAAATTCTTTCTTCTCCCATGAGATCTCTGACCTCTTTCTCTCTACCCCCTTCTTTTCCTTCTACTCCCCTCTTTCTTTCCTTTTATAAATCCCTATTCTCTCTCTTTAGAAATATCTGCTTTTTTATACATTAAACGGTGGATATACATTTATTGAATGAACTCTTTTGATGCCGTTCTTTATTTTAAAATTTGTGAGTTGACTGCCTCCTCTAAAGAAGCCCCAGGAAACTCAAAGCAGTTATATATAGGCCCTGATTCTACCCACATTGGGTCAGTGTCCTACTTATGTTATGTAACCATGTCAACCGGTCATTGTTTATGCCACAGGGCTATCTCCGAAGTGAAATCCCTGTCCTCCTTGGTTCAGGTGACCCCATCTCTCTGGCCCAATGTCTTCTCTGAGACAGGCTCAAACACTGCCAGCATCCGGTGGGCATCTCAGACTCATTTCATCACCTCTACCACTAAAAACCATTCTTCCTTTGGCATTCTTTCTTCCAGTGGTTAAAATCATCTCGCAACTAGCCATGCAAGCTAAAAATCTCAAATTTTCTTTTTCTTTAAAATTTTTTTAATGTTTATTTACTTTTGAGAGACAGAGAGAGAGAGACAGAGCATGAGCAGGGGAGGGGCAGAGAGAGAGAGGGGGACACAGAATCTGAAGCAGGCTCCAGGCTCTGAGCTGTCAGCACAGAGCCTGATGCAGGGCTTGAACCCATGAACTACAAGATCATGACCTGAGCCAAAGTCGGATGCCCAACCGACTGAGCCACCCAGGTGGCCCAAAATCTCAAATTGTCTTAAACTCCTCCTTCAACTAAAGTCCAACATCCCATGAGTCACCAATTTCTGCTGATACTATATCCTAAGTATGTCCTGAATTACTACCTCCTGTCCATCGCAACCTCCATGGCACTGGTTTCTGGTTTCTCAGACCACAGTTGACCATTGAACAACATGGGTTTGAACTGCACTGGTCCCCTTACGTGTGAATTTTTGTCGGTAAACACAATACACACTGTAAATGTATTTTCTCTCCTTTAAGATTTTCTCATAATAATTTCTTTTCTCTAGCTTATTTTATTGCAAGAATGCAGTATATAATACATATGAATAAAATATGTGTTCATCAACTGTTTATATTATCAGTAAAGCTTCTGTTCAACAGCAGGCAATTAGTAGTTAAGTTTTGGGGGAGTCAAAATTATATGTGGATTTTCAGCTCCATGGAGGGTCCATGTCCCTAACCCCCACATTATTCAAGGGGCAACTGTAATTGTCAACACAGTCCCCCAGTGGTTGCTCAGGCCCAGTCTAGTCTTCCTCAAATCCATTCCCTACACAGCCACCAGGGGGATTCATTCAACATGCAGTCCGGCCATGACATTCCTTGGCTTAAAATTTTTCAGTGCACCAACTATCTATGGAATAAAGTTAAGCTCATTAATAAGATCCAGAGGGGCCATGCCTTTAGCAATGTAAGACTCTGTGAAGTCTCCATCTAATTTTGCTGTCTTTTTCCTGAAATGTCTTTACCCTGCCCTTGTCCTACCCAACATTTCCCCCCCACCTCCATACCCCCAAACCCCACTTCACCCTCCAACTTCCCTTCCAGCCTTTTCACACTCTGCCTGGGCACAACACCTCCAGGAAACCATGCCCCTCCCCCACCCACCGTTCCATGCACCCCTGGCATCCTGGGCACATCTCCATCATTGCATTTCTCTCTCTATTATAATTATCTGCCTATATGTCTCTCTTACCATTCACCTGTACGCTCATGAAGGGCAGAAAACATCCATCTTGCATGTTCTATCTCTAGCACCTAGGCTTTACCTGGCATGTAATAAAACTCATTTTTATCTCTCTGGCTCCCACTACAGGTAATAAGACTATCACAGCTTCACAAAATCAGAGCCACTCCTTCATCTCTTAAGGTTAAAATCTATTCATGTAGACTTCGTTTAGTGGTTTACTTTACTGTTTAATTGTAAATCTTACTCTATAGTAAGAATATTACTATTATCATTAATGTGATTATTATTGTTTATTATTATACACCACTCTTAAAATTTGGCCATTCGTTTATCGCTAAGCATGTACTGATTGCTTTCTTTATGCTTAAACAACACTGTGACTGCTGAGAATCCAAAAGCGAAAGACTCAGTGTCTGCCCTCATGACAATAAAGTATTTAATTATTAATTTGGTAACTTGGTAAAAATAAAAATCATTGGGGCATATGCTAGGAAATGTGGAGGAAATGATAGTGGTAGCTAATGAATGATAGGCAAATCATTTGAAAAAGGCTACATTCATTAAATGCTCATTATGCAGCCGGCTCTGTTTTAGGTACTTGATGTATTTTCTCTTCAGTTCTTACTATAGGCTCTGGGAAGAAAAATAACTTTTCTAAGTTAGCAAAGTTTAAAACCAGGTCTTATCAGATTTCAAAACCAGAACCAGAAGAGAAACAAAAAAAAAAACAAAACAATACACTACAAAACACCTGCACGGGTCAACGTTTTCTCTAAAGAGCTCATGAATGCAACAGTGGAGACGTGCAGGCACCTGATGGCAATGTCACATTTATGCTCAAGCAAGTTGTGCAGAATAATTAAAAACCTAGTAGATGTGCTTGGTTTTAGCTTAAACTCTGCAAACTGCACGGCAATGCTGGTTCTTTCATGGCATCCAGAAGCTCAACTTGGCTGTCGCGTATGACACTGGCTACTAGAGAATGTGTATGAGTGCTTCAGAAATACAATTTGCTGGTAGAGAAAATCTTTCAATACTGAGGATCCATGGGAACATGCAGTAGGAGGAGCCTTGGTAACCAGGAAGCCTATATCCGTTGAATAAGGCAATTGGAAGTGGTGGGAAGTCACTTGGAGCCTGGACTCCACTTCCTGGGGTAGGGACAACAGCATGGGGACCGATGGAGGGCAGGGGGCTGGGAGGAGGAAGGAGTACCTGATTTCAGGTAGCATGGGGTTCTCAGACTCATGGGGACAAGTTTGGCACACCTCTTCCTCAGCTTCCAGTAAAATCTGAGCCCCAGCACCAGAGAAAGGCTGTCCGGGAGCATTTCTGCTACCGATGTCTTTATCAAAGCGTGAGCATTCTTTTCTACTCCAGAAAGAATCACTTGTTCCATGAGATTATTTGCAAGGCACTGAAAAGGGGCCATTAGAGATCTTGCCTGGGAAGAGAAAAGAAGCACTTCAAGTTTGTACTTTGTCCTGTACTCACGTACAACCGATCCGTGACAACTGTGTGTAACGGGCAGTCTACCAGAGGTGATGGGATTACACACACTGATTATTTGGTTGGAACGAGCTGTTCCAGTGTGTTTAAAATTCGTTCAGATCCATTCTTACGGGCGCCATGCAAGAGAAAAATAATTTTTCGCATTTGGAAAGGAAGAGAGGTTGTGAGAGCAGAGAGATCACACCTTATCTCCCTCCCCCCCCACTCCACCCCGCCTTTCAACACAGAAGGAAGACTCAACTGAAAATTTTAGTCTATATCGACTTAACAACTTCACTGCAGGAAACACTTTGACTTGTTGAAGAGAAAGATAAGACCAAGTGAAAGCAGTAGAGGAAAGACAAGGTCTGTACAAGAACGTAAGATGACCTTGGAGAGATCCCAGCCAAATTCGATGTTGTGTCACCGAGACAGTAACCCCTCCGCTCCTGGCTTTCATCTTCTCCGAATAAAAAGTGACTTTTGCCTGCATTAAAGTTCATCATAGATCTTTGAGAGAAGACACTCGGAACATGATGCAATCTAGGCAGTGCCTGAGAACAAACATGACAGAGCCATGTCGGCCTTTTTTTCCCTTAGTGGTCAGTCTGAAAAAATATGAGGTGTTGAATAGAATTTTATTGGTACTTTAATTGCTGTTATAAAAACAAACTCAGTAAAAACTAATATGGCAGCTACCAAAAAGGTGTGTATTTCTACCATCTATAGGACTAAATGGAATAGATCCATCGTCTTTGCGAAGAAGCATCCCAGGAAAATAACAAGGCGGTATGCTGCCATTGTTTTGCATTTGGCTTTCATGGTGGAGACAAGTTGAATGGTAACGTTTTACTACCACTGAGCTGAGAAAGGAATAGAATATTTGTAAAGGAAGGGAAAAATGTAGAAGAACAACTAAAACTTTCAGATCACCCCAACACTCCATTTTTTGCAAATCATTTTTGTACCGAAAACCTTAAGAAAGTCACTAACATCGGGTGGATTCACTTGACTTGTGTTTTTGCCACTCTCTATGCTTTTCTGTACCAGACTCTACTCGCACTGGTCTTTGAAAATCCCCTGCCCGAATATAGTACAAGACAAGGCGAGCTGGAGGCCATGAGCTCCAGAAATACCTTGCACATTACCTCATTTGGTGTCTGCTGTCTCAGATTCTGACTCACATTCATTCTCTACTGTATCTTCTGCCTCAGATCCAGCAGCTGGACGCATAAGCAAACGAAGTCTCGGGTCCTCAGCTTTCATATCACCTCAGAGACTTTGAGAGGGGTCTCTTCCTTCTGAAAAGGCTTTCCCATAGACCAAATGATCGGTGATCAGTAACCAACACGCCTTCTGGCATAAGCAACACGTGCCTTTACTTACATATGGCCCTCAAGGCAGCTCCCTCTGGGAATGGCCCAGTTTGGTGAGCAGTTTATGCAAAAGACTGTGGACTGTGGACTGAAAAATCTGACATATTTCAGATTATTTGCAGCAACTCCTGATTTTCCATCCGTGGCAAACTGGTCCACCTTGTACAGTCTCTCATGCTATAGCCCTTCTCCCAGGCCCACTACTCATGTATTCAGCAGGTGCTTAAATGTCTACCTTGTTCCAAGCTTAGGCAGTCAAAATACAATGATAAAACAATAATAGTCCCTGCTATCCAGGATGCATGGCTGAGATCCTTCAGTTTGGGGAAACCAGGAACATGAAAGGCAAACAGTTTATACAGTTTTATATCTGCACTTTTTAAAAAAACCTTTTTTTAATGTTTATTTATTTTTGAGAGAGAGAGACAGAGTGTGAGTGGGGGAGGGGCAGAGAGAGAGGGACACACAGAATCCGAAGCAGGATCCAGGCTCCGAGCTGTCAGCACAGAGCCCAATGCAGGGCTCGAACCCACAAACCATGAGATCACGACCTGAGCCAAAGTCGGACACTTAACCGACTGAGTCACCCCAGGCGCTCCCTATGATGGCATATTTTCTAACTGGTGGCCCAAGCCAAACATCTATGAAGTCTCTAAAGGAAAAAAAGAAATGTTGCCCTCTTTATTTGAGAAGAAGTATATAGGACAAAAGTGTTAGAATAATGAATTCATGCTCATTCTGGTCCTCGTAGGCTACTGTATTAAAATCAAATCAAGGATAATGGACTTCCTTCATGGTTTAGAGATTTAGGTCTTGATTTTTTTTTTTAACTCATTTTATGGATTTTTTTTTAACTCATCAAGCTTCCAAATCATTAATAAGAAACAGCCACTTACTTTCTCCCAAAGCTGTAAGGGTCTATAGGACCCTTTCTTTCCTAGCTCCATAATTACTGATGTCATTCAATGGTATTTAACGTCTAAAGAGAGGTAATAGGTTGACAGTGGGAACGAAGACAACAGTTCATAGAAAACCTTGCAGAAGAGCCCGTTGCTACTTAAACACAATTTGAAATTCAAAATCCTCTTTAATATTCAGCAGCTGAAAGCTGTCTCTGACTCCACTTAATCTTGACCTTAAATGAATGTGGATCGTTTCCAGAGGTCTGGATGACACCAGAAAATGATAACATTGGTGGGAGCCAGTAACAGAAAAGGACCATATCTATTCCCACACCTATACCTATACCTACGTTAATACATGTACCTATTCTTATTCCTATAGCTTCTTGAGGATATATCTGGTTATCTGTAGGATCCTTAACACAGCCAAAGTCTGCTCCATAAATATTGCAGAATCTATGAATATACAGTTCTCCCGGAATTAAGAATGAATTATGATGACCACGGAAAGTGGCATAATACCAATTTGCTGTCACCGTGCCCAAAACACGGTTTGCATTGTTTTAAGGGAAAGGATCCTTTATTATAATGGATCACCTAGTATGTACTAAGTCCTGCCTTCATTTCTATTTTAATTGAGCATTCTAAAATTGACATTCGTAGTTGATATTACATTTTTTTTCCATTTCAAACAACGCGATCAGAAACCAAAGGATATATTTAGAATTAGAAAGTAAAAACAGTGCCATTACACCTATGAAACATCTTTTTAATTTAGGAGAATCCATAGACAGCTGGGTCAAGTAGAATGTACTAGATGAGTTGAGATGATGATTCTGGGTCAGGTCCATGCAAAGATACAGGTCTAGGTATCTTTACAGGAGTTAGGGCGCTCATCCAATGCTCTTAGAGAAAAATCTCTTATGAGGTTCTAAATTAGACATCCAAAGATACAGAATCAGGGCATCCAGAGCCAGAGTGTGAAAAAGCAAATAAAAAAAGGAGACATTCCTCAGGATCTATGGATTTCTCTACAATAAATGTGAGTCATTCTGTCATGTTATTGTTGGAAGAGAGATAATTTTGGTTTTACGTGTGGAAACCAACGTGCTGCATTCTTTCTGGGGGAGAAAAAAAAAGGAGGTTCTTTGATTCACATGTAGTTATCCTTAAGCTGTCTCCAAAGTTCACACTTTTAAAATATCCAGAACTTTCTAGTCAAACCATCAGAAACCTAAGACACTTTCTCTGAAAGAATTGTGGAATTTTAAAATGACCTTGAAAATTCATATGAACTTCAATGTGATTCAGATTTTAGTGGATACGAAACGCATCGTGCAACTTGCCTATGCTAGAGAAAAGACAGAGTTAACTTTTCAGATAGTTTCCCTGATCCAGAAGATGTAAAGAAAAAATTAATAAGTAATTAATTGTTCCTTAGCTACTGAGTGTGTAGTTTCCCGCTCACATTCTTACGCATTAGAATGCCTCAAGTCAAATGGTGCTATTTAATGATGTGCAATTCCATGGACAAATGAAAGCAGCCAATACGGATATAAAGCAAGTATCACAAGAGTTGACACGTCAATTCTATAGAATCCCAAATCTAAATAGAACACTAAGTTTGATGGGGCTACATCATTGGCTAGCTGTAAACTAAGTCTATTTCACTTTGAATAAGTCTCTGTGGACATTTTCTGGTGCATCTTCAACTGATGCTGAGTATTTCTAGAGATGCCAGGAGGTTGGAAAGAACACGACTTATCATGAGAGAAGTCCCAAAGCTTAAAACTCAAAATGGCAATTTGAAGTTGTCAATTTATAAGCCACATGAGTAGCATCATGCACTTGGCCCACAAATGGGTGGCCCACTGGGTGGACAGCCAATCATAAGAACCAGGAATTGAGAGACTCAACCGAAGTTGAGGTCACATGAAGTCAGGCCTAGGCAGCCATTTTGACTATGTGTAACTGGAGTGGGCCAAGCTAGTTCACAGAAAGAACAATGATGTTGCCATGAACAACCACAACCAAAGACACAAAAGCCCAAGAGATTCTGGCACAAGCCCCCTGTAAAGGGGGAAAGGATTGTTGCTTTATCTCCCATGACTTCCCAATTTCAGATTTAGCTCTTTCATGGTATTGACTATATTCACATCCTTGAATTGTAAAACATGCCCTTTTCGTTAGCTTGAGTTGGTATCATTTTATTACAGCAAACAATTCCTGACCAGAATACGGGCTTCACAAAAGTGGGGGCATTGCCTGTTTTGGCCATGACTTAAGAACCACACTTAGCAACCAACAAAGACGTTGAATGAAATGACTACAAGGAGAGAAACATAAATTGTGCCAAAGGATTCTGTGAAGGATAAGATAGTGAAGATAGAAATGGAGAAAGGCCTTCAACATTGAGTAGGACTTACATGACAAAAGAAGAAGCTTTTAGGCAGGTGGAGGCACCAGCAAAGTGTTTTTCAGATTTTTGTTTAACCGACGTTTAGTGTGTACCTATGATCCAGCAATGATGCTAAGTGATTTCAGACATAATTAACAGAGGGGATCACTTTGCTCTCATGCCTCTCTTCCTTAACCACACCTTAAAAATCTTACCTTCCTTTGCCATTCTAGGGTCCCAGATGGTCTGCCTCTATGTCTCCACTGAGACATAAGAGTAAAGTGGCGTCTGGGAAGGAATGGCTCACACGTCAGTATAGAATAATTTTGCTCACGGCCACCTACTGTGAAATTACAGCCTGCCTGCCTTGGTCATTTTAGCCCTTTATATATATTTCAAATTAACATGGACAGAAGTGAGTCTGGAAAAATTAGAGAAAAAAAGAAATACAAGTGTAACTTATGTGAAGGAATATGAAGTTTAAAAACATGCTGATACATATATCCACCTGTATGAGAACATCCGAATTATTTACATGCAGGTGCCCCTGTGAAACATATATAAACAAAAAAAACCCTGAAGATAAATGAAGCAGAGTAAATATATGAGTACTTTGAGAAGTAAAAAGGCTCTGTATAAACACAAGGCACTTTTATTGTTATGTATTATTTTGATACACAATAAAATATTCATCACTGAATGAGAGGCATGGAGGGGAAAGCTGTGTGCAATGCAATTTGATTTTCAAACCTGGCTGACAGGTCTGCTAATTCTGAGCTACGATGCTAGCAGTGGAAATCACACATATGTGTGGATGTCAAACAACAGAAATTAAGTTACAGAACAGAGGACGGATGCTTTTGGGTGGGGATGAATCAGCTTTTCAGAAAGCATATTTAGTATTGCATGCCAAGGAAAAGGAAAGATTACAAACATTATTGGAAACTGGCCCTCATATGAAGGATGATAAGTGTCCCAGGAAGAGACTTCCAGGATCTCTCCATTGGATCTTTGGTAGGGGTAAATAAGAAGGAAAAAACAAACAACCCAATGTTAGGTAGTCCCATTCTGATTACTCAAAGTAGCCCAGTAGAGCTCTGTGGCCCTTAAGAGAAAGGACAAAACACAGTGCTTGTAGCTGTGAACTACAGAAGAGACCAGATCTTTCATCTGGCAGAAAACGCAAGGTGAATGGAGGCATAAAGGAGACTGAGAGGTTCCAGCACCATAACCTTGAGTGGTTAGTCACATTTTGTGTTAAGAGAATATGGGACTTGGAGTTGGAGGGCCCAGGCTTCCCCTCAACTGTATCACTTGTGGGCTATATGAGCCCAAGAAAGACATTTAATTTCTCGCCTTGGTTTCTTCATCAGAAAAATGATAATAATAATGGCTTTCACCCTAAGTTAGGAATTCTGAACTCTAAAGAGCTAACAGTGCTTGTAAAAGTACTTTCAAAATGGAGTACTTTCAAAATGGGTGTCATAAAACCCATCAGTAAGTAAAAATCCCTTGAGGAGTCCCAAGGCAAGTTTGGGGTGAAGCAATTTGGGAAGTAGTTTAAGTGGCAGGAAAAGGGGTCACACTCCCAGATGATTCCAGAAGCTTCTATCTCACAGCCCCTCCATCTTGCCACCTACACTGACCACTCAATAAACCTCAGGCTTCATTTGCCACTTGGAGGCACATTTTCATTTTCAGAACTCCCCTTGTTATTCTTATTAACCCAATTTCTCCTTTTGGCTTAAAAATATTGGTGAGGGGGTACAGGGAAGGAGGAAAAAGACAATAGCAATACTTGGGGCAATTTTCTTGGCCTGGTCTCTACAGAACGCCCTTGCCTTTCCCTTACCCTCCTGGCTTGGATTTTAGGCAATCCTCTCCAGACACAAAGATGTCTTATCTCTCCCTCTACAGGTCTGTACTGACCTCACCCTAGGGAATCTCTTCCAAGAAATCTGGAACACAGCGAATAAAGCAGGACCTCAGTGGTGCTCTGGGCATTGGGTATGGCAGCTCTCATTATTCTTATGTTGCAAATGAAGAAGGTTGGAGCTAAAAGATTGAGTGGCCGATTCAAAGAACCACCCTCTGAGTCATTGTTGAAGCTGAAAATGGAATCCAAATCTCCTCAAGCTGGACTCAAAATTCAACAATGTCTTCTTGAGGTCCAGATACCCCCCAGAACCTTCATCAGTCTCAATGGTTTTCAGAGGAATTTGCTTTGTACATCCTGGTTTGAGGAATAGAGGAAAATTTACATGTCCAGTATTGGCGGGCAGGAGAAACCGTTTCAAGGGATGAGGATAAGGAAGCCTTCTGTTCTAGAAGTCACAAAGTCGAGAGCTCATCAGTCCATTTGGACTGTCTTCAGGTACAACTGGCCACAAATAGATGGGACCAGCACATTCTTTCATCCTTTTTCAAAATTACGCTCTTGCCACGACATACCGGGGAAACCCCACCGTATTTCTTTCTCGCACTCACCCTTGCTCTCTGTGCTTCCCTAATGACCTGCCTCAGGTTTTGTCCCCTGCTACCGAGCACCAGGCAACAGAAGATTCTCATCCACACCAACCTGGCTCTGAGTCCTCCCACAGGCCCTACTCTGTGTCTTCACTTCAACGGTATATGCCAGATGCTATCAGGTGCCCAGGACACCACAATGAACAAAGTATATACAATCCCCAAATGAAAATATAAAAGGTAGAGACTGTCAAAGGGGGAAAAAGGATAGGGATGGAAGGGTCTGATCTGTGTGTGTGTGTGTGTGTGTGTGTGTGTGTGTGTAGAAAGGTCTGATCTGTGTGTGTGTGTGTGTGTGTGTGTGTGTGTGAGGGTCTGATTTGTGTGTGTGTGTGCGCGTGTGTGTGAGGGTCTGATCTGTGTGTGTGTGTGTGTGTGTGTGCGCGTGTGTGTGGAAAGGTCTGATGTGTGTGTGTGTGTGTGTGTGTGTGCGCGCGTGTGTGTGGAAAGGTCTGATCTGTGTGTGTGTGTGTGTGTGCGTGCGCCCACGCACGTATGCACACATGCAAGCTCACTCTACATGGTCAGCAACGATGAGAGCTGAGTGGATGCCAGAGAAAGTAAGGGAGTAAGCCACGTGGATAACTGGAGTAAGAACATTCTAGGAAAACTCGTGCATTCTAAGCACACTGGTACAGAGAACAGGTGGTGGACACCGAGACTGGAGAAGCATGAGGGAGGGCAGAGTGAAGAGAACTGTCAGAGGCTGGTTGCATGGAAGGCTGAGAAGTTTGTATAAGGCTTTGAGGATTTTGAATGCCATTTAGGAAATTCAAATTTCAAATGGAAAGCCACTGGGAGGTGGTTTTAAGTACCCCCCCCCCACTCTGCCCCGCAAGTCGTTGGTTTTAAGCACAAATTAAAATGATCTGGCTTGTGGGGCGCCTGGGTGGCTCAGTCGGTTGAGCGTCCGACTTCGGCTCAGGTCATGATCTCACGGTCCGTGGGTTCAAGCCCCGCGTCGGGCTCTGTGCTGACCGCCCAGAGCCTGGAGCCTGTTTCGGATTCTGTGTCTCCCTCTCTCTCTGACCCTCCCCCATTCACGCTCTGTCTCTCTCTGTCTCAAAAATAAATAAACGTTAAAAAAAAAATTAAAAAAAAATGATCTGGCTTGAATACTGTGGCTACTGGGTGGAGAAGAGATAGCTGGACAGGGAGACAAGTCATGGTACCAGTGGTCCAGGGGACAAAGGATGGTGGCTTGGACTTGGGTGTTTGAGGTCAAGACCATGAGAAGAGGCTGGGTGAGGCATTGTTAAGATCGAGCTAACCAGAGCTGATGACAGGTTGCGTGTATAGTGTGAGAGGAAGGGAGGAGCTAAGGAGGGCATGGTAACTCTGGGCCTGATCCAACAGGGATCTTCAGTCCCACCTCGAAAGGGGGGCACCCCTGGGGCAACAGGTCTCCAGGAAAATTCAAGAGTTCTCTTTTGGACTTGCTAAGTTTGATGTGCCTGCTCAATACCCAAGTCGAGATGCCATTTAGGTATCAAGAGCAGGAGAAACGGGGCCAGCGAAAAGAGCTGAGAGGTGCAATTAGCGAGCTCAAGAACAAGGAAGAGCCAGGATTAATTAGCTGGGAGACATGTGGACCATTTATTTTAAGTTGCTGTACACACTGTAGGATTTTTTTTTTAATAGAGAAGAGTTTTTTTTTTCCTTACTCCAAAGAGAATATGAGGGTTTTTAAAATTATAACACCCAAAAAGGTAAGATAAGAATCAGAATATTTAATATTCAGTTTCCAGCCACCGCCTATTTTGTCCTAAATGTTCATGCATGCACATGCGCATGTAATAATTATTGTTAGAATGTTTCTTGAGTGATTCTCAAGAATCACTCAAGAATCACTGCCTGTGTGCAGGCAGGCAGGCACCGGGCGTGCATCGGTGTGCACTGTCTCCCTTACTCCTCGCCGCTGCGTGGCCGACAGATCCTGTAAGCACCCCCCTCCTAGCGTTGTTCTTGTGACAGAGGTGCGTGTGCCTGGGACTCGGGGTTTTGGATTCCAGAGCCTGGCTTTTGCCTACTACCTTCTCAACCTTCACAGAATTGCCATTAGAAGGCGCATGTTAAGCAGCAGGAGCCCCCATGCACCGCTGGTGGGAATGCAAAATGGCGCACCCAGTCTGGAAGACAGTTGAGTGGTTTCTTACAAAGCTAAACATACTCTTACCATACACTCCCGCAATCGGGTTCCTCGACATTTACCCAAATGAATTTAAAACGTTTGTCCATGCACGTGGATGTTTATAGGAGCTTTATTCATAATAGCCCAAACTTGGAAGCGACCAACGAAAAGACAAGGAAGACGTGTAAATGTGTATTACTAGGTGAAAAGAGCCAATCTGTAAAAGCTACATATTGTATGATTCCAACAATATATGTTCTGAAAGGCAAAACTAGCAACTGTACAAGAGAACAGTGGTTGCCAGCGGTTTGTGGACAGGGAAGGGTGAACAGGTGGAAGGTAGGGAATATTTAGGGCAGCGAAATTATTTTGGATGATACTATAATGGTTTTGTATGATCCTGTAACGTTTGTTAAACCTATAGAATGTAGAACGCTAAATGTGAATCTTAATATAAGTGCTGGGATTTGGGCGATAATGATGTGTCAGTGTGGGTTCGGAGATTATAAAAGTGAGAGAGCTGCATGGGCAGGGCCTTCACAGACAGCTCTGGGGGCCTGGAGGGCAGAGAGGATGGAACCAAAGAGGATTATTTTCCAGTTCCAAGATCCATGGAATTCGCCTTGCTCAGTTTTGGACTACGTTTTTGCTCTTTATTTTTTATTGTTATTTTTTTTTTTTAGTGTGTATTTTTGAGAGGGAGGGAGAGAGAGAGAAACAGAGCACGAGCAGGAAAGGGGCAGAGAGAGAGGGAGATACAGAATCTGAAGCAGGCTCCCGGCTCTGAGCTGTCAGCACAGAGCCCGATGTGGGGCTTGAACCCATGAACCGCGAGATCATGACCTGAGCCGAAGTCAGATGTTTAAGTGACTGAGCCACCCAGGCGCCCCTGGACTATGGTTTAACCCCCTTCCTTCTTTCCTACTTCTCCCTTCTGGAATAGGAATGTCCATCCTATGCTTGATCCATCGTATTTTGGAAGCACACAGCTATCTGTTTTCACAGGTTCACAGCTGGAGAAGAATTTACCCTCAGAATGAATCATACCTCAAGCCTCACCCATATGTGATTTAGATGATATTTAGATGAGACTCTGGACTTTAGCCTTTACGTTGAAATGTGTAAAGACTTGGTTGGGGAGCTGTCGTGACGGAATGAATGCATTGCGCATGTGAGAAAGATGTGGATTGTGGAGGGTCAGGGGTGGAGTGTTTTGGACTGAATGTTTGTGTTCCCTCAAAATTTGTGTGTTGAAGTGCTAATTCCCAATGTGGCTGTTTTGAGAGATGGGGTCTCTAGGAAGTAATTATGGTTAAATGAGGTCATTAGAGTGGGGCCTCTGATAGGGTCTGATAGGACTCATGTCTTTAAAAGAGACAACAGAGAGGGGTGTGTGTGTGTGTGTGTGTGTGTGTGCGTGCACGTGCGCAAGTGTGTGTATGCACGCACGCACACATGTGCACACATGTGTAGAGGAAAGACCACGTAAGGTGAGAGCAGGTGGCGATCTGAGAGCCAGGAAAAAAGTCCTCATCAAGGATCAAGTCATCTGCACCTTGATCTTGGATTTCTCAGCTTCCATAACTGTGAGACAGAAATTTCTGCTGTTTAAGCTGTGTGTAGTCTGTGGTGTTTTGTTAAGGCGGCCACGGGTGGACTCGTGCAGCGTCCAATATCTTTCATTCAGCTTCTTAGCTGTTTGAACTGTGTTTTTATATTTATTTTTAACATATATGTGGTGGCATTTGGAGATGGGGCCTTTGGGGGGGGTCATCAAGGTTAGATGAGGTCATGAGGGTGGAGGCTCTGTGATGGGATTAGTGTCCTCATGGGAAGAGATGCCAGAGAGCTTGCGCTCTCTCTCTCTCTCTCTCTCTCTCTGTGAACATACAAAGAAGAGATCATGTGATCACACAGCAAGATGGCTGCCACAAATGTGCCAAGAGAAGAGACCTCAGAATGAAGTCTACCTTGCTGGAACGCTGATCTTGGACTTTCCAGCCTCTAGAACTATGAGAAAGAAAATGCTTGTTGTTCAAACCGCCCAGTCTGTGGTATCATGTCATGGCGGCTGAGAGGCCTATGGCATTCATTCCAGTTTTCCTCAAGTAATGGAGACCTTTATATAGAAATGTTTTGATAACACTTCCGATACTGTCCACAGAATAAGTTCCTAGAACTAAAACCTGAATGCAGTCTTCCCGTGCTGCTCTCTGCCAACCATCCTCTAGAACCCTGGGACCGTTTCAGAATCTTCACGCCGTGCAGGCACGTGTTCCTTCTCCTGCATGCTCGCCAAAGTTTTGAGTTATTATTTTTTTAATTATTACCATTTTGAAAGTGATAGTGGCATCTCGCCAAATATTCTATTTGTATTTCTTGGATCAACAGTTAAAACATTTTTATCTACTCAAAAACCCCCTTCCGTTTTGGAATCACCGTCCAAGTGACTAAGAGTCTAGACCACACTTCTCACTTCTTCCACCGTCTTGTTAAATGTCTCGTCTCATTTCCTCTCTCACGGGGGATCCACCAAGCCCTGAGGTCAGCCTGTCTCCCTCTAAGACTCAGAAGACAATCAGTGCGGACACAGTTGGGATGGAACCGAGGCAAAGCTCCTGCGGGTTGGTCCCCACCAGACCCTTTGTATTCATAACCTTATACACAGTAGAAGAAGGACACCAGGAGGTGCCGATATGGACTTCTACTCCCAGGTGGAGGCTCTGAGGGGATGCCTACCAACCCGGACAGGAACAAAGCTCCAGAAGCCTGTGGGGGACTTAGAAGAGATTCAAATGGGATTAAGTTGAAAGAAACTAAGAACAAAGCAAGTGTTTAATAAGTGAATAACTGAACGCGCGTAAGTTGCCTTCATCTTTTGGCGCTTAAAGCTGGCACTAACGAGTTGGGAATATAAAAGAGGTTATTTATTTAATTAGTAATGTTTTAAGAAAAGGGCTAAAAGTTTACGACGTAACGGATTTGCAAATGCATGACAGCCATAATTTATTATTAATGCCAGCATTACTCTTGTTATCATACAAAGCTAGGAAGTTGAGATCAACTTTAGGGTTTAATTTACATCCTAGTTGTCATAATTATACACAGCTATAATGGCTATCATTTATTGAGCATCTCCTACGTGTCAGACGGTAATGACTTTATAAACACCATCTCATATGATTAAAATCTAGCTCTGGGGGCGCCTGGGTGGCGCAGTCGGTTAAGCGTCCGACTTCAGCCAGGTCACGATCTCGCGGTCCGTGAGTTCGAGCCCCGCGTCAGGCTCTGGGCTGATGGCTCGGAGCCTGGAGCCTGTTTCCGATTCTGTGTCTCCCTCTCTCTCTGCCCCTCCCCCGTTCATGCTCTGTCTCTCTCTGTCCCAAAAATAAATAAAAAACGTTGAAAAAAAAATTTAAAAAAAAAAAAAAAAAATCTAGCTCTGGAACTCTGAAATACCAGAGTAGGCAGCATGGACACATATTTGCATCAAGTTCCTTAAGCGAACTATGAGAAATAAGGGAGCCCTTGGCTGAATGATCACAACTCCCAAATTCTGCTATTAAGATTTTGAAAAGCAGAGAGTATAAAGTCAACGGAACCTCCGAAAAGGCCAGAAATTCCCTTTAGGCATGACACAGAATCCACACTCAGGGACGCTGGCTGTCCCGGGAGTCTCCGGGCCAGTCCCCCAAGGAACTGGGTTCCTGGGCTGAAGGGACTGCAGTGAAAATAAAGGCTAGAGTTTGACGGCTTAAGAGAAAGAAGTCTATTCACTTCTGGTTAAAGCGCTCGTGCTACTTGCAGAGAAGGGAGAGCAGTAGCAGTCCCTAGCAAGGACTGCAAGTAGCAAGGACACGAGGCAGACGCAGGGCAGGAAAACCAGCCCCTAGGTGGGAATCTCAGCACTCAGGTCAGAGACACCCAGGAAAGGTGTGTAAGCACCACGTAGGCAGGGACGCACAGGGCACACACGGAGGACAGATAGGGGAATATACGAGGAAATCTAAACGGGCATGACAAGGTACTCAGTAAATCCTTGCTGAAAGAAAGAATGCGTAAATAAGTGGACAGGTTGGGGGTTCTAGGAGCAAAAACATGACGAGCCCGAATCCATTGGAAACTCCAATCTTCTGGACACTCGTCGTCTGAGGTTAAACCAAAGCACCACTTTGGAATAAATTCCTTTTCTCAGTTATTGCTTCCTTTTTTAAGCTGAGTTTTGGCAAACGTCGTGGTCAGAAACGAAAGTCAGTGTGTTGTCTTGTGAAATGACTATTTAATAAAAAGACTTTCTTTCTTTCTTTCTTTCTTTCTTTCTTTCTTTCTTAGCCATCAGCTTCCAGAGTCTCCAAGCTAGTCCCTTGCCTGTGTGCCCTGAACTCTCCAATCCTGCCTCCTGTGTTCAGTGTCCCCATGGGGAAAATAAGGGCTTATTTTCTTGTTATCGTCCTCTGTAGTGTGATGAGACTCCATCCATCCCAGCCACCCAAAGTTTTAGTTTACTTTACCAGTTCCACCTGATCATGTTTACTCTTGCTGTTTAACGCCTGGTTTTGATTTTCCCTCGCCCCAGGCTTACCCTTTCCAGCCTCCAAACCCCCCAGAGCAAACAGCCTCCCAAGGGCGGGTCCTCCTTATCTCTCTCCTGTGCCAGGTACGCGTCTCCCTTGGGATGCTACTAACTGGCCCAAGATTCATCAGTATAAGCGAAAAAGCCCTTCCGCTCCAAGTCTTTAATGTTTTTTTTTTATTTTTTTTAATTTTTTTATTTTTGAGACAGGGAGAGACAGAGCATGAACAGGGGAGGGTCAGGGAGAAGGAGACACAGAATCTGAAACAGGCTCCAGGCTCCGAGCTGTCAGCACAGAGCCCAACGTGGGGCTCGAACTCACGGATCGCGAGATCATGACCTGAGCCGAAGTCGGCTGCTTAACCGACTGAGCCACCCAGGCGCCCCATCCAAGTGTTTAAATACATTGTTTGTGCATCAGGGAACATAAAGATTACTTAGCAGTTGAACATTAGCGTTGATGTCCAATCCAATATCTTCCCTTCCACTTTTCGTTTTAAGACTCTATTTGTCTACAGCCGTTCTGGGTTCACAGCAATGCTGAGGGGAAGGTATGGAGATTTCCCATATGCTGCGTGGGCCCCCGTATGTATAGCCTCTCCTATTATCAACATTTGTGACAGCCAATGACTCTACTCTGACACCTTATAATTACCAAATGTCCATGGTTACTTAGGGTTCACTCTTGGTGTTCGACATTCTAGGATGTATGTATAATGACATGTGTCCAGCGTTGTATCACGCAGAGTAGTTTCACTGCCCTGAAAGTCCTCCCACTCATCCCTCCCCCCACAGCATTTGGTGTTTGTGTTCTAGATTTCGGCCATTCTGAACGATGTATAGCGGCACCTCATTATTGTTTTCATTTGCATCTCCCCAATGACATATGGTGTCATTATTATAATGTGCCAGGAGGAGTCACGGCTAGATATATAAGTTTGGCAATTTTTCAAATTATTGAAGCAATGGGAAGGGATGAGTTTCTAAAGGAGAACACCCAGAGAGAGAAGAGTTTCAGGGCGGAACGTTAGCAGAGCATCCACACACAGAGGCCCAGGAAGGCAGGGAGGAGGGTCAGGGGAAGGACAGTGCAGGAAGCGACGTGCTCCAATTTGTGGGGGTTGGAAGTCAGCATGAAGAGGCAGCTTGGTTTTCAAAGAGTCAGAGGCATTTCTCAACTGCTCTGGGCTGCAGGCAGTACGTCTTTTGCATATAAAAAAGCATCACATGGTAGAGCTTGGGGTTTATTGATATTGATCTGTTGCCTTCCTTTTCTATCCGAACACAATTTGAGCTCTCACCCGTGACCAAACAACAAGATACTTCGTGTATAAAGTGACACGAATTCATGACATCTCTACCTAACACGGAGCAGTGGAGCAAACAGCGCTTTGCAGGCTTCAGCGTCCTAAGAGTCTGTCGACATTTCACACATCGCCGTCACAATAAATTACATAATTGTAAAGAACCAAGACCACCAAAACAGAGGTCAAGTTATTACATTTTTCATATAGCGCAATATTAAAAAAACAAAACGTGCCAGCTGACCATGGAAATTGAAACGATCAGCTTACATTTTATTCACCAAATGCGTCGATAACTAGTAGAGTATAAGGAAATGTACAGATTTTGAAGGCGGACAGATTTAGGATTGAGTCTTAACTCCACCATTTACTTATTTGCTATTCGTATGAACCTAGATAAATTATTCATGTTCTCTGAATCTCATTTATTCACCCTTAAAATGCAATCAGAATAGCTTTGTTGCCAACATAATTGGGCGATATTTGAGGTTTTAATTCATGTTGTTTTTATTTTTTCTTGTATCATGGCAGACTGCTGACTGGGCTCTGGAATTAATTCTCTACTTCTCCTTTTAATAACGGAACAACTCCTTCCACAGGAGTTTTAGCTAGGCTCGTGGCAGCTGGCTCCCAGCCCTGCCATGCCTGGCTTGCAGCTAGAGGTGGCCGTATCCCGTTCGGGGCAAAGGGAATGAGCAGAGGTGGTGTGTATAACTCCAGGTTATTACCTTAGCCATGCTTACCCTGAACTCTGCTTCCTGCTAGGAAACAGCAGTTCCTGGCCTGAACGCTGAACTTTGCGTAGCTGAACAAGCAGCCTTGGACCCAGAGATGGAAACCATACATTTAAAACAATTTTTTAAAATGTTTTATTTATTTTTAAGACAGAGAGAGCCAGAGCATGAGCAGAGAGAGAGGGAGACTCGGAATCCAAAGCAGGCTCCAGGCTCTGAGCTGTCAGCACAGAGCCCGACGCGGGGCTCGAACCCACAAACTGTGAGATCGTGACCTGAGCCGAAGTTGGACGCTTAACCAACTGAGCCACCCAGGTGCCCCAGAAACCACATGTTTTAGATGGTACCATTAACCTCTTGGTCCACAGCGGTATATCTGGCTGGGTAACCTACCTATTTTTGAATTGCTTTATGAAAGAGAGAGATAAAGCTCTATTTATTTAAGCTACTAGATTTGGGGGTCGGGGGTGCTTTGCCTACTGATTAATTCTGATTTTCATCCTTCTTCCCCCAAGTCATGCCAGTTCGTATCATTGCGTGAGAGGAGATTTGTGACCGAGTCTTTTATTTTTCCCCCAAAGCTTAATTCCTTAGAATTTGGAGGATTTGGGGAGGAAGCAAAAATAACATAAAAAGGATTCTTTGGTAGGAAAAAAAAAGGTGTCTTGTGAAAGCAGCAAGAAAGTAAGGTTGTCAACTCCCTCTTCCCACCCTCAGCCAAGACTAAAAAATATTTCTCCTGGGATTGGGGGAAGAAAAGGAGACTTCGGGCAGCCAGGATCATGACATTAGAGCCTGGTTTTTTATAACCTTCTAGGGAGAAAATAGGACCCCATAGTAGATGAGACAGACAGAACCCATACCATTGTAAGATTCGATGTCCAGAGCAGCACAGTCTATTGGACCTGGAAGGATATTTCAGACCATGGAAAGGAAAGATTAAGCTGACTCTATGTCAAACAGTTACCCAGGACCAAAGGCCATATCCCCCTACTCCAGCACTTTGGTGATGCCTAAGAACTGGGACAGGGTACTACCATGGGGATTGAGAAAGCCACACAGAGTGCGACAAGTTAATTTTCTACCAGCCCAGAAGCCTGACAGGGTCAGTGACATAAATCGTATGGAGCTATCGAAAAGAAAGTGATTATTTCTTTCACATTTAATTTTGACCAGATTTTGACATGCTAAACCTGGATAAAATGAATTAATACATATAATATGCGTTGTACCCTGTTCATTCCCTTTGGGCCTTATCATTGAGCACCTGCTTTATCCAATGAGCAAAGTATGAAAGCGTTTGGGTTACATTCTCTGTTCCTTCATCCAAGGAACTCAGATCAGTGAAGGAGAGGGAAAAGGTACAAAGTTTTCTATAAAGCACCAGGGACTTAGAGAAGAAAGAAAAAACACCTCTGCCTTGGAGAGTTGAACGCTTCAAATCAGAGTGACATATGAACCAGACCTCGAAGCTGAAGGGTAAACAGAGGGGACAGAAGGAGAGGATGCATTCTCCACCCTGAGGACACAGTGTTCAATAATACATGGGTGACAGGTGGCCACGAGGTTCTGGAGGCCAGCATCACCAGGGGGGCAGTGGGAACACCATGACTGAAAACAGCATGGAACGAGAGAGAGATGGGCAGAGAGACGGTTAGCGGGGGGCTTGGTTTCCCCACAACCCTTACTCTCCTCCATGAAAACCTGCCCTCACGCTTTCAAGATAAATAGGAATTGGCCCGATGGGAGGCAGGGAAGGACAGATACAAAGATCGAGAAGGAGAAAAGACCTGATGAGCAGCTGTGGTGTGGAGGAGCAGGAGCCAGAGACGGGGAAGGATGGAGGGATGGGTGGATGGATGGAGGGCAGGTATGAACCATCAGTCCATCCAGGGCAGTGCCTGGATGCTAGCCAATCAGTGCTGGTCACCCACAGGGTGAGGACAAGACTGGTGAGTCACACGGCTTGTGTTCACGGGGGGTCCACCCAAAGCGGGCTCCCTGTGCCAGCCACTTCGTCACCTTGCCTCTGGCCCAGTGGCTCAGGGGATTCCCTTCACACCTGCTTTTGCAAGGATCTTCAGCCTCGCCTGGACCGCACCGGAGGCAGGCTGCATAAATGATCATGCGGGTTAACATGAAGTGCTCATCAAGTAGATCGGGAGACACGAGGCCAGAAACCACTGGAAATCGGAGCCAGTGGTGGAAGGCATGCAGTCTTGCGGGGCCCCGCTTTAACAATATTCCCCATGCAAAAGGAAGGACAAAGGGAAAGATAACAAAGCACCGCATTCCTGTCTTTTCTATGTAGCTTGCTTGGGCTCCCCTTTTGCTCCTGCCTGCACGTGGGGAGGTACAAGCTGACGTCTATGTCCCTCCACATCTTGTACACACCCCGACTCATCTTGTCCTTCAAAGACCACCCTGGGCCTCTAGACTGACAGCACCTGTGTTTTATGATCCAGGTATGATGCCTACACCACCCAAGCGGCCTGCCGTGAGACAAGCTTTGGGGTTTGAAAACTAGACGACCACGATTTTATGCCAAAAGGCCTGAGCCTGGCTCGCCGCTGAGCCAGACTCCATATGAAAAGTCATAGCCAGAAGCTCAATCGGAGGCAATTTAATTAAAGTGAGTTGGTTATCTAGGCCCAGCAAGGCTTGCCAATTTGTCACTTGGCAACCAGCAGCCGTGCGCTTTTTCGATGGATTCTTTGTCCTCTGTCACCCAGGATCAGGCCGTGGATTGGTTTGACTTTCTTTCCCCTTCCTATTGCCGTGGCGGTGTTTCATGCCAAAGTTTGCCTTTGGGTTCTTTTTTTTTTTTTTCTTCTTTTTGAAGTTTATTTATTTTTAGAGAGACAGAGACAGGGCGAGTGGTGGGGGAGGGGCACAGAGAGAGGAGAGAGAGAGAATCCCAAGCAGGCTCCACACTGTGAGTGCAGAGCCCAACGCACGGCTTGAACTCACAACCGGGAGATCGTGACCCGAGCTGAAACCAAGAGCGGGATGCTTAACCAACTGAGCCACCCAGGTGCCCCAGACGTTTTTTTTTTTTCAAACACGGACAGTTTATAAAGAAAGGGAAAAGGAGGTAGGGGGATACTTGGGGCTACGTTCTTATAAAAGCACCTGCAAAGGATTCTATGACAAATAAAAATGAACGTACATTTATTCAGTGAAGCGCTCCGATGAAAAGCTAAACACACACGCACTGTTTGCCAGGTACAAAGTACTGTCCTAAGCACTCTGTCTCCATTCCCTGATAGATTACAACAACCTATGAGGCAAATGTTCTTAGCAGCCACACTTTACAGTAGAGGCAACCGTACTGAGTTGAATCATGATGCCCCTCTCCCCAGAATTCAGGTCTACCAGGAACCTCAGAAGGTCACCCTATTTGGAAATAGGGTCTTTGCAGACGTAAACTAAAGGAAGGATGGAAAAGACAGCACCCTGGATTAGGGTGGGACCATGCCAAGGTGGAGGCGGAGATGGGTTGAGATACGAGGACAGGCCAAGGAACACCATCCACCGCCGGAAGCTGGGAGGGAGGCCAGCAGTGGGTTCTCCCTCAGAGCTCCCAGAAGGAACCAACCCAACCTTGAACCGTGAGAAAATAAATTTCTGTTGTTTGAAGCCACCCAGTTTACAACGTTTGTCGTGGAAGCCATAGGGCACCAATGCAGCCACGAAAGCCCTTGCCCTTGCCCAAGGACACTCAGGTGGTAAGTAAGGGCAGAGCCAAGCAGTCTGGGTGTTTCTAATCACTCTACTGTGCCGACTCCAGACTCCAGAGCCAAAGGGGTGTGTGGGCGTCCTGAGAGGTTCCTCAGAGCCATCATACCTGCTTTCCACTGTATGTCTTTAATGCATTTGATTATTACAGCCCTGGTGATAAGCCATTCAATATCCCCATTTGCTACAATACTCTGTATTTGCTTCACCGGCTGCCCGATTACAATGCCTGTTAAAATAAATATGCTTCAATTACCTTAAAATCACTCAACATCACCAGCGTTCCTACTGATATAAAACTACTGGAGTGATGCAAATTTTAACAAGAGTTTGAATTTGGAAGTAATAAGGTTTTGTGATATGTGTAATGTGGGGTGATTCCAGCAGAAGACATTTAGAAACGTCTGGTTCAGACCGCAAACATTTAAGTTCAGAGGCAGCCTTCAGACTTAGCCTTGAAGGTACAGAACTTCAGGTAACCTAAAAAATCTATGCCTCTTCTGTCTTCATTAACCATTTTAGCTCGAAATTCACATTTGTTTTTAAGGAAAGTATTTTCAAGACAGCTGTAAATGGGCAAGGATGGAAAACCGTGTTGTTCCACAAATCTGACTTTGCCCTGCTTTACATTCAATAAGCACAATATCCAAACCTAGGGGATGGGCACAAGTCTGAAAGCATTTTCAGTTCTCGGCAGCCATTAAAATTACACCAGTGTGAAATTGAAGGCTGCATCTATATGGGTAATGAAGACTTCCCCATTCCTGGTCCGTGCAAATTACATTTTGCTAATATCATCCTTGACCACAGTTTCCCAAATCCTGTGCTGTATTAACTCCGACTCCAGGGGGTTGATAATGGCATTGGCTCTGGTACACACCCATAAGCTCCTTCTGGCTGTGACACATGTTTGCTGCGTTTCCCAGTTAGGACCGTTTTTCCTATCTCATGTTTGTCTTTCCTCTCTAAGTCCAGAAATGTGATAATCACAACCTCTGAAAGACTGTCTTCTGCACCTCAATTTCTTTTTTCGTGGTTTGTTCAGTGTGTTTGCAACAGGTGGAAGCTTATTGCATTTTTTTAGTTCAACATTAAAGGAGGGTGTTTCAATGGGGTTAAGGAAACAAGGGGCTAACGCAACTGTGGGAAAAAGCCCATGAAAATGTGTGAGACTTTTTGCCGGTTTCTCTTAACGTCACAGTTTTGGCAATTGCACACTTTGGGGGCAATTCTCACCGTCCCCCCGCCCCCCACACACACACACATAAGCTCTATGACTGGGAAATCTGGCCCACCTCACTGTGGCAGGTATCGTGGCTCTTGGCTATGTAATCCCATGTGCTTTGCATGCCCAGCCCTTCTCAAAGAATCTACTTCCTTCCCCGGCTGCCTGCCCAGGGGGTGCAAGCACGAGGCCACGCCCCTGTCCCAGCCCAGCTGACTAGACCAAGTACTGTCCCCTGATCAGAAAGGAGCCATCCATAGCCTGGCCAGCAACCTTGGCCGAATGAAAACAAATGGTGGGATGGATCAGATTCTCCTGGGGGAAATTGGAATGGAACAAGAGACTAAGTGAGCAGCAAGACGGAGACCAGGAGACGGGAAGGGATCTAGATAAATTTCACTCGAGGCGGACCACGAGGAAAACTCTACGTGCTACGGCTGCTGAGGTCAGTGAACACACCCTACGTCCTGCCCTTTCTGGGGCCGGTGTCGTGGCTTTCTCTGTATGTCTGAGCCCTTATAATGAATTTCCCTTTCCAACTGAGTGACTTTAATTTACAAGTAATTGCCTGGATCCAAACATGGAGTGACAAGCAACCCGTGAACAGAACTTTCTCCAAACCAGTCTGCCCAGCCCTCCGTATACCCACTTCCTCTCCCACAAATGCACTTTCCCTCCTTCCTGTCCATGTTCCACTCCCCGTAGGCAGCAAAGACGCAGCCAAACACGGCTTAAAAAGATGCAGGCACAGAGACGGCTGCGGGAGACGAAGATCACACAGAGCCAGAACGCAGAGCGCGGGGGAGATCAGAATGTACAACGTGGAGACCACCAGGCCCACGACAGGTGGCTGCGAGCTCACAGACACACCCTGGAGGTCCCGGTGACGGGGATTTTATGTGTCAAGTTGACTGGGCCCACAGAGACCCAGGTTAAACATGATTTCGGGGGGTTGGCCTGGGAGGGTGTTTTGCATGAGATTAGCATTTGAATCCGTAAACCCATAACGTGGTGGGCCCTCTCCAACTTGGGTAAGCGTCCCCTAAGCCGCCGTGGGCCTAAACAGAACACAAAGGTGGAGGAAGTAAACACTGGCTCCTTTGTACTTCCTGCTTGTCTGTGTGAGCTGGAAGATTGGTCTTCAGCCCTTGGACGGGGATTTATACCTTTGGCTCCCTGGACTCCCGGGAGGTCCGCAGACTCAGGATGGAACCATACCCCTGGCTTTCCTGAGTGTCCAGCTTGCAGACCGCAGATTGTGGGATTTCTCAACCTCCGTAATTACGTGAGTCAACTCTGCACGCTAAATCTCTTCATATATATATATATATATATATATATATATATATATATATATATATTGGTTCCTATTGGATCTGGTTTTCAAGAGAACCCTGACTACTACAGTCTCTTAGCTCCTCACTGGAGATGCCTCAAAATGAGATGGGAGGTGCAGAGGACAAAACAGATGCTCTCTTAAGACTCTGGAAAGCGACTCTACCCGAAGATTTTGGTCCGTTGTTATTATGGTTATTTTTTTACTTAACTCATGACTAATGTTTTAAAATATAGGTTTGCATTTAACAGAATCCTCTTATGGGGAAAAGTCAGGCTTCCAGAGGGTCCTCTGTGGGTTCGTAAAGATAACATTTGGTCACTCATCTGACGTTTCTCAATAAGCTCCATGTATATCTAACGTATTAGGGGGCTGACCACAGTTTTCACGTGTCTTCTGTCTTTTTGACATTTAAGGGATAAAGTATCAAAGTGACTGTGGAATATGACTCATCTTTGCCTCTTTCCAAGCCATCTGCAGGATATTGAGAGATGCACGGTTTCCAGGCTGTGAACATACAGCATGCTCCACATTCCAAACCATTGCTGGCAGCCGGGTGCTAATGGCCTCTTCCCAGCAGTGCACCCAGCTAATGGTCTCTTCCTGACTCTCGGTCAAGCATTGCTAATGACCAGCACGTTGCCTGCCCACACCAAAAGTGAGAATTCCACTTCCATATTTGAAGAGAGCCATCCAGGGGGCCCTGCTCTCAGCCACAAAAGCCAGGGGACTTGGATGCACAGCATAATAGGAAATGCCTTTTGAGAGGTGAGATACGATCTGTGGTTGGGAAAGACGGGTCTGAAATGGGATTCAGTTGTGAACTAACAATGCCTTTGTCAGGGAGACAGCAAACCGGAAAGGACACAACATCTTTCTTTTATGAACCCGTCCATCAGTCTGATTCTGATGTCAGTATCAAAGAAGCGTTCGTGAAACCCTCAGTCACGCTAAATGGACCTGAAACGATAACTGGCCCTCAAGGTTGGGGACCCACACATGAATATGCGGCAGTTAAGTATCTCCAGCTCTCTCAGCAATCCGCTCGTTACATATGTAGAGTGGTAGGGAATCTTGCAAATTGGATAAGTTGGGTCGGAATTTACAGGGTTTATACGTATTTGTGTTCTGCAGGTGCAGCCCTGTCTCCATGTTCTTCTGCACTCATTTTTCACTCGGGTCTTCCTGGGCAGCGCTGGAAGCACACAAAATAGACTCATGAGATCGCACCCTTCTGCCAAGAGTAGGAATCACAAGCTTCATGCTTCCTCTGCCTAAACATATGAATTGGTCGAAACATATGAATCGGTCACCACCCGCCCCCCCCCCCTTTTCCTGGTCATGGCTACCTCCGTTTCAACCCTGCCTTGGTCAGACGGGGAAAGTAAACAAAGCGAAATCAAAGGGATTAAAAACAGCGTAAGTGAAACCAATGGTTCTTTCATAGCTAAATGAAATGGGAGAGCAGAAATTCTCTAACGGCGTCTTGATCTTGTTTGTTCCCCCCACACACTGAACTCATGTGTATTAAATGAGTATTTTCATCATCCTGTCCCATTTTACTCATCATGTCCCCCTGCTTTCCCAATGTACGGATGTCAAGCTAACCAGGTGTGAATAAGGAAGAGTTTGATTCATCCCTCATCTCTGATGAGAAAATCCTTGCTTGGAATCCTCAACATCTTAATTTAAGTTTACGTACATAGAAAGCCAGCGTTAATGAAGACAGCTATTACCTTTGATTAGGTAAATCCATCAATCAACAATATAGACTTTAGGACTGGAAGAAACCTCATTATCTTCCATTTCAAAGTCTTCATTTTGTTTTTAAATGAAATTTATTGGCAAATTGGTTTCCATACAACACCCAGTGCTCATCCCAACAGGTGCCCTCCTCAATGCCCATCACCCGCTTTCCCCTCCCTCCCACCCCCTGTCAACCCTCAGTTTAGTCTCAGTTTTTAAGAGTCTCTTATGCTTTGCCTCCCTCCCTCTCTAACTTTTTTTTTCCTTCCCCTCCCCCACTGTCTTCTGATAAGTTTCTCAGGATCCACATAAAAGTGAAAACATATGCTATCTATCTTCCTCTGTCTGACTTATTTCACTTAGCATCACACTCTCCAGTTCCATCCACGTTGCTACAAATGGCCAGATTTCATTCTTTCTCATTGCCACGTAGTATTCCATTGTGTATATAAACCACAATTTCTTTCTCCATTCATCAGTTGGTGGACATTTAGGCCCTTTCCATAATTTGGCTATTGTTGAAAGTGCTGCTATAAACATTGGGGTACAAGTGCCCCTATGCATCAGCCCTCCTGGATCCCTTGGGTAAATTCCTAGCAGTGCTCTTGCTGGGTCATAGGGTAGCTCTATTTTAATTTTTTGAGGAACCTCCACACTGTTTTCCAGAGCGGCTGCACCAGTTTGCCTTCCCAGCAACAGTGCAAGAGGGTTCCCGTTTCTTCATTTTAAAGAGGAGGAAACTGAGGCCGTAAAGAGGTCAGGCAACATGCCATGTTCCTCTCGGGTAAAATTGCTAGGGCTCAGCTGTGATCAGACTGGGCAGCTGCCAGCAGGAGGAGGGATGAACACAGAAGGTCCCACAGGGCGGGATAGTTGCCACCAGCCCAAGGAACAAGGAGATAAAGGTGACCAATGGCGTGAGCTTTCCAAAAAAGCACTGTTGCCTTTTTAAAAGATTGTCTTCCATTCCAGGCTGGTCACTCCTACTTTTTAGGATGAAAATATCTTTCCTTACACGTAACAATGTCTACCATAAAAGCAGTGATTTTTAAAATGTCTTTACCAGGAGAAGTAAGAGATTTCCCTCCCTGAAATTTTCGGTACTTTTGATTTTTTTTTTCTAATTGCTTTATTTACTGCTCTATCATATCTAAAATTCTGGGAAACCACTGCCTTAAGCCATAACGAGTCACTGGAGATTTTTAAATCAGAGAGTAACATGATCGGAGAAGTAATTTGGGAAAATTAATTGTTCTTCAGTGGATAGTGTCAACTTTAGTGGGAAGAAAATGGAGTCGGGAAGCCCGCTTAGGAAACAATTGCTACACAATCAGCACAGAGTAAGAGGAAAAAGCAAGCTGGAGCCTAGAGGTGGGGGGGGGGGGTGCGGTGTGCAGCAAAGGCCGAAACAGAGAGAACCAGGCAAAGTGGTGTTAACAGACAAAGATGACTATGAGATTTCAAGCCCAGGTACACAAAAGGATAATGATTTGCACAGGGGCTAGCCAAATCTGGAGAAGTTAGGGGTACAAACACACAAACAAACAAACTGATTAATTTGGCAACAGCTGTATTTGGTATGAAGATACAGTAGATGCAATATGGAGAGTGTTTGACTGGAATTTGGCAATGCAGGGCCCAGATTCTGTAGAGAGGTCAAGGGATTCCTATGGGAAACCTACAAAAATATAGTAGTCACAAGAATGGAGAATAGAGACACAGAGAGGACCAAGATATGCCGATGATGACAGAGGCAGAGAGAGAGGAAACCAGGAAGAAAGGTGAGTTTCAATATGAAAGAAATAGTGTTCAGTTTCTTCCTTCCTCCCTCCTTCTTTCCCTTCTTTTCAACCATCCATCCATCCATTCATCCATTCATTTACTGAGCACTTACTCTGTTCCTGGTCCTAAACCACACTCCGAATAAGCCACAGCTGCAGTGTAGGTATGCAGAATCCATCAGATCCCAAGGAAGAGGAGGACACAAATGAAGGATACACCTCACTCCTATCATCTCCGTGTCTCCCAGCTCCCTCTTTCCTTTGCTCTTTTGCTTACAACCTCTGGGCTGCCCAGAAGCCGCGGTCAGACTGCTGAGCTGAAATCAACAAAATGTGGACAGTGAACGCAAAGGGTCAACCCGTCCAGAGTATACGGCGGGCTTCCACTGCTGCTTACATTATAGGCAGGCCAGATTTAAGCAAGGACCATTAGGATCCTTATCCAGGACGGGGAGGCTCAGTTTGGGAACGTGGCCACAGACATCCGATAGCATGCTTCCTGTTGGGGACAGCAGCTCGTGCTCTGCGCCTTTGTGAAGATTTTATTCAATTCTCCGGGAAGAAAAATGCTTTCGGTGGCAAGATGTAGAAATTGCTGACTGAAGTGAAGTGATGCCTCTTTAACCAAACATCAGCCAAATGGAAGGGAGCCCCAAGATCAGGGTGTTCTCTTTTAAATACATTTCTGGATCCAGCGTCACATTTTAGAGACAGAAATAGAAACGTGGGTGTGTATAGAAATACATACACACACATACATATACATGTACACATATTATATATACATATATGTACACATGCATGCATAGAGACATTTCAACAAATATTAATGAAACACACAGAAGGAAAAGAAATAACATCATTACAACCATGCAACTATGCTAAGTTATGAGGAATAGAGATATGATGCTACAAGATAGCACCATATATACAAGACATAACAGGAGGGGGCCTACAATAAGGTGGATTAAAACTCCTCATTTCACAGACGGGTGTGAAAGCCTTATTAAATTCTTTAATTGGCTGTATGTTTTAAGTGATTTCTTCAATTAAGTTATAAACAATAACACTACATTGATTTTCTTTTCCTTTGTGGAGATTTCAACTGTTGGGTTAAATGATTCCATTTATATTTCACACGTGTGCCCAAGGCTTCTGAGACATGAGAATACTGGTAATCAGTCAAACGAAAAACGCATAATAAATAAAGCACACTCTCAAAGAACTTTACATTAAAATTTGCCTTTATTAAAATTTGCCTTTCCTTGAAGGTTACCATTTCCCGTTGGTCCGGCCTCTTACCACGAAGAGTAGTTGTTGGTTTTTTTTTTTTAAGCGATTCTTTTTGATATCGAATATTTATAGCAAATTGTACCGAATAGGTTGCGAGATTTGCTGTATTCAGAGCTACGTATGGCCTCGCCCTTCTATCGGTGACTCTCTGCTCCTGCACGACAGGCGTGCTAAGACCAGTAACGCTATTAGCTGGTGGATGTGGAACCAGTGACAGCCGTGCATAGGAGCACCAGTCTGCAGCAGAGGGGTGCACATTCTGACTGTGCCACACAGCACGAGGGTGCCTGGGCATCACCGACTGTGGGCTGGTGCTGTGCCTCCGGCCCTCGCCTGGTCCTTCCGCCCTCTCTTCCAACTGTTTGTCTCCTCAGGGTTCTGTTGGTGCAGAAGTCCCACAGCAACGGTGAGGCAGCTCAGCCAGAGCACGTTCAAGGCCCGTCGGTTCAGGCAACTCATTTTGCTTCCCCATCTTAAGGAAGAGACATTAGTATTCTTGATCAAAAGTGGAGAAAGGTTGACAAGATGGCGGCATCATCATGGTGACTTTGCCCACCCTTCCTCCCCCAGGAACAACTAACATTCAATCGTGAACGAGAAACCACTGAGAGGATCTTAACACATGGGAAGGGGAAGGGGTGGAGACTGAGGCAACCCCTGTACCAGAGACCAAGATAGACCACACCAGAAGGTAAGGGAAGTGGCTACGTGCTGACCACATTGCCCCTCGCCCAGGCCAGTGCAGCACCAGCCAGAGAGACTCTCCAGAGCCTCTAGTTCCTCCGGTGGGAAAAGAGAACCCGGGGGGAACACCCAGTATCCCCCCGCCAGCATTGCGGGTTGCTTTGTGGGAGCCCCTACTGGGATCTTGCCCCACAGGGATCACGGGGGAACCTATGTAGCCCAGCGCCAGGGCCGTGTCTGTGACAGAGGTGGGGAGGGAGTTTGCAACAAGCATACAAATTTGGGCAGACCAAGCTCATACCTGCAGTGCCCAAGGAATAATCCCAGCCAGAAGCTCTCCTCCTCTGCAGAGCTAACTCAGTAGTGCACTCTGACCAGGGAACTCGGTGGGGTGCAGTTCTACCTGATTTGGATCCTCAAGCCAGGTTGGCCAGCCCTAGAGCCTCGTCTGCCCAAACTCAGGCAAGGTGCTGAGTCACAGCCCCATCAGCCGTGGAGAGTGTCTCCCATCCCCCCCTGACCAGAAAGGCTGCCTGGAAACTGTGCAGCCCAGTGGCACTGAGGCAGAGAGGCGTGTGACCAGAGCCGACTGCCCTCTGGGCAAAGCCAGTATCTAGCATGGAATGTGCCAGGGCTATGCCCCGGCAGGTGGGTTAACTCATAGCCAAGGCTGGGGACAGCTCCCTGTCCCTCCCAACTGGAGCGCCTGTCTAGGAAACTGAAAGTCTGCCTCAAGCAGTCCTTCCCTTCCCCACCCAGGCAAGGAGGCTAAGACGTAGGCCCAGCTGCTGTGGCTCCAAGGCCCCATCTGACCAGAAGGGCCGATGAAAACACCTGAAAGCTGGGGTGTGGCTTGACCCCAGTTAAGGCAACAAGAACAAAAAGCTCTACCTTCTTTAGAGATGCTTCTCCCACTGTGCCCGCACTGGGAAATGAATTCATGGCCCCACTCGTTGCTGAATGTTGCCTCCAGCCTGACTGACCAGGGAACCTAACCAGAGCTCAAAGGAAGTATCATAGCTCATTCAACAGCCCCTTACATACAGTGGCACTTGAACAAAAAGCACAGCCTGGAGCTTCCCCGACCTGTGGAGCAAAACCAGGAGCCTCACCTGATCAGGGAATTCACTGCAAACTCTTGCCTGATCCAGGTTCCCATGCAAGTTGTACATGCCGTATATCTCATCCTGCTGCTCTTCCAAGAAAGGGAAATTAATTCATAGCCCCATCTACTACGGAATATCGTACCCGGTCCCAACCATTTAGTAAACCTGGACAGAGAATCCAGGCAACCACAGAGCTCATCCTACAGTTTCACTTGGGTAGGAACCAAGCAAGCAGTCCAACCTACCCAACTGTTTTCAGCCAGTGGCGCATTACCAAATCCCCAACATCAGAGCTCAAACAATTGCCTCACCCAAAAATCGACCACAGTAGCAGGTAACACCTGCCCAAGGACATTACCAGCAGACTCACCCAGAAACACAAACTAAGCTGACTGGTGAAGATCTGTCTGTTCCAAATCAAACCTGTAGAGTCTGGAAGAGGAGCCCCGTTATTCAAATGTATAGATGAAGACTTTCTCAGATGAACAAACGAAAACCTACAAGTGTTCATTACCACCAGACAGAGCTGACCAGAAATGCTAAAGGGAGTTCTTTGAGTGTAAGTAACAGGATTCTAATTAACATAATAAAAACATAAACAGGTAGCATAAAACTATTAGTAATAGTGAATATACAGTCAAAGCTAGATTCTATAATTGATGATAGTGTTACATAATTCACTTGCAACTCTAGCGTGAAACTTAAAAAAAAATGAACATAGTGGGAAAAAAACCCCACAACTACACTAATCTCTTATTAACTACACAATATATAAAAATGTGTAAATTATAACAGCAATAACCTAAATTGTGAGGGGGAGAACAAGCAAAAATGTACAAATTGGCAAATTCTATTGAAGTTGCTATCAGCTTAAAATAGGGTGTTATAATTTTAAGATATTTATGAAAGCCTCGTGGTAACCATAAAAGACAAGCCTGTAGCAATTAAACAAAAGAACACGATAAAGAAGTCAAAGCATACTGATACAAAAAAGCATCATAACACAAAAAAAAGGACAGCAGGATTTTAAAAAGGGAGCAAAGGATCTCCAAAACAACCAGAATATAATTAATAAATGACAATAAGCCTTACCTATCAACAATTACTTTAAACGTAAATGCATTAAATTCTCCTATCAAAAGACTGTAAAGCTGAATGGATACAACAATAATATCCAATGATATTCTGCCTACTAGAGACTCACTTTAGCCTTATACACACATAGACTAAAGGAGAAGGGATAGAAAAAGACATTTCAAGCAACGGTAACCAAAAGATTACTTTCGAAATATTACTGCTTGTGGACAATACACATGGTCCCCCGAGAGTTCTGATGGACATGGGCAATGAGATCCACGTACATTCTGCAGCCCGTGGATCAAGGAGTAATTTCGACTTTCAAGTCTTAGGATTTAAGAAATACATTTTGTAAGGCTATACCTGCCATGAACAGTGATTCCTCTGATGGATCTGGGCAGAATAAATTGAGAATCTCCTGAAGGATTCACCATACTAGATGCCATGAAGAACATTCCTGATTCAGGGGAAGACATCAAACTATCAACATTGATAGGAGTTTGGAAGAAGTTGATGGCAACTGTCACTGATGACAGTTGGGGGTCATCAGTGAGGGTGATGACTGTGAGGGGTTCAAGATCAGTAGAGGAAGCAACTGCAGATGTGTTCAAAATAGCAAGAGAACTAGACTTAGAAGTGGAGCCAGAAGGTGTGATTGGATTGTTGCAATCTCATAGTAAAACTTTAAAGATGAAGAGTTGCTTCTTATGGATGGGCAAAGAAACTGGTTTCCTGAGATGGAATCTACTCCTGGTGAAGATGCTGTGAGGACTGTTGAAGTGACAATCAAGGATTTAGAATATTACATGGACTTAGTTGACAAAGCATCAGTAGGGTTGGAGAGGATTGACTCCAATTTTGAAAGGAGTTCTACTGAGGCTAAAATGCTGTCAAACAGCGTCACGTGCTACAGAGAAATCATTCGTGAAAGGAAGAGTCAATTGACGTGGCAAACTTCAACGTTGTCTTCTTTAAAGAAGTTGTCCCAGCCACCTCCACCTTCAGAAATCACCCGATCAAGTCAGCAGTCATCAATGATGCAAGATCTTCCACCAGCAAAAAATCACCACTCACTGAGAGCTCAGATGATTGTTAGCATTTTTAGCAACAGAGTATTTTTTACTTAAGGTATGTACATTGCATTTTTAGACATAATGTTTTGAACATTTAACAGACTGCAGTATAGCATAAACATATAGTTTTACGTACACTGGGAAAACAAAAAAATTAATTTGACTCACTTATTGCAATATTCAATTTATTCCGTTGGTCTGGAACTCAACCCACAGTATCTCTGAGGTATGGTATATGAAAGGCCAACAGGTATAAGAAAAGGAGCTGAACATCACTGGTCATTAGGGAAACGCAAGCCAAAACTACAGGGAGATATCACCTCATGCCTATTAGAATAGCCATCATCGCAAAGACAAGAGATAACAAATGTTGCTGTGGATGTGGCAAGAAGGGAACCCTTTGTGCACTGTTGTGCAAATTGGTGCAGCCACTGTGAAAAGCAGTAGGGAGGATCCTCAAAAAATTAGAAATAGAGCAACCACATAATCCTGTAATTCTTCTTTTGGGTATTTATCTAAAGGAAATGAGGACACAATCTCAAAAAAAAAATACATGCCCCCTTCTTTGTTACAGCATTATTTACAATAGCAAAGACATTGGAAGCAACCTAAGTGTCCTTCAATGGATGAATGGATAAAGAAGTCATGGTGTGTATGTATATATATATATATGTATATGTGTGTATGTGTGTGTGTGTATATATATATATATAATATTATATATATGTATAGATATATTTTGTATGTATACAATGGAATATTATTCAGCCTTAAAACGTGAAGAAACCCTACCATTTTGACAACATGGATCAACTTTGAAGACATCATGCTAAGTGATACAGTTTGACAGTATGTTGGAATCTGGAAGGCATTACGCTATGTGAAATAAGTCAAAGACACAAATATGTGTGATCTCACTTATAACAACAACTAAATGGAATCTTAAAACATCAACAACAACTAAATGCATAACAAAGAACTCAGATGTGTGGTTACCAGAGGTATGGGGAAGGGAGCGGGAGGAAGGGGAATTGGAAGAAGGTGCTTAGAAGTCACAAACCTTTCAGTTATAAGATAAATACCTGAGATATAATATACAACATGATGAGTACAGTTAACAGCATCGCATGATATATAGAAAAGTTGTTAGCAGAGTAAATACTAAGAGTTTATCATAAGAAGAAACATTTTGGGGGGCGCCTGGGTGGCTCAGTGGGTTAAGCATTCAACTTCCCCCCAGATCATGATCTCGTGGCTTGTGAGTTCGAGCCCCGTGTTGGGCTCTGTGCCGACAGCTCAGAGCCTGGAGCCCGCTTCGGATTCTGTGTCTCCCTCTTTCTCTCTCTGCCCCTCCCTCACTCACGCTCTGTTTCTCTCTCTCTCTGTGTCTCTCAAAAATAAATAAACATTAAAAAAATTAAAAAAAAAAAAAGAAAAACATTTTTTCTTCTTGCGTTTCCTTTTCTTGTATCTATATGAGAAGATGGATGTTAGCTGAACCCAGTGTTGTAACCATTTCACGATACATGTAAATCACATCATCTCAACATGTGCCGAATAAGTAAAAATTCTCTCTGTGCACGGGGTAGCGGGTCCATTACATCATTAACGTATAATAATAATGAGCTGCTTCCCAAGAGTATGCAGGGGTAAGAGTGAGCCAGGTGTATAGGGGGCATTTTCCAAAGCAGCCAGATTGAAGGGGCAAGGTGATAAAATTCCTCACACGTCTTGCTCACGTTCTTCATTTTCATCTTGGGGGTGAGGGGCCACCAATAAAAGATGCCGAGTCGCACGACGAAAGTCACGTTTGTGTTTTAGAGAGCTCACACTGTCAGCAGTAGGGGTCTTCTAGCAAGATGCAGGAAAAGAAGGCGAGAGGGGGAGGTCCGTTCAATGGCGACTTTGGTCGCCCAGGCAAGAATGATGGGGCAGTGAGGAAGGTAGAGCTGGGAGCTATTCGGGAAGTGGGACTGGTCACCCTGGATGATTGATTGAACATCGGGAGTCCTAAGGAAGAAGAAGGAATCTAGGAGGAATCTCTCAAACGTGAGTTGGGAAGACATAGTTTGCAACCAAGTGGGAGGCATCCCTCCTTCCCTACCCCCCACACAGCTGCCAATTCTTCCTGACTTTCAGAGTAAAAAAAGTTTCATTCTGTGAGTGGACGATCATTTCATAGGTCATGGGCTGTGTAAAAACCCTCCTGTGTTTTTTTTTTAATTTTTTTTAATATTTATTTATTTCTGAGACAGAGAGAGACAGAGCATGAGTGGGGGAGGGGCAGTGAGGGGGGCGGACACAGAATCGGATGCAGGCTCCAGGCTCTGAGATGTCAGCACAGAGCCGGACGCGGGGCTCGAACTCACAGACCGCGAGATCATGACCTGAGCCAAAGCCGGACGCTCAACCGACTGAGACACCCAGGCGCCCCCCCCCCCTTGTCTTTTAATTTCACACTTAACAAAGTTCCCTCTTCAGCCTCCTTCATACACCCGGTCACCCTACTGGGTGTGCATTTTCTCTCTTCCATGAATTAAGGCCACATTCCTATAGAGTCTGGGGAAAGATTTACACTCTTGCTTTAATTTTGAAGTTCCTTAAGCCATATTTCCTGCCTTTCCTATCTCACTTCATGAATTCTTGAATAAATTATATTTTGCTAACCGACCCTGATGGGTTACTCTGATGGGTTACCACTCTGATGGGTTACTCATCAGGGTATGTTGAAGTTATTGGCGGTATTTCGAAGAACTTTTTTTTAATGTTGTTTTATTGATTGTTTTGACTTCGGCATCCATGTGGACCATGGTCACTGGCAGATGCAGAGTGGGTAACCACGGCAGAGGACAGAGTTACCTGGTTTATGTGGAGACACAGGACTAGGACTTTGACCTTCTCCACTCTTGCCAACTCTGGTTACTACGGGCCTCCTGTTTTACTTCCCTTCTGACAAAACAAAACAAACTTCCTTACTTTAAAAAAGCAAATAGACTACGCTAAGCGAAATTAGTCAGAGAGAGACAAATATCATTATGACTTCGCTCATATGAGGACTTTAAGAGACAAAACAGATGAACATGAGGGAAGGGAAGCAAAAGTAATACACCAACAGGGAGGGGGGAGAAAACAGAGGAGACTCTTAAATATGGAGAACCAACAGAGGGTTATGGGAAGGGGTGTGGGAGGGGGGATGGGCTAAATGGGGAAGGGGCATTAAGGAATCTATTCCTGAAATCATTGTGGCACTATCTGCTAACTCATTTGGATGTAAATTTTAAAAAATAAAATAAAATAAAATAAAAAAATAAAAAAAGAGAAGAAAAACAAACAAAAAAAACCCCAAAAAAAGCAAATAGACCAAAACACTGGAGACATTATAACAATTTATTCCACCTGGAGTGTCTAGTTTCACTTGCTGGTTGTGCCTTTTTCTAATGCTCTCTAGAGAATAACAACACTTGTCAACACCACACAGTGCAATGTCATTTATTCAAAACAACGAGTCACTGTGCCAGACCAAGTTTGATGTGAATATATTCATGTGGGAATGTGCTAAGAAGGTGATGGTTTCACGCAGAGTTCAGCCTTTGGCTCTGGCAGAATATGACCAAAAGGAAAACATGGATCTAGGACCTAGCGTCGTGGGTCCCTGCTAAACCCAACATCTGTCTCCACAGGAAGAGAATGGTCGCATAGACCTTTCTAGGCATAGAGTATCGGTACAGTCGTGTGTTGCAATCTACCACCATGGGGTCAATGATAGCAATGATCCTAGTTAGGCTATAAATGCAGACAAGGCTAAGAGGCAAAGAACACCATACAGTTCATTACGGAATCTATACCACCTAAAGTGCAATGTCTAAATATGACCTCGTGCCATTCAATTCATAGGCCTCTCTGTAAATTAAACGGTTTGACTTGTAGACTCCATCACTGTCTTTTAAAAAAAAAATGTAAGTTTTGTGGGGCGCCTGGGTGGCTCAGTCGGTTGGGCGTCCGACTTCAGCTCGGGTCACGATCTCGCGGTCCGCGAGTTCGAGCCCCGCGTCGGGCTCTGGGCTGATGGCTCAGAGCCTGGAGCCTGCTTCCGATTCTGTGTCTCCCTCTCTCTCTGCCCCTCCCCCGTTCATGCTCGGTCTCTCTCTGTCTCAAAAATAAATAAACGTTAAAAAAAAAATTTTTTTTTTAAAAAATGTAAGTTTTGAATTGAAACACTATACCATATCAAAATGAAAAAGAGCCAAATGAGGAAATGCGAGCCAATCAAGCTTGTGAAATCTGGAACACGCACAGTCACACGGCATGACCTATTGCATACGTCCGAAATGAGACAGATGCACTCACTTGTACAGGTTAAGGCAGCACAGGAAAGAGCAAGAACAAGGGTGAAGGGTGTAGTAAGTTTTATACCATGTGTGGTCTAAGTATTTATAATACACTAATATTATATATTTATATATACTAATAGGTTTTAAGTTATCACATTTAATTCATTAAGGTAATATCTTATACCATAATCAGGATGGGTATTGATCTTAATAGCATAAATGATGGTTCATCGATATCAGAAGGCCCCTAATTCTTATTTTTTAAAAGTGAGTGTGGAGCCCCTGCAGAGCTTCTGAAATCACATACAGTAAATGCCATTACTTGAAAACGATGCTTCTGGAGAATGAGAAAATACCGCAAAGCGATATTTGAATAATCAAATCTAGCATTTTCCAAAAGCTACAGTTCCATATAGCACACTTTGGGAAGTGCTGCCCTGAAAAGATTTTGTAGCCCAAATCAATTGTGAGGCATTGAGAATAGTTAAAAGTAAAGGACACAGTTGAGCGTGAATGAAGTCATAGGACAAAATCATGGAGCCTGTTCCATAGTCTACATAAGAGCCAAATATCTTCCCTTGTAATTTTCCAGCCCAATAAATTGGTTTGGAAATTCCTGAACTGACATTATGAAATGTTTCTACATTTTCACATAGAAAGATAAACGTGCTTTCAGGACACACGTACGATGATTGTTTATTTGGACATTACCCATATTCTTCTAAGGCTTGCTAAATTAGACCCGAAACCTCCTTGGACAAAGTTGTTTGAGTTGTTAGTTTACTTAATATAGCAATAAGGGAGACAGTCTTTCGATTCCGCTAAATAAATACAAATAAGCTTCAATAATTTCTTTCTGCTGGTTCAATCACTTCTTTTAGTGGCATCCCTCGGTCCTTTGCTTTCCTTCTTTTTCCCCTGGCACGCATGCAACCTTGCACAAGAAGTGAAGACAAGTTGACGGGAGGTCAAGTAGCTAACCTTACCACGTCCCACTCCATGTCCCCTGGTCTCTCCTCACACTGCAAAATCTATTACGTTCCAATAGAAGGTCACAGTCCCTGTCCAAGTGCCCACAACACGAATCTAGCCTTCACCCTAAATGTCTTTCTCTCCCTTATCACTATATTAAGGAAACTAACAACTCACACAACTGTCCAAGGAGGTTTAGAGCGAAGGAAAACAACTATGTTTTTCATTCCAACTACATCAAAGAACGGAGAGGAATTTCAGATCCTTTCTAGAAATGCCATCATTTGCTTTCTAGAAATAATGGAATAAATGCCATCATTTGCTTTACCGTCCTATATGATATTACTTAAAGTGTCAAATTTCCTTTTAAAAACACTGATGAATTTTATTTGCTCAAACTATATCCAGACTGGTGAGGATTTTGTCAGAGGTTTTCCAGGATAGAGAATTCGGTTCCGGAGCTCCTGTTCATGAGGTGCAAACCTTTTACGAACCTAGAACATTGCTGTTCCGATCTTTACCCTGTTTAAATCACACTCAGAAAACTCAGCCCCTAATCTCCTCCCTTCAAAAGGGATTGGTGTTGTTGTTTCAATGTTTAGCTAATTTCCTTTATTTATACTGCCTTTGCCAGGGGTCGATATTGACCAACTCCAGATACTTACAGAATCGAAACAACTCTAGGCACGAATTGTCTTTCTTTCTTCCTGGGGGTGTGGGTGGGACGGAAGATGGGAAGCAGAGTAGAGACTCTAGGTGGAGGCATACTTGAACGAAGCTGAATGTAGCTTACATTTTAATTCGCTTACGTGGGTGCTCTTCAGAGGAGAGACTCCCATTTGGACTATAAAGTGCTAGCGGGGAGTATGAGGCCTCATTTTGCCTTGTAAATTTCCAGAGCGCCTCATTTATTACTGAACACAAAATGGCATCTTAAGTCCTTTTTCAAGAAGTGGATTAATAATACTACAAGCACAAAATCAGAGTGCAACAGGAGTCCTCCGTGGAGACCTATGTAGTTACACGGAGATTTGAAGAAGTAAAGGGTTTAGGAGACTAAGAAAGAAATATTATCTGAGTTACCTGGCCAGCATCACACCCGGGCTGCCATTGATAATTCTGAAAAGGATGGCACTCACAAAGACATGTGCATAGTGAACCTCATTGGTTTGGCCCGTCGAATCTTATCTGGGGTAAAAGCATCGGTTTTTCTTTGAGCAACTAAGTATACAGTGTCACCCCACTGTATGCAGTGTCGCCCCCAGGAAGGCGCTCTGTCCTCTCCCGCACAAGAGAGGGACATGAGATACAAGTTCAGCCAATCAGATGCTCTTTTCCAGGGATCTGAACATTGAGTAAAGATGATCTGACCTTATCATGTTGCCCTAAAATGACAGTCCCCCATATCCACTACCTTGATCTCTGAAGCCCTTTGGCTTCTGCTGTTTCAATGGCATAAATGACCTTATAGTCCTAAAATAAAGAGGAGCCCCTTCCTTAAAAACATAATTAGCCAGAATGAGGTAAATGAAATGGACAGAGAATCAAAATGCCCTCAAGAACCAGACTTCCTTATACCTACGTATATCGTGAAGGTTCCATTCATTAATTCAGCTAAGCTGTGCCAGAGACTTTGTGTGGGGAACCGAGTGATGCCAAGGACAAGTTCAGCCTTTATGGATTTTCATTTTAAGGAAACAAAAATCAGGACATAAACAAATGGATAACATACACATAGATTACTGTAAATGTTACAAAGGGAAACAACAAAGTTCTATGTCAAAAAAGTAATATCAATGACCCACTTTGGATTCAGTGATCAGGGAAGCCTCTGTGAGACAAAAGTGCCCTCACTAAAGAGACCATGGCAAAATGCCAAGAGCTTAACATGAATAAGTTCTTAATACGGTATTTTCAAACTGTGGGTTCTGATGTATTCATGGGTTAAAAAAATCAATGTAGTGGGTTGTGGCATCTATGTATGTATTTATTTATTTACTTGGAGAGAGAGCAAGAGAGTGAGCACACGTGAGCAGGGGAGAGGCAGAGAGACGGGGAGAAACGGAGCAACCCAAGCAGGCTCTGTGCAGTCAGTGCAGAGCCTGATGCAGGGCTCGATCTCACGAACTGTGAGATCATGACCTGAGCTGAAATCAAGAGTTGGGACACTTAACCGACTGAGCCACCCAGGTTCCCCTATGGCCATTATTTTTTAAAGGTAGAATACAGTAGAGTGGAACAGAAGACATCAAAGAGCATTGCCCATAGTAAAGAAGAGTGTTTAATGAAAATTTTGTTTCTATGGGCTCACAGGAGTTTGAAAAATATGACCAAAAGAAACGTTCTGAGAAAGCAAGGATTACATAGACTACAACTGTAAGTACTAACACAAAAATCTTAAGCAAGGATGGGCAGCTGGGATAGAGGATGCCCCCGGCATCTCAGAGTTCCTACAGTACTCAAGGAATTCTCTCTGGGATAGGAAAAAAGCAGGGTCCACAGACTCAGCCTTCTGGCACAAGTTAATTGTTGGTGAGAAGAATCTCCTCATTGCACAGTCAACAATTACAGAATGAAAAACCTGCTCTATGTCCAGTCATCTGTGTTTGGCAAGCCAGAGGTGGTCTGACATATTCTTCATGAAGCTGAAGGCTGGTGGTGATGGCCACAGTTGGCCAGTTTATGACCATTGGTGTTACCCCAAATCCCAGCAGACAGAGAATAACCTGTCACTGGGAGGTCCTCAGGAGAAGGGGCTGTCCCATGTCTACAAAGGAACTGGGACATGAGCACCCTCAAGGAGAGTATCTTCTCCCCACTGCCTACCACGTAGGAACATCTTGGTAAAACTTACCTGGTATTATTACCAGTGCCATTGCGGGGGGGGGGGGGGCGCGCAGTGAGGAAAGTTATGGCTGGTGGGAGAAGGATCGTCCTGAGCTCAGTCAGAGAATGTGAATGACAACGGAAGGAGGGTCACTGAGAAGTAGTGTGAGCACCACCAATTTTAAAAAAGCAATTTCTCTAAGGAGATATAAACCTGCAGTGATGCCCACCTTGGCCTTCAGGCAGCAAACCAGGGCCTCCACAGGGTGAGGCAGAGAAACTACCTCACATTATTTGCCAAAAGACTGGGAGGGTGTGCTAAGGGGAAGGAACGAACCCGTGGGCCTTTGTAGGATAGAGGAGTTTATTTCATTGGCTCTCTCAGAGCCAGAGATGGTCATTATTGTCATTTTATGCCTTTGTAATTTACCACGCTTGTACAGATGTTAGGTTGACAAAATTCACCTGCAACCCGGGTTCATCAAATACATTGTCTGCTTATCTGCTGTCATTGTGTGGTATTTCATCCATGGCTCGACAGGCAAGAAAAGTAAGAAAAAAACCTAAAAGATTCCAAACAACAGGGCTGGGCTTCATGTTGGTTGGACAGCTTTGCAAATCCTGGTGCTCAAAGGCCAGCTCATCTAATCTAATCTTGGTTGGCAATGATAACCAAATAAGCCAGACAGAAGGAACAACAGGTATGTCTTGGCAGAGGTGATAATTGAAGGTAGGCTACAGATAAAGAGAGATCTGTCCATATTGGATTATTAGTAGCAATAATACCTACGATTGATGTACTATATGCAAGGCACTGTATTAAATACTTTACATTTAATCTTCATAACTGTCCTCTAAATTAATATCCTCATTTTAAGGTCATGATTAAAGATTAAAATTGAGGGACGTCTGGGTGGCTCAGTTGGTTAAGCAACCAGCTTCGGCTCAGGTCATGATCTCATGGTTCATGGGTTCGAGCCCTATGTCAGGCTCTGTGCTGACAGGTCAGAGCCTGGAGCCTGCTTCGGATTCGGTGTCTCCCTCTTCTCCCTGCCCCTCCCCTGCTTGCGCTCTGTCTCTATCTCTCAAAAATAAATACGCTACTATGTGGATGGAACTGGAGGGTATTATGCTAAGCGAAATTAGTCAGTCAGAGAAAGACAAATATCATATGACTTCACTCATAGGAGGACTTTAAGAGACAAGACAGATGAACATAAGGGAGGGAAGCAAAAATAATATACAAACAGGGAGGGGGACAAAAACATGAGACTCTTAAATACGGAGAACAAACAGAAGGTTACTGGAGGGATTGTGGGGGGGGGGATGGGCTAAATGGGTAAGGAGCATTAAGGAATCTACTCCTGAATGCTAATGAACTTGGATGTAAATTTAAAAAATAAATTAAATAAAAATAATAAATAAATAAATAAACAAACAAACATTTTTTAAAAAGATGAACATTGAGATTAAGTAACTAGGTCAAGATCAACCAGTTAGTAAGTGGTAAGGCTAGAACCAGATACCGGGAATAGAGGACAAGGGAAAAGAGATGGGAAACCCAGGAGGCAGTCAGAGCCCAAGCCAAACTGTCTAGGGTTTAGGAGTAAAAGTGTGTAGAATTCAGTAGACGATTTCAGTGGGAAAGCCATGTGGGTCCATCGAGCTCTTTCTAGCCACACCAGGACCTTCACCACTTCCCCAAGAGCTAATCTTGATGGGCATTGGCTCAGGGGCTATAGGTTTAAGTACATGAAGCTAGTTGGTGCTAAGAACACGGGCACTGCTATATCTTTTAAGCATATTTTAAAATTTGGTGTTCTATCTCAAGAAAATTAAACATCTGTGATCACTTTCACTGGCCTTGTAGTATTTGTATGGGATGTTTAATGTCCAGGAAGCCTCGTGTGTTGTTTCCTTTCGCTTGTGGCATGTAGCTGAACGTCTCCAGAGTATTTGCCTTTGCTACGCTTAATCTCTAGTTTATTCTATTCGTTTGCGTCCACAAGCCAAGATTTGAGGTCTGTAGTTTTCAAGCCTATAATGAATGTTTGACCTAGCAAATTAAGAACTCAGTCATCCGGAGGGAGTGATAGATGTCACATTAGATGCATACACTCAGACAATTTTCTAGGACTTCGTTTTTAAGCAATCAGTGGATTTGCTATGGGCACGTGCTCCAGCATTTTTTAAGAGGATGCACTCCCAGTCATTTTTCTGAGATTTCTTAATTTCAGCAAAAACCCTTTGTTGCTTGCAAGTTAACTTTAAGATTCTAGTTTCTATAATTATCAGGACACTTATAGGGACCTACTTTAAAGAGTTGCTCTGCAATAAGGTAAAAAATCAATTCGTTAAGCTTTTCTTTCATAACGCATGTATTTTTTCCTAAGTTTATTTACTTATCTTGAGGGAGTGAAAGAGAGAGAGAGAGAAGAGAGAGAGAGAGAGAGAGAGAGAGAGAGAATCCCAAGCAGGTTCCACACTGTCGGTGCAAAGCCCAAAGTGGGGTTCCATCTTACCACTGTGAGATCATTTCCTGAGCCGAAATCAAGAGTCAGACACTCAACCTACTAAGCCACTCAGGCGCCTCTCATAACACATGTATTAAGTGATAATCATGTGCCAGCTATGGGGCAATGTAAGAACAGAAAGGAGAAAATATACTCCCAGACTTTGGGAGTTCATGGTGTTGTAGGGATCCAAGGTATACACATGCAAAAAAAAAAAAAAAAAGAAAAAAACAAAAATGCTTAAGAGAAACAAAAAAGGAACTTTCAATTCTTCCCTTTCCTTAAAGCTCCCAAAGAACAGAATACATACATAAAGTTTAAGCCTATTTCTATGCCCTTGTCACCGAAGCAAAAGAATTAGTGAAGGTTATAAGAAAGTAAAAGTTTCTGGAAGAGCTTACAAAGTTATCTAAAAGTTCTGGAAGGGCCTCAAGTTTGGCCTTCTAAGAAGCATTTATTCCAGTGGGAATCAATACTCAGCTGGTTGGCTCGGAGAAGGGGTGGGGAGAGGCTGTTGGTTTGCAAGGCCTAGGGTCTGGGCATTTTCCGGATTTGCCAGAAATGAATTGAGAGGAGAGCATCCCTCATTGTGCAGAGACACCCAGCCCCGTTTTCTGAGTCCATCCAAAACAGCCACAATATTCTAGTTTCCAGAGCCTCTGGGTAAGCAGATCAGTTGTGAGGCAGCTTGAACAGACCACTGAGGCCCAGCCTCCACCCCTCCACGCCAGTCCACCCTCCTGTGCTGGGCACAGCTCTGCAGGAGCTATGAAATCCAAGCCCACGGGGGAGCCTGGCCAAGACAAATTGCTGCTGTCAGCAGGAACTGGAAACCTCCAGAGTGAAGTGAGGAGAGCCCATTCTGCATGGGAAAAGAACAAAGACCCACGGCAAGACCACGAATGAACCAGCTACTACGTAGGCGATACTACCCAGTAAACAGCAATGCTTTTGACAGGGATCTCAGATATTACTGCCTTTGCCCGTAATTGCTTAACGATAATGGGAACCGAGCACCTGATGGCCTGGGGACTGCATTCCAGAAGCCCAAGCTCTGAGAGGGACACAGGACGCTCCTTCGCAGCAGGGTTCGTGCTGGAATAAAGGCCTCTAGAGAAAAAAACTAAAAATAAAAACAAAACAAAAAATAAATAAAAAGGCATCGCTTCTAGAATTTGGGGTGTGATGGCTCTTACTGCCTCTAACACTATTGAATATCTCTCTGAACCTGGAGGTGTTTGGAATGCCTGCCTTCGGGTCTCAGAGGTGAGAACGTTCCTGCCGGAAACCGAGGGCTCTTCAATAAACCATGGAATGATTCCAAGCAAAATGAGAGCGATGCTTCTTTTTTGCAGACCTGTGACAACATCTCAAAAGCTGCGGAATCATGCTCTGTTGTCTGTTCAGATTTATACTGACTTCAAAGACCACGCTGACTTGTCGTAAAGGTCCCTCGTCACGAAAAACTGAAACGTTCTACGTAAAGGTTTGCATCACGAAGAAAAGTGAGATCTGCGAACCTACAAACGTTGAGACCCTTTCAACATCAGTTTTCAAAAGCGATGTGAAATCTTTCTGTCTCTTATAACTTAAGAGGCACTGGGTGCAATGATTTGGGTACCAGGTTTTTCTTCACAGTGAATTCTGGTGGTGATTTTTGTTAGTTTTCATTACTCAAGAATCTATGCAGCACAAGTGTGTACGAGATGGCATGCCAGTCTATTCTGATATGTTTCAGAATATCAGGTACACCCCACCTTTAAGTCATTCTATTTCATGCTATGTTTTATGAAAAAGTTTAGTTTCTTGATGAAAGCAGACAGAAAGCCTTCCTCTTCCTAGGGAACACGTCCTTTGGTTTGAAAAGATAATAATCACACATCACACGATATAATCGGACCTCTTGCCACAAACATGGGCTTTCAAAATGCAGATGTGAATTCCAACGTGAGTTCTAGAAGTTTAGAGCCAGGTGACGTCGTGCAGATAATTACAGTCGACCAACACGGTCCCCTCATACGTTCTTTTTTTTTTTTTTTTTTTTTTTTTCATATAAATACACTACAATCCTGTAAATATATTTTCTCTTCCTGATGGTTTTCTCATAACATTTTCTTTTTCTCTAGCTTACTTTATTGTAAACATACAGCATATAACATATTTAACACAAAAATGTGTGTGAAGGGACGGTTATCGGTAAGGCTTCCCGCTCAACAGTAGGCTATTAGTCGTTATGTTTGGGGGGAGTCAAAAGTTCTACAGGGGTTTTTGACTGTATAGAGATTTGGTGCCCTTAACCCCCATGTTATTCAAGGGTCAACTGTATACTTTCTTGGTTTTAGTTTTCTCATCTCTAGAATAAGTAATGTAATATGTAGCTTATTGGTTCTTGTGAGGAGTAAATGCAAACGTTTGCTGAGGGCTGACCCATAGGGCCTCCTCGCCAGTTCCTATTACCTTTTGAGAGAGAATGTTTTGAAAAGATCTGGTGAAAAATGAATGGGGAGCCGTTAGAAAATATCATCTATTATGTTCTTTGTTTTCGTCATTCAAGTTTTGAGTCGAGCTGTCTTGTGTATTTATCTCTGCTCTCATTAATTCCCCCACCCCCACCAAAGGTAACTACTATCCTAAGATTTGTGTTTCATTGTCATTGCAAAACAGTCTTCTGAGACGCTAATACTTATATTTATATCTATGTATCTCTCATTTGTCCGTCCATCCATCCATCCATATTACCTCGTTTTGCCCTATGTTCTTTTGATCTCTATTTTTAAAAAAGTTATCATGCTCCTTTAGATTTCTACAACTAGCTTGTATCTACAACTCATTTGTTCACAGTTGTGGACGATTTATTTCTATTTCTGAGTAACATTCCATTGTTTAAATATGCCACAAAAATATAGGGATATTTCTAAATTATAGACTCTGGGGCATCTGGGTGGCTCAGTGAGTTGAGCGTCCAACTTCGGCTCAGGTCATGATCTCGTGACCGGCGTCGGGCTCTGTGCTGACAACTCAGAGCCTGCAGCCTGCTTCGGATTCTGTGAGTCCCTCTCTCTCTCTGCACCTCCCCCGCTTGTACTCTCTCTGTCTTTCTCTCAAAAATAAAAAATAAATAAATAAATAAATAAATAAATAAATAAATAAATAAACATTAAAAAGAACTGTCTAAATTATAGACTCAGGAAAGGAATGTCTAGGTCAAGTTCAATCTTATGAGATAATGCCAAATTCTTTTCTAATATTGTGATACCAATTTACACTCCCACTGGCAGTATGTAGCAGGTCTCATCAAACTCATCAAACTTTAGGTCTCTGGACTTAAAATCTCCCCCGGTGCTTCACCGGACTTCTTAATTTTTGCCAATCTAGACGTTATAAAATGGCATCACTTTATAGTTTTAATTTAGATTATTTTTTTCATCTGTTTATTAGCCATTAATTCGTCTTTTCTGTGCACAGACTATCCAGGTCTTTTGTGCGTAGTTCTTTTGAATATTTTTTTGTCAAAGACACTTATTTATTTGCAATTCTAATGCTTTCCTGCTTCTTTGTACGGGAAATACATTATTCCAGATCAAGTCTTGTTCTCCTTTATCTTTATGGTAATTTTATTAACAGAAATGAGTCATTTTCATGTTGTCAAACTCAACAACCTTTTACGGCTAACACTTTTTATTGCCTCATTTAAAAAAATACTTCCCTACCCTGGGTTCCTAAAGATATTCCCTTAGATGGACTTATAAAGGCTTCACCTTTAATATTTAAGTCTTTAATCCTTGTGGAATTATGTTTTATTGTATGGTACTAGGTAGGACCCAATTCCAACTTTTCTACCTTAATAAACAATTGATTTAGCCCCATTTATTGAATAGTTAGCTCTCCACGGGTACTTACAACGCTACCTGTAGCATAATCAAGCGACCACGAATATGTAGGTCTGGTTCTGGGCTCTCAATTCTGTTTTCCATAGTCTATTCATCTGTCCCTGCACCAACCCCATAAACGTCCTCAATTACTATAGCATTATTGTAAGTCTTGATATCAGGTAGAGCATATGCCTTCTTAATTATAATTAGTTCTCCAGGAGAGTTTTGGCTACACTTGCCCCTGTGCCCTTCCATACACGTTTTAGAATCACTTTGTCAAGTTCCTGTGAACGTACTTTATGGGTTTTGACTTGATTTTCTTTGATCAATCTATGGAGATTAATATGTGAGGAATTGATGATGCATGATTTTTTAATTTTGCTAGTCATGAACATGGTATATATCTTCACTTAATTAGTTCCCCCTTTAAAAATTCCAACTACTTATAAAATTTTTCCACGAAGGTCCTGCTTATTTTTGGTGTTCTTCTCTAAATATTTTTGGGAGGAGGAAGATAATTTCCAATGCAGACAATCATGCCATTTACAAGAAAACAGTTTTGTTTCTGCCTTTTCATTCCTAATAATTATTTTTCTTATTTTATTTCATTAATCAATACCTCAAAAGCAATCTTGAATAAAATGAGCGTTAGTGGACATTTTCATCTCTTCATTTTAAAGGAAATACTTCTGTCTCACCACAAAGAATAATGTTTGCTGTAGGTTGTTGGTAGACAGTCTTTATCAGTTTAAGGAAGTATTTTCTTGTCCTAGCTTCCAAGAGTTCATTTTTTTAAGTTATGCTTAGGTATTGAATTTTATCCATATTTTTTCTGCATCTAATAAGAGATTATGTAGTTTTTAATCTCTTTGTTTATTATGGTGAATTACATTTGTAGATTTCTTAAGGGTAAATTGTTCTTGCATTCTTAAGATTAAGCCATTCTGATCATGGTTGGGTTCACTTTGCTAGTATTTTGTGTAGTAATTTTACGTCTGTATCCATGAATGAGATTGGTCAGTAATTTTTCTTTTTTCTACTGATATTGCCTAGTTTTAATATCATATAATAAATTAGTGGGTGTTCCATTTTTTTTATTCTTTGGGAACAAAATTGAAGATTCAAATAATCCTTACCTTCTGCTTAATCCCAAAAAAGCCTTATTATGCTATACGAGGATCTTCATTGTACCAGGTTAAATTATACAGCCTGTAAGTGTTTGGGCAAGTTATAACTTCAATAGTAAGCCATAAAGGGTTCCCTCCAATGTCGTAAGATATGTAGGAGGAGCTCTGACACATCCCTGTTGATGGAATACTTCTCAGGAGTTGAATGCAGGTTAAGAGAAAAACAAATAAACTTGGCCTGGGCTTTAGGAGTTATTTTTATAGTATACTCTAAACCTGAACCAGTTTAAGAGGTCAATGATACAGATGTTAGAATTTACAATACAGAAAACATTAACTGACAGTAGAATCACAATTTACAATCCTTTTTTGGCTAAAGAAACATGGCCTGGAGAAATAATTTGTGGTATATTTTCTTCTGTGTACAGCTCTAAAACACGCATCTGATAAATCAAAACTCTCTTCGACATCAAGTGAGATAACTGGTTTAATAAACGATGCATTGTTTTCCTACCAGTCCCAGATGCATGCATGAACCTCCTTTATGAAGTGAAATGCAAAGGTAGTTTCTCTCTTCCTTACTAAGACCTCCCCCAACTCCCTACCAATAAATAGGGAACTTCAGGGTCAGTGAAACCCTGTCCCCTAACTCCCTGAACCTGAGACATCAACAACAGATTACCATAGACATTACAGGGATGCAAAACCTCAAGTTCAATGAAATTGAGGGACCTGCCTGAATGACACCACGGCATTTTAAAATGAAAACCTGTCACGCCTCAATATATTTTGGTAACGTCTAGGTGCTGGCATGACTCCAATTGATGACAGCTAGGCATTTGTGACAAATTAATTTTTTTCATTCATTTATTTACTCTCCATCAGCATGTATCAAATACTTACTGTAGTCAAGGTACAGAGCGAAGTACTACATAGGAAACATGAATAAAATATTCCATTAAGTAAGCATATATTAAGTACCTTTAAGTACAAGGCACTGTGTTAAGCACTGTAAAAATTATGAAGTTAAGGCAGCATCATTGTCTTGGCTGACCTTAGGGAAAAACATTACCCTCGATAGATTCATAATATTTTTATCCATAATATGCTACAAAAGCTTTTTAAAACCTGGCTGAATTATTTTTAATTACTTGATTTTCCTACTTTATTTTTCTGAGCTGATCCTGTATTGATAATGAGCTTTTATTGATTCAGCTCTGCTTACCAACTCAGCCAATACATATGTAATGGCAGCATGCATAAAAACGAGCCTGCAGCCGGGGGAAATGTTTGACATTATTACATGGGAAGTCTTCCGGTGGCTTGAGCTCACTATTAAGTGAAAGGTAGAAGTTTGAAAGAGACAGATAACCTTTAATCAGTTTGGACCTCTATCAGGACGGGACTCTGCCAAAGTGCATTTAAACTGCCCCTTCGTTGCCACACCACGTGGCACACACAATGTCACGAGAGAAGAGAGTACATCAGAGGATGCACAAGACTCACAGACACTCGACAGGCTGCAAGACCAACCAAGCAGGCAGAAGACATTCCAGGGTGATAGCGAAGCAGGCAGTCAGCCTGATGCAGAGTAAGATGAAAAGAGCAAATTTCACCAGGAATCGCTTGACAATGACTACCAGAGGGACGCAAAGATAAAGAATCTTTCCTAATAGCAACAAAGAGTCTGGAAGAAGAAAATGAGAAATCACCCCTCAGAGTTTAGGACCAGGAATTGGGTAAGACGCCCAGAAAGGAATCAGCAGATCCTGAAAAAGTTTGCATCAATTTCTACTGAGAAAGAACTAGAAATTTCCTATCGTGACTCTACCGCATGGTCCTCGGTGTTCCGTGTACATTTCTACTTACTTAATGTATAATAAACAGTAGATTATCCTTATCCTACAGCATGCAGTCACTTTCAGCAAATTACATTTTGATGTTTTGCTAATCTTTTACTAAACGGCCAGCTTCAGCTATTGCCATAAGCTGATACAGAAACTGGGTGAGCACCATCCAACAATTTGATCCAAAGTCTGTTGCTGAAAGCATAAGAGACTGTTAAAAACTGAGAACAAACTGAGGGTTGATGGGGGGTGGGAGGGAGGGCAGGGTGGGAGGGAGGGCAGGGTGGGTGATGGGTATTGAGGAGGGCACCTTTTGGGATGAGCACTGGGTGTTGTATGGAAACCAATTTGACAGTAAATTTCATATATTAAAAAATAAAAAAAAATTAAAAAAAAAACAAAACAAAAAACAAAGTCTGTTGCTGAGAAGGAAAAACAAACAAACAAACAAACAAACAAAGCAAAAACAGAAATGCATGACCCCTTCCGGAATGTTGCTTCAATGGGATTTAGTTCTGTTTGAACTGAATGAGGAGTGTCTACATTAGCCTCTGGATTTTTCAGGCCAAAACAACATGGCATTGAGGAATGCTTGTGGGGAACTGTTTTCCTTTGTCTGTAATGGAAACCAATAGGTTAATATTTGATCGAGCATGACAGACGCCAGACACAACTATAAATGGCATTAGTTGACCTCAGGGGAAGAGGGTGCACAAATTTTTCTCCAGCTTTATTGAGATACAACTGCACAACATATAAGCATATATGCACAAACATATAAGCACAAACATATTTAAAGATAGAGAACTAATGTCCAAATTCTTTCACGCAGAATTATCCCATAAAACTGTATAACTGATAATTATTAAAAGAGAGAAGCAGAGTTACTTCAAAAACTGAAATCAGGGGCGCCTGGGTGGCTCAGTCGGTTCAGCATCTGACTTGGCTCAGGTCATGATCTCACAGCTCGTGATTTTGAGCCCCGTGTCAGGCTCTGTGCGGACAGCTTCGAACCTGGAGCCTGCTTCGGATTCTGTCTCCCTCTCTCTCTGCCCCTCTCCTGCTTGTGCTCTGTCTCTTTCTCTCTCAAAAATAAATTAACAATAAAAAAAAATTGAAATCAACATAGTCACATACAACGGTAAAGGGCCAACTTGAGTCAGAACCGTTAGCACTCTCCCCCTTGGGACTGTCCTGGCGGGTACCCGTCAAAGGGGTCGTATCCCAAATCTTGATCTGGGAAACGTTCATTTTGACAAAGTACTTGGCTTAGAACCTGATTAACAAACCTCCAAGCCCAAATCAAGTTTGGGGAGGGACAATCAAATTTTCATCTTCTTCAAAGTAGATATATAAATAGCAAAATGGTTAATATTTAAAGCTTCAGAGTAAATAAATGCAGACACACTGTGACTGATGTTTGGATGTTTTAGGGCCTTCTAACGATGTCTCTCATGAATTAATGATTTAAGAACCCAATTTGAATTCTCAAACATTTCCAGTTTTTCTTCCTTATAATTACTTACAAACTGCCATTTTATTCATGGGAGAGAGATGAAAAATATCCCAAAGCTCTGATGATTGTCATAGAGAGTGACTTAAATTAACCACATTAGTTAATCTGGATCACCCGTACGTGTGGCAGATTTATCAAAGAAACTGCCAACGACAAGACCAGAACCCTGGAAGGGAGGGAGTGAAGACACGAGACTCTAGAATAGGTGAAATCTGTGTTTCTTGACCTGGTGTCCAATACGATGAGTTCATTGTTCAACCTTTGGGCAAATCGGTGGATCTTTCCATAACCAGCTATACAAAAACAAGTGCTACCAAAGATTCGGTACCCTTGGGTCCAAAGCATTTGGGCCCGTGTCTAGAAAAAGAAACGTGGGCTTAAAGTCAGAAAAAGACACAGGGTTTAGTACCGACCTTGCCCTTTAAGCCTTACTGGGAAGGGTTGGCAAGAAGCCAGGCCACTCGCAGGCCCTCTCCGGGAAGGGGCCCCTCTGGCTGGTGGGCACGGCCCCGGGGAGCCACGAGTTGCGTGGTGAGGCGGTGCCCCCTGGTCCACAGAGTGGAAGAGGCAGCTACGTCCAGCAACAGGTCCCGGGTGGCCCAGGTCACCCACGTGTCGGACTTCAGGCCGCACTGGGCACTTCTGCAACGAACCTGGCTTTCCCCGGGAGAGCACCTGCTGAGCACCCCATGGCAGGCACGTGAGAGAACTTTGCAAAGTCTGCAGTTAGGATGACCGCTCCTCACCCTGCCCTCCTTGCAAACCTACCTGAAAAGAGCTGTTTCTGCCAGGACGAGGCGGAAACTGCACAGGGGATTTTTGGAGAGCGGAGGCTCTGAAAGCAGACTGTGTGGGCTCACAGATCGGCCACGGGCTGGCAGGGCACCCTCCATAACTAGGAGATCGACCGACCTCCCTGTGGCCAGCCTACTCATCTGCAGAATGGGAACGGGGAGGGCAGTGCCTGGCAGGCGGCTCTGAGGTTCAAGGGTGCAAACAGAGGCAAAGCCTTGAGCTCAGTGCCTTGCCCCTAGAAAGCGCTAGGAGAGAGGGTAGACAGATAACTTACCCAAACACCACTCTCTTTCCCTGCCACGTTTCTCTCTCCAGCAGGTGTTCTGAGAACCCCTCTTCTGAACCAAAAATACTCTCCGCGAAAGCGAATTTAGCTGATAAGTACTATTTATAATCAGGACGATGGCCCTCCAGCCGTCTGATCCGGCACATTTGCTTTTAGCACCGGAGCTCATTGGAGTGAGTTGACTTCCTGAGGTTACCCAGCGGGTTACTGCAGAGCCCTGACTACAAAGCTGGTTGCCTGTGAGCCGAGAGTGGACCTGTTTAGAAGATGTTCATTTAAAACACGCGAGGGAAAAGGGAAGAACGAGAAAGCCAACGATGGTGCCAAGTCACAGGCTATGGGTAAGAACTGTCTTCGCTCCCTCTCTCTCCGATCTGCGATGTGCGTCCGTCCACTGGAAGGTTCATGCTGCTTATCAGCAGGGGGACTGATAAAAAGAGCAGCCTATTTGCACATAAGCAGCACAGGCTTGTGGGGGAACGGAAGGAGGGGTCCACACACCATACTGGAGGGTTTTAAGGTTCCTTTCACAAAAGCAAACAAACCATAGCAATGAGCAGCTTCACTCAATCCTTGCACCTAAAATAACATAATTAAAAATTCTCTCCCTTTGCTTCATGGTATTTTCTTGAGTGGTGAAGTGGCGTTTTCGAAAAAAAAATGTACGTGAGGAATCTTCACGAATGTACGTGAGGAATCTCTACAACTCCGTGTGAAACTCAGAGCCTGGGCAGGATGGGGATGGGGTGAGGTGTAGACACCAGGACTGGTTTATTCAGATCTAATCACATTGCCGGTATGAAATCCATTTATTTTTTTCCCTCCTCTTCTTCCTCTACCTAGGTATCTTCACTTGTGCGGCTGGACCCACTTGATGAGAAGAGAAGCAGGGATTAAGTTCCCATTTACTTAGCATTCTGTAGGGGCAGAGTCACTCTGTGTGTGTGTGTGTGTGTGTGTGTGTGTGTGTGTGTGTTGGGGGCAGTGAAATCTGTGTTTTGCAGGAGAATAGAGGGAGCCACAGAGGGAGGAGTAGGGATGGGGATAATGATGACAAGAGGAGGGGAATGATACCTGCTATGGCAGAACTCCAAATGTAATGGGGTTGACAAGAACGTCACATAAAAGAAACCTCCATGCAAAGACAATATGATTTCATCCTGGGGAACAGAGTTCTTGGAATAATTAGGGCAGGGAAGATGGCTGGGGGAAAGTCTGGGGACAGAGAATGTGAGATTTTACCAGCATCCTGAAGGAGAGCAGACTCAAGTCGGGGAGGGGGGGTGCCCATTGGTCCCGAGGTCCGTGCACAAATGGCCCAGTGGGAGCAATGGGGCTGTTGGGCATATTACCTGGCTGAGGTCAAGTGGGCAGCCACTGTCCCGCCTCCCTGCCTGGCCCCAGGAGCTCTGCATGACTACCTGTTAAATAATAACGAGCACACTTGGAAGCTGCAGGAAGATGCTGTCCCTACTACGGAGTCAAGGAGAACCAAGAATGGGGGATAGCCAAGCACCAATGTATTTAGAGCTTGGCCTCCCCTCCCTTGCTGAGCACACTTCCAGAGAAGAATGACAAATGGTTTTGGAATTGGGAGAGTGTGAAATTTTTCTTCCAAGCCTGTACTCCTAGTTGCAATGCCATGGGGTTCACAGGATGCAGATATCATGCCTCAACGCCATGAGGTTCACATTAAGCAGACTTGATTAAGCAGACTTGCTCCCATGGGGCCGGACGGCCTTCTACCCAACATGTGCCAGTGACTCTGTCGAATAGCTCAGTCCCCCTCTTGCAGAAATGGTCTGTCATGCTAATCCTTGGTATCTTTAGTATAATTTACCTTCTTTCTGTGATAACTGTATGGAATTGCCTTCACCATTTCCAATTTAAATCCATACCCCTGACCACGAGGGGAAAAAAGGGTCTCCAAAAAAGGCATTTTTTTTTTTTACCAGAAAGTGACCTTTTTCCAAAATCGTAAATATGTCAAAAAATAAAAAAATCAAATGCCTCCTTGAGTGGACGATCCAGATTCTTTTGTGACAGATGTACAGTTTGTGGGGCGGTTTCTCTTTTTCAGAGGTTGGAATTTTCTTTCTCATCGTTGTAAGGTTTGTCCCCACTCTCATTTCTGGCTCATAGCAGACACTCAGTAAATACCTATGACCCCAAAACCCCAAATTCTTTTTTTTTAATTTTAAACTATTTATTCATTTTTTTTTTTTAATTTTTTTTTTTCAACGTTTATTTATTTTTGGGACAGAGAGAGACAGAGCATGAACAGGGGAGGGACAGAGAGAGAGGGAGACACAGAATCGGAAACAGGCTCCAGGCTCTGAGCCATCAGCCCAGAGCCTGACGCGGGGCTCGAACTCACGGACCGTGAGATCGTGACCTGGCTGAAGTCGGACGCTTAACCGACTGCGCCACCCAGGCGCCCCTCATTTTTTTTGAGAGACAGAGAGAGACAGAGCGTGAGCAGGGGAGGGGCAGAGAGAGAGAGAGAGAGACACAGACTCTGAAGCAGCCTCCAGGCTCTGAGCTGTCAGCACAGAGCCTGGCGGGGGGCTCAAACTCACCAACTGTGAGATCATGACCTGAGCCGAAGTTGGCTGCTCACCCGACTGAGCCACCCAGGCGCCCCCCGCCCGAGACCCCGAATTCTAATTGTGTGTTGTAGGACAAAGGAAATTTCACATCCTTCGTATGTGATTTACATGGGCCATAAGAGGACATTGCACATAATGTTGTCATCATGAGATGCCCGAGACACAAATCACTTACTTGAACTTTTGCATTTGGTGTTGTATCAAACGTATAAACTTTATTGTGAATTTACCCCTTGAGCAAAATTATTGAATACACTATTTTGCAATAGAAAGGAAATTGAACAGTGTTGATGTCTCTTGGTCAAATGTGTCACTGGTTAATCTTTCAAAAGAAGTTGGAGCACACATCTTTTGCCCAATATAACCCTGGGTTTCTTTTTCCTGAATTTGCTACTTCCAGTTTGCTGACATCCTAAGTACATTTGTTCATTTATTCCACAAGTCTTTATTGACCCTTTCAGCGTGAAAATAGGGGAGAAGGAACATTCCCTGCTTTTGAGTTTGAATCTAATTGTATGACAACAAGTGTGTGTCCAACAATCTAAGTATAAAACCAAATAAAACACCTGAAGGGCAACGTGGATGTTGTATGACACGAAACTTTTGAAATGTGATCAGCCAGGCAGGAGAGCTCTTTGCTCCTTAAAAAACCAAAACATAACAAAAAAGAAAGGCTGGGCTAAAAGTCATCTCCTTTATTCAAGATGAGAAAGTCGATTATTGTTGCTGTTGTCTTGCTGTTTATGCTTTAGTCAAATGTAAGAAACGATAGAATCCAGTGGGTGTTCTGGCCATGTGAACATTAATCAGAACACTTCTGGAAAGCCTTTCCGAGAACTGCCTCCGTAGCCAGTTAGGGTGACTAGAAAGAGAATTACACTTAACGCACGTGACCCCAGGAAATGTTTACCTAGGTCCCCAGTGTCAACACAACCAGCCTTCCAGCCCATCTCTAAGGTGGTCCTGTGGGAAGTTCTCTTGCAAGATTTTATTTACCTCTGAAAACAGTAACACGTATCATTGATCATTCGTACCTTCCATTTTGTCACCTCTGTGACTATTAGAAAGTAAGAAAGCACAGAGAATATGCTTTTACACTTTTTTAAAGTGCTCTCCAGGTTGAATACACTTGAAATTCTAGTTTGACATATACGTTCCAGAAATCATCCCCTCTCCACCCACTCTTTCTCTATTTTGTGTTCCCTCAGATGGACAGTATTCGTTTTCAAAATTATCATTTCCATTGTGATTTGTTGCTCAAGAACTGTGAATTCACTTTGTGTACCTATGTCTTCCAGCAAATCAAAGGCTCCAGAAAGGCAGGGATCTTTCTGTCGCTTAAAATAAGGCCACATATCTTACAGTGCAGTGCTCTGTACGCAAATGTCAAATGAATGTTTGTTGGGACACAGATTTTCCCGACGGCTAGAAACTCCTCGATGAGACATTCCATCCAGTTCGGTGGTTCTTGATCTTGGCTACACGTTCGGGTGCTTAGAGAGTTACCAGTGCCTGGGTCCCCTCATCAAAGATGACGAGTTAATGAATCTGGGTATGGGCTGGACGTTGGGATTCTTCCAGTTCCCCGGGTGATCTATCTCCAGCCAGGACCGAGAATCAGTTCTCCAGATATACCCTTACTCAAACTTCCCTGAGAAGAATAACCTGGAAACTTCTTAACGGTACAGATGGCCATGCCTATCCTACCAACTTCATTCAGTGGGTCTGAGATGGATTCTCCCCATACGTAACCTAAACATTCCTCTGGAGAAATGTTTATCATCTGGGCATTTGGGGGGACATAAAACATGGCTTCCCTGAAAGTAACGAGGTGCACCATTGTTAAGTTATGATTGTTCGCGCTATGTTATTTGTCGCCCATCTTCAAGCCCCCTTTCCCCGGTGAACGCAGACACGAGGTGTGCTGAGACACAATCTGGGCGGCAAGGGAGGCGGGGGAGGGGAGGACAGCGTGGTATTAGTCCAAAGCCAAGTTACGGCTCTTGGAAGCAGGGGCAGCGGCTGGCAGGTGTTCACGTCTGCTGTGTTTTTACAGACAATGAGTCACCGCTGGTGCCACCTGTGACGCACACACACGCTGCATGCCTGTCCTTCTATCAAACACCCTGGTAGCTGTTCTATGCCAGGCTCCTTGCCCCATATTTTGCTGAGCCTGAAACTGTCTGAACTTTGCTACACGAGGAACAAGCATCTGGTGAAGTGGGCTCATGCGTCATCTCAAATGCCCGCAACTTCGGGAAACGGCCACCTCTGGTGGCCGCTCTGTTGGACCTTTTTAAAAAATAGTTTTTGCATCTGAATGTAGAGAAGGTCTCACTTCCCTCTTGGAATCCTCATCACGACGATACATTTAAGCCTGTCCTTTGCTTAGAAGCAGAATTAGATCGTACCCAGATGGAGGCACTCTTACACCAGTATGGGTAAACCGAGGTCCCTGGGCGGGGCCTTGAACGAGCAGACCCCAGACCAAGGGCCTCCAGCCATAAATGCTGGAGGTCGTTTCCAGGTGAGCTGTGATAACAAAATGGCGGGGGTTGGGGGGGGGAGCGATGCCTAGAGAGCCTTGCTGGTAAGTCAAAGGTTGAGCGGTGAACAGAATATGCATGAGAAGCATGCAGATTGCATCACTGGTAAATCTTGAAGTGTTCATTGTGGGTCTGGAATCGTTTGGAAGATTCATTCAAAGTCTGGGAAGGGGCCCCTTGGGCCACCCTACTCTGGTGCCATAAATCATTTCCCTTCTCGTAAGGCCTTGAGCCAATCGGCTGTAATGACATATCGAACTTTGGGTCCCACATGCCCTTGGCTGATTCTATATTCACTAGATTTTAAAAGGCAAGTCCAAGCTATTGAGCACCCTTCAAATTTGGAACCGATTCCCTTGTTAGGATTTCAGCCTTATGAGAATCTGAAGAGCTGTTGGTGCTAGTTCCTTTCTCTTCACACTGTCTGCTTAAGTGAGAAAAATTCTTGAGCAATGACTGTTCTTTAATGCAGGTAATATTGAGCAAAACTAATACGAAAGCCTCCATTTTGTAACTAAAAAAAAATAAAATGATCTCTCCGTTTTAGCAACCAAAGAACGACGCTCCATTTTAATATTAAGAGGTCATCTGATTTAATAACACATTTCCCAAACAACATAAATAGAGGCCTCATTTGGACAAGATATTGATTGGAAGCCGTCTCTTCCTATAACAGCTCGACTTATGTAGGCAGCGAGAGGCTGTACAAACTCAATGGGCAATTTCAGTACGTCTCCAGGGCCATCAGAGCATTGGCTTGCAATGCCTCATTTCACAGAACACTGGAAAATTCCAGAATCAGACCTAAAGCTTCCTTCCTTGAATCTCATGCTCACAAAGCTCCCAACAGCTCTCTGTTTGGCAAGCTCTCCTACAGACAGGGTAACAGGTGAAGCTGGGGGAAGGGGGGAGGCCACCCACTGCACAGCATCTGTGTGCCCCGAGGGGATTACAAAAATTCTGTGGGTCTCAATTTTCCCAGGAGTGCCATGAGAAATATTTTAAATTACTCTGGAGTTCAGACAGGAGAGGTATATGTAAATGTAGCATAGTATTCTCCTAACTGTTCAGGTTAAACTAAGCTTGCATTATAACAGCATGGGCTCTGTCCCCACACCAATTATTGGCACAGAAATGTCCCAATGACACGGCAATTTTTCAGATGCATCGTCTCCTCAATTCAACTGCAGCCACAAATATTTTTGAGTGCCTTTTATTTGCCTGCACCACCCTAGGCTCTGCAGAGATACACTGCAAAGACAAAGTACTGATTAATCTTGATTTCCTTAAGACTTTCAACTAGGAGATATACAGTCAACTTTATTCACTTGATTTACTTTTAGATTCACGTTTCATTATCTGTGCTGGAGCCTATTCTATAAAAAAAAAAGGGAGGGGGAATGACGGGGTGGTTCAGTCGGTTGAGCATCTGACTCTTGATTTACGCTCAGGTCATGATCCCAAAGTCGTGGGATTGAGCCCTGCACTGGACTCCATGCTGAGCATGAAACCTGCCGTGGCTACTTGTCCTATCTCTCCTGGCCCCTCTCCCCCACTTGTGCGCGCGCTCTCTCTCTCTCTCTCTCTAAAATAAAATAAAGAAAAAAAGCAAACACCAACAGCAGCAACAAAATCCCTAAAGAGATTCATATGATCTTCTGCTAAAAGGAAACGCTACTTAAATAAGTCACACCTCATTATCAGTTAACATAAGTTAAAAGGATATTTTAGTTAGATTCGGCTAGTCTACACTGTCAACTATGACTCAGTACTGGAAGAGTCTGTAGCAACTGTTTACAAACATTTAGTTTGTCTTACTTTGTTACCTTATGCTTAACCTGGTTAGTCATTATTAAAACATGAAACACATCATTGTTTCTGCTGACATACACCCCAGAAGTCAAGGAGGTGACCCTGGCATAGAGCTAATCATGCTGCAAGCGGCTTCTCTCCCTTATCACTTTCATTAAAAAAAACGCTGTCATTTTTTCGATAGTAAGAATCACACTAAATCCAACTACCGTGTCAACACATTGCAAATCTGAATTCAATTTACAAAGACATTTTTTAATTCCTTTTTTTAACTGAAGTATAGATGACATACAGTTGTATTACTTTCAGGTGTAGGATACAACGATGCAACAATTAGATGTTTCGATTTTTAACTCATTTCTAAAATGCTTGAAAGAGCTACGATCACTTCTGTTTCAAAAAACATTTCACGATGCCCTTTTCACATTTCACTTCCTCGGCGCATAGATCAACCATAAACGGTAGGTTTGCCAAAAGTTCTGCGTATTATATTGTATTTGTAATAATTCTCCTGGCTACCTTTATCCTCGCTATCTCTTCTTGGATGTATAAGAAGGGCCCAGGCTTAGCCACATGCACTGTTTAACTGAGGTGCATCGACAGAAGCGAAGTCGTTAGGAATTGAGGACTCTGCAACCAGTCGGTATGTTTGAGAGGTTCTACAACTGGCCAGCTACACACCCTCAGGAGAACAACCATTTCAAGCCTCAGTATCTTCTTCTGAAGGCTGACAGAAATGATAGCACCTACCTCGGAAGGATACTGGGAGAATGAAAGAACAACGCGAGCAACGATCTTCGTGCGATATTTGTCCCATAGCGAGCCTCGGATAAACATTAGCGGTTAATACTATTACATAACTATTTTATATATATTATCCAACACCAAATTGGCCATCGATCTAATTAGAGGAGTCTTTATCTATTTCTCCAATGTTAGTGATACACAGCTATGATCAAGGCAGTTGACATATCGTAGAGACCCTCAAATTAAGAGTCCAAATACTTTGGCGCACGGATTCTGTAATTATTGACTCTGAAACTACACGCAGGTCATTGACATCTCTCAGTTTTGTTCCCTTCCCTGTGCAATGGGGACATAACTCACAGAAAGGTATGTGATAAAGAGAAAGTAACCATACGTGGAAGTATTTTGGAAATTGTACAGCGCCTACGAGATGTTACGTTATTACTAATGGGTGTTTCAGGTAAATGGAAATCATGATGAATTGAGGATGATACCCGACGATTATTTTCTGTTACTATGAGGCAGACAGACAGTGTGCTGAGCACTTCAGACGCACTACCTCCTGTCCCTAAGTGTAATGTGAAATTATATAAAGGGAATGTTGTAGTTTTGCAACCTATTAATAGGTGAATTGCTAACTTCTCTTCTTTTACCTTGTTATTATTGTCAAAATTCAAAGTCTAACCCACTGTAATTTTAGGAGATGCCTTTGACCTTCTGTCATTATGTGATTACCTCTAGCTCTACAATGGACCATTTTATAATGAGGCATTAATATGTAAGGAGTAGTACTACAAACACATTTATTGCCTTAATCTTTGTTCTTATATTGAGATAAGTTTTTAATAGCTTCTTTATATGAGAGCTGAATACTTTCTTCATTTTCTTTTTAAAATTGCTTTACATACTCTTTCCAACTGTGTATAGCTGGTTCAAAGGCTAGATTATCAAACTGTTAAATTTAAGGTCAAATTGTATTTTTTTTTTTTTTTTGGTTGACATCAGGGTACGAAATCTCTCCCACCGTGCAAAAGAGAGGGTTGAGATCCCTTTGTTATATTTACCCAAATGTCATAAAAGGACACTGGACTACCCACATTTATGAGTTTGTGTGTTATATAATAAGGGTGCCCTTCACCCTGTAAGGATTATTTATTTATTACGACAAATTTATGATAAGTATATTTTTCTAACATTTCTAACATTTCGAAAATAGGACGATAAAATACAAAACCAGCATGTTACTTCAATTTTCTAACTGATGACAAGTGTATTCAAAAGTGAAACTCAGGGCACCTGGGTGGTTCAGTCGGGTCAATGTCCCACCTGCTCAGGTCGCGATCTCACGGTTTCCTTGTTTTGAGCCCCGGGTCCGGCTCTGTGCTGACAGCTCAGAGCCTGGAGCCTGCTTGGGATTCTGTGTCTCCCTCTCTCCCTGCCCCTCCCCTGTTTGCGCTCTGTCTCTATCTCTCAAAATAAATAAACATTAAAAAAATTTTTTTTAAATGAAACTCACTTCTTAATTTATGTGAAGGCACCCACATGGGTGGTATCTATATAATTTAATATATATATTAATAATTTAATCCTCTTTATCTATATTATTTATTATATTATAATATATAATATAGTTAATTAGGAATTGAGGACTCCTAAAATATAATATATAATATAATATAATATAATATATATAATATATTATAATTGTATATATTATATTATAATTATATTAATTATATATTATTTATATATATTAATAATTTAATCCTCTTTATTAGTTCTAAGGTGTTCTTTTTAGTGTTTTTATTGATTTGTGATCATTTATGCTACACTCCATAGAAACATGATTGACGTTCAGGAAGCTGCGTTTTGGATTAGACACCAAACTACAAATTGTCCAGCTAAAGCAGATGAGAATTAGCATCACTGTCGTGACCAGTCATTACTCTGACAAACATCACTATATTGATAACACAGATATTTCTGGTGTCCAAGGAACACAGATATTTCGAGTCACCAGCCTAGGTGATACGTACAGGCAGAGTATTTTCACTCTTCATTTTTGGCTCCTGTATTAGAATCGAGGGCAGCCATGACCGAGATGTTCAAGAATTTCAGGGAAAACATATAAGGAGTACTAGGGCCTGATACAGTCAATGGGGCAAGACCTTTGGTTTTCAGGAAAACACTTTATTTGGCCAGTGTAGATACTTTTAGGTGGGGCATCTGTTCCTACAGTCTCGGGATTCTTAGGACCACCGTAAAATTAGTCGGAGCTTTAGTGCCTTTTCTTACTTCTTCCTACTTTTAATCAGGGATCTTAGTCTTAAAACTTCATTTTTAAAAATTTAGCGGAAGCCAGTGCTTTCGTGTTACACAGATTCCATTTTCAAGTTTCAAATACAAAGCTCATAAGGAGCTTATTGTATCTACCCATTGAGTTACATTAAAATTATCGCAAACTGAACGCCCTTGGCCCGTAAAGTAACAAAAATCCAATTTTTGCAAGAAGGTCGTCAGTGGTTGTGGCTGAAGATGCTTCTTCCTGAATGTTACTAATACCATAGTGATGTCTTACTAACGGGAACGTGGGGGGCCCACCCCATTAAAAGAGTCACAGAAAATCAGATTATAAGTATATAAAGGTGACTGAGACAGTGATTGGCGTGTATCATCAAGGGTTGTGGCGGCCTCGGTGGCATCATAGAACACCTGAAACCGCAGTGCAAACTACCAGGTCAAGGGCTCTCCCTAGTGACGTTCATAACAAACAGATGATAAAAAGGAAATGCAGATTATTTCCCCTCCCCATACGTCTTCTCTCTCTTCAGAGTTGCGTTACTAGGTACTTCTCTTGCTTCCACGAACCACACCAGGGGGATGGCGGTGGATGAGGCGGCTTAGAAGCCTTCCATTAGCTCTACCCTTCAGATACGTTCTAATTCTTCTTCTGGTGTCCAGTCCATCACCTTCATTATGTGCCTGCCTGGGAAGCAGCAAAGAAAGAAAGAGGACCACCCTTCTCTCCTTCCGTTTTACGCTGTCCTAAACATTCTAACTCATTTTTCATCTTTCGGATTCATCCTCATTCTTTTCATAGAAATCTATATATTAGCAATTTTTCTCTTATTCATTCTTTTCTTCAACAAATCCAACTGTTCCTTATTTTTTCCCAGCACTTACATTTAAGTAATTAACGAGTAGTTACTACTACTTAAGTAGTAGTAACTTAAGTAACTTAAGTAACTACTTAAGTAGTAAACCGTGTCTTTATCCCCATGTGACATTTGCCCTTGTAGTCCCATAACCTGGTTGAGGTTTTTTTTAACTGTAAAAAAAGAAACGCAATATATATTTTTTTCAGTAAGCTCTATGTCCAATGTGGGGCCTGAACTCACAACCCCAAGATCGAGAGTCACATGCGCTACCGACAGAGCCAGTCAGGTGCCCCAGTGCAGCATTCTTAAGATGCTCAATTATGAGCTTTGAACATGCATTCAGATCCTTAGTGAAAGCACCGCATTTTCATGTGGAGATTACTATATTTACTCTTAAGGAGTAGGAGGAAACTGCCTCTTATTAAAAGATCATCATGTATCAGGTGCCATACTGTCCTCTGAACAGCCTAAGAAGGCCTTTTGGGACCCGGAGATGGGGAATGCTTTGCCTCAGGCCACACACTCAGCAAGTGGCAGAGCCCAGGGCAAGCACAGTTCTCTCCAGAACTAGCGACTGCCCTTTCGGCTTCACCTGCTGCTTCCCTGATGTCTCAAATGGCAGCATGAGGACACCACCCTCAGCGCCGAGAGCTGGAGAAGAGAAGCTTTGCAACAAGGTCTGGATAATTAGGGGTTGTGTCATTTGGTGCATAAAGCAGTGAAGAGCAAGCCACCCCCTCGGCTGACTAGCTGGGAGAGATTTATAAAACCTTAGATTCCTAAGTCATATGGCCACAGATTTGGCACAGATTTGGCAGGTTTGGTATTGATAAGATGTGAAAATGCCTCAAAGTGGTTTTGATGGGTAACCTCCTTTAGTGGTCAGTGGTCAGTGTCTTACATAATAGTCTTCACAGATTTGTTGGCATACTCAAAAGAACTGTAAAAACCAGACATGTCCCCTGACATTTAGTGAAAATCTAAAATGTTTTCTTATAATTTTAAAAGCGGAATAGGATGCAAAATTGATGCCATTTAAAATTTTACCTCCCATGCCATAAAAATATTTGCGATAGAAGCTAAATATCCAAGCAAGTTGATAGCCAAAATTATCCACTTGAAAAATACGTAGAAAATGTGGAACCATAAAACCCCTGAGTTGCCAAAGCACTCTTGAAAAATAACATAACCAGAGGCAACACCTTTCTTGATTTCAAACTATATTACAAAGCTATGATCATCAAAACACTGGGGTACTGGCATAAAAACAGACACACAGATGAATGGAACTGAATAAAGAACCCAGAAATAAGGCCACACATATATGGTAAATTCACTTATGACAAAGAGCCAAAAATATACTGTGGGAAAAGGGCAGTTTCTTTAGTAAATGGTGTTAGGAAAACTGGCAGACACATGCCAAAGAATGAAATTGGACCCCTATCTTATACAATACACAAAAGTTAACTCAAAATAGATTAAAGACTTGAATGTAAGACCTGAAACCATAAAACTTCTAGAAGAAAGCATAGGAAATAAGCTCCTTGGCATCAGTCTAGGTGATGACTTTTTGGATTTGACACCAAAAGCAAAGGCAATACAAGCAAAAATAAACAAGAGAGACTACATCAAACTAAAATGTTTCTGCACAGCAAAAGGAACCACCAACAAAAGGAGAAGGCGACCTACTGAATAGGAGAAAATATTTGCAAATAATAAATCCAATAAGGTGTTAGTATCCACAATATATAAAGAACTCATACAAATCAATAGCAAAAACCAAATAAGCTAACAATCTGATTAATAAATGGGCACAGGATCTGAATAAACATTTTTCCAAAGAAGACTTACAGATGGCCAATAGGTACATGAAAAGGTGTTCAACACCACTAATCATCAGAGAAACGCAAATCAAACCACACTGAGATATCACCTCATACTTGCAGAATGGCTTTTATCACAAAGACAAGAAACAATGAGTGTTGGTGAAGATGATCTTTTTCTCAAGAAAGCCTGTGCACCACTGGTGGGAACGTAAATTGGTTCAGCCACTATAGAAAACAATAAGGAGGTAACTCATAAAATCAAAAATAAAACCACTATATGACCCAGTAGTTCTACTTCTGAGTATTTATCTGGAGAAAATGAAAAAAAACTACCTTGAAGAAATATACACACCCCCAGGTTCACTGCAGCATTATTTACAACAGCCAAGACATGGAGGCAATCCAAATCCCACTGATAAACAAATGCACAAAGAAAATGGGACACACACACACACACACACACACACACACACAGGAATACTATTCAACCATAAAAAGGAAAGAAATCTTGCCACTTGTGACAACAGAGAGGGATCTTGAAGGCATTATGCTAAGCGAAATAAGTCAGACAGAGAAAGACAAATCCTACATGACGTCACTTCTACGTGGGCTTAAAAAAAGAAAACTCACAGATACAGAGAAGAGATGTGTGGTTGCCAGAGGCCAGGAGGTGGTGCTAAATGGGGGAAAAGGGTCAAAAAGTATAAATTTCCAGTTTTAAAATAAATAGAGATAAAACACACAACATGTTGACTTAGTTGGTAATACTGTAGTACATGTTTGAAAGTTGCAAAGAGAAGAGATCTTAAATGTTCTCTTCACAAGAAAAAGAAATTCATAACTATGTATGTGATGGATGTTAACTAGAATTATTGTGGTGATCATTTCATAATACTAACAAAAGTCAAATCATTGTATACCTGCACCTAACATAACGTTTTATGTCAACTGTATCTCAATAAAAAAATGCAAACATTGTTTTTTAAACTACTGGACATTTTTGATAATTCCCTTTTCCCCTTGAATTTTTATTTCCATTTCACTTATGTTATTGCCTTTTAGGCTAACATAATATATTTTCACTTTGAAAATTTAATGGATCTTGCTGTTAGACTTTTGTGAAACAAAAATCACATTTTAAGTGCAAATGAAAAATATTCGGTGTAACTGTAGATCCCTAAAGTGTTAGAAAAACTTGTTTGTTTTAATTACATTATTAGTGTATAATTAGTCAAAAATATAGAGGGGGGAGACTTTTGAGAGAGAATAATTAAGAGTCAAACTTGATGGTAAATGCATCGAGTAATGAGACAGATAATACTTTTTTTAAATTAGATCATGTACTTGTATGTGAATATTATTTATTGCTGGGATGGACAAGGGTCAGTATCACCTCTGTTCCTCTTTTCCCCTTTTTTCAGAACAAAGTACTAAAAGCTTTGTTCACATTAATGAGTAGGGATGGAAAGAGCTTCCTAGTAGTGGCCTCCTCAATTCTCTGTATTCTTTTCAAGTTGTATGTTCCAAATCGCAGCCATCCGTCAGGAAATATACTTAATATCACCTGAAAACTTGGGAGAGTGCCTGGTGGGGTGGCCAGCGTTCCTGACCAGAAGCACAGTGTCTGTACTTCAGCTAGCTCATACCCAGAGTCCCCAGATGCCAGCAGGGGACACAGCTCTGCACCTGCTCCAGTGGCCTGAGGGGACTGCCTCAGGGTTTCTAAGAAAAATGACAGAAGGGCTCTGCAATGCTTCTGGTCTTTTCTTGCCTGGGGGCTGTTTTTTTCTGCAAACAGGCAGTCACTACAGGAGAGAACTCTTACAACTTGCTTCTGGGGGGGTGCAGTAAGGAAGGGGGTACAGGAGCATGGCCTCCCAAAATGTGGCTCAGGGGCCCACAATGGGACCTGGGCCACCCCAGACAGCAGCTGTGGTTGGAGAACCCAGTCCCCGATGGGGTAGAGGTTAGGGCACAGCGGGTCTGGGACCTGTGGCGAGCGACCTAGGAGCTCTGTAAGAAGGAAGAAGGGAGGAAATGTGGGGTTGACAGAAAGACCTGGGGGGGAAAGGGGGATGGGAGGAAGCTAACAACAGAGAAACCCTGGATGGATGACGTGAAAAGGGAAGAAGAAGTGTGGAAATAAAAAAAAAAAAAAAATCCGTAAGCTTAATTACCACAGAAGGGTTGGAGTTAAAAAGGAGCAAAAGGAGCATAAATAAATCAAGGTACCTGCCTCAGGCAACCAAGTGTGATGGTTTGTGGGGCGGGGTTGCAGTTCTAAACCAGTCCAATATATATATTCAGATTCTTTTCGTCTTAAGACCTCAAATCAAGGACCTTGCAAGAACCGGATTTAAAAAAATAAGAAAGAAAAGAAAAGAAACGACACGAAAGCATGGCCAAATCCTAAGTGCCACAGTGTGTGGTTCGCGGACGGGCTGAGTGAGTTCCGGGTGTCCCCAGGACGCTGCAGTCTTGAGCCCGACCGTGGCAATGAAGCACATGTCGTGATACAGAGAGTGAAATAAATGTTTTGGTTTCCCGTTGCATGTAAAAGCGACGTTGACACTCTACTGTAGTCTGTTAAGTGTGCAACAGCATTAGGTCCCCCCAAAACCAAGGTACCTACCTTAATTTAAAAAGACTTTATTGGGGGGCGCCTGGGTGGTTCAGTCGGTTAAGCGTCCGACTTCGGCTCAGGGCACGATCTCGCAGTCTGTGAGTTCGAGCCCCGCGTCGGGCTCTGTGCTGACAGCTCAGAGCCTGGATCCTGCTTCCGATTCTGTGTCTCCCTCTCTCTCTGCCCCTCCCCCGTTCATGCTCTGTCTCTCTCTGTCTCAAAAATAAATAAACATTAAAAAAAAATTTTTTAAAAATAAGACTTTATTGGTGAAAAAAAAAAAAAAAAAAAAGGCCAACCGTCATCTGAGCTTTCAGCGAGGCGTAATCACTGATCACAGACCAGGATGACAAATATAATAATGAGAAAGTTTAACGTATCGTGAGAATTACCAAAATGTGGCACAGGAGCACAGAGTGAGCGACTGCTGTCGGAAAGAGGGCACCAGCCCACTCGCCCGTACGGGGTTGCTACAAACCTTCAATCCGTAAAAGTGGCAGTATCTGCGCGTGCAATAAACCGAACCACGATAGAACGAGGCATGCCCGCACCAACAGTGGTTTGCTTGCACACAAGCTCATCGGAGCCTTTTCACAAATACTTGTGACAAGAACGGGAGAGCCACAGACAGCCAACCTTCCCGGGTTCCATTCATAAACATGGTCCCGGAAATGAGTTGATTTCAAAAGCTTCCCAATATAGATACAGGGCAAAGCCGATCTGTTTTAAGTAGACTGGGAATGTATTAGCCTAGCGATACACCTCCCTTGTCCAGGGAGACGAGCGAGTCGGCGATTCTCTCCAGAGCTGGAATTTTGATCTTGGTTCAGGAATATCCTTCTGACTAACAGAACCCAAGGTCTTTAAGAAATGAGAAATCTAGTTTTAATGAATTGAAATGGGACAGAAGCGCCTGCCATGTAGATTTTCAGACTGTATGGATACCCATTTGCTGCTCTCCTTTTCCTAATAGGAGATTCAAACTCATACAAACTCAGCATAGACTGACTACCCCACAGTCAAGTGGGGGCAGAAAAGAGACTTCATAATGAACAGGAAACCCAAATCCTGACAAATACGAATACTCCTATGTCAGCTGTGACTTGGCAGATAATTTCCTAAGAAGCCTCAGAACATTTGCACCTTTGAAAAAAGTTTTCAAAAGAAGATCATTAGCTGACGGGCAAAACTCCATCTTTTTCAGATTATGCTAACCTCTGTTACTAGGGTGTATATCTAGATAAGCACATTCTGGGGGGAAATGGCTGAAATAACCTAAGTTAACCCGGAGTCACAATTCCATTAAATCACAAGTTAACTCATCAGTGTAGGAGTCGAAGGCTTAGAAGAGCAGAGGGAGTAGTTCAAGATTCCATTCCTTCGTGTCTAAACTTGTACTTTGAAGTATAATTGTGTGTTTAGATTTCCAGCTACCAATAAACATACCAGAAGAGATTTGTGTATCCTATCGCTTAGCATAGAGCTGGTACTCCATATACGTATGTTGAATAAATAATAACTGACATTAATTGAACACTTACTTTAAGGACTTCAACTTGCATTATTTCACTCAACCTCCCTACTGCAAAGGAGGTACTATTATTATTATTATTATTATTATTACCATTTCATAGATGGGGAAACTGAGGCCTTGCAAAGTTAGGTAACATGCCCGCCTCCCACAATCACTAAGTATTGCCACTCAGCTTGTCACCTATCTGGGAAATGGCGGAATAAGGCTTTAAACCCTAGCAACTTGACCCTAGACCTACAATTCTTCAGCATTTCTCAACAATCTTTTGTAGATACCAACTCACTTGGCAATATGAGTCATTCAGTGGCAGTATTAAAAATAATAATGATAATAACTTCAAAAATGCTCCCCCTTTTAAACTTAGAGGATTAATGACCAGATCTGTTGGACTACTGGTGCACTCAGCATCGGGCCTTATTCTTACTATCTGCTCTCTTCTTCTTTTTATTATTTGGCTTCTTTTAATCACTAAGGATTGCTTTGGACAAACTGTGGACTATTAAGAGGTTTCGAAGACTGGTGAAGTTGTTTGTCTTTTTTTTTTAAGGGGAATGAGTAATTACCTTCTTGATAAATTCAATTCCTACTGTTACCAAGTAAAATTAGGAATAAATTAAATCAGACTGATTTCATGGTTAAGGCCAGAAGACAATCATGTGACTATGTCTCATGAAGCACCACTAAATAATTACAAAAGGTTAGTTGCAGGAGATGTTCTACAAATTTAATTCTGGTTGTACCTTAAATATACAGTCCTGTACATGTCTATGAATCCACACTCGCGTATCTACTTCAATATCTGTATTGCTGAAACAAAATTAATAGCATTCCTTTGACAAAGTGTTTTCAGACTTTTAAGAAAATTGTATCAGCACCAGGAAGAAGTTGTTTTGAATTTTGTCTTCATTGGAAAAGGTAAAAAACATACACACGCTGAAGAAAGCTCTTAAGTTTCCAAGTAAACAGAGAAAATTCAATCTTTACAAGTTTGTCAGAGAGACAGTTCTTATAATTAATTTGGATTTAAAGAGAAAGGGAACTTTTACCAGTAAAAGGAAACAAACCTACTGACCATGTTTCATGGGAACTCCCTACAAATTCTGACCCATCGTATCATTTCCAACAGTTAGTGATCTGGTCTTACTTACCTCCATTTCTCTGTGCCTACCGTAGCTCTCTCTCTGTATATGTGCAGAATGAATAAACAGACAGAATTATCCAGGATCTGAGAAAACATAAAACGTCCCCCAAACACAGATAGATAGAAAATGACAGCCTTGGGGTCCATTGGAAATGCAGGTGTTTTTGCTAAATATAGACTTTTTTTAATGCCATTATCTCTTAAGTAAAATTCTTGCATCCCATTGTACCAGTTAAAATAAGATCTTAATAGCTCAAAAACAAACAAACAAACAAACACAGCACTAACCCTCTCTAGCAAGGTCACCAAAGTCCCTTACTACTCACAGGCCCATGCTCTGAGAACTTTGAGAATTCCCCAATTCGATCAAACACCTTCAGTATGTAATTTCCCCCACGGTTCAGTTTTCTCATGTGTTTATTACTGTCTTAGTCCCTTCTGGCTGCTGTAACAAAATATCACAGGCCGGATAGCTTATACACAGCAGAAGGTTGTCTCTGCCAGCTCTGGGGTCCGGAAGTCCGAGATCAGGGGCAAGCATGGTCGGCTGAGGGCTCCCTTCTGGGTCGCATGCAGACTTTGCCCTGTGTCTTCACAGGGACAAATGGCCCGAGGAGCTCTGTGGAGCCTTTTAATAAGGCACTAATCCCACTTATGAAGCTTCCACCCTTGTGACTTAAACAGCTCCCAAGGGCCCTAGTTACTAATACCATCACCTTTGGGAGTTTGGGTTTCAACATACGAATCGGGGGGTGGGGGGGACACAAATATTCAGACCATACCAACCATGTTTCTTTAGTTCCATCACTATCAATAGCAGCTATTTTTATTTTTTTTGGTCCTGGACAGAGAGCTTCTCTCACTAGACAAGAGACCCCCCCACCCCAAGTCATGACACCAGAGCGCAATGCCAGGCACTCTAGAATCCTTAACAGAAACCTTGAGTAAATGATTCAGATCCTTGCTGTAGACTAGTAACAGTAAGCCACTGTCCTTCAAACTGTCAGTCACTAGGCTGAAATGGAGAATGTCAAATCCATGAACGCCAAGGCTTCCTGAATTAAATTGTGCAGGACAGATGCACATTCTCTCAGACCTAAACAAACACTCTCTACGGATTAGGGACTGTGTTATATAAATGCCGGTCTTAAGAGAAGGAAAAAAAAAAAAGCACGACTAAGACGGGTTTATCTTTCATCATAATTACTTCTTTAGTATAATCATAGCTCATCTAATTGCTTCTTCCCTAGATACTGGCCACTTATTTGGTGACTACATAATTACTGATTATAAATATAACAGTCTATTATTTCATTACTATTATTATCTGAATCTAGGGAGCATAAATAATTTCCTTCAAGAGAAGTAGGATATATTATGAAGCACATTTGAGGGTGAAAACAGTATATATACTGTGTGACAGAATTACCGTTGATTATCTCGGACAGATCACCCCTATTTGGATTTTTAAAGCCAAATCTTGTTTTCAAATTCTTACTGACACTGTCATCTCTCTGACTTAATGAAGCACTTTGTTAACATGAGCGGGGTCCACGTATCTGCACAAACCAGAAGAGCGGAGCTTTTAAATCGAAACCGTTACTTCTCTGCCCTTTAGGAAAAACACAAATCAGCAATTTTGTTACGAGGGTCAAGCTTGTGCTCATTCTGATATTTTACATTATTTTCAGAGGTGAAATAGTCCAGCGCCAGTGAGAATGAAGAACTTAGATTACTGGGTTTGTAATTTGCGTTTCTTACACTCTTCGGGGGGTACAATAAACGTCTGGAACCTTAGAAAGACTCCTCCTGATGTAAATATGAAGCGCTTCCCCAAAAGAAATATAAATGGTTTAGCAAGCACCAACCATTTTGGATGACCAGTTTCATGCTTTGGTTCTTTTATCACCCCCATTGGCTTTCTTGTGCCTAAAGAGTTTGCAGAACTTCACGATAACTTGGCAAAGATGCCAGGGTACTCAACACTTGATTAGCTTCTAGGTGGAATCAAACTCTTATACTTTCTTCTGGAAAATGTCTACCGTCCACTAATACACTAATAGACTGTCATTTCAGCGACAGCCTTCATGTGTATAGTTCTCCAACTAGAACTACATATTCTAAGCAGGCACTTTATACCTAACTACAGACAGTGATAGCAAACCCTTAAGAGCCAGAGTTCTTGAATTCTAAATAATGATTAAATATATACAACTGTTTTTCATCAGAAGTTCACCTAGTTCCATTCTTATTACTCTAAATATGAGACCAATGGCTATGGCAGCAAGAAGGCCTTTCATCAGCTTCTCGATTGTCTTAATAGTTATTAAAAGGTCATTCCATTGTGGTGACTTTCTACGTGTCTGTCAGAAAACCCGGTGGATATGAAAAACAGCCGCATGAAGGGAGATGTGTGTACAATGGATGTGTAAGGACGGATAAAGCGATGGAAGGTGACATTTCTTTCTTTCTTTCTTTCTTTCTTTCTTTTTCTTTCTTTCTTGCTTTCTTGCTTTCTTTCTTTCTTGCTTTCTTGCTTTCTTGCTTTCTTGCTTGCTTTCTTGCTTGCTTTCTTGCTTGCTTTCTTGCTTGCTTTCTTGCTTGCTTTCTTTTTACATTTATTTATATTTTTTGAGAGACAGAGAGGGACAGAGCATGAGTGCGGGAGGGGCAGAGAGAAGGAGACACAGAATCCAAAGCAGGTTCCAGGCTCCGAGCTGTCAGCACAGAGCTCGACGCGGGGCTTGAACCCATGAACCGTGAGATCATAACCTGAGCCGAAGTCGGACACTCAACCGACTGAGCCACCCAGGTGCCCCAGAAGGTGACCTTTCAATAGGAATTATTGTCTCAGTGCCACTAGGTAACAGTGGGTTTCTGAATCTAAACATACCAATACTGAAAAGAAAAAATTATTCCGGATTCCAGATACATAGTGATAGATGGGCTTTGGTTTTGAAATGGTTTTGCAAATGAGGTTGCCTCAAGCAGTAAAAACCGGATCCCCATGTTTCTCTAACCCCTTTTCATCAAGCCAAGTTATTAGAAAAGAAATTTGCTTTGTGTCACTGCTTAACAACGCGATGTCCCAGATCAGCTTATGTACCCAAACTGCTGTGTTTCTTATTTTTTATTTTATTTTTTTACAATTTTAAACAGAATCTCAAATGGTATCAGGTTAATGAATGAGAATTAATGACTGGCATTCATTATTGAATATTTAGATATTGATATCTATACCTTTCTGGAGTTAAGTTAGTCTTCAGTTGCATATTACTATGCCATGACTAATGATCATCTAGCCCTAAAAAAAGGGAAAACAGAAAATACTCCTGAGAAGAATGACTTCTATTACCTCAACACAACACACATGCTGATTAGAAGACAGAAGAGCTGAGGCTAACGTTGGAGAAATATGGTTTGGGGGACCATGAGAGTGAGTGACATTTACTACAATTATCACTGAGATGATCTTTCCCTTATTTAACATGTACTCAGCATTGAGCCCACCCCACGTGCCACAGACATTCATATGTAGTTTGTTTCCAAAAAAGCACCAATGTAATTATATAGATACACAGAACAGATACACCTAACTATAGGAAAACACAGCAGAAAAATACAGTGGACCCTCAAACAAAGCAGAGGTGTGGGGTGCTGACACCCCACGCAGTTGAAAATCCACTTACAACTTTGGACGCCCCAAAACTTAACTACTAATAGCCTACTGTTGACTGGATGCTTTCCCAGTATCACACATAGTTAATTAACCCATATTTTGTATGTTATATGTTTTATACACTGTATTCTCATAACAAGTTAGAGAAGAGAAAACGTTATTAAGTCATAAGGAAGAGAAAATACATTTAAAGTACTGCATTGTATTTGTTGGGAAAAAAAACCCACATATAGGTGGACTTGTGTGTTTGTTCGAGGGTCAACTGTACACAATTTCCATTGTGAACATCAATGCTTGGAAATGTCCGGAAAGAGAGAAGTAATATTCTGCCAGTGGACAGCTTCAGTGGACCATGATTCCTATCAACACGGGAAGCCAAAGGGCAAAATAGCACAAATTTCCATCAGCGAGATGGCAGCACTAACAAAAACAGATTTTCAATTCTCAAAAAATATTTGTGAGGCGTCCGGTTTCAGCTTGGAAACCTGGAGACTGTCGCTCCTACCTTTGCAACCAGGAAAAGATTGAAGAAACAGCAAACCTATGGGCAAACTGAGGTTGGAGAGCAACCGACCATGATGAGATCTGGAGGAAGGAAGGTATTTACAGGGAGCAACAGAACCCGAGACTTTGCTTAACCTGGGGCGGACCTCTGGACACCATGGAAGCTGGTAAGAAGCTTAAGCTGAAAATGTTTGTAACAAATCACTCAAGGCTAAGTGTGGGCAATCAAGAGGGGTCAGGTTCCTAGGGATGCAGAATAAGGAATGAGAATAAGTGGTGTCTCTCCATGAACCCAGCAGACAGTCAGACAAATTTGGTAAGAATCCCAAGAAAGTTTCCTTGAGAGAGGTGATGGGGGGAGAGAAGAATAACTGTCCCGAGCGTGTATATCCCTAACAAAGAGTCAAATTATGTGAGGCAAAAACTATTAATGGAACTGAAAAGAGAGATAGACAAATCCACAGCTGTAGTTGAGACTTCTTTCCTCTCTCATGATTGACAGAACAAATGGGCAGAAAATAAGCAGGGATACAGATGACCTGAACAACACTATCTTCCAATTTGACTTAAATGACATTTATAGAACATTCCACCCAACTACTGCATGATGGACATTCTTTTCAAGTGCATCTTCTGGGGCATAAAAGAGGCTGACAATTTTAGAAGAATAGAAATCATACCAAGTATGTTCTCATATCATAAGGGGATTAAACTCTAAATCAATAACAAAAAGATGCATGGAAAATCCCCAAGCATTCAAAAATTAAACAGCACACCTGTAAAATAATCCATGATGAAAGAAGTGTTGAGGAAATATTTTAGATAGTTTGAATTGATAAAAAAATGAAAATATATCTTACAAAATTCGTGGGGCACAGCCAAAGCAGCACTTACAGGTACGTTTGTAGCATTAATGCTTATATTAATAAGAAGGAAGTTCTCAAATCATTCACCTAAGCTTCCACCAAAAGAAACCAGAAAAAACAAAAACAAACAAACAAACATCAGTTCAAATCCAAAGCAAGCAAAAGAAAGGCAATAATATTTATTATTTATTTATTAAATTTTATTAGAGTGGAAATCAGTGAAACTGAAAATAGAAAAAAATAATAAGAAAATCCATGAAACCAGGGTGCCTGGGTGGCTCAATGGGTTAAGCATCTGACTCTTGGTTTTGGCTCAATTTACAATCTAATGGTCTGTGACATGGAAACCACCGGCAGCACAGAGCCTGCTTGGGATTCTCTCTCTCTCTATGGCCTGCCTCCCCCATGCTCTCTCTCACTTTTTTTCAAAAATAAAAAGAAATTAAAAAAAAAAAAGAAAATCTATGAAATCAAAAGCTGGTTCCTAGAAAAGATTAATAAAATTGATAAAACTCTAGTCGGATTGAACAAGAAAAAAGAAAGAAAATGCAAATGACCAATATTGTGAATGTAAGAGGGAATATCGGTCTTGACCCCAGAGACATTAAAAGGAGAATGATGGGGTACTACACACAAACAATCCTATCCTCACAAATTTGGCAATTTACGTGGTGTCTGTGTTGAAGAGAATGAAAAGACAAGCCACAGACTAGAAGAAAATATTTGCCAATCACATATCTGATTTAAAAAACAAACAAACCCTCCTTTCCAAAATATATAAAGAACTCTTAAACTTAAGCAATAAGAACGCAACAAGAACGTTGACAGAAAGTTGGCAAAAGATCTGAGTAGACATTTCATCAAAAAAGAATTAAGGATGGCAGGTGAGCATATGCAAAAAAGATCAACATCGTTAGCCATTTAGTCTTAGTCAATGCAAGTTAAAACCACAGCGAGACACCATTATACACCCATTAGAACAGATAAACAAAAGAACTGGCAACGTCAAATGCAGATGAGTGTATGAGAATGTTGCAGCCAGCCACACTGGAAACTCATCTGGAGTCTCTTATAAAGTTAAACACTCAATCATTCATTCATCATACAACTCAGCAAAACCTAGGTATTTACCCAAATTAATTGACAACTTATGTTTGTGCAAAAACCGATTAGCATCTTTATCAATAATTGTAGCTTTATTCACCATCTCCCCAAACTGGAAAACAACTCCCGTGTCCTTCAGGAAGTGAATGGGTAAACTGTGGTATACCCACGCATTCAATGGAATATCACTTGGCAATAAAACAGAATGAACAATTGATCCGTGCACCAATAGGAATGAATCTTTTTGTTGTTGTTGTTATTTATGTTTTAAGAGAGAGCGTGCGAGGGGTAGAGGGGCAGAGAGAGTGGGAGACAGAGAATCCCAAGCAGGCTCCACGCTGTCAGGGCAGAGCCCAGAAGCAGGGCTCAAACTCATGAACCTGAAATCAAGAGTGCCACACTTGACTGACTGAGCCACCCAGTTGCCCCAACAGAAATGAATCTGAAATGTATTCTTCTAGGTGAAAGAAGTTAGACCCAAGCAGCTATATATCAAATGATTCCATTCTCCTGAAAAAGGCAAGACTATAGGGACAGAAAAGCAATCCCTTGTCACCGGATTGGGGGTGGAGTGAGTCGTTGACTACAAAGGGGCAGCATGAAGGAATTTGGGGATATACAGAGCATCTTGTGTGATGCAATGATAGCACATATGCAAACGCTGAATTAAACAGACTTTTGACCAATATTGTGAGGCTAAAGACAAACGAACGGTACACAGACACCGCATTCTACTTCCTACCAACTCTAAGACAACTTCACGTGCACACAAGGGTGGAACACGTAAGGAAATATATCGTACGTAATGTCAGTCCGGGTCTCAACTTTGCAAATAAAGCCGCAAATAAGGAAACGCTAGAATGAACCGGTGGGGCTGCATTGGAGTCCAATCATCATTATGAACTCATGTTTATTTGAACAGGTAAATAGATGATAAATGATATAGATAGATCAGATACATAGATCGATAGAGAAACATAAAGTGTATAAACATGCATTAGTACATATCCATGAATTTCCTGTCTGCTGAAAGGGACTAGAAGCAGTCTCCCAGGTAGCAACCAGCACATTTTTTGGTCCAAATCCTGGATTCTAAACAACATTCTCCAGTAAAAGGCATCAGGGCTCCTTAGAGATAATGCTAATTTTAGGACTGCGGCAGAGGAAATGCTAGATAGGCCTGTAGCAGCTTGCTGTGCCAAAAAGTAAAAGAGGGCAGACCTACCACTCTCACTGTTCCCCACCAAAACAACAACAACAACAAAAACAAAAACAAAAGAAAGCCATGGGTCATATGAAAAGAACCCAGACGCTAAACGAAAGATGTTCCCAGTGGCTAAAGCTAGAACAGTTTTAGCAGTAAAGCAAATAATGATAGTTCTGGATTCTAACACAAAGAATAAAAGAAATATCCACAAGTCCATGCAGATATAAGTAAGTGATGGAACAGAGAAGCAAATGTGGGAGCAGAGACATGTCCTCCTTTCAGAAGAATTCCAATCAGTACATGTAGAAAAAACGAGAAAGCCAGAAAATTGCCACCTATCACGATGGCAATAATTGCTGCAAGAAAAAAAATCCATTGATGTACATTAAAACCAGTGACCTTAAGGAAAAACAGGACATCTGCATAACCTCAAAATATGTCCTCCAACGTATTCGTTACTGCAGTGGTTTCAACATATGTCTGCAAACTCTTTGACATTCCTTCCTCCAGGAGCCAAAAGCTAAATCCCCTTCTCTTGAGAATGGGCTGGACGTAACAACTTGCTTACAAGGAATATAGTACACAAAGGGGAAAACGGTAACTTATGATGGAGAAAGAAACCTGATAGATGCCATCTTAATCAAGGGATCAAGGGATCAAGGGATCAAGGGATCACCGGTAATAGGATGTATTGATAGCAAGTACTCCTGAGATGATGTCGCGAGAAGGGGACATTGTCTCCCCAAATCCATAACGTCAGGTCAATCATGAGAAAATATCAGATGAAGCCAAAGTGAGGTGCATTCTACAAAATACATGGCCAACACCCTTCAGGAGCCTCAAGATCATAAAACAAAGTAAAGATAAAGGGAAGAACTTTAAGCAATGAGAGAAGACTAAGAAAAAAAGAAAACAAGTTGTCATACTTACATTGGATCCTGGAATAGAAAAAGGACATTAACAGAAAAACATGGAAAATCTGAATTAAATTTGTAGCTTACTCAATAGCATTCACATTAATTATTGATTATATTGCATTAAATCATGTCTGCTACATTATTATACTATATTACAGTACATTATAATTATACTATATTATATATAGTATTATATACTATACTATATTATTATGCTAGATTAATTATACTAGATTATATATAAATTAATATAAATATGAATTATACTATATTTATACTATTAACTATAGTATATTAACCATACTATGTTAATGTCAACTTACTATACTGTTTATTATACTATATTACATAATTATACTATATTAATATCAATTTTTAAATTTTGATAATTATATCATGGTTACATGAGATGTTAGGAGACTCTAGGTAGGTGGAATATACCAGAACTCATTCTACTGTCTTCGTAATTGTTATGTCTAAAATCTCTTTTTAATCTTTTTGTTTGTTTGTTTTGAGAGAGAGACAGAATGTGAGCAGGGGAGGGACAGAGAAAGACGGAGACACAGAATCCGAAGCAGGCTCCAGGCTCTAAGCTGTCAGCACAGAGCCTGACATGGGGCTCGACCTCACGAACCGCGAAATCATGACCTGAGCAGAAGCCGGACGCTTAATCGACTGAGCCATCCAGGAGCCCCAAAAATCTCTTTTAACAAAAAATTTTAAATATATTTGTACGTTACTCAAGGAATTCTAACCTGTACTGCACGGTAGACTGAAAAATTCACAGAAGTGGAATGTGTATCGTTAGTCGTAAGAAAACCTAAGAAGAATAACCAGTGCACGCAGCATCACACAGGGCTTTGGTCCCCAAGCATGTGCTGAGGACTTGTGACCTGTCAGCGGTCATGCTGGGTGTAAGATACAACAGCGAACCATGTACAGCCTCAGTCCCAAGGAAATAATAAAACGTAGATATTTAAAATCAACAAAACCAAAAACATTTCAATTCACTATAGAATGATGGAAATCAAGAGAAGGAAGGAAGGAATCCAAGCTGCGGAAGATCAAAAAAGACTCCTGGAGGAGAGAACGGGGCTTTCAAGCTGGCTGGGTCTCAAATTACCCAATGAATATGGGATTTCTCGTTGCTTCTCTGACCTCCTTGCTTTCATATACACCTCCCCTCCCTTAACAAATCAGTCTCCAAGTCCTCTTCCTTCTACCACCCAACTGCCTCTCGTTTCAAGTGTCTCCTCTCCCACCTCCGCCAAGTCAAGTCCTCATCTCCCACTGGCACGAATCCAGCAGGCCCCTGATAGGCTTACCTGCCTCTCAACCTTCATGCTGGCGCCCAGGTGACCTTCCTAATATGAAGATTCCTTATTCATTGCGCACACCTTTACCTGATGCCTGCTCCCTGTCAGTAGTGGGCCCTCAACTCGCTTAAAACATTTCAATAAAAATCCCCAATAAGTGTTCCTAGAAGGATAAAATGAAGGCGGGCAGAGAAGAAGGGAAGGGAGCGATGGAAAAGATGATCCAAGGGAGGAGTGTAAAAGGCAGACACGCGGGGAAGGAGGAAAGAGGCTTGTGGAATGGTCATCAGAGTGACCCACGTACAGGAGACATGTAGGGGGCCAGGAGATGACGCTGCGGAAGAGGTCAGGGCCAGAACGAGATGGATGGAGAGAAAGAAACAATCCCTTTAAACCCAGCTAATTAACGCTCACAAAGAAGGATGTGAAGAGTACAGATGCTTACTTGGCAATGAAGCCTGAACACTAGAAGAACAACAACATCAGAAGGCAGAGTAAGGATGGTAAGACTTGGTCCATTTCCTCAGAATTGCACATTTGCTCTTTTCTTAGACATAGTAGGTGCTTGACTCTATTCATAGAAGACTTGCCAATAGGACTCTAAGTCCAAATTTACTTGAAGGTTTTTATTCCATGGTTTCCTCAATGAATTTGCACTGATAACATCAAGTATCAGCATCGTCCATCCATACTACCCTTTAGTAAGTTTGTCATGGTCTGTGGCAGGTAGCTTCTCATCACATAAGAACACAGTGAATCTCTCTTTTGGAGACAAGGAAGTCTGGAGAGGGAGAAACAATTCTACTGAAACAGGATATTTTTCCACAGTCATCTTTAAAAAAAAATGACTCCCAAGTTCCTTTGGCCACATTGTCTTTCCTGAGCATGAGGAATGAGTGATCTCTTCAAGAGAGTAGGCAGGTAGTCTCATTAGAGCTATGACCTCTGAATAGTCACGTTCTCTACCAAAGACTTAGATACGGCAGGTGCATATCCATCCAATTCATGCTCATTCACATACAGGTGTATGCACACATCCACCACTCCACGCAGCCGTTGCCTACCCAGATAACCTCTGATGGATTAATGATCAACAGACGCTGAAGACATCATGCCATCAATGGTCTTTATAAAGAACCTTCTGACTCGTGAACCTTTTCAACGGCCCAATCTAAGATGATTTGGTTCATTAGAACCAGTGTTTAATTCACATAGACAGGTTTACAATCCACGTGTTGACATCAAGATATAGCTCATGCTGCATATAATTATTATCATATTGTGTTTAAACATCGCTGCACAAAAAGAAAAACTATAATCAAGGCCTTCTCAGAGACCACTGTATAGTTCTACTCTGTGCTAGAAGAGGAAGAAACTCTTCCGTGAAGGCTTCTGAAAAAAAATGTCTAATTTTCACTGAAAAGGAAACATGATCATATTTAAGTAAGGTGTTAGTAGTTTTCATTATAGTATGATATTAATGGAAATGGCACAGGAGACAAATTTTAAAAAAGGCTAGAGCCGGGCGACTTCCTACAATATTCCATTACACCAGCCACACTTCGCTGTTTATCACAATCCATTCTGTACTATTGCTGGGCATCCAGGAAGCTGAAGCAAAGCTGTGTTATTACCTAGGCAACGAAAATAGATTCACACATTTTCTAGTGAAAAATGTGGAGAATACCCTACCGCAAGCTAGCTGTGCCTTTGACATTTGCAGATCTGAATGCAAAGCTGAAACTTACTCCCTCGATCTTTACGAAAAGTTGATTACTAAAGCGATTTTAAAATTCAGGAAGTTGTAGGCTCTAGATTATTTTCTAATGATCAGAGCACAGCACAAAAACAGTAATTAATTGGTAGAAATCCACAGAGGCCTATCAGTCTGAAAATGTGAGAGATGATCTGTTCGGGGTCAAAACAATACCTCTCTCGCTAACACTGGAGAATCTTAGAACTGAAAGGACTTTGAGAAGTCATGCACATCAGCCCCAGCATACAGCAGGCACTCACTCAATGCACGCTGAATGAGTGAATGAGGAGGTGGAGTGTCCTCAGGCTCCTGCCATTCGACAGCGTCGTTCTTGAATCATCTCAGAAAAATTAACCTGTTGTATTTTCAAGTTTCTAAGGTAGATATTTCAGATATTGTTTGGTAATTGCATTTAAGGCTATTATTGTCAGGATTTTTTCTACTGACAAACTCTAACATTCTATTCTATTATAGAAGACTCTGATTCCATGATTTCTAATTCATTCTGCTACACTTAAGCTCACTTTCCCTTGTCTACTCTTTCGGGGAAGATAAAGAACAGGCTCTCATTATCACTCATATTTCCCCAGCGTTCAGATAAATCCACTTTACCGCACCACATTCCACTAACAGAAGCAAATAAATGAACACTCTGAGCTGCTGCTCAGAAGAGTAAGATTGGATTACTCATTGGGGGAACCTTGGCAGTTGGGGCCATGGTAATAGCCAGCAGCCTAAAGCAAGAGAGGGTACATTGGGGTGGCTATTTTCATATTCGTAGACCCAGAACTGTTAGAGGTGACAGGGTGCATGAAGGTTTTTGTGTATTTCCTAGTCCTTATGTTATATATCAAGAAATGGGAGTCAAAGAAGTTGGCTGGGTTGACTAAGGTCACGTGACTAATGTCCAGATGCGTTTACACTCCAGGTTTTCTGATGGTTAGCAGGCCTCTGTCCTCTACCACAGTAGGATATTTTATCGAGAGAACACGTGGCAGGGTCATAGAAGAAGTCTCTGCTGGCTGGGGGTGAGGAGATCTGTTTCCGTAATAATACTAATAGTTATTTTGTAGAAAACACTGTTTGCCATGTGATAGGGACTGCGCTCTCCGCCTGATGTTCCATATCTTTTTTAACCTTCACCACAACTCAGCAAATGAGGTGATATCACCATTTCCATGTTACTGATGAGGAAACTGAGGCGCCGAATTTAAGCTGTTATCCCAAGATCACATAGTTGCTGGCATGAAGCTGACTCAACTAGGTTATTTAACATCTCTCAGCTATTAATATTAGCGAAGACAATGAGGGATTGAACTCTAAGGCCACAGAGTTTCAGAAATGGATGTAAAGAATAACATTCTCCGCCTTGTAGCACTTTTCCTGGGAGGCTCCAATGCCTCTTACCTCCGTCCCCATTTGTATGCCCACAGGCATGAGAATGTGTACAACCTCAGTAAAACCAAGGGGCGACGCAAAAATTGCCAACGATGTTTTTCCTTCTGAGAAATCACTGCTATTAAAGGGGTTCATTTTAATCCTCGATAGGACATATTTTAGAGCACCTTCATGGGGCAGTGGGTATCCCTAGATGAGCCAAGGCTGGTCTTGGCAGGGCACTGGTCCGTGGCTGCCTGTGTACCTCTGGCCAGGGTAGCTGTGGAATCGTCCTTTTTAAAAACTGGCTCTCCGGGGATAAAGAACAATAATGAGATAGGCAAGGCAAATCAGAGCCATCTCAAAGTCCACAACTGCCATGCTGTAAAGCGAAATCCTCTGGGAAAAAAAAGCAACGTGACATTTATAACTTCAGAACAATGACATCTCTTCGGTCGGTGTCAGTGAATGGTACCTACGAGGAATGACAAAGAGAACACATCTCTCCCCAGCAGGAGGGAATTTGCCAGGACTCACGGCCAGTTCCCTGTGATCCACAGAGCCAACACAAGTCAGGGAGAATAACTTTCAAAGCCAACAGGAGAGCCAGGCATGGGTCAGCTGTATGAGGAGCATGCCTAGTGGGAAGGATATTCCAAAGCGGGCATGTGCTCAGGTTCTGCCTGCAAGATGGAATGTGCTTGAGATGAGCCCCTGGGTGGGAACCCAATACGTACTAGATGTCCTCAATGGAAGAGTCAATCAAGGAGCAGTATGGTGTCTTATAGTTAAGAAGGATAGACCATTGACATTTATGAATTGAACATTTCTACCGTGGTTATTTGAAAAACTATTAGGCAATTACATCTGTGATTTTAGAATTTGGCTGAGCACAAATGATGCCTTGGATACACCGAGGTGGATGTTGGTGTGTAGAAGTGAGTTAGCCAGGAGCGCCTGGGTGGCCCAGTCGGTTAAGCATCAACTCTCGTATTCTGCTCAGGTCACGATCTCACAGTTTGTGAGATCAAGCCCCACATCCGGCTCCACGCCGACAGCACGGAGCCTCCTTGCGATTCTCTCTCTCCTTCTCCCTCTGCCCTTCCCACGCGTGTGCACTCTCTCCCTCTCTCAAATAAATAAATAAACTTTTAAAAAAAAGTGAATTAGTAGGGACTGAGATAACTGATCAACACTTCCACGGCTCAACCCGTTACCATCATCCTTGGCTCCCGATTCTCATGAAACCACCGCCCACCATTATTTCCTTGTGACAAAACAAATAAGTAAAACGGCCATCCAGCAGGAGAAAATTTCCACAAATGTGACAAGTATATCCAGGTGTGCCGTGAGCCTTATGAAGAGGAAACACACGATCGCCAATCACAAGAAAGTCGGATCAACGTCAGAAGCCCGCCCATATTTGGGAATCTGGACATTGACAAAGGTTTAGAGAGACAACCCTTGTGAATGTCTGGGGTCCGCCATAAATCAAATAGATTTCTTTCAGAAAGAATGGCCTCACGCAGTGCTTCTAAAACCTGACAATCAGAATTAGCTGGGAGGCTTTCCTACATATGTGCACATACCCGATCTCTCGTACCAGCCCCCCAGCCCAAGAGCAGGGGTCCCTAGACACTCCGTGGAGCACGGGACTCTGCATTTCAACAGGTGTCTCTCGAGGCACTGGTTAAGGGTCGGCGCACAGAACGCAGAGCTCACAGAGCCCTTTCCATTGCAGGCCCTGCCAGTCGTGAAGGGACCTCATCTGTCCACGTTGCAGTGTTCATCTCCATCTCAGGCTACTAAATTTATAGAAAACACACTTCTGAGCTCCTTGAAAAATGATGCAGGGCAAGCTTTATCTAGGAGAGATAAATATTAGTGGCTGTGCACAATCCGTTCTTAGGTTCTGACAATACAGATCTGTGTTTTGTCTCAGGCCACCTGCATCTATGATTTACTTTATTAGGTAACTTAGAAAGAGGATGTGTGTTTATCAAGTTTCGGAAAGGAGTCTCAACTCCCGCTCTGTCGAGTACGCAGAGAAAAAACATCTCGCATTTTTATAGATATTAAGAATTTCATCCTACAGAGTGTAAAGGGGCTATTACATCACTTAACCTACCTCCCTTGGTTAGGAGGAAGGGGTCCTACACCCCCAAACATCTAAGTGTGCGCATCCCCTAAGACGTGTGGATGGCTCACATAATTGATATTTGCTTATTTTATTGTCTGTTTACTCACCATTTGGCTTAAATATTTGTACACACTGCTATGTTCTTTCCTATGTACAAGTGACTCAAAGGCAGATCATTTTTTTTTTTATAAACAGACGCTAAAATAAAGCTTAATCAGGCATAATGCTTTATTTCTATTCAGGCACTGCTGATGCTATTTCCGCGACAAAGGCCTAGCCATGAAGAAGTTCTGAATAGGATGCTCTCTTCCTGGCCCTAGCATCCTGACAGAACTCTTAACATGTAGTATAGTGCTTAAAAGGACTCCTTGAGTCATTAAATGGCCAAACATAAATCGTGATTATTTTAGCAAGTATTTGCAATTACACAACTGGAGATTGAAAAACATGAGTCAACATTCATTGCTGGTCAAGGAGCGGCATCTCTTAACCATGGTTCCAAGCCTCTGGAAACTCAAGCTTACATTATTCTTGTATTATTCATAATCTGCCAAATTGACTCCAGAGCAACAAAAATATTGAATACAAAACTGCTTTCTGGCAAAGCCAATTTTTATTATAGCTTTGAGTTACAAAACCTAAGCTTCTCATAAAAAAGGTCTTAAAAGCCTCTTCAACCATCAGGTGAAATTATGGCTTTAAATCTCCTAATTACTCGCAACAGACTACCATCTCCTGGGTTTCCCGACGACTCTCATATAGACGGTAATAACGTTCAAGACATTGCGTTATCTTTGGGTGTATTCTGAGCCAATGCAACACCACTCTATTACTCGTTACTTTGAATTATATTCTTTAGCATTAGTGTGCATGCAGTATAAAATTCTGAAGTGAAATGAAATTAATGAAATTAATTTCTTTCCTGCTTCCACTAGAAGAAACGTTCTCTTGGTCACCTGTCTGACTGTCTTCTCATCTGAAGAGGAACCTAATACTCTCAATGAGATCCTGGAGAACAACCTGAGACAAGCAGGCCCTGTCACAGGACACTCGGTGGGAGATGTTTCTGGCACTGCTGAATCACTTCCCATCTCAAACCTCTTAAATAATAGACAATCCCTCAATTATCTTTTTTTTTTTTAACATTTATTTATTTTTGAGAGAGACAGAGACAGAGCACGAGCAGGGGTGGGCCATAGAGAGAGAGGGAGACACAGAACTTGAGGCAGGCTCCAGGCTCTGAGCTGTCAGCACAGAGCCCAAGGCGGGACTTGAACCCAAGGGTCATGAGATCATGACCCGAGACGAAGTCAGACGCTTAGCCAACTGAGCCACCCAGGAGCCCCTCCTTGAATTATCTTTAACTGGTGTACGATTCTCTTGTCAACTAGGAAATCTAACTCGCAGTCTCCACTCCAACTAGTTGATAAAACAGAGTTGGATCAAAGCCCTAGGTCTTTGAGTCTTTCCCTACGTACTGCCCAATATGACAGGGAACCAGTCAGTCATAGATGGAGGGTAGTAGGAATTAACCTAAAATCACAGGATGAGTGTTGTATTATTTTTTCTGAGGAAGCTCTTCAATTCAACAAGCATTACTGTTGTATTCCAAGCATCATGGAGGGCACGGGCCCTCAGAGCCATATAGATATGGTCTCCATCCTACTTCTCTTGTGCAAGCAACATTCTTTTGTTCTTTGGAAAGAGTTCAATGCAGGGTGCGAAAAAAAGTCGGATTTACCCTTTTTTTTAGGTGGACACAAATTCCACGTGCAGTGCTGCTTTTACTGTGAATAGCAAGTGACCTATAAAAGCCAGGTAGCTTGACATCTTAGCACGATGGGTTGACGCAAGAAATCCAGGAGACATTTTTTCAGACATTTTTCTGACATGAGCAATGAAACTTCTCATTGGATTCAACATCCATATTCGTAATTGGCCGTATTCCGTCACAAGGCAAGCATGTTCGGGAAAGGCGATTGTGCCGGGCCCCATGACCGTGTTCGTGCAACAAACATTTTGTTTTCACAATGTGCTCAGAACTGTGCTACGCAGTGTGTTGCAGGGATGAGGGAAACTATGGGGATGGAAGTCACCTCCTCTGCGAGGAAAGCAGAAAAAGCATTCGAAGAACGGTGGAGACAGTCCAGGAAGAGAGCACCGCACAGTTAAAGGCCTAAAGCACGACACGATATCACATGTTCTAAAGCTGTATATATTTTTGTATTGGGGTGGCATGATGTACGAGACAACGGAGAAGGGGAATACTTGGAAACAAGGCTGGAGAAGTCAGGAAGGGCCAGGCCATATTGAGAAAACAGCAACAGCAACACCACTCATTTATCGAGCCCATGGGCCATGCCGGGAATGGCCCTCAGCACGCATGCATTAACCCTTGTAATCCTCACTGCAGCACATGGGGTAGGGGGTTAAGCTATCAGCTGAGCGCACAGGGGCAGCAACACAGGACAACCGCGGGGGTCAGAATTTGCACCAACCCAAAGCCCGAAGTCCAGGAGAAGTTATGAAGTGAGCAGCCACAGGACCCAAGCAACAAAAGTATTTGCTCCGGCTGCAAAACTGTGCAGAGGCAACACGGGTATCTTTCCCTGCTGCCATGATGAATAAGCATCTTCCGCCATCAGAGGAAGAGAAAAACAATCAGACTGCACGTTGAAACCAAATCAAATCGCCCAACAAACACACAAAAACGGGGTCAACTCGTCTAGCACTAGCTTCCCAAATAAATGAAACCTTGAATATTCCCATAAATTGCCAATGCCCTAACAGAAGCCATTTTATTTCTGGCTTTTCCATTGCTGATGCCTGGAAATGTGTTCCAGACTTTGTGGCTATGCTAATCATGCATGAAACTATTTTTTGTTTTATGAACAGAAAAACTGCCATCTTGATAAATTTGATAACTGTGCGTGTGTTTTAAATACCTGTGCTAATTTATTTTATTTTTTTAAAAGTTTATTTTGAGAGAGAGAGAGAGAGAGAGAATGAGCAGGGGAGGGACAGAAGGGAGAGGGAGAGAAAGAATCCCAAGCAAGCTTCTCACTGTGAATGTGGAGCCTGATGTGGGGTTCGATCTCATGACTGTGAGATCATGACCTGAGCAGAAATCAAGAGTCAAACGCTTAACCAAGTGAGCCACCCAGGCATCCCAAATACCTGTGCTATTTTATTTTATTTTATTTTTAATTGTTTTAATGTTTATTTATTTACGAGAGACAGAGCACAAGCGAGGAAGGGGCAGAGAGGGAGACGCAGAATCCGAAGCAGGCTCCAGGCTCCGAACTGTCAGCACAGAGCCCGACGCAGGGCTTGAATTCACGAACTGTGAGATCGTGACCTGAGCCGCAGTCAGACGCTTAACTGACTGAGTCACCCAGGCGCCCCTACCTGCGCTGTTTTAAATTTGGCTAGCCCGCTCATAATGCTGTACAAGTTAGTTTCTTTCCTTTTCTATATGCTTTTGGCTCCAATTCTCTTTTTTAGTGTAAGAAGAGAGGAATTTTTTTAAAAAATCACATATATACACACACACATACATCTATGCATTGTATTCATATGAAGAAAATATGAAAGAAAATACTAGAAAATATAAATGTCATTGCCCATTCGGAGCACATGAGCAACCCTTTAGGTAGGCCAAGAATAGAAGTAAGACTTTCCGCCCTTGGTCTGACTTCTGAGCCTCGGAAATGTATTGCCTATTTAAAAACTAGAGTAAATTTTTAAACTCTTACAAGGTTGCCTATTATTATCATCATCTCCATTTTAGAGATGAGGTAACTGTGGCAGAGAAAAAACGAGTAACCACCCACGACCCTTGTCCTGCAAGTGAAGGGAACCCTTCAAGCATTTCCACGACGGCCACGTGCCTGTTACAAAGATCTCTGTCGGGACAGAGGGGCTGCCATGGACACCGGGAGGCCAGCCAGGGAGCAAAGAGCAGTTCAGCTGAGGGGCGGCGAGGGTCTGAACTCAGGAGGTGTAGGTGGAGAATGGAGAAAGTAGCTTAGGGACAGGAGAGGGCCACATAAACGGAACTGGTTGTCTGATTGACAGGTGCAGGAAGGGAAAGTATACAGCATTTCCAGGGGCTGTGGCTGAACACAGAATGGACGGTAGGATCCCCAGGAGAGGCAGGGAAAGCAAAGCAACATTCAGATGAAGATTTCAGTCACATTAGGCAAGTGTGCAGAGGTGCATGTCAGGTCCGGGAATAAAGAATAGGGCGGCCTGAGGGTGCCTGGGTGGCTCAGTCAGTTAAGTGTCTGACTCTTGATTTCGGCTCAGGTCATGATCTCACGGTTCGTGAGTTCAAGCCCCCACGCTGCGCTGACAGAACAGCGTCTGCTTGGAATTCTCTCTCTCTCTGCCCCTCCCCTGCTCATGCTCTCTCTCTTTCTCTCTCAAAAATAAATTAAAAAAAAAATGGCAGTCTAAAGAGATGGGCAGGATAAGAACATGGAGACCCCAGGAAGTAAGGCCTATGTTATCCCATTTTGTAAGTGGACCTAGGGAGACCCTATGCTCTCTAGAGACTTTCAGGAGGGTCTATGGCTAAGTACTAGGTGTGGCATTCAAACCAGGATTTCCTGGTCCCCAGCCCCATTTCCGTCCTTCTGCCCACTCTGCCTTCCATCAGATGCTATAACAGATGCCTGTAAGGATACATTTTCTATCAAACGCCTGACAAATAAAACTCAGCATCATCACCTCAAAAATATTCTTTTATTAGTCAGAAATACATATTTATTTTCTCTGTCATGACCACTGAAAATCTTCTTCGCTATTTCCCGAGAAATTTCTTCATTGGATAGCATATATACGTGTAAGGACTTCGATCCATTCTTCTGCTCTGAAGAAATACTAAAGAACTGAGGAAATACAATCTATGAAGTAAATCTATTTGCCATTTTCAGGAAATGTTAATTTCTAGAACGTATATAATAATCCGTTACCAAAAACACCGCAGAAGAATTGATAGAAAATTATTCGACAACACTGCCGGGAAGCACAAAGTTCACTGCTTTGAGAAGGAAGTGTAGAGAGGCTTTGACCTTCTGCGGTCTGACAGGGAGACTACGAGCTGTGTGTCTCACCCTTTGCCAGCTACCACACACTCACCCATGTCCAGAAAGTCAGAAGAAAACTGTAGTCTATGGGGCGCCTGAGTGGCTCAGTCAGTTCAGTGTCTGACTTCAACTCAGGTCATGATCTCGCGGTCAGTGAGTTCGAGTCCCGCGTTGGGCTCTGCGCTGACAGCTCAGAGCCTGGAACCCGGACTCTTGTGATGACACTGTGCCTACCTGGGTAATCTAGGATACCCGCCTACTTTAAAGTCAGCTGCTTGGCAACCTTAATTCCACCCGCATCGGTAAATCCTCTTTGCTTTGTAGCCTGACGTATTCACAGGTTCCAGGGATTAGGATGTGGACATCTTTGGGGGCCATTATTCGGCCGGCTGTGGTATGTTCCTGTCCTATTCACCAGGCATAAGCCAAACTGGTATGATTAGGAATATGCTGTAAACTTCGGCTGCTGTACATGAATATGAAGAATGCGAATACGAAGATGTATTGGGAGGAAGGCAACTACTGTGTGTTTTGTGATAGTGTGAGACAATAGGTTACTTTCAGAACTCAAGATACATGCGACATCATTAAATGGCAGACTAATAAAAGTTAGACTAAGTTCAAGGGGATGTTGGCTCACTCTGATACTTCTTACAAGAATCCATATCAGTTAGGAGGAGAGTAAGAACTCCTTCCATCCAATGGCCCCTTTTTATTCAGGAGTTCGTGGCTGTGTAAATATCCCTATTCAAGGTCCAAAACTTAACTCTGGAATAGTAGACATTCCCATTGTGGTTCTACAATCTTAAGTTTTTATGTGATTGGAGAAACAGCCTGCCATCACTTGATCTGAAATCAATAAAGTTTAGTTGGACGGAACAGAGAGAAATGAATTGTTTTTGCACACCAGCGCTTCTGGGCACAGAGGAGGGAGGATTCCCGATCCCGAGCGCCCATTCAGTCATGATGGTTTTGTGAAAGGACCAGTGCTGATGCTGGACTCGTGTCCACCTGGTATTACGTGAGAAATGGGACACGAAACACCAAAGACCTTGAGAAAGTAATGAGTTGGTGCCCTTCTGTAACCCCGAACTGATAACTTTCATACCCGCTTTGGCATTTACTGTTCAGATTCAATCTTCACAAGGGGATGAAACCACTGATGGGCCTGATTGCCATTTTATCCACCCTCCCATCTTCCTCCTTCTAGCGTCCAGTCAAGGCGAGCTTGTTAGGATCCACCAGCAGCAGAAAGGCGCCAAGAGCCACGGAGCCTTCCCCGGCACCAAGGTCGTGGGAAATAAGATGAGTTTGAGATTTTAAACTACAGATAAAACATTAGCAAATGGCAGCAGGTGTAAAAACTGTGGATCGTGTCGATATTTCAACAAACACATGTTAAAAACCCGACTGCTTCCTCTTCAGGGTTTAGTATGCAACTCGTGCCTTGAAAGAAGAAAAAGTCGATCAAAAAACGTTTGTGAAGGCACGTGATTTAAAGTAAATAGATGACATGGGACAGGGGAGGAGATAGCAGGGCATCTCGTCTTCCCGTGGTTCTAATGACCTCAGAGCAATACTGCCAGAGTGACTTTCCTGACTCTATCAAGTAAAGCACAGAAAAGGAGGGGAGCATAGAGAAGTCGAAAAATGGATGCATTTAAAAATCACTATAAACTCATAACCCATCCTCCCGTCACGTAATCGAGAAGGAAACCAATCGAGAGGTTCATCATCTCCTCATTTCCATCCGATTCAGACCTTCTTGCTGCCTTTGGACAAGCTGTGTAAGACCTCTCTTTGATCCCTCCAACCGCATATCCCCCAGATGTCACATAGTTCGCTAAACACCACCTTCTCGGGCAGATTTACATCATTCCGCCACGTCATTGAGGACTCCCCGTGCCATTCTCCGCTTTATTTTCTTCTGCACGGCACTTACTATCATCGTACATATTGTGTGCTTTAAGGCAGAGACTTCTGTGTATTTTTCGTTTGTTAGCTTTTGCTGCTGTATCCACAACACTGGGTAGTGTTTGGCACATGATAGGTGCTTAAGACACACACACACACACACACACACACACACACATATTTTTTAATGTTTATTTATTTTTGAGAAGGAGAGATATACAGAGAGCGAGCCAGGCAGGAGCAGAGAGAGAGAGAGGGAGACACAGAGTCCGAAACAGCCTCCAGGCTCCGAGCTGTCAGACAGGGCCCGACGTGGGGCTTGAACTCATGAACAGCGAGATCGTGACCTGAGCCGAAGTCGGACGCTCAACCGACTGAGCCACGCAGGAGCCCCTTAAGCTATAGTTTAAGGGGGCGTTAGCGCACTCTGCTCATTCTTACAGTTTTAAGCGAATAAATGAAATATCTATCTTGAAATATCTTGAAATATCTTTAAAGACTCAGGCTAGATGACTGTTCCTCCACCGACTGGCCAGGCTCCTCATGCTCTGTCATCACATTATCAACCACAGCTGGAACTTCTCTACAGATTCAGGGTCCAACTGTCCCTAAGCATTACCAGAGCCCTGTGCACCATGGTAAAAGATAGGAAGATACCTTCTGTGGCCAAACACAACAGAAACATTTGGACTGGTTCATCAATTGTTGCAATACTGCATATATTGGGCCACGGTTTAGGCCACAGGAGCACCATTACTCCCTACCTTTCCCAACTCATTTGCTTGATAGAGGTAGTCAAATCTACATTTTGCTGCAGGTATATGTTTTCCCTACACCCCATTAATTTTGTTTAAAGTAATGCCCGAGGTCATTTCTGAATACACCACACTTGACTCTGAGTGGGAAAGATAAAAAGAGCAAAGGCAGGGGCGCCTGGGTGGCTCAGTCGGTTAAGCGTCCGACTTTGGCTCAGGTCATGATCTCGCGGTCCATGAGTTCGAGCTCTGCATCGGGCTCTGTGCTGACAGCTCAGAGCCTGGAGCCTGTTTCAGATTCTGTGTCTCCCTCTCTCTCTGACCCTCCCCCCATTCATGCCTGTCTCTCTCTGTCTCAAAAATAAATAAACGTTAAAAAATAAAATAAAAAAAAAAAAAGAGCAAAGGTAAAAAGTATCCCGACTCATTTTATTTGTACTTACGTCGTTACTTTCTCTCAGGACATTATAAGCATTGACATTCTATTTTTCCACAGATTTCTTTGACTCTCAACTACCATATTTTATGAGCTTTCAGATGAAGAGATGAAAATTTAGATCACTTCGAATTTGAAACGCCTCTTCCCTGACATTAAATATGACGCCAAAACTAATTGTAGACATTTAGAATTTAGTGAGTGTTTTGTAGATTATTTTCATTTTCATTTTCTTTCTTTCTTTCTTTCTTCTTCTTTCTTTCTTTCTTTCTTTCTTCTTCCTTCCTTTCTTTCTTTCTTCTTCCTTTCTTCTTTCTTTCTTTCTTTCTTTCTTCTTTTCTTCTTTCTTTCTTTCTTCTTCCTTTCTTCTTTCTTTCTTTCTTTCCCTTCCTTCTTTCTTGACATATTTCACGGTATTTGCAAGTTTAATACTGCCAAAATTTTATATGAACTATTCAGGCAAAAATATCTTATTTGCTGGTACTGATGATTAATGTTTTATAACATTGGGGAAATTAAAAATATATAATTGTCATGAATACTAATGGTGCATAATATGTATGAAGGTCATTACACGGTCAAGGAAAGATCTTAAAATAGCTGGCATTTTGATTAGCCCTGATTCCTTTTTTGTCTTCCTGTACATGGGTTCATTAATACACCTCTAACATGTCATTAGCCTCACATTGAGACGTTCTTACAAATCAGCACTTTAATTTCAAATAAAGACCAGTTAAGCAACTTTGTCTCTTCATCCAAAAAGGAACTATTGGGGAAAACAAGCATGTTGAATTCTCATTGTCTCACCTTCTATGGGAGCTGACCATCTTCCTCCCAAGGGCCATCCTACTTCCTCTGTGCTACGAGCCCATAATTTCACAGGTCTTGTCTTTTGACAAGAAATGAACACCGGGCCTTCATGAGAGTTCAAAAGACAGATCCTGAACACCAGGCCTGAAGGACACTGGAGAGGCAGGGTGAGTCAGGGAGTCACCTCCGGGGAATTGGAAAGCAGACCACAGCACTTTTTGGTGTGGAAGAATGAATATATATTAACTTATTTTAGGAGGACTTGGAATAAAGCACAAAGTAACTTAAAAAACTGGCCATGCTGCTTATACATGGATCAGATTGGACTCAGTCTCATTCCCTTCCTCTCCCTCTCTCTGTAATCTTTAAATAAAAACGTGTGTTAGCACATGACCCATCGTCTCCTTCCCCCTTCCTCAGAGTCTGGGGCACTGACCCTCCCCACCCCCCCACCCCACGCAATCAAAAATCTGCATATTAACTTTTGGCTCCCCCCCCCACCCGCCGTAACTTAACTACTAATAGTCTACTGTTAACCAGAAGCCTTACAAGTAACATAAATAGTTGATCAACACATACATTGTATGTAATAGACTGTATTCTTATAACGAAGCAGTAAAGTAAGCTAGAGTAAAGAAAACGTTCTTAAGGAAATCATAAGGAAGAGAAAATACATTCGCAGTACTGTACTGTATTTATCGAAGAAAACCCAAAACGCTGTGTATAAGTGGATCCACATAGTTCGAACCCACGTGGTTCAAGGGTCCACTGTATTTATAATAATGCTAATTGTTTAACATGGTTACCTGAGCCACGGAATCGAGACACAGAATCCACGGGGACACACGAGGATGAGTTGGAAGGTTACATGGAAGCCAAGTTCTAATTGGAACCACACGGGGCATCTACAAAACCTGAGCTGTCCCTTTGGACATTTACTTGTTCCTTTGTTTCTCTGTTTTCTCTCTTGGGGCCATACGGTCTTGAATGTCTCTTCCTGAGGCCCCTACCTAAACACAGCTTATTTTAATGGAAGAATCCGAAGGTCATTCACACTTAAGCTAACAATTAGTAAAAAGTCTTCTCTTCCAGGAGTTAAGTTTAAAGAATTAAGTTTTAGAAGTTCTACCAGCTACATAGGTACTGGGGGGAGAGTGGATTTACGTTCAGGAAGGAGCATTCCCGTGTTGCTCAAATGACCACATAGATGGTCTTGCCTGGTGACAGGGAAGGCCGGGCCGAGGAATGCATATGAATATTCTAACCCTTTTGTACACTGTGAGATGAGTGGAAAAGATAAAGCACTACACAACATTATATATTTGTATAATATGTATTTCACACTTCGGGTGATTACATTTTTTAAATTGGGTCCGTGTTAATACACGCTATTAAGTTCAGATATTCTGGAATTTGGTTCAGAATAACCATTTCTATGGACAGGTATAATACAGTTGTATCAGGAAAAAAACCTTCTAGTGTGGATTTGGGACATTTCTAACTGAATAATTAGAATTTTAAAAGGGCACAAGAAGTCTAATTTTACACGGTAATGTCCACACGGTGCTCTTGAGACCCGAGTGGTGAATGTGCTTTCTATGCATCTAGCTTGCTTTCAAGGCAGGGATTTTGGATAGCAGGTGGAAAGAATGATGCTTCTGGAATCAGACTTGGGTTTGAATCCTGACTTTAAAAATGATGATCATGGGGCGCCTGGGTGGCTCAGTTGGTTGAGCATCTGACTCTTGATTTCGGCTCAGGTCATGATTCCAGGGTCGTGGGGTCCAGCCCTGAACCAGGCTCTGCACTGAGCGTGGAACCTGCTTAAGATCCTCTCTCTCTCTCCCTTTGCCCCTCTCCTCCACTCATGCTCTCTCTCTGTCCAAAATAAAAGAATAAAATAAATAATTTAAAAAGCGATGACCATAACAGTAATGTCATTTATTCAGTGTTTATTGTGCACCAAGCTTGGAGTAAAGCGTTTAAATACATTGTCTTATTTACTCTTTACAACATTTGTATTAAGAAAATATTATTACCAGGGCACCTGGGTGGCTCAGTCAGTTGAACGTGTGACTTCGGCTCAGGTCATGATCTCACGGTTCGTGAGTTCGAGCCTCACATCGGGCTCTGTGCTGACAGCTCAGAGTCTGGAGCCTGCTTCGGATTCTGTGTCTCCCTTTCTCTCTCTCTCTCTGCCCCTCTCCCACTTGCTCTGTCTCTCTCTCTCTCAAAAATAAAGAAAAACATTAAAAAAATTTTTGAAAGAAGATATTATTACCTTCATTTTACAGAGGAAGTTGTGATTTTAAGAGCTTAAGAAGCACAGTTCCTTCAGCTACTAAGTGACGGATGTGAGTAAGTGAACTCACTTACTTCAAAAGGCACTTCTTGCTCCCATGCCCAGTGCACAGCTTAGTGCAAAGGCAAATAAGGCTTGCTGTGTATCCTGAAAGCCCTTCCAGCCTCAACGGGGACCCGGTCCTGCACTCCTGTGACCACAGTAGGCTGTGATAAATGTCACGGGAGGATGAGAAACAAGGTTATCCAGGACTTCGAGGAGAATGCTGGAAGACTTCAAATTAGGTTAAGGAGGGTTTCCTGGAGGGGGTGTTGCTCAAGACAACCTTCAAGAGACAAATAGTGATTTAGACAAGGATAGCCAATTGGTAAGGAGATCGTGAGAAGAGATCTTTCTAGAGTCTTGAAAGCACGGTCAGATCAAAGGTGTGTGGTGGCTGGAAGGCAGAGGGACAGACTGGAGGGAGATCAGAGGACAGATTATTGAAGGATTTATCTGAAAATGTGAGCAGGGTTTTAAGGAGGCTGGCAGGAACACGTTGGCTTTTAAGATCTTGGATATTTACCTTTGCCAGGCTCCCTTTTGTCACCTGGAAAACGGACAAGAGGATTTAGCAGCAATGACACGGGTGAGTATGTGCAAAGCAGCAGGTGACAGCTCCCCAGAGTAGTTGCTCAGTGACAAGGAGAGAGGAACCAGGTGCTTGCAAACGCTGCCCAGGTGTTAACCCATCTGATCTGCCCTCCATCCTGAGGGAAGGGAACTGCTCTTCATCCAACTTTAGCCAATGGAGACAGGTGATGGGAGGGTTGAGCACCGCTTCTCTGTCCTTTCCTGCCCCTCAGGACTGTGAAAGGCCCATCGCTGCCCAGCCCACAGCAGGTTATCAGGGCCACCAAGTCCCCTCAGGCCCTCAGGGAGAATCTGGGAGTCAGAATATCTGCCATGACGTGAGGAGGGAACCAACCAAATCCGCTGCATTGAAAAACGTCCTTCGTGGATTTGAAGGAGTCCAAGCCTGTGTCTTATGTCGCAAAAAAAAAAAACATGTCTGCAGATGAAACAAATGTGTCTGTAAAGCAGAGACACGTGCGTCCAGTTTTATGGCATCTGCGACGTACTTATGACTATAAGAAAGAGCATCGCCGCTGCTCTGCGTTCACGAATCTTCTGTCCAGCGTGTGGGCCCAACCAACACGGAAGCATCCGCCATAACCAGCCCCAGGTGCTGGCAAGATCCCATGAAAGAGAGTCACCACTAAAGGAAAAGTATGGGACACGAGTCCTGCTTGAACCACGGAGCCATCCCACTGCTTTGCTCGTTGCTGACATGGGCCCAGAAAACACCCCTGCCTTTCCGTTAAATCACCCATAGGCTGTTGAAAAAAATCCACCCAATGGAATACAGCATATGGTACCTGCAAGCCGTTGTGTGCGGTCTTATTTTCAGAATTTTATTTATTTATTCAGAAACATTTAATAGATCCAATTATAAGAGAGATACTGTGATAAGCGCTAGAAATATAGAGCTGAATGGAACACGGTTCCTTCCCTCAAGAAGTTCAGGGTCGTGAAAAATATTAGGTTGGACCCCATGAAATGGCCCTTTCTGTTGGTAAATGCAGTCAAACACTGGTAATTTCATGCGGCTCAACCTAATATACCGTTGGTGACGGTGATAATAATGCAGAACGCATATTTACAGGGAATTCGAGAAACGCAGAGTGAGGCATAAGAACTTCCATGAGAAGGTGAGGGAAGGCTCTGCCAGGAGCTGTGTGTCGCAAGATGAGCACACCCTGTGCGCTCTCACCTTGGGACCGGCCCTGGGCCTTGTCATTGCCAAGAGCTGCGGCCAGCAACCACCCTGAAATCTCAGCCCTGAGCACCCCACTGACTCTCCATCGTCTCTTTTCTTCCCAGTTCACACCTGGAGAATGCCAGCTCCAACCCTTCTGGCGCTTTTGAGCCTCGGAACCTGCCACTTCCTCACTGTCCCTCCCCCTTTCTCCCCTTCTTTCCCAGTTCTCCTGCATGTCAACCAATTCAAACACGCCTTGCACTGCACACGTTTGCTGCATTGTCCTCACTTGAAGAAAACACCACATCCTGATGAAATCAAACTTTCCCCAACTTCAGGTCTGCACCCGTAGCTGGAGTGGAAAGATAACCACAGAGCTGGCCTCATTTTACAGCCATGACCACACCCCTGCTGCTTCTAGACAATACCGTAGCTCCCTTGTGCAGGTACCCTCTGCATTCCTAGATGGCTGTTACAACTTCTCCTTTTCACTCAAATCCATAGCACCTCCTTATCACCCTTACTCTGACTCAATTAGGTCGTTTAAAGAAGCAACCAGAGAAAGAAACGTACCTATGCGCATATCACCTCGCCGCCGGAATCCATTGGCAATGTCACCCGGTCGGCTACCACGGTGACCTTCACGTAGCTCGAGCCAACTCCCGACTTGTGCCCTAGATTCATCCCCTCTCCAACGGCATCAGTTCCCCCTCTTCTGGATCATCCCCATCAGCTGTCATTTCTCATGCCTTAAACAAACAGAATCTTATCTTGCCTTCTTTTGACGCTCAAGTTTGCATCAAAATTGTTCTGAAGGGTCACATATATTTGATGCTTCTAATTCGTTCCTCTCCTCCCCTCTTAGTCACAGGCTTTCCTCCTTGCTAAACTACTCATATCAAGGACGACATGACTTCTTCGATCTTTGCTCAAAAGGTATATCCTCACGGTATTAAAACTGCAGGCTCCCCCAAAACCTCCTCAGGACTCTTCTCTTCATTCGTTTTTCTAACATATATTGCCTCATAGCATAAAATGTGTGCGCATGTGTGTAAATACACATATACATAAATCATTTATTTTGTTTATTGTCTCTCGTCTTGCCCACTAGGATTTAAGCTCTACGAGGACCGGGATCGTTGCTTGGTTCACTAACAATTCTCAGTGCTTTGAAATGCATGGCATATAGTAGGCATTTGGTACATATTCATGGGTGGAAAGAGTACTTCCAAAAAAATTCTGAGGCATATATGTTTTCCTCCTAGTTTTAGGAAGATAAGCATGATATTAAGGACTTAAAATAATGTTCTCAGCTACTAAAACAGACCACATCCCATGTCGTCCTCTATAGAAGACACTGCATTTCTTTATCATTATTCTTTTTTAAAAATTTTTTTTAACATTTATTTATTTTTGAGACAGAGAGAGACAGAGCATGAACAGGGGAGGGGCAGAGAGAGAGGGAGATACAGAATCGGAAGCAGGCCTCAGGCTCTGAGCCTTCAGCCCAGAGCCCAACGCAGGGCTCGAACTCACGGACCACGAGATCGTGACCTGAGCTGAAGTCAGAGGCTTAACTGACTGAGCCACCCAGGTGCCCCTCATTATTCTTTTTTAAATTAATTTTTTTTTTTCATTTTATTTTAGAGAGAGAGAGAGAGAGAGAGAGAGAGTACGCAAGAGGGCGAGAGAGAATCCCAAGCAGGCTCCACACTCAGCACAGAGCCCGACACGGGGCTCGATCCCACGACACTGGGACCACAACTTGAGCTGACATCAAGAGTCAGGTGCTCAGCTGAGCCCCCCAGGTGCCCCTCATCATTATTCTTTTAATCCTAAGAGAAAAAGAGTCCTTCAGTGCAAGAAACTTCACGAGTCAAGTTATGTACGTGTATCGTCCCATAACTAAGTAAACTCCATGGCCTATTTATAGACAAACGTTCCCAAGAAGTCACAGCTACGTAAGCCAGTTCCAGAAAATAAATTATAAGGGTTAATTTGAACATATAAAGCAATAGGTTCTAATTCGTATAGGTTCTGTTTACTAACCATAAACAAAGGTGAATCCCAATCTCTCACACGAGTGGTTATATAAGTTACAATAATGCCATACAATTGCACCATGAGCCGGCATCATAAATATTTGCTAAGGAGCTCACAAAATTGGGAAAATGGCATTTATTTTGCTAAATGAAGAAGAAGACGACGCGAAGCTCTAGGCACAGTGGGATCCAAATCATATAATAAATGCAAAAAAAAAAAAAAAAAGTGAGGTTGGCTTTAGGTGGTACAGCTATGGATGATTTTTAAACTTTATTTTCACTTTTCTTGATGTTTAAATTTGCTTACAATAAATGTATGGGAGATTGAAATAGAAGAGATACAGTTTACATTTTCTTATACTTCCCTATATTTGGTTTGACTTTTATGCCATTTAAAAGCAATTAACAATTTCCCTGCTACTCATGCATGCACTAGATAAGCATTTTCGGCAGTCCCTTACATAAGCACTTACAAAAAGGATAACCTGAAGGGTCATTCTGGGACTGGAGTGCTCTCTGTCAGTTAAGAAATATTTACAGAAAACTTCAGGTCAGATTAGGCTAAGTTTGTCTCTACCCTCTGTTACGTGAAAGCTTCTTCCCTGCCCACTCCCCACAAAAATCAGTTGCAAGTCTGATCTTGGCCCCTCCATGAAAGAAAGGAATGGCTCTTAAATAGACTTAAAGCCCTCAAAGCAGATACTCTTGCCCAGTCTTACAGATTATGTTTTCCTCTTTAATACTCTTAGCTCACTGGTCCCAGCAGTCCCCAGTTTGGCCCTGAATTTGGTTCACTATTATCCAATGGGTACAAGGCCAGCGATGCCCAGGAGACATTTCTGGGTGACATAACTCCAACTTTGTCCCTTATATACGATCTCTGCCTGTGGGAATCCTGACACAGCCCCCTCCCTTGTTAGACTGATGTTCACGGTCCATGTAGCCGAGACCTTGGCATAGCACCAGGTGTGCTGTCAAACTCAAAAGCTGTAGGCATCTTGGTGACCAACAGGAAAAAGGAAAACAGAAAGGGCACGAACCCTGGGTTGGTAAACCCAAATCCCGCACGAGAGCTATCTGATATATCTAAATCTCAGATGAATAAAAGCAAGGAATGTTAAGAATTTCCCAATTACCTTTCCCTTTTGTCTGGATCATACTGGTTTTCTGTATTATTCTAACTTCACCGTGACTGCATAAGTTCGACTTGCTTCTTACTACTTCTATTTTTAAACCTATTCATAAATATCTCTATAAATTATGTAGGATGTGAATCAATGTTTGCTTGACGGATTAAAAACAAAGCCAGTGAAGCTCATGACTTGCCCAAAGTCACCAAGTGTAGACGGTGGTTTGCTCTAGAGTTCCATAGGATGACTGAGCCATGCTGTAGAAGGTACAAGAACAGACACTGACATCCAGAGTAGGGTTGGGATAGGTGATCAGTGATGGAATGTTCAATAGGAATGTGGTGGTAACAGCATCAATTCTGACCAGACAGGACACAAGAAGCCAGAGCGGGAAAGATTCCGCAGGGTACATATAACAGGAAAGGAAATTTGGGATCCTGGTGAGTCAGCATAAATCTGGATATTATCAACAGAAAGAAGCCAGTATGGCATCAGATGGAATGGGATAGTTGCAAGAGTCAGAATCAAGTCATCCTTGACGGGTGAGGTGGTAAGTGACCTGAATTCTACTTGCCTTTGTTTCCCTGCAAATTGGGCAGAATGTGTACTTTACATGGCGTGTGCGTGAAGGCTTGTGAAGAAAGACCACCGAGCAAAAGACCAAATGTAGGCAAGGAGCCTGGGAAATGGATCTTGTGCCACATTCTAACACGCCGCAAGTTCAGGTCGAGCTAGCAAAAAACCTAAAACCTTCCAGTCGGAGAGCGGTAAACAAGCCAACAACAGGTCACTTGGCTAACTGGTAGAGGGATGATTTAATTTTCCAGGGCCCCTAGCAGGAGGTATGAGTTAAGACGACAGAACAATGAATTATCTGCAGGAACAGCATGCACCTTCAAACACAATGAAAAATGATTATATATATTCGCTGAGCGCCAATTTAGAAGAGGATGTGATGTTCCCCGGTGAAAATCTGCTCGGTATTTTATGGTCTGATACTACATTTAGAATGCCGGATATTCTGTTCAGCTCCATTGCTAGCACTCTTGTTAGAGGCCAGTTTCCCAGGGAAGTTTCCAGAGACATGCCGTTGGTGTAGCCCCGAACTCCATGACGCGGGCCCTCTTATGGATGGGCCGCATCCCAGTCTAAGGCAGATGTACCAAGATTTCGACTCGCTGAACACTTCTAGTGTGCAGTCCGTTTCCTATCTTTTCATTTTTTTTAAAGGCTTTTTAAACTTTCATTGAATTGTAAACCTGTATCCTTTTAAAAAAAATCAAATAGTAAGAGATTTACGTTGGGGAAAAGGTAACACGTGCTGTCTTCTTTTTTAGTGTGGATGCCTAATCCCATATCCCGGAGACAAACAGTTTCAATCCTTTTAGGTATTTCTTCAAACGCTTGTCTCCCATCTCTTTCTGTTTCTATTTGTTGCCCTGTGAATTTTAGACATGATTACAGAATTAACTACCCATTAAGGGAAAGATTTCACCTTTCTCTCCCACTCTACGTCTGTCTCCCCTTAACATCTCACTTTGTGATGACGTAAGCATCGTTTTGCTGTTCAGTGAACTTTTTTTTTTTTTTTAATTTTCGACACGGGGCTCGAACCCACGAACCACGAGATCATGACCTGAGCCGAAGGTGGACACTTAACCCACTGAGCCACCCAGGCGCCCCATGCTGTTCAGTGAACTTGACTGCATATCCTTACAAATATTTATCCGACAATTTGCGTTTAAGTTTATTTGTCTTCTTATATATCTATTGCTAATTTCTTCCTAAGCATTCCAACAGATTTGCCAAAGTGTAGCAAGGTATGTTTCCAAATGCACAAAAACAATACAAAAACAATACAAAAACAAGGATTCCCTCCCACAGTCATGCTTCGCAGCTCCAGCCAAAACTGGCTGCTCCTGGAGGCCACTTGCCTATGTCCAACACCCAGTCTCTCATATCTTGGGTCTTACTCATTCTGGAATAACTTTGTTCGCTGAATCACATTTTCCAGCAGCTTCTCAAGATCGGTTGCTTGAGAGGTACTTTTGTGTGCGTGTCTGAAAGTGTCTTTATCTTACTCTTACGCCTAATGAATAAATGGCTGAATGTAGAATTTTATATGGTAAATCATATTCCTCTCAGAATTTTAGCGTCTATCTCCACTGTTCCCTAAAAGCTAATGTTGACCTGAAGGTTAACTGATCTTTCCTGTGGGTGGTCCCATTTTTAACACTTTTAGGATTTACACGTTGTCCCTATTATTCTACTGTTTTACAATGGTTAGCATGGGTGTGTGTGTGGTTTCCTTTTCATTAGACTGGGTGTTTGATAGTCTCTTAATTTAGAAGTTTATATTATTCTTTGTAATTTTGTCTTTATTTAAGAAATAAATAATTTTTCTTGGTAATCATTTAAGAAATAAATAATATTTTCACTTAAGTTTTTAATCTGTTCTTTTTCGTTTGCTTGTCTGTTTGTTTTCTTGGAATGGCAGTTAGTTCTGTTAAACTTTTTGGAGCAATCATTTAGGATTTCTATTTTTTTTCTCTTAAGGCCTTTACTTTCGATGAGATTTACCGTTGGTGGGAATGCAAATGGGTATCGCTCCTGTGGAAAACAACGCAGAAGTAGCTCAAAAAATTAAAAATAGAACTACCAGCAACAGATCCAGCAACTCCACCTATGGATGGAATTTCCTTGTCCAAAGACAAGGAAAACACTAACTTCAAAGACACCCGCACCCCCATGTTCATTGCAGCACTACTTAGAATGGCCAAGACATGAAAACAACCTAAAAGCCCGTCAGTGGATGAGTGGACAAAGAAAGTGCGGTGTATACACACACACACATACATACAGCTGAATATCACTCAACCATAAAAAAAGAAGGAAGTCCTGCTATTTGCAACAACATGGATGGTCCTTGAAGACATTTGGCTAAATGAAATAAGGCAGAGAGAGAAAAATGATCTCATTTACAAGCAGAACTTTAAAAAGAGAAGGAAGGAAGGAAGGGAGGAAGGAAGGGAGGGAGGGAGGGAGGGAGGAGGGAAGAGAGAGAGGAAGGAGGGAAGGAAGGAAGGAAGGGAGGGAGGGAGGAAGGGAGGGAGGGAGGGAGGAAGGAAGGAAGGAAGAGAGAGGAAGGAGGGAAGGAAGGAAGGAAGGGAGGGAGGGAGGAAGGGAGGGAGGGAGGAAGGAAGGAAGGAAGAGAGAGGAAGGAGGGAAGGAAGGAAGGAGGGAAGAGAGAGAGGAAGGAGGGAAGGAAGGAAGGAGGGAAGAGAGAGAGGAGGGAAGGAAGGAAGGAAGGAAGGAAGGAAGGAAGGGAGGGAGGGAGGAAGGAAGGAAGAAAGGAAGGAAGGGAGGGGGGGAGGGAGGAAGGAAGGAAAGAAGGAAGGAAGGGAGGGAGGGAGGGAGGAGGGAAGGAAGGAAGGAGGGAAGGAAGGAAGGGAGGGAAGAAGGAAGAAAGGAAGGAAGGGGGGGAGGGCGGAAGGAAGGAAGGAAGGAAGGAAGGAAGAAAGGAAGGAAGGGAGGGGGGGAGGGAGGAAGGAAGGAAGGAAGGAAGGACGGAAGAGAGAGAGGAAGGAGGGAAGGAAGGAAGGAGGGAAGAGAGAGAGAAAGGAGGGAAGGAAGGAAGGAAGGGAGGGAGGGAGGGAGGGAGGGAGGAAGGAAGGAAGGAAGAAAGGAAGGAAGGGACGGGGGGAGGGAGGAAGGAAGGAAGGAAGGAAGGAAGGAAGAGAGAGAGGAAGGAGGGAAGGAAGGAAGGAAGGGAGGGAGGGAGGAAGGGAGGGAGGGAGGGAGGAAGGAAGGAAGGAAGAGAGAGAGGAAGGAGGGAAGAGAGAGAGGAAGGAGGGAAGGAAGGAAGGAAGGGAGGGAGGGAGGGAGGGAGGGAGGAAGAAAGAAAGGAAGGAAGGAAGGGAGGGGGGGAGGGAGAGAGAGAAAGAGACTAAAGAAAAATAATGAAAAGAAAAACAAAACTCATAGAGTAAGACCTGATTTGTGGTTCCCAGAAGTGTGGGATGGGGGTGGGGAGATTTGGTGACGGTGGTAAAAAGGTACAATCTTCTAGTTATAAAATAAATTAAGTACAGGGGACGTAATGTACAACATGATGGCTACAGTTAATACTATATATGCTACATTTGAAGGTTGCTAAGAGAAAAATTCCTGAATGTTCTCACCACAAGAGAAAAAACAACAACCCTTTTTGATAACTATATGAGGTGATGGCTGTTAACTGAACTTATGGTGGTAATCATTTCACAGTATATGTATGTCAAGTCATCATGCTCTACACCTTAAACTCACACAGTGTGTATGTTAATTACGTATCTATAAAACTGAAAAAAAAAGAATTCTTTTTAATTGTTTTGTTTCCAGTTTTTCGCAATGGGAATGTTCTAATGTCTGCTGGGTTTTGCAATCTGCTCACATGAAGAGCATTGGTGATTTGGGGGCACGTGGGTGGCTCAGTCGGTTAAGAGGCCGACTTCGGCTCAGGTCATGATCTCACGGTTCATGGGTTCAAACCCCGCATTGGACTCTGTGCTGACAGCTCAGAGCCTGAATCCTGCTTCGGATTCTGTGTCTCCCTCTCTCTCAACTTGTGCGGGTGCACGCGCATGCTCTCTCTCTCAAAAATAAATAAACATTAAAAAAAAAGAGCATTTGTGATTTTGATTTCTCTGGGATTGTTCACTTTCTTCTGAGAAGAATTCTGAGGACTGCACAGCTGGTTGTAGACTCTTGGGGAGCACACTGGGAGGGGTGGGGATCTCGCAGATCAGTGGGCAGCACGACATTTGATCTCTGCTTTCGTGCTTACATCTCAACTCTACTCTTCCTGGACCTGTTGACCCAAGTCAAAGACTCTCTGGGTCGATTTCTCTAGAGAATCAATTTCTGGTCTGCAGACAGGGTAAGCAAGGAAACTCCTCTCTGTGGGGTAGAGAAGGGAGCTCAGGACACCCACGTGTTTAATCTGCCATGTGTGAACAAAAGTCTTCTTTGCCTAATCGTCACATGGGACACTACTAACATTTTCTGACCGTGTGAATATAAATTTCCAAGTGATCCCTCCCAGTCAATACATACCCCCAAATCTCCATTTAATTGACCTATTTTCCTCCTCAGTAAATAAGCCGCTTTTAATTAATTATAACTCCTTCCTACTAAAACATTTTAAGTGAGTTTAGGTTATTTGCAGCTGCGAATAACCTAATGGTGGGAACGAGTTTCTTATCTCTATTAAAGGGCAGTGTCCTTATGGAGAAGACTTTGGCCGCGGTATACCTCCAGTGGAAAGATTTTCGGAGCATTTTGCCTCGTGCCACGAATATGAAAAGGATGCCGTGAGGTCTGTGGTCTAAGGCAAGGCGAAGGGAACTGGTTAGCCATTTACTATCCAACATCTTACAAGGCTTGGTGAAATGTGATATCTGATGTCACTGATGTTAAGCATGTTTTTCTCAGGAATCTTTAATATTTTTGAATAGGAAAAGGTTCCCAAGTACTTAGAAATATCAGCTTTTGTCCGGTTTTAAGATTGCAATCCGTATGATAGATCTCGTACATAGAAAGCGTCACAACACAAGAATGATGTAAACCTTTTTCATACAATTTTCTCAAAATCTCATTGGTAGAGAGACTCAAAACCCACAACTTGAACTGTCATATGTAGAAGAATATTGCTAAAATATTTTAAGAATTACAATAAAAAAACATCTCTGGAAATAGTTGCTAAATTAGTAACAGGGCGTGAAAATAGATTTATACGTTCAAAAGTGTGTGGAGACCTGAACGGAAATGTTGCTGTCCTTCCCTGAGTACACAGGGAGAGGAATTCAATGTTCTTTCCTGTCATTAACAGCCCTAAGTGCAATCAATGGGCCATATACTCTCTCATCCGTGCCCAGGACTGTAAGAAATGTCAATAGAAACCGTGTTGGAAGATACTCTAAACCAACATACTTTGTCAATTCCCCAAAACCTCTGAAGTGTCCGTATGTCTAATATCTTCATGAAGTAATGAGGCTGGTTTCCCCTTTCCCAAGTGGATTTGCACAAACTCCAGATAGCACCAAACCTAACAGTTAGTGGCAGAGGACATAGCTGATCTGTCTACACCCTGGCCTTGATCTCTGTTTCCAAGCTCAGAAGGGGAGCAGAACTGGGCCCCGAACAGTAGGGATTTGGCATTAAAACAATCCCTTCGAAGAGAGAGAAGCCGTTATTAATTTGAGCATGTTGTCCTTGTATCGCAATTCAGCGGAACATTCTCGCGATTCACCATGTGCAATAACGTATGAAGAAATCAGTGATTCGGCCTGCCCCACATCTCAGGTGTTTTATTTTTATCATTAAAGTGGATACTCCGCGGTGAAGGTAGCTCCTCTCCTAGCAACAGCAGTGATAATTTCCTCTCGGTCTTCTCTCTGGAAGGCTGAAGTGTTGGTACATATGCTCTTTGAAGGTCGACAGGTCATAGAATAGTCTTTGAATATTTTCTCCCATTAAGGGTCCAATGCTTTCAAAAATAACTGGGTCTTTCTCCCTTACATCTTCCCTTGGGGCAACAACCAGAAGGTGAAAGCACTGAAAATGTTCATTTTTCTATGTTTGTTCCAGTAAAAAATTTTTCTGTAGTGCACTTGGGCCAAAATTCACATGCAAGCTGAGCAAGCACAGATAACCCACCTCATTCTAAAATCAGAAGACCCTTGAAAGGCCAATCTGATGCTACAATTTATGTCGCCATTAAAGTCAACTCAAGCGTGGACTTTGAGCGTTGATCATTCTAAGCCAAGGAAGCACACTGAGTTCAACCCTGGACTCTCCCAAGGGTGCACCAGAAAAATGCCGGTCAAAATACATCCCCTGGAATAGACGCCTCTATTTCTTCGGCAGGTCAATCCCAAAGCCTTGGGTTGATACTTAAAAAGAGCACGTACCACATTTCGATCCCTGAATGCACTGAACTTCCTGCAAAATAAATCAGTTGACTTCCCCCTTCACCCTGTCATCAATGATCTAGATGCGTCCAACTACACAACTCACCAATATGAACAACTATTTTCACTCTTTGCTTCGAGGAGGACCGGGGCTGGATTTAGTATATAATGTAAGTCACATGAAAGTTGGAGACATTTCATGAAGCAGGGGTCTACACTTTCTAAGGATGAAGGATTTAGGAATCCAAGTGACTGACCATTCATTTATCATGGCTTGGAGACAAAACAGAATTTTCAAAGCCTGTGTAAAGTTTCTCAATTTGTGCCTCACTGAAGGTTCTGTACAAAACCTGCCATTTTTCTGTGAGGAGAGATAAATTGTACCTAACAGAGAGATCTTACTGGATTTCAAATCAGGCCCTAAAACCTTCTGGGGAGTCTTCTAAAAGTACATAATATTTATTAGCTAGCTTTGAACAGAGTACGGAGATGTAAAAGAGAACAAAACTGTCAGAGCTACTACCCCATTAGGCTCTGGTGAATCTGAGATCTAGGGCCCTCTTTCATAAAGATAGTTGATGTTAAAACCACCTTATTCTATTAATATTCCCTTTTCTTGGGAAGTTTTCTAGCTAAGGTTAATGCAAAACTACTTTCCCTCCCCCCCCCCCCCCCATCGTAAGGGTGGGAATTATTTTCACTCAAGTAGGCTTTGCTGTTGTTAGAAGACATATACGATAAGATGGGCAATTTGCCATCATGGCAGGAGCCTTGAAATCCTTCGTATTTTGACCCAGCAATTACACTTCCGGGAATTTAATTTAAAGAAATATAGATGTCCCCATAAAATTACTCACAAGACTCTTCATTGTATTTTGACAATAGCAATAGTTGAGACATTAGGGAAATGGTTAAATAAATTATGATAAATGCATTCACTGAATATTAATAAGGCATTAAAATCATGTTTTTGAGAGCCATCTAATGATATGAGGAAATGCTCATAATGAAATGTTAGGGGAAAACAGGATACAAAAAAACCATTTACATCTTGGTTCCAATTCTATCTATGTATCGATCGCTCTCTCTTCCCAGCTCAACAAAAATATCGAAAGTGAGTGGAGGGCAGAGAGTGATTTAAATTTTCTTTTTTTTACACCTTTCTAAGTCTTTCCAGGAAGCACGTTATTATTCTTATACTTATGAAAAGCAACATCTAAATATTTGTTGAGTGTATTCTCCGTGATAATTACCTATTTTTTTTTATCATGTAGCGATATCTACACTTAGGAAAGAGGATAACGCCTGAACTTTTATCAGTGTGGCATTCACTGATCGCTTTGTGGTCATGTCATGAACTAGATGACAAGGAGAGACACCAGCTTGCCGCACAATGGCCAGCATGTCTTTTGCAGATGAAGGGGGTGATCGAAATTCACCTTGCATTCTTGTGGCTCATCCCTCATTCTCTGCTTCTTCTCTCACTGTCAGATCTGGTATTTGGCCAGATAAGGTTTTAAGGTTGGACACTGTCTTTTGAAAGGACTTATGGATTTCATTTTGCAAACCAGAAATTTAGGTATAAATCTGAGATTTAATAAGACAGTGCCTAGTTTTGTTCGTTAACGATTCATACGCTGCTTTGTGAGATGGGCTGTCAATAGGCCATCCGAGCTGGGTTTGGGCACATTATAGCTTGAGAGGTGATAAGCAAAAAACAAATAAACAAATCAATCAAAGACATCCTCGCACAGACAAAAAGTACTAAGGTGTTACTATTATTAACTTCCTTTAAATACCGAAGGCAAGTTTAGTAATCACTAAATCAAACACTGTTATTTTCAACCAGGTATAAGTTGGCAAAGCTTCTGTTCCTTCAAGAGCTGAAATGCAATGGGGAACCCACAGTCTACTGGAGTATAAAAACACTCAGGTAGTTGGGACACGTGATAAATGTCATATGAGAGATAGTTACAATGGGCTGTGCAAGTCCTGAAGGAAAAAAAAAAAAAACAACCACCGACAACATTTCATCATCTGGTAACGTCTAAACTGGGATTTCCAGGATGAAATGTTTTCTGAGGAGGCGCTTCCTGAGCAGGACAAAGGAAGGGGAAGAGAGCGCAGAGAGCACATCAAGGGCAGGGTTAGGTGATGTGAAGACACGTGGCCTACTGCTGACCTGTGGCTGTCAGGGTAGGACGTGGGATAGGGTAGAGGGAGCATGAGTTGGCCTGAGGACTGGGGGAGTTATGAAGGATCATACATGACTTGCTCAGTCTGAGTGATATCCTTACTAAGATTATTCCATAATTGTTGGATGCTAAAATTATGTTTCATCTACATAGTCTGGAATAGCTAAATCTAACCCTCTATTAGCAACTTTCTCCCTCCTACTTCCTTCTTCAGCAACTCATACAGTATACGAAAACATACCAGCATCAGTCTGCAATAAATCTGCTGTGTTTAACTTATAAGCACAGATTTGAATATAAACTGAACCAAAACAAGAAGAGAAAGAAATGGCAGAAAAATGCAGTTTCAGCTACAGTTACCCAGAGTGTTTGGGTACAGTCACAAAAAGTGTTTGATGATGCAACTATTGCTCTGATTAATTTCACGACTCGGTTACATAAACCAATGACAATTTCACCAAGCAACCCACGAAATGGTGCCCCTATCATCTTCGCGTAGTAGAGCACCATCGAGGTGAAGTGCAATCAATCCGCATTTCACAGATGAAAAAGCTGAGGCTTTATATGCTGACTCATCCAAGAATACATGGCCAGCGGCAGAACGGCCGATACCGGACCTGAGTCCCCAGGTTCACGATGCGGGTTCTTCCTACCGCTCACCACCGTGTACTGCCGGAAGGCAGGCACTTCCAAGATAAATAACAGGTCAATTCGGTTTCCCCTTGTATGAGATTGTTACCAATAAATAGCCAAGGTTCCCAGTAAGAGTTTTGATAGGCAAGCGTCCCCAGACCGAGCCCCGCATGCTATGACAGGTGCTCGTTGGTTGTGCTGCAGGCAGTGCTTGTGTCTGCAGTAGGTCACACGGAACCAGGCTCACATTCAGCACTTAGTTCCTTCCCGATCCCAGTCTGCCGGCTGCTGCCGAGCTATGGCCCCAACCGAGCTGTAAATATTCCAAAGGGCAGACCTGTGGCTTCTGCTGAAATGCTCTTGCCTGTTGACCACCATGTTCTCTCGTCATGCTGTTAGTTACCAAAAAACGACCCCCATGTTGCCAAGAAACCTTGAGGAACAGGATGTAATGCCTAAATTTAAACTTCCAATCCCAAAGGCTCCCCACCGCCCCATCCAGGCCTACGTCTTCTCTTCCTTTCTCTCATTCTCCTACTTTTTCAGACGCATCGTCTCTGTGCACCTGCCCCCAGCTCCCACCTCCCTGCGTTTTCTCCGACTCCACATAGCTTTGGGGCGGCTCTCTCTGACGATATTATAGCCTTTCCCCCTCGCTAGCACTTGGACAAAGGAAGTTCAATTGGAAAAGAGAACTCGTTGACTGAGGTACGTGAAAGAAACTATCAGATGGTTCAGCGGCAATTAGAATTCTTGAATGGGTCAAGCGTGTTATAAACAAGTCTCAGAAATTCGAATGACATAGATAGCCAGCAAACCTGAGACCCAGGGTGAAGTACATGCCCGTTAGCCAAATAGATTAACCACTGCTCCTGGACAATATCTAAATAGGACTATGTCTCAGAAGTCAAAAAAGAAAAAAAAGCTCATATGTTTCCTGAGCAGGATTTTTTGAGTGCCATCTAATTAAGCCATGCGAGCCTTTGTCTTATCTGTACGCATGGCTTCGATATTACCTTCCTTTCCAAGAATTAACGGGTTAATAGGAGGAAAGCAAATCATTAAGAAGGAAAGTCCATTCTCTACGAAGAACTCCTCCTGTGAGTCAAGCAAGTCTAGAACCCAGCTGTGCAACATAAATCACCAATTTTAATGTAGCTGCACATCATTTTAATTTGCCCTTAAGTTAATTGGCCACTTCAAGGGTCTAGCTTTGGGTTTTAATTGTGAAAGGAAGACAGAAGAAAAGAAAAACATTTAATTGTTTCAAGGGCAAATCGTAAATTAGAATCCTCTCGATAATTACACTGGATAAAATTTGACATGGTTTGGTGGGGGCAGGAGAGGCCAGAAGATAAGTATTTTATGTAATTTACATTATCTGACCTGATTATTTAACAGTGACATAAAAAGGAGCGCCTGGGTGGCTCGGTCGGCGAAGTGTCCGACTCTTGATTTCTGTGAGATCGAGCCCCACGTTGGGCTCTGTGCTGACAGTGCAAAGTGTGCTTGGGATTCTCACTCTCCCTGTCTCTTTACTCCTCCCCCATTCACATTCACTCACTCTCTCTCAAAATAAATAAACATGTTGTTGTTGTTTTTTTTTTTAAATCACACTGACGTAGAAGAGAAAGGTCCACACTGCATCCTAGGTCCAGATATGAGAGACACTTCTGATAAAGGAGATGAGAGTCATCGGTTCCTGGGTCAACCAAAGCTATGATAATTCTTAGGAAAAGGAAGCTATGCCTCTGTGACAGATTTCCTTCTGAAATCCAAACCTCTTAAAATTCATATATCACAACTCTCCTATGCAGAACATTCAGTGTTCATGTCTTAATGCTATAACACGAACCAGGGTGCTTCAAAAGCGGCCTACTCCACCCCCCCTCCTTTTTTTTAGCAGGTTAGAGAAATGAGAAATGAGATCCCAAGGCCCCCAGAAGTTCCAGCCCCAGCGCCTTCCCTACAGAACATCTACAGCCCTGTCCTCTAGAGTCAAAGAGAGCTATCACTCTACAAAGGGCAAAAGTCTTGACTCAGAAATGTAGTGGCATGGGGCACCTGGGTGGCTCAGTCGGTTAAGCGTCCGACTTCGGCTCAGGTCATGATCTCATGGTCTGTGAGTCTGAGCCTCGCACCGGGCTCTGCGCTGACAGCTCGGAGCCTGGAGCCTGTTTCGGATTCTGGGTCTCCCTGCCTGTGCCCCTCCCCTGCTTGCTCTCTCTCTCTCTCTCTCAAAAAGAAATAAACATTTAAAAAACGTAGTGGCTTTAGTTTTCTTGATTCAGGTCGTTCAATAGGCTATATTTCCCCCTTTGAGCACAATTTCGTATTTACGACAGGAAACTATAAAAAACACAAAATACAACCGAAGTACCAAAGGCTGATAATTTGTCCGGCGTCATCCCGTGTTGACAGAGATTCTTTCAGGGCCTAGACGTCAATGCTCTACTAAACACGACACTTCAAGACCAAATGCACAGGTTAAAGGGGAAAGGGGCGGGCGATCAATGCGCCTCCCGCCTCGTCTCAACAGGAGTCTCTTGGCAACAGGCAAAGCCCCTCCATTCTGAATCACGGCGTCCGGGACTTGAAGAAGCCACATATTCTGCTCCTGATGTATTGGAAACAATTTAGTTTGTCGTTCGAGAGTTTGGGGAATCTGCAAAGCCCATACGTTAGACTCTGGATCGTGAGGATCAGCAGAAAATAGGATGTTCCTCATAATTAAAAGACGAAAGAGGTTATTAGATCTCCTCTCCAACGGTCGCTAAAAACAGGAGAGATATTCCCCCCTTTCAGTTCCCTGCCTGCTCTTGAAGCTGATGTCGCCAACCACGCTAGGGCTTTCCCAGTCTCTTACTTATGATATTGTACCATTTGATAAGCTGCTTTATTTGGTTATTTTATGATCAGTAATTTTTCCAAATGAAGCTTCAGTCTCTTTTTAAACGAGCACAGATGTTAATTGAAGCCGGAAAGACGGGAAACGAGGCAGATACGAACTGGCTTTCTTACGTACCTGCTTCTCCCACTCACCGGGGCACATATGCTGAAGAGTCGACGTGTGACTTGAAAGATTCCTCGAACCCACCTTAACGATAAGCATGACCACGCTTAATTCTGAGACCCATCAAATTAGATTGCCCTCGACTTTAATAAGATGCCCAACTTATTTTCAAAACCCGCATTGCAATGTATTGGATCACGCGTAGCCGATCCTTCTCTGGAATGGCTATCTATCGCTCAACCCCAACCTCTGCCGCTGTAGAAGGGAGGCTGGCGTGGACGTCCCCTCACCCAGAGGGCAGCTGTTTCAAAGGAACAGTGGAAGTGGTGGCTTTTGTCCCCTGCCAAGTGTCGGCCGTGGCTTCCATTCACACTGCCCACATCCTATCTCTGCCTGAAGACTTCACCTTGAGAAATTAAAAAGCAAAGACCTGCATTGAAGATATTCAGGGTTCCTGACCTGGATAGAAGACCAAAACTTATTTTAAACCCTTTCTAAAAGACATAAAAAAGACATATTTCTCCCCAGAACTATTCTGTCGAATACAGTAGCCACGAGCAGCTATTTATACTTAGTTAAAATTAAAAATTCCATTTCTCAGTCACAATTGCCACCTTTGCCACATTTCAAGGGCTCAACGGCCGCAAGTTAGAAAGCACAGATAGAGGGGTGCCTGGGGGGCTCAGTTGGCTAAGCGTCTGACTCTTGATTTCGGCTCAGGTCATGATCTCAAGGTTCATGGGCTCGAGCCCCACATCGGGCTCTGTGCTGAGTGTGGAGCCTGCTTGGGGTTCTCTCCCACCCTCTCTCTCTCTGCCCCTCCCGTGCTCTCTCTCTTTCTCTCAAAATAAATAGATACTTAAAAAAAAAAAAAAGACAGAAACATTTCTATCTGCGATTGGGAAGTGCTACTCTAGAAAATACGATACTTTGTAACAGAATGGTATTTATCATATTGGAAACTCATTTGCACCTCATTATAATTACTGCATGTTATTAACACTGTTTCAGAAAGTCCCCTTCATTATCCTCTTGGAAACCAGAGGCTCCTACTTCTCATCCCCAGCTCCCAGCTATTCTCCCTGGCAGTTGTCTCTGCTCAGCTCACGGCGGTTGTTTCGGAGGGCGCCCAGGGAAAAACCTGGCTTTTCCTTGGGAATTGCAACCTTGTTTTCAGAGCAGATAAGGAATGCATCTTCCAGACCTCCTAGAACACTAGTGGTCAAGTCACTTTGTAGAACGCAAAAGGCAGAGCAAAAACCAGTGTAGCCTTACATCGCATTTCATGCCCTGCGGTGACTCGGGTTACAATGTCGTTTCATTGTTCACCTTTGCAAAGCATGACATTACTTCACAGCTTAGCCAACTCATAAAAATAAATCCAAGATAATATCTACATTGCCAACTAAGCTGAAAACATTTTTTTCCAAATCTAAATGAGTGATAATGTCTTTGTTTCACAAATCATCTGCTTGTGATAATGAGACTCTCTTCAAATCTCTTCATCAGGCTGCAGGAATGAACTATCCAGCCAACATGTATTCATTCTGCACAAACTTACAAACTGAGACTAAACTGAGGGTTGATGGGGGGGTGGGAGGGAGGGGAAGTGGGTGATGGGCATCGAGGAGGGCACCCGTGGGGATGAGCACTGGGTGTTGTAGGGAAACCGATTTGACAATAAATTTCATATTAAAAAAATTGAAACAAAAAAATAGCTGAAAAGAAAAAAAAAGAAGTTTATGTGATGCAAAGACAAATAGATGGCCTTGTTCTTCAGGACTTCCCAAGGGAAATGCACCTTCATGAGCATACACATAATTGAGTTTATTTCAAAATCCAGACTATTTAAATCTATTTCACACACACACAAACACACACACACACACACACACACACACACACACACACACACACATCTTAATGTTTATTTATTTTTGACAGAGACAGAGCACAAGTGGGGAAGGGACAGAGCAAGAAGGAGACACAGAATCGGAAGCAGGCTCCAGGCTCTGAGCTGTCAGCGCAGAGCCTGACGCGAGGCTCAAACTCATAGACCATGAGATCATGACTTGAGCCGAAGTCAGGCACTTAACCGACTGAGCCACCCAGGTGCCCCTGTTTATATATTTTTTTAATGTTTATTTATTTTTGAGAGAGACAGAGACAGAGAAAGTGTGTGAGTGGGGAAGGTGCAGAGAGAAGGGGGGACACAGAATCCAAAGCAGGCTCCTGGGTCTGAGCTGTCAGGACAGAGCCCGATGCGGGGCTCGAACCCACGAACCGTGAGATCATGACCTGAGCCAAAAGTCGGAGGCTTAATCCACTGAGCCACCCAGGCACCCCTACTTCACGTTTTTAAATAGCAAACAAAATATCTTGAGTTAAAGTGTGTATGCGTCACCACCAACTGAATAGTTGCTAAAATATTATGATCATTTTAAAGGGCTGGACATGGCAGCTTACGTTTTATGTAATCAATCAGCCACACAAAACAGCTATTAAATACTCTCTATGTGCCCTCAAATAATACCAGATATTCCTGGGGGGAGGGGTACTACAACACGAATCTAAAACCTGAGAACAAATAGTCTCGTCAGGAAAATTAAATTTTAAACACTGTTTATGGCAATTATGGTGTCAGTGATTTCAAAGGCACAGATTTAAAATCTTTTCAGAAAAAGGAGCAATCAATGTATCCTGAAGTTACAAGAATGGCTTCCTGGACAAAGTCAGATGTCAAGGGAGTTGTTGCCTTTTTTTTTTTTTTCCTATCAAGTTTATTTATTTTTTTTAATATGAAATTTTTTGTCAAATTGGTTTCCAGACAACACCCAGTGCTCATCCCACAAGGTGCCCTCCTCAATACCCATCACCCACCCTCCTCGCCCTCCCACCCCCCATCAACCTTCAGTTTGTTCTCAGTTTTTAAGAGTCTCTTATGGTTTCCCTCCCTCCCTCTCTAACTTTCAAGGGAGCTTTAAAGGAAGAAGGAAGTGGAACGGATGATGGCGGGCAGCATATGAGTAGACTTAAAATTCAAAAATGCCAAAGGGACAGCCACAGGAATGAGTGGACATATTCTCTGAAGAAGGCAGGGGAGGGGCTGAAGTTAAGCACATGTGTTGGAGAAAACGGAAAATAATGACAATAGCGAGGGTGGCCTAGCCACCAAGGGCCATAACTGGATGACAGAAATGCAGTTAATGTGTCTCATAAATGGCAGGACTCAAACGGGCAGCCAGGGACCACACGTCACATTGTTTCCCAAAACATTTGGACTAGACGTCAACATCTAAACTTAAGGAGGTTTCACAGAAAAATCTGGCTTTCCCCATTCTTTTAAAAAACTGGAAGATGTAGAAACACTAGGCTAAAATCCATCATGGCGACAACTGCCTAGAGCTGAGTAGTAGCAGACGGCCATTTATAATTGGGGATCCCAGCACTCTTTTTAGTCGGGCTTGTGTTTTCTCATCATAGGGTTAACAGGGAAGTGATTTTTTTTTGATGCCTTTCTATCAAATCATGAAAATGAGAGAACAAGAGGTCTCTGGATTCCAAGGGATATGGAACAAAGCATTATTCCCAGGGGGCTTAAAGAGTATTACTAGACACATAATATGCAAAGGCTATTATTTGGTCTTCTTTATACACACGCATTACCTGGCCCCATCGGTGTTTGGGTGTGTAACTCGTCTTGAAGAACACTGACCGGAAGAGATGCAAAATTAATGTGCTGTTTTACAAAGACTAATCCGATCGGTGACATGATCAGAAATATTAGAGACGACAGAAGGTGCAGTTGCGGAAACCAGCCAAGAGGTCGTCGCGATAATTCAGCCCTGGAATGATGAGGGTCTGAATTAGGGGGAAAGTAATAAAAAGCCAAAGGAAAAGAGGTCAATTTGGTATAAATGACAGGTTGGCTATTGAAGACAAACGTCAGAACGGAGTCAAAATCTCTGCAGAAAAATACTATAGGGATTTGCTTTTCCACTGAAGGTTAAGCTCCTACACTATAATGCTCTTTTCTGCCTTTGCTCGAAATTCCCGTACTGCTTAGTGTACTGACCTGCTTGGAGAAGGAGGTCAAACTTGTTTGTAGAATTGAATGACAATGAAAAGCACATGAGTCCTAGAAGTAAGGGACCCCAAGCACATTCTTCCTTGTCACTCCTTCACAGTTTGGCTACCGTATCACCAAATTCTAGGGAATGTGTTTTATATTTCAAAATGCCCCCGATGACCCCTACGGTCTCTTTTAGTGGAAAATTCTAACCTCTTCTGTGCTGTGCCCTTCTATGAATAATGATTCCTACTCTTCCCGAAAGGGAACAAAATGCGGTTTCTACATTATAAAGATATTAACTCTTTTGAGAAAGATCCAAAATATACTAGGTCTTTGGAGAAAAAAAATCGAAATTTTATCAGATTTTTTTTTTTTTTTTTTTTACATTTTAAATCATCGTTAAAAGGTAAAACAACCTGGAAGACTGTTGGGCAGTACCTACCGAAGCAGGACATACACAGACTCCATGACTTGGCAATTCCAACCCCAGTCATTGCCCAAGCATGCACATATGTTCACCAAAAGACATGCATGGGAATGGTCCCACCAGCACTTTCTCTAACAGCCCAGAGAGGAAACAAATTTCAAGCATCCAGCAATAATTGGATGATGTGGTAAATTTGCAGGACAGAATAGCACATGGCAATGAGAGTAAATGAACCATGGCACCACACGATGGCAGGGGTGAGTGTTCCGAGTTTAATGTTGAGTGAAAGAAGTCAGACAAAAAGGAGCATGCGTCCGTGTGACTTTAAAAGACAGGCAAAACGGGGGCGCCTGGGGGGGCTCCGGGGGTTAAGTGTCCAACTTCAGCTCAGGTCATGATCTCATGGTTCGTGAGTTCAAGCCCCGCATGGGGCTGTCTGCAGTCAGCGCGAGACCCCACTTGAGATCCTCTGTCCCCTTCTCTCTCGGCTCGCCCCGCTCTCCAAAATGAAAACCAAAACCAAAAGCAAAACAGGCAAAACTAATGCAGAGTGTTAGAAGGAATGCTAGTGGTCGCCTCTGAAGGGCTGCTGGCCAAGAGGAGGCGTGAACGGGGCTGTGATGCTCTGCTTCTCCCCTGGGGTGCCGGTTACATGCGTGGGCTCGTGCGGTGAGCCTTCTCTGAGCTGCATGTCACGGCACATGTGTGTCCACGCAGGTTAGACGTCATACATCCACGCAGGGAATGCTTGCTAAAAAAATAACAGAAGGCGTCAACCCAAAGTCTCTAGCTTCCGAGTTCAGAGGGTTGGTAGGTTTACTCACTCAAATTGGGAACTATGAGACAAAAAAGAAGTTTATTGAATACCAAGAATTAATATACTTAGAGGTCCCACCACGTTTTAAAAAGTTATCTTTATTTAAATCTCTGGAGGTCAACTCTCCAAATCTTTTTGTTTGTTTGTTTAATGTTTATTTACTTTTGAAGGGGAGAGAGAGAGAGAGAGAGAGCCCATGAGCGGGGGGAGGGGCGGAGAGAGAGGGAGACACAGAATCCAAAGCAGCTCCAGGCTCTGAGCTGTCAGCACAGAGCCTGACGCGGGGCTCGAACTCACAAGCCGTGAGATCATGACCTGAGCCAAAGTTAGACGCTCAACCGGTTGAGCCACCCAGGTGCCCCATCAACTTTCCAAATCTAAGTTGTGGAAAAAAAATCCACCTGTGATGCACTTGAAACAAGAACTTTTAGAATATACTTGAGCATAAACTTTTTAATTGATATTTTAAAATACAGAAAACTTCCCATTTCGAATAAGCTCTTGGCCTTCTACGAGGACCCAGGAGGATCAGCTAGCTGCCTGACAACCTCAGGAGTGTAAGTGGGGCCCAGGGCAGGGAGGGTTGGGAGCAGGGGGAACGAGCCCTTAGTAGGAAAGGTGCAATCAGTCCCCAGTGTGAAGAGGGCGTTGTGCACTCCACCCCTTCCATTTCTAGGAGAATGGCGACAACTTCTGCCTTTGAGAAAAATGGAGAAAGAAAGGAGAGGGCAGAGAGTCAGTTTTAATACCGTGAAATTCTCTAAGTAGGGCAGCAAACGGGCAGGATGAGAACAAGTGCTCGGGTGAGCAACCGTGAGTCCCTGCCCTGGGTCCCCTGTGATGGCAGAATGGCCACAGGGAGGAGAGGATAACTGGGTAACAGCTCCCCGGAAGCAGGAAGAGTCAGCAGGGGGATGCCAGAGGAAGAGAAAGGAAACACGCCTTTCCAGACAGCCGGGCTCAGGCTCCATCCAGCCTACCATCTCTGATGGAAGGGTGGAGCCAGGGAAGCATCTTTGAGGAGCGTTGAGCTAAGAAAGGGGTGCTGGGCCAGCATGCCTGTTCTCCTAGCCTTGCTGGCTCCCCTCCTCCGAGTCCAGCCCCTGCTGAGTGTGTAAAGGCTTGAGACCCCCACCCCACATGCTCTCCTCATAGCTGATTGACCAACAACCGAATTGAGTCCAACCGATTTTCCTTTCTGGGAGCCCGTAATTGAGACTCGGGGATTCGAATCTCTGGCAAGTTGTTTTGGGGACTGTTCCTGATTGATCAGGGGGAAAGGGCCCAGAGGTGGCCGTCCCCCCGCGGAAAAAAGAGAATGAAGCAAAAGCAGCGGTGAGAGGGGCGGAAAGAGAGCCCCAGTCTATCCAGACACAGAGAACAATCAGAACCATCGCCCTCAGCTGCCCGGGTCCCCAAGCCCGGGGTCCCCCAGTCCTTCCCCAGCATCCCTCTCCTTCCATTCTGTGTGTTTCAGTAGGGTGCAGATTGGTGAGTCCCAACATTCCTTCGGGCACATGCGTTTTGGGCCCCACTGAGGATGGGAGGGTCAGGAGGAGGGGAGCAAGGGAGAAATCAGACATCTCCACTCTTGAGCAGGGACCTCAGGCCAAAGCATTATCCTTCCTGATAACAGGGAGGAAGGGATTCCGGGCGGGGGGGGGTGGGGGAAGACCCCGCAGGAAGGCAGAGAAAGGGGAGTGGAGGCAGAAGGGAGGAGGGAGGGACAAATCCAGGAACAGCTGGGCTGCCTGGCAGGGCGGTCCATACTGCTGAGTCAAAATGCAATACTCACCATAGCACAGCATGAAAATTCACAAATGAGTATCTGTAGTTCATCTGAAAGTTCTCTCAAGATGGCCTTATGGTTTTAACTTTATTTCTCCACCTGATGGAGATTATTCTCTCAGGAACGGGCCGAAGTCCGTCGGCCAAGGTGGCCAAGGTCCCACCTCAAGCGTCACGCAGGATGGCGCTCGACCTGGGGCCAAAGGACAAGCACCCTGTGCCACCAGAGAGCCATTGCAGCAACACTCAAACGGATATGTAATAGATCTGTCCCCTGCTACACACTTTCATGCCCACTTCATGGAAAGAAGAGAGAAAGAGAAAAAAACGAGAGGAAACTGAAGAGTTGAAAACACCCGGATGGCTGTATTTTCTAGTGCATCTATGGTGCCAAAATGGGGGTTAACCCTCAGCACCCCGATGAGCACCCCGATGAGCACCCCGATGTGCCTGATGAGCACGGGCAGAGGACAGCCACCAGCACAGAGCGTTGGGCGGGGAGTTTGGGAACCTCTGCCCTCATCCTTGAGATGAAGCCCCTCGTTGAACTGAGATCTTCAGGTGCGGGCACGTGGGGCCCCAGCAACGAGGACATCCCTTAATAAGATGAGTGAACACGTTTCTCTGTGACAGCATCATAATCTGAAGTTTTCATAACGGTCTGTGAATGGCCCCAAATGCAAATATTTTTACGGACTTCCACGAAGGCCACATGCCTACATTTTCACCCTTTTCTTCCTAAGAGTTGAAATGGACTTCAGAATCTGCAACTGACGGTTCTTTATTAGAGTCTGCCGATGGAACTCGACTTTGAGACAGTTACATTGGAAAAGATACTCTGTCAAGAGGGTACCAACCCAGAATAATCGAGAGAACATTCACTGTCAGGAAAGACCCCACCTTGTAAAATGGTCTAAAACAGTAATATTTTTCAATTTAATAAATAAATTAGAACGTGAACTTCTTCAGTCAAGCCTTTCCCAATTTTTGCGAGCTTAAAAACCAACTGTTAGCTAACTGAAATGGAAAGGAATCAATGATTTGTAAATACATTAACTTTAATTATGCATAATTTGGTAAATTAAGGCCATGGCTTAATGGTGTACATATTCAATTAAGTAAAAAGGTTTCATTATTGTTTTTTATTGATGAGGATGATAGAAATAACAGTTAACCATTTCTGAGTACTCTTACTACACCAGGCACACTTTAAATTTATTAGCTCATAAAACGCTCCAACAAATCTTTTGAGAAACTGGATGTTTTCGTTCGCTATTTTCTCAAAGAAGATAATTGTACTAAAAGATTATTTTCTCTTTAATATGAGATTTATGTGTTCTAGGATCTTTATTTTGTAAACACAGCACTGGTCCTGAGTATATTTTCCTCCGAGTAACATGTAATAAGCATTAGGGCTCAAACATACTTAAATAGCATTTCCTTCTTCTCCAAGTTCTTTCTCGTTGGCACAGTAGACCCCCCTGAGACAGACATGTGGTCAACATTACTGTTCTCTTCTCAAAGAAGATGGAACGCAGTATAAAACCAGATGGCCATATGGGGATTAGAATGTGGGTTTCCAGAATCCTGTCTCAATACAAAAAAATATACATACGAGCACCATTTACACTTTCACTCTCTACAATGCAGTGATTAAGTACAGAATTTGGGGGTGCCTGGGTGGCTCAGGACATTAAGCCTCCAACTCGTGATTTTGGCTCAGGTCAGGATATCATGGTTCCTGAGTTCAAGCCCCACATCGGGTTCTGTGCTGACAGCATGGAGCCTCTTGGGATTCTCTGCTTCCCTGTCTCTCTCTCTGCCCATCCCCACTCATACTCTCTGTCTCTCTCTCTCTCTCTCTCTCAAAAATAAATAAAGGAACATATTTTTAAAAGTACAGAATTTGAAGACTTCAGTCAGAAGAGCTTTCTTATTCAAGCGTGTACAAAAGCTAAACAAAGGAATCACCTCCCTCAACCCTACATCCCCACCGGAAAACTTTCCTATCGTTTCCCTCAGCACAGTGCCTAGCACATTATAGACTCTCAACACCACTTGTTGAATAAATGGATGAGCCGAATGTGAGCCTCATTTCATAAGAGAAAACACTAATTGGCAGTTATCTTTTATTAGATGCACTGCCCTTGCATTATGGAACGTGGCATCGATTCTTAGACGTCGTGTTTTAGAAATATCTAGGAACTCTCTACCAGTTAGAGCATCTAAAAAAGGAGACTTCATTTTTCTTTCTTATACTTTGTTCTAGAATATTCTCTGAATACTTGCCTGTGATTTAACATTCAAAACTTTCCTCTTCTCTCCACTTGGCCCAGATTCCTTCTCTTTCTCACCCCCCCTCCAAGCACACACACTGGGATACCCCTTATGGGGGGATAAGCATAGAACGGTTATCTCAAAGCCCTGTTGAAGAATTCATTGGCTTCGAACTCCTCACCCATGGTGCCTTTTTAACTAACTTACTAAGAGCTAGTAAACTTGCCTCAATGAGCTAGATGTCAGCAAAGAAATAATTGGTGAGACAACCTTAATACAAACAAACAAGAAAGCACCTTTTGAACTGAGAAGCCATAAACAGAAACTTGCTTTGGAATCAGCCCCACCCCCTTTGTACCCATTCTAAGGCACAAGCAAGGGCCGGGTTTTAAAAACAATGAGTCAGCCTCCTTCTTTCCATCTTTGCAAATATAGAAATCTGTGTCCCCACCCCCCTCCCCCAAATATTCTTTGATCTTCTATAATTTCCTCTGAAGTGTCTCTGCCTCTTACTACTCTTAGCTTTGGATTATTAGCTATTCAGATTATTTCAGGTACTTTATTTTTCCTCTCTTCAATTACATAATCATCCCTTAAAGGGCTTGAGAAACCTTTCTTCACATTCCTCTTTGATTTAACTAAATGCCTTGATCAGACTAGGTGCTCAAAATATCAGTTGATTGAATAATAATGGACAACTGGATAATCACCTAAAAAGTACATTTTAAGATCTCTAGGAAGAAGTTAAAAGGCCTGAAAGAAATTTCAGAAGTTCTCTTGTTTATCTCTTCCTTCTCCCCTCTCCTCCCCCCTTCTCTTCCAACCTATCCATCCCCTAGCCAACCCCCCAACTTTCTTTGGACCTTATATAAATCCTTCCAACCTTTTTCCTAGAAGATTCTCTGGATATCTTCCCAGATGTTGACATGAGAGTCTAGCCTTAAAGATTATCGACATAAAATGCTCACACTGTAAGTTCAGCTGCAGGACCTAAAAACCTGTTCTCACAATTGTCTAGCATTATCTTTTCTTCTGTGGTTAAGGCCACAGATGCCAGATCTGTCCTCAGTAGAAACGACAGACACTTAATCATGCTATATCGTAATTAGCTCTCTATTCCTCAAAGACTGGTGTCTTTTCAATGTTTTCTTTTTTGTATTCTTCATTGGAAATACCAGTTGTTATGAATTGAAAGCTATGATACATGGGAGAAGCAAAAGGGCGTTTTTGAAAAACTATTCTAGGAGTCAAAATTGCTCAAAACTAAGCTAAAGTGATTTAATAGGTTTTCTTATTTCTTTGTACAACTACTATTTTAAAATCCCACCAGTAATTAAAGAAATATTATCAGTTCATTAAAACACATCAGATGTATTCACAGTAGAGGAGAACTTGTAATCCATTTATTATCAATGGATAAAAATTATCCAGACCTATAGATGTGAATTACTCCAATTATTATTGTTTGATTATTGGCCAATATTTCTGATAATACAACCAGCAAAAGCTTTTACACTGTTCTTGGGAGCATGCCTTTTATATTAAATACACTATTACCCTCCATACTACCGCTTACTAGAAACTCTCATATGCATAATACTTTGCTGGTGTGAGAAAGAAAATTAAGATATAAAATAGTTTATTTTTAAAAAAATTTTTAAATGTTCATTTATTGTTAGAGAGAGAGAGAGCACTCGCATGCACGCACATGAGTGTGGGAGGGGCAGAGAGAGAGGGAGACACAGAATCTGAAGCAAGTTTCAGGCTCCAAGCTGTCAGCACAGACAGCCTGATGTAAGGCTCGAACCCACAAACCGTGAGGTCATGACCTGAGCTGAAGTCAGACGCTTTACCGACTGAGCCACCCAGGCAACCCATAGAATCTTTATTTTAAATGTATATATTTACAGAAAGCCTCAAAGCATTAGTTAAACTAAGGAGATATTTGAAGGGTAATTCATTCAGCTTCAATCCCCATAAGGGAGAGGCAAGTGAATATTCGCCAATTTTAGACTGCTCGCTCCGAAGAAAGTAAGATATGCCTGCTGCTCCCAAAACAATGCCTTCCTCACTTCAGGCATAGCCAATAATATACCCCAGTTATAAAATAACAGTCCATAATTATATTGTGATTTGTTTGCAGTAATGGCAAACTCTTGATTGAGCACATTCAAAGAAAATCCGGAAGAATAGTAAAATAAAAGATTTATGTCCAATCTCTTCTGTGAGGAGCCTTCCCACCTCCTAAGACAGGTGAGAAGAAGCAGCCAACAGCAGGGACATGAGCAGACCTGCCTGGTAGGTCTGGGGTCAAGGAGGTACTCAAAGAAGAGTATGAGGTTAGGCTCCCTTCTCTGGCTCAACCATCCCACTTCCTCTTCTTGACTATGAGGTTGTCAAAAGGTGTCGCTGAAGAACTAAAAACTGGTATTATTGACTCGGATGGGACAAACGCCAAAACCTTAGTTGTGACTTTACTTTCGTGTCCTTTGAAAACTCAGCTAATACACCTGCCCTGGGCTTCCTCTCCCCAGCTTGCTTACATTATGGTGGTGCAGAAAGTCCTGGTTTCATTAGATTGTGTTTCTTGTTCTCAACTGATGTAAGAGAGCTAACATTACAAGCGATTGAAGACTGAAGCTACTGGTCCAGAGAAGAGTTTTAGAGGGGCTGCAGATTTCATTATTCCTATTCATTATTCATAAGACATGGAACAAATTATGTATGCAAACATACATCCATATTTGTTGGACACATGGCCCTATATATATGTGTGTCCGTATTTATCATGTCTATCTGTACTGATTCATAATGTACAACGTATTTCTTACTGTGCGGGCCATTGAAGAAAATAACAAAAACGTGTTCTAGACCCCTGCCGCTAGGGTTTAAATACCAGTTTCTCTTCCTCCTCGTCCTGTGACTTCTAAGTTCTCTGCACCTCATATTCTTTGTCTCCTAATTAGGGCTTAGAGTGTAAGAATTACATGAGATAAGGTACCTGACGTATACTCAGCGTGCTGAGTATGCTATTTTAACATGAATATGCTATTTTAACATGAATATGCTATTTTAACAAAAAGTAGGAACTAATTTCACGACATTTGCTTCATCTGCTGCAAGAGACTGCCAAGACAGGGTCACAGATATTATTACCCCCTTACAAATGAAGAAACTACAGCTGAGAGACTGTAACTTCCTCCAAATCACGCAGCTAGGAAACAGCGGTGGGAAAGCCAGAAGCCAGGTCTGTGACATTTTCTTCCACCTCAGTGCCTGTCGGCCACCGAGCTAAGAGATGCCCAGGCAAATGGCCCATGCCAACATCCGGGAGGGATGAACACAGAATGGATGAGGGAAGGAAGGAACAAATGTAGATAACACTGGTGGACTGCCTTTTTTTCCTGCCTTCCTTTTGCCCTTTCCTAGGCTTTACGTGAAAGATGACGGCAGCGTAGACCTTTTCTTTTTAAATTTTGCTTTCTTTACCTCCACAGAGAAGATTCTGGCTCTTGCCACCTCCATAAACGTACACAACGGTTTCCCCAAACAGCAGAAATATTTTCAGACCAACCCAACTTGTTTTGGAAAAGGGAAAGAAATGCCCCATCCCAAGTACCATCCAGCAATCTACGTTCACCTGCGTTCTCTTCTAGAATTCCTATGAACTGATCTGGCAGCTTCCATTTGGAGACAATCTTAATGCATAACAGATATCAGTGTATTTGAGTACTGAGGGAAAAGGGTTTTTCTTTTTTTTTTCTCTCTCCCTAATCAGTTGTTATAAGTAGTCTTTTACTTTCCTTTCAAATTCAGTAATTGAGGAAACTTATGAAAAAAAAAATTCTCTCTAGGAGAAAAACTTTTCCAAAGCATCTAAAGGGTTGAATTTGCGAGTCTCAAATCTCTGTAGCTGTTGCAGACTTGCTCACATTCTAGGCCATCCATAACTGAAAAGGCTCCCACAATATTAACTTTGCTGCATCTCCCAGAATGTCAAAATATCTCTTATAAATCTTCATCTCCATTATTTGTGATTAACTATTCAGACAAAATTAAGTGCAACATAATTCTCCCTATCCATCTCTTCTTTTTAATTGATGACAGTTACCGAGGGGAGCAAACTATATCCACTATGTCTCAAAATACCTAATCCAAGACCTTGACAATTTTGACTCGTAAACACATTCTCAGTTTTCCTGTGCCCCGGAGTGTTAACTTATTATTCAGTAATCTTCAGGAGCAGCCGTTACAAGAATCTGCCACTCTAGAGTTTATTCTCAGACACCAGACAATTCAGCAGGAGATTCCGGTCCACGGAGCACCCTTTCGCCCCGTTCTGTTACACCAACCCCTGAACTACATCTTGCAGATGACGGGCTTATTGCGCGCAGAACTAAAATCACTGAATTTGTTGGCAACTACAGGTGCGTGTCTTGAGCGGACTTCCCTGCCTTCTGCCCCGAAACCCGTTTAGCCACGCTTCTGCAGGAGACAATGCATGCCTCTTGCTCCTGGATCTTCACTCTGAAGTGCCAACCAGAGCAGATTAATGAATTGTTTGCACGGGGTGCCTGGGTGGCTCAGTTGGTCAAGCATCCGAGTCTTGATTTTGGCTCAGGTCACGATCTCACCGTTCATAAGATCGAGCTCGGGCTCTGCACTGACGGGCATGGAGCCTCCTTGAGATTCTCTCTCTCCCTCTCTCTGCCCCTACCCTGCTCTCTCGCTCTCTCAGCCTCCAAATAAATAAACAAATACTTTTAGGGGCGCCTGGGTGGCTCAGTCGGTTGAGTCCCCGACTTCCGCTCAGGTCATGATCTCATGGCTCCTGAGTTCGAGCCCCACGTTGGAGTCTGTGCTGACAAGTCAGAGTCTGGAGCCTGTTTCAGATTCTGTGTCTCCCTCTCTCTCTCTGCCCCTCCTTCGCCCCATGCACTCTCCCTCTCTCTCTCTCTCTCAAATATAAATAAAATTTTTAAAAATTAAAAAAAATAAATACTTAAAAATTTTTTTTAAATTACTTTCACCCCTGCACTTAGCCTTCACGGTAGATCTCTAACATTTCTCTCTCCCCTATTCCATCATCAACTTTCCCATAAATCTGTGGCTGTTTTCCAACAACCGTTCCCATTTTTATGACTATGAACTTGGAGAAATGGAAGGAGCAGGGCTGACAAACCCTTTTTGCTCAGGCAACCATGCATTTTTCTCTTTCCTCCCACATTTTTCTCTTTCCATGTATTTGGAAAACCTTTACAAATACGCTTTTGAAAAGCATACTGGTCGTGCAATGGGACCTTTTCACCTTTCCAGGACCAGCCAGGTCACTTAGTCACTTCCCACCCGCAGACCTGAACCCACCCCAGCCGGGACCCAGCCCGACTGATCAGCATAGGCTCCCAGCCACCCTCACCACCATCAATGGCTCCACATAAAGTCATTATACTTTATGACATGCTGGGTGCTGCTGGGGCAGCCAGTTAGAGTAACTGAACTTCTGCCTTCTTCCTAGACCTTGACCTCTCCCGGGTTCCTCTGACTACGATTCTATTTTGATAACATCCTGGATGTACCACTCCCACCTTCCACCGGAGTTTTCCCACTCGGGGCCCCTCATGAGGCAGGTAGGCTCTCTCCACTCCCAGTAGCCACACCTCCTTGACATTAATAATCTGCCACCTCCATTTCTGAGAAGTGGTTCTAGCACAGAGGTTAACAATACACTCCTAGAGTCAGGTACATCTGGATGTGCAGTTCGACTTTGCCTGTTAATTATATGATCTTGGACAAGCCACGAACTTCTCTGTCAACCTCTTTGTGAAGCAGGCAAATCACAGTTTTGATTGGGCAGGTTATGAGACCCAAAGGGGGTCATGTGGGCAAAGCAGAGGGCCCGGCGACAGGAGGCACTCAACACCCTGAAGTCCCTGTTACTAGTCCCTGCCACCGTGCTCTGGCCACCTGCGAGGATGTCCAGCTGCTTGGACACGCCCCGGCTCAACTGATGACCCGGTGTTGTCACACGCTTCAGGCCCCCTGCTTCTCTACCCACTGAAACTGCTCTGCGGAGACAGACACACGATCGTTTCATCCCTAGAATGATTTTCAGGAAGCCACGCACAACGCCAAGCATCAGTAGCCTTTGTCCCGAAACTAACATCAGGAAGATGTTGGAAAACCTTTACAAATACGCTTTTGAAAAGCATACTAGTGGGGCGCCTGGGTGGCTCAGTCAGTTGGGCGTCTGACTTCGGCTCAGGTCATGATCTCGTGGTCCGTGAGTTCAAGCCCCGCATCGGGCTCTGTGCTGACAGCTCAGAGCCTGGAGCCTGTTTCAGATTCTGTGTCTCCCTCTCTCTCTGACCTTCCCCCATTCATGCTCTGTCTCTCTCTGTCTCAAAAATGAATAAAGGTTAAAAAAAAAATTAAAAAAAAAAAAAAGAAAAGCATACTAGTCGTGCAATGTGACTTACTTAACTCAACTCAATTCAGGGGAAGCTCAAGTGGGACATTGGACGTAGGTGAAGTGGTCCAAGCTTCAAGGGAAGAGAACTCTCATCTAGAAAGATAAAAGGATCTGGATCTTAAAAGAAAAGGTAAGATGCAAAAAAGGAATGGCTTCCCATTACACATGTAACTAGATGATGGGGGCTCCACTTTGTAACAAAGTAATGACACAAATGTTTCTACTTTGCTCCAAGACAGTAGAGAAGGCCTGTTAGACTGTGCTTAGAAGGATCACAGAAAAATGATCTGAAGTAGAGAAAATGAAAACCTTCCAGCTTTTTTGTTTGCTTACTTTTTTTGAGGCGCTCTAAAGCAGGACTTCTCAAGTTTCATACACATGCAAAACACCCGGAGATCTTGTTCATACACAAATTCGGTTCTAATCCACTAGATTTCAGGTGTGGCCCAAAGGTCTGCATTTCTGACAAGCAAGTGAGGATCAAAACCTGGGTATAGGGGCGCCTGGGTGGCTCAGTGGGTTCAGCGTCCGACTTCGGCTCAGGTCATGATCTCACAGGTCTGTGGGTTCCAGCCCCGCGTGGGGCCCTGTGCTGACAGCTCGGAGCCTGGAGCCTGCTTCGGATTCTGTGTCTCCCTCTCTCTCTGCCCCTCCCCTGTGCATGCTCTCTCTGTCTCTCAAAAATAAATAAGTGTTAAAAAAAAAAAAAAAACAACCTGGGTATGGAACCTGCAGTGCACCAAGGGCACCGCAAAGTCAACTCAGGTGCACACCGTCAGGGGCTGACTCCAACCTCCCTTTACCAAGGGGACTTGTGTACTCACACTTGAACACAAGCACGCAGGAGGAGTTCCGTGAACTCTCTCACAGCCGATTTGGGGGCCAGTCATCACGCGATCCATACCGTGGGACTGGAGTCTAGAAACACTGTCCAGGGTAAAGGCGGAAGCAGGGTGCATAGACATCGTAAACCAAGGCTCAGTTCCAAACAGGCTCATGAAAGACGATTCCAGAGAATGTGCGGGACCCCTGGGCCAGGCTGCCCAGTCCCGTTCCTGCCACTCCAGGTGACTCAGCCTGGGGAGGGGGGCGTCCCTCTCACGTCCTGGAGTTCATTGGCCTCCTTCACCACCGACTGCCCGCCTCGCTGGGTACTGGCACACAGTACTACAGTATGCCACAAGAACGCAGTCCATCCCTGCACTGCCTGGTTTTCCTTGTGACTTCCTCAAATACCATCCAGGAAAACGTCCCTCAAGGTCACGAGGTGTGGCAGTGCGGGACCATTTCACTTTTCCTCTCCTCTTCCTTCCACTACCGCCACCCCCCCATCCTCTGTCAGATCTTTCTCAACCATATGCAAATATGTTTCAGATTCTCCTATTTAAAATGTGACATCGAAGAGGCAAAAAAGAAAAGGAAAGAACAGGAGAAAAAACCTTAAAGTTTCTCCCTTCCTAGGCCCTGGATCCAGCCCCTCTTCCTGGCCTCAGGGTCAATTCTGTCCAGAGTTGCCCACCCTCACCTCCCCCACCTCCACCCTGCGGATTCAGACCCGCATCCACAGAAAACCCGTTTCTGCCCACCAGGCTGGGGCAAAACCGCTCTTACCCAGCCAGCAATGATCAATCGAACCATTGCTAAATCCAGGGAACATTCTGCAGGGAAGCAATGAGTTAAGATCCAAGTAATTGAGGTCAAACTATTGTAGTTAGTGAAAACTGAAATCTTCCTTTAACTTTGCCTCACTTCAAAAGGAAGTACAGTTCTGGGAATAAGGCAGTTCTGCCCCCCTGGCACCAGACTTACTACAGTGTTTGAGAGGATACAAAAATTCTTCTATTGGAATTTGCCCAGAGTGGGTAGGTCCCTCGAGGGCATCCCTCCTTTATCTTGGAAAATTCTTTTCTTGATTTAGAATATAGGCTCTTAGAATATAACGTGAGTAGCCAGCCTTGGAACTGGAAAGAAAAACATTTTTTTCTGAGATTTTTGGGTACTCTCTCCATTTTCAAAACCCAACAGATATTCATTCCTTCTTGGGATTTTTCAGGGAAAAAAAAAAAAAACTGTTTTGTCACAAAGTCAAGATTTCCCCACTCAAATTAAAAAATCTCCTGAGTTCAGCTGGAATATAAGAAGGTTTGTAGAAGCTTTTAGTTGATTCAGTGTTGTTGATGAAGGCTTCAGAGCCCATCACCGTTGCTGAGATGATCCCCGAAATAAAAGCTTAGCATACATATCTCCCTAATTCCACTCCTTAATCCACCCTCGTGACCAAGCACCGGTGTTCCCATATCCTGAAAATAAAGGTGTTTCTGCGTGAATAACACGTGATGCCTTTTGCACTCTGATTACCTGTGCTACTCATTTTTTGGACAGATTCTTTTCCATAATATTTCCCCCAAAAGAGAAATCGGGAATCTACTGGTTGTGCCGTTCAAACATCAAGAGTTGAAATGCCAGGAATTGTACCTTTGGTTCAACTGTCAGCCAGAGAAAACCTCCCAGGGCCACACCAACTTTTAATTTGATAAGTTTTAAGTGAGCCGAAAGTATATACAGTCATCCAAGACAAGCTCAATCACTTTTGCTCTTCCTTGGTGACAAGAAGCAGGCCCCAGGCTCCCAGCGGTCAGCACGGAGCCTGACGCGGGGCTCAAACCCACAGATGCGAGATCATGACCTGAGCCGAAGTTGGACGCTTAATGGACTGAGCCACCCAGGCACCCCTCGAATGGTTTAAAAGTGGACAAATCCCGGGGCGCCTGGGTGGCTCAGTCAGTTAAGGGTCCAACTCTAGATTTCAGCTCAGGTCATGATCTCAGGGTTTGTGAGTTTGAGCCCACCTGCCCCCCTGCATCAGGCTCTGTACTGGCAGTATGGAGGCTGCTTGGGATTCTCTCTCTCTCTCTCTCTCTCTCTCTCTGCCCCTCCTCATTCCCTCAAAAATAAATAAGTCAACGTTTTTTAAAAATTAAAAAATAAAATATAAGTGGAGAAATCCTGGGTTTCCCAACTGGTTTCTGACATTCTCCTGTGTTCACACAGCATTCCACACAACCTACTAATATAGGACTTCCCGTGTTGCACTGTAGTGACTGGTTTTCTAACCGGTTTACCCAACTGGATGACATTTTCCTGAGGCAGAGAAACCAAGTCCCGTTCATCTTGGAATCTTCTCTCTTTTTTTTAAAGGATTCCTGTCAAGATTTTTTGAAAACAGCAAGTTACTACTCGGGTTTATACGTTTCAAGGAGAAAATAGATCGTATAAATCAAAGTATGCCTGAATTCTGTAATTGTGGCTAATTGGGAGAAGCACTTGATGGCTATATGTTATCTGACTAAGTGAATGAGTAAACGTCTAGAGAATAACATTTTATGAGATTTCAAGGGGGAGAACCAGAAGCAAGTTTAGCTTGAATTTACAGTGTTTTTCAGCAGTGAAGTAGGTGGAAGTGAAAATCTAATGGAAACTTACCACGGGATTTTCTTGGTTTTGAAAATATTTGGCTTGTTTATTTATGTACCTGGTCTCCCTTCAGTCTTCCGCCTCTCGTCTGTCGTTAGCAAAACACGATTTGACTTTTGAAATGCATCTGTTGAAAGGATGCCAGACGGTTTAAGTGGAGAAAGATCTGTTACAAGGTATTAGATCACCTGAAGGGTGTCCGGGGCCATCAAGGAACCCGGATGATCTGGGGACCAGGAGCAGGGCAGCTGGAGACCTTACCACATCCTGAGACCTTTCTTCCAGCAACCTTGCCCTGGCGGCCACCTGCTGCTCAGCACTTAGGACGAAAGGAACAGAACCTCCGGATCTCTGTCACTCCCCAGAAGAACAAACCACTTCCCCGCACACAGCCTGCGCCTGACCTGTGGTGGGGCTTCACCATTCCAAAGTACTACAAATACCTGGGTTCTTTAGCTGCAGGAAAGGCTGAACATTTTTCCTCCTCCCTCCCTCCTTTCTTTCCTTCTTTTTAATCTTTTTTCAAAGCTTTCCAGTTTCTATCACATAGGACACCGTAGGAAGGGAGCTGGAATGGGTGTCTGGTGACCCAATCTATAATTACCTGCTACGTAAACAAAGGGATAAAAAGAGTCTCAACCCCGAGGCCCCTGGGTGGCTCAGTGGGTTGAGCCTCTGAGTCTTGATCTCGGCTCAGGTCGTAATCTCTCCGTGCCTGAGATCAAGCTCCGTGTTGGGCTCTGTGCTGATAGCACGGAGCCTGCTTGAGATTCTCTCTCCCTCCGCCGCTCTCCCGCTCATGCTCTCCCTTTTCCTCTCTCTCAAAATAAATAAATAAACTTTAAAAAAAAAGGAATCTCAACCTCAGGGTCTGCTTCATGGATATGGAAGCTGTGCTATAAATACAAGGCCCTGCACTTGCATTCAAGAGACACACAGCAGATTTTATATATTGAACAAATGCACACAGAGCCCGAAAATAAAGATGAATGTCTTTAATTGTAAGTGAAGTTGTTCATCTTTTTGTGTGCTGAAAACATTTCTTTCCTGTGACCCAGCCACACGTGTCCTTTGTCCATTTTTGAGTGGTTACTGGCCACTTTTTCTTGATTGACTGATGACAATTTTTGTTAGGAGAAACAGTGCTCTGTCCAAAATATGTACTGTATGTTGCAAAGGTATTTATACAGTTTGTCATATGTCTTTTGACAGTTTGTGGCATGTGTGTGCATGTGTGTGTGAAAGGATATTTTACCACATTAAGGTGTATGTATGTGTGTGTGTGTGTGTGTGTGTGTAAAAGGATGTTTTACCACATTAGGGTATGTGTGTGTGTGTGTGTGTGTGTGTGTGTGAAAGGATGTTTTACCACATTAGGGTGTGTGTGTGTGTGTGTGTGTGTGTGTGTGTGAAAGGATGTTTTACCACATTAGGGTGTGTGTGTATGTGTGTGTAAGGATATCTTACCACATTAGGCTGTGTGTGTCTGTATGTGAAAGAATATTTTACCACATTAGGGTGTGTGTGTGTGCGTGTGTGTGTGTGTGTGTGTAAAAGGACGTTTTACCACATTCGTGTGTGTGTGTGAAAGGATATTTTACCACATTAAGGTGTATGTGTGTGTGTGTGTGAAAGGATATTTTACCACATTAAGGTGTGTGTGTGTGTGTGTGTGTGTGTGTGTGTGTGTAAAAGGATGTTTTACCACATTAGGGTGTGTGTGTGTGTGTGAAAGGATGTTTTACCACATTAAGGTGTATGTGTGTGTGTGTGTGTGTGTGTGTGTGTGTAAAAGGATGTTTTACCACATTAGGTGTGTGTGTGTGTGTGTGTGTGTGTGTGTGTGTGTGTGTGTGAAAGGATGTTTTACCACATTAGGGTGTGTGTGTATGTGTGTGTAAGAATATTTTACCACATTAGGGTGTGTGTGTGTGCATGTGTGTGTGTGTGTGTGTGTGTGTGTGAAAGGATGTTTTAGCACATTCGTGTGTGTGTATGTGTGTGTGTGCATGTATAAGGATATTTTACCATATTATCGGGCATATCAATACATTGTAAAGAAATGAAAACCAGCAAATGAATATCGGTAAGCAAATAGTATTTCTCAGTTTCCACACGCCATCTGTGGCCCTTTGAAAATCACTTGAACTGGATTTCTTTATTGGGTGACATCAGGTATACTTATTTCCTGATATAAGGAAAGTGGGACCACTTTCCAGGGAAATGGCTTCATGCTAAAATGTATAATTTGTGAGGGAAAAGTATCTTCACGGGATTAGCAGGGAAGGCCAGTGTGGCCATGAATGGCCGCTAACATGAGGTGGGACCTTAGTAAATACTGCTAATGACTGTAATATTTCAAGCACGGGTAGATTCATTATTACTGAAGAAAATGATGGTGGCCTTGCATTACATTTAGAAACGTCACTTAGCTTTCCAGTTAAAAATAAGGATAAGGAAAATAGGTTGGATAGTGTTTATGCCTCTGAGAAGAACACAGTAAGACCACAGTCAAATTTCCTTGTTCTCCAGATGCTGAAAACTCTTCTCAAGAGTTTCAACACTAGGATGTGCCAGAAGAAATGGTCACGAAAACGCATCTAGCTTTGAAAGTTTGTGGGAATGCTTCGAAAAGGATAAAAGCTAAACCAACCTACAACATCGTATCTCGTATCACGGATACCACCGCGTCACCAATGTCATTAACAGCGGTGGGTTTTTAAGTCAGGTAGCAGCCCTGGGGTTGAGAACCCAACTGAGAGCCACCTGGAGGAGGGAGCCTCTTTGTCCTGCCTTGGGAGGGATGCCTTCCGCTCTGCAGGAACCAGAGGCTGGGGAGAAAGCACAGAGGCGCAGCCTGTGCTCAAGTCTTAAGGGATAAGGAGAGGGGACGGCGGTGGGACAGGCAGTGACAGCAAGTAAATAACCAAGGAGACAGGAGAAGGGTTCACATCTAGAGAAAGCGCGGTGGCAGGTGTGGGAGGTGGACCCCGCCTCCCAAGCCACGAGGAGTAAGTCAGGGGAAGCATTTGGGAACCTTGCACAACTGAGGATGATAGCACTGGGGAGGGAGGGGGGGAGGGAAGATGGGGCCCAATTAAAACATGGGAATTCATCTGATAGTGGCAAAAAAGGCGGGGGGTGGGGCTTTGAGGGATTGCTATAAATAAACACAAGCAGGTACAAAAGATGCAGTAACATGATTACTCTTGCCGTTTGTTTTTGTTCAATCAGAGCTGTTAAATGTAAAATGCAGGTTAGGGTCTAAGAAAACGGTGCCAATTGTATCTCTTGCTCACTCCTGCTCCACAAGACAAAATAAGAAGGGGACCACCTGGAGTAGGAAACCTGGGCTGTCACTAGGAAGCCCCAGGGGATCTCCCCTGTGGGAGGGGCACTACAGAAGCCAATTATGCAGAGACCAAGGTTTCTCAAGGGGTTTGTGGAAAGGGGCGGCGAGGCGACGAGGCGACGTAACCAGCAGGACCAAAGCTTCTACTTTCTTAAAGGGCCAGGCTCATCCTGGGTCTGCAGTGGGAGACAGCACAGTTTTCTCCATGGACAGTCATTCCTAGATGTTCCCAAAGGGAACCTACAGGCAAACTTAACTCCGCAGTGTCTTTGCAGACTGGTAGGCTCTCGTGTTCTGGTGCCGACCCTCTGGGGTCAAAGTCAGCCCTGACTCTGCAGAAATCCCGTCTGTCCGTCCACTAGCCTGATGTCAGCTGCCAAATTCAATAGGGAGGGCGTCAGGCATGCTAAAAGGGGTACCTTGGGCATCAAATGCTTTTTTAATCCACGGATTACATTCACAAGTAAAACACAACATAGAGAAATAAGGACTATACCTTTCATCGGAATGAAAATAAAATCCTCTAATAATTTGCTGACTCTCGTTGTATGCATCTAATCAACAAATACGTATTAAATGACAATGTGCCCGACACCCATATTATATACTGGGGACGCTGCAGAGAACAAATCAGTTTCTGCTCCCGCAAAGTGCACATTCCAGGAAGGGCAGAACTTACAAAGGAAGCTAACTGAGGCTGATAAAACCAAGCAATCTGAATAACTACCTTCTGAAATACACAAGTGTGTACTTAACTGAACCCGGTGAAGGCCTCTTCGGCGAAGGGTGCAGAGACCCACTTATTTGGCTACGGCCCAAGACAAGCCTTGCATATGTCAGTTCCCTTTGCTTATGAAAACGGCCACCTACCAGTGGGGTCTGCCTCTTTCTTTCCCATTCCTCCCTGCCCTCCATTTTCCAGGGGCCAATGGTGAATTTCATCTGGGAAGCTCCAGAAGCTTGCAAACTAACATCCAGGGAGATCCCCTAAATCGAGCCAGTATGTAAATACCAGGGGTTTTTACACACGCCTGCCCCACACCCTGCCTTTCCAGTCCTCTGCCATCCTGACAGCTCCTCTTCCTCTCCCTTCTCCAGGAGGCCCTCAGGTGACCACAGGAAAAGCCTCAGAGGACTGCAGGTTTAATTATTTCTTACACAGAAGGAAAGGGAGACAGCACTTTCCTGCAAGTCAGGGAATTTAGAGTCGAGTTCAGGTGAACCACATTCCTTTTTCTATTGTTTTTGTATCTTATCCTTATTTTTAATTTGGTAGATTTCAGAGCCTTCATATCTGTATCGGATCAAAACTTTGTTCTTCCTTTCAAGCACAGGGAAAAGTGATTCTTCAGCATTTCTCTGTTAATTACAAAAAACCAGGCGGGGGGTGGGGGAAGGGGGCACACGCTGCCCATTCACTAATTATCCCATTTTAAACAACAGACATGCATTTATGCTCAGGACAGAGAAGCAAACATCTCAATGCTTTTCCAAGCCAAGGGGTCTCAACAGATAGAATGACTGATGCTGTTTGATGAACTTCGTGAAGTTTTAGTGTCCTCAGCCAGTCTTACTAGAACTGTCTTTACATAGCATGTAAAATGTTCCGTTTCTCAAATGTTTGTATACAATTTTAAAACCCAGAAAGGTGGAGATATGGAGACAAATTTGGGAACCTGTACTGAAATGAACGTTTATACATAATGCAAAGACATTTGATACTGACATCCAGGTATTTTTATATAGTATATATTAGACAAAGGAATAAAGAAAAATATCTGATTATATAATTTAGGCTAAAATTAACACATTCATCTTCTTTGTTGCTTTAGTTGAACTGATGAACCGATGAGAACAAAAATTTCAATTCATTATCTGCTTTTAAGAATTACAAAAATAGGGGTGAGTGACTCAGTCAGTTAAGCCTCCAGACTCTTGATTTAGACTCAGGTCATGATCTCGGTTTGTGGGTTCGAGCCCCATATTGAGCTCTGCGCTGACAGTGTGGAGCCTGCTTGGGATTCCCTCTCTCTCCCTCTCTGCCTCTCCCCTGCTCACACTCTCCCTCTCTCTCAAAATAAATAAGTAAACTTTAAAAGAGTACAAAAATAAAAATAAAGAAAAATTACAAAAATAATTCCGCTCAGTCTTAGTTAACAGTATCACAGTTCAAATAAAGATTTTGACAAGGCCTTTTAAAAGGTAGAGAAATCAATTTTTTCACCACTTATTTGTATACAATTTTCATTCAAGTCCATTGGAGGCAAAAGCCAAACTGAGCAGGAGTAAGTAAATCAGGACGCTACTACCCCAGGGTAATTGTTCAAGTCTCTGGCAGGACTCCAAAGTATTTCAGAAGGTGTGTGTGTGTGTGTGTGTGTATGCACACAAGCTGTGCATTTTTTTTTTCTGTTTTCAAGAAATAATTAATTATTGAGCAAGCTTATAAATTCATGAAAATCACTAATCCCAAAGGTACATTTAAAAAAAGACTAGTATAGGGGTGCCTGGGTGGCTCTGTAGGTTAAGCGTATGATTTCAGCTCAGGTCATGATCTCACGGTTTCTGAGTTGGGGCCCCGCTTTGGGTTCTGTGCTGACAGCTCAGAGCCTGAAGCCTGCTTTGGATTCTGTGTCTTCCTCTCTCTCTGCCCCTCCCCTGCTCTCTCTCTCTCTCTTTCTCTCTCTCTCTCAAAAATAGATAAACATTAAAAAAATTTTTTTAAAGACAAATACTGTTCCAATAGTTTTTTTTTCATCCATATGAAACCAAACTCCGCATCTAGATATAGAGCAGACTAATTTTATAAAACTACTTAAGCGCATCCTTGGATTAATTGTAGTATTTTACTGTAACAAATTTTCTATTATTTTATCCATTTCTCATTTAAGAATTATGTAGTGTGTATAGATCTTAATCTATAAAGGTCTAGACAGCATAGATCTTAATCAGGAAACCACTCCAAAATTTTAGTTGATCTGTCACCTGGACACGTGCATGGTATCTTCACTCCAACTAGAATAACATTTTGTGGGGCGCCTGGGTGGCTCAGTCGGTTAAGCAGCCGACTTCGGCTCAGGTCATGATCTCACGGTCCGTGAGTTCAAGCCCCGCGTCGGGCTCTGTGCTGACAGCTCGGAGCCTGGAGCCTGTTTCAGATTCTGTGTCTCCCTCTCTCTGCCCCTCCCCCGTTCATGCTCTGTCTCTCTCTGTCTCAAAAATAAATAAACGTTAAAAAAAAAATAGAATAACATTTTGTGTCCTGGTTCACTAACTTTGTTTCTCAGCTGAGGGGATTTGGGCACATGGTACGTACTCAAAAGTTGTTAAGTGTGGGAATGTAAAGTGATACAACCACTTACAAAACAGTTTGGCAGTTTCTTATAAACTTAAACATACTCTTTCCATAACACCCAGAAATTGTCCTCCTTGGTATTTACCCAAATGAGTTGCAAACATATCTACACTAAACCTGCACGCAAATGTTTCTAGCAGCTTTCTTCATAACTGTCAAACCTTGCAAGCAACCGAGATGTCCTTTGGTAAGTGAATGAATAATTGTGGTGAATCCGTAGCGCAATTATTACTCAGTATTGAAAAGAAATGAGCCATCAAGCCATGGAAACATAGGGAGGAGCCCTAAATGCATACTGTAAGTGAAAGAAGCCAGTCTGAAAAGGCTACATACTGCATGATTTCAAATACATGACATTCTGGAAAAGACAAAACTAAGGATAAAGAAAAAAGATCAGTGGTTGCCAGGGGTTGGGTGTAGGCAGGGATGAAGAGGCGGACCACAGGGGATTTTCAGGGCAGTGAAACTATTTTGTAACATACTGTAATGGCGGTTAGCTATCATTATACATTTGCCAAAATCCGTAGAATTTACTAGATAAAGAGTAAACTCTAATATAAAGTATGGACTTTCACTAATGATAATGTATTAGCATTGGTCCACAAATTATATCAAATGTACCATAGTATGGGGCACCTGGGTGGCTCAGTAGGTTGAGCGTCTGACTTCGGCTCAGGTCATGATCTCGCAGTCTGTGAGTTCCAGTCCCGACTCGGGCTCTGTGCTGACAGCTCAGAGCCTGGAGCCTGCTTTAAATTCTGTGTCTCCCTCTCTCTCTGCCCCTCCCCCCACTCAGGCTCTGTCTCTCACTCTCTCAAAAATAAACATTAAAAAAAAAAAGAAAAAGAAAAATGTACCATAGTAATATCCAATGTCAATGTCAGGAAAATTCTCAGGAGGTGAGAAACATCTGAGAACTCTGTACTTCCCATCTAATTTTTCTGTAAACCTAAAACTGCTTGAAAAAAATCTACTAACTAAACAATTAAAATTAAAAAAAAAAAAAACATTGCTTAAATTTGTTAAATGAAGATACAAAGAAATAAAAGAAGTTGGTTGCGTCTCAAAAGCACCTTCCTCTGAGGAATCTTTACTGAGCCAAGTACCAAAGGTTCACCATGTCCTAATGGCGAACAGCCCAGTCCATTCAGGGAATGCTCACCTACAGAGGTCTTTCCAGGTCGGAGTTCTCCCACCTACAAAGTGAAGCTCATTTCCTAAACTAAGAAAGGTAAATCCTACTAAAAGCTAAAATAGCATCTAGGGCCTAAGGAACTGAGGAAAAGGAAGGGAATTTGTAACCAAAGCCCTCTTAGGCTCAGTGAGAAACCCATGAATGAAGAGCAGTGGGGTCACCCTTGGCTCAGGAGGTTAACCAGCAGGCTCCTTCACTGGGAATCCCTAATTAACTTCCGTGGGGGAACTTCCCAGCTAGCTGGCGTTGACCGTAAAAGCCAACCCTCCTTCCAACACGCACACATGTTAATGCGCTATTTTAAAAGTTCAGAGTACTTATTACTGAGTTGTCAAAGGCCCATTAATTATCCCCTATACTGTATTTAGCTTTCCTCTGGTAAATCTTTTTTAATTGCCCAGTCCGCATTTACAGAACATCTTTATTTAACACGCTTCCAACTCTGTTTATGTTTATGCCTTTTCCAATAGCTCATTAAATAGAGTTCTTACCACTACTATCAGAATCCTCAGTGAGAACCGTCCAAGTCTACTTAAGTGCTTTCCGTGCATTTCCTCATTATAGAATATTTGCAAGTTCCAAATATATTTCAAGTCTACCCTCATTCATATCTTTTCCCTGCCTCTGAAGAGTGGAGACTTCCTTCTCCGATAGTCCCCATTTTTATACTATTTTACAAAAGACGACCATTTGGAAATACAGCCTTGAACTTGCTCCCTGAGCTGACACTTACCGACGGAATCAAGTCCAGATTCCCCAGGGAAGCACCGCAGTCCTGGTCAGTTTGGTCCTAAACTCGAAATTCATCTGTTGATATTCTTTCCCTGACACCTTCCACGTCAGTCCTTTACAGAACCCATCATGAACCACATTTGTCCCTTCTTTTCTTTCTGCTTGGAATCCTCTGAGGTCTTCCTCAAATGTTACTCCCACGTGAAAGCTTCCGAGAAAGAAATCCTCTGTCTTCAACCCCTAAACGTTTCTCCTCCCGCCATTGTTGATGATGTATCACCCTTCGAGGTATAAACAAATATAACCCTTGCAGGGCAGGTAACTCCCTTAAGTCAGGGAGTGCCTTTCTCGACTCTTGGTGCGCCCAGAGCCTGCACTCAGTGAATATTTTACAAACGTATATTAAATGAACAAAAGCATTTTTACTCCAGACCATCTTGGTTTCATTAAACTATTTCTGCGCTTTCCAGCATGTCCTAAGCTATATAATCGCATGATCAGGGGCACACATAGAAGCAAATCATGAGAAAAATAACCATGCTATAGATATACATGATTCTTAGAACTTAATACTTGGGATAAAAAATCCAGTAGATCAGAACCCATTGAATGTCATGAGCCTTAAAAACACATTTGGAAATCACTCGGTCTCTCTGGAAAAACTACATTTTGTAGAGATACCACTGAACTAAAAAGAAAAACCATAGTGCATATTTTTCATTGAATGCCTACCCTCACCACCACCCCCCCCCCAAAAAAAAACTTAAAAAAAAAAAAACAGATGGAAGTTGGCAAGCCCTTCCAAAGCAAATTGTATCTACTTGGTGGGGGAGGCGGGGAGGGGGGGGTGCATTTTTTCAATAGGCAGAGGGGAATTTTTTTTTTTTTTTGGAAATAAACATTTGGAAACGCCTTTATAAAAGCTAGTTGGGTCTGATTCTGAAATTTTTGAATTGTGTGCACTTGAGAATGAATTTTCTAGCACTTGCACATGCTCGACTTGTATAGAGTTGGTCCTCTGAGACAAGGTTTAGGACTTGAATTTGAAGTTGTGTCACATAGACGTAAATCTTGCTGGTCTCAGAGAAAGTGATGTGACTGACAGAGAGGTTCTGCCTTGCATACTTGTAGCTGAATTCATAATTCGTGAACATATGTGGAGGAGAACTCTAGTATATGCAAAGCATGACTGCGTGCAAAATGAGGATATAAATACAGGTTAATTACATACTATTCACACGGGGCTGGAGCCTACTTAGTATTCTTTAGTGTCATGCATTTCCCAAAGGAAAGGATATGTATTTTACTAGGAGGTTATCAAATCAAAGTGACATATTATGGATAAAATTGAACCACGGTCTCTGTGTTTGAAGTTTGGTGTGAAATATCAATCTCAGGAGTAGTTTATCAGAAACCTAGCCCAGGTCAAGAAAGCATGAATATTGTTTCCCGCGTGTATATTCAGTCAGGTCTATGAAAGGAGCTGATATGCCCCACAAAGAGGAGTAAGACGTAGCGGCAAAAGTACAAGATAGGGAAGCCAAAGTCATGATTCTAGACTGCTGATACTTGCTATTTAGCAGCTGCGTGCACTTGGGCAAGTCTGCTACCTCCCTGAACCTCAGTGAGTTCATCTTCAAATGAGAACAAGGGTAACACCTACCTTGAGAGGCTGGCGAGAAGACTGGATGATTTAATATGAGTAAATGTGCTTTGCAAGCTGGAACCGCACTTAACAAAGATTTAGTCCTTATTGTCATGATCAAATACTATTTATTAAACCACCAAATAAGCACAGCATGTCACTAGGCCTTAAGCAAAGCAGGAAGCAGGGAAGACAATGGGCTTTATTCACCTTAGGGGTTTTATCTCCCAAAGAGTCAAGTTTTTACCAGCAGGTAATCTTATTTGCAAAATCCATTAAGTCAGCCCGCTTCTGCAGTGACACAACTCACTGCCCTTCCTATGGTAACTTCTAGTAAATTCTTAGTATTTTGAGCCATTTCACTTAGGATTTTCCTCTTCCCACTTCTCAACAATTGAGTCCTGACGTTACCTAGAGCAGCCCTGCCCAACAGAAATATCATGCGAGCCACACACGTACTTTTAGTTTTCTGGTGGTCACATTTATAAAGTATAAAAAGCAACAGGTGAAATTAATTGAAACAACATATTTTATTGAACCCAATATATCCAAAATGTTATTGGCTCAACACGTAATCAACATGAAAATTATTAGGGAGATCCCCTTTTTTGCCCCCCTTCCCCAAGTCCTCAAAGTCCCCAGGGAATTTGGCCCTTGCAACACACATTTCACAGGCTCAACGTGCGACGTGCAGTTCAGGGCCACCATATTGAAAAGCCATGCAGGTCTCCAGCCTGGCAGGTGACCACACCTACTGATGGCGCAAACCTAGAAAAATTAACTTAGTCACTCTCCATGGAAACCCTTAAAGAACACTGATGGAAACAATCACATTCTAGCACATAGATGGGGGAAGGAGCCCTAGCAACATAAGCGACAGCATAGCAACACCAGCTGTTGTACGAAAGGGAAATTAGAAAACTACTACTCTGAAGAGAAGCATTTCTGGGAAGGTCCGCCGTTCTCTATTTTGGGTGGTATGAACTAAGGCAACTGGCAATACCTTTACACAACCATGCATTTGCTAAGGCGCAGTTCTCGTTCTCTTTTCATTCCACAATACAGACACGGACGTATTTTGTCCTCAAGTTGAATGTCCTATTTCTCACTTAGGATGACAAACAGCAAAGCATGAAATCCTCCTATGATCTCGCTGGCCTTGTCGGTCTTGGGGTCACTGGGAGGGACTGAACTGCATGAAGCAGATTGGCCATCAGACATCTCTCGTATTATTTTATAAAAATATCCTGCTAACTCCTGGCCAGGGCCTAGCCTTGCGGGCCTGGAGGCCTAGTTCCATTTTCTTCTCTTCCTCCCTTAGTTCTTCCTTCCCTTTGCAGAGGCAGAGGCTCCTTGGTCTATCAGACTAAAAGCTGGGGGTGAGAGATGCTCACAACCTGAACTCCCTCCCCACTGTCCGGACAGCCAGGGAAGGTGAGGTCCTTTGCTCACCCTCGGGGCTGCTGCTTTTTCAGAAACTTCAGAACAGGAAGGAATAGCACAAACAGCCCAGCTCCACCCGTCTGAGCACAGACAGCAATCATTACACCTTGGCAGGAACAGCCACCCTGCATCCCTCCCCTCTGTCCGCTTACTCTGATGGCACTGCCTTCCTTAGTGTCTACCTATTTCCCCCTCTCGCCACGCCTTGTCCATTCCATCCCAAGGGCATGAGTACTTACAGAACTGTGAGAGATGGGTGGCCAATGTGCTGACTTAATTTCCTAGAGTTTGGTTGTGAACAACAAAACTATAAAGTAATGGATTTTTCATAAAGATTTTATTAAAACCGTTCACTTTCTTTGCCAATGGGAGATTTCACATCTTTGTTTACAGTATTGCCTATAAGGAGATCCCACTGTTGCCATTTCCAAGTACCAGCCCTTGCTTTCCTAGTGGGTGAGCTGACTTTGGTGAGAAAGCCCGTTAACACATCCGGATCGACCATATTTTCCGTTGATATCCAGCACAGATTAATCTTCCTTCACCATTTCAGCTGAAGGGGATTCCTCCCCTGTCTGCTTCTCAAACTTCAATGTGCATACTAATCCCCAGGGGATCCTGTTCAGCTATGGGTCGTGATTCACTAGGTGGGTCTAGGTGAGCCTGAGATTCTGCATCGCTGACACACTTCCAAGTGATGTGGCTGCACCGGCTCAAGATCCTACCTTGTATTGTAAGGCGATAGCTCCACTCTTAGCACAACATCACAGACAGATTTGGTGCTATGAACATGACTTGCCTGCCTCCTTCCCTAGGAGAGCATATTCTTTTTTAAAATGTCTTCCTTACGATGATTTCAAACAGATGTTTGTGGAATCCACGATCGAAAGGCTATCACTGTGGTCACTTATTTTTTATCGTTCTATTCTCAGGAACTGATTACAGCGACCAAGTGGTGATTCAGTCGATAGACTGCTAATGAATTTGCACGTATCAGTAGCAGTTGAGTGAGAACCTGTCATCCCAGCTCTGCGACCTCCCCTCATTGCCATCAGAACTAGACCTCCATGGGATGCCTGGGTGGCTCAGTCAGTTAAGCATCAGACTCTTGATTTCAGCTCAGGTCATGATCTCATGGGAGCCCAAGTCTTGAGGTCAAGCCCCATGTCAGCACGGAGCCGGCTTGGGATTCTCTCTCTCCTCCCTCTCTCTGCCTCTCCCCACCCCTCTCTCAAAACAAATAAATAAACATTAAAAAAAAAAAAAAAGAACTAGACGTCCAGTCCATACCCTTACTCTCAACATCTGACCAGGCAGAAATTGTATAATGAGAACATAAATGAAGCAAATTTCCCTTTAGTTTTTTGAAGCAGTTATATAGTTTTCCTTTGTGATGCCCTTGATTTCAGATTCTCACCTACCTTTACTATTAACAAGTTTGTTTCTGCACCTCACTTGGATTCCCAGGTTTCTCTTATGTTACCATGAGTGGTGATGTGCCTTGGCCACTGATTTCATACCTACTTCTGATTTGTGTTTTAACCCAGGACTCTCGGGTCAAACACCTTCAGACTACAGACCCCACTGGTGCCCTCAATATCCAGTTAACCTAAACGTGACTATTTTCACAACTGGAGTTTTGCCCCTTTGTTCCTAGAACAAACTCCTCTAATGGATCTTGTCTGGTCTGCCTAGTGAAGTGTTGCTTTAAGCTTTGCTGTGATGAGTTTTAAAATGGTTGTCAGTACTATTTTCCCACTCGCACTACCAGGGATCGAAATTTCAGCCTCTGATTTTGGAACAAAATTTTCCATTTTTGTTCATTTCTCTCGCGGCCAAATTTCTCTCAGGGCTCATAAATGCATGCCTGATCTTCAATACCCTCATCTCCTATGAGCAGATGAGAGAGTGGATGTCAATGATAGAGTCCAGGGTATTTGGCCATGCTTCCTTGACAGAAACTTCAGGTCTCCTCCCTCTTACTCATTTGATTCCAGCCTTATTTATGCTTTCATTAGAATAGCAGAATTACCTGCTGCTGTGTAGAACTCAATTTTTCCAACCCAACCATCACCAAATCAAGAAAAATCCTGTAGGATATATCTGTGACTGCTACTCTTAATAGTAATATGTCCCCTGGAAATATGAAACCCTATGGGACGTACTTCCTAATTTAGAGTAGAATAATGGAGCCAAGTGCTGTAACTCTCTTTGGAGAGTCTTCTGAAACTGACCTACATTTACAAAAATAATTGGTATTAATTTTACTTTTGTAAAGCAGGAAATTAATTAATGAGCTGAAAAGGTACCAAAATAAAGAAACCTCTGCAAATCCTTTCCCCCGCTTTGCTAAAGAATCATTTATTTCTTCAGTGTTACCATTTCATCGATCCAGTGGCCGGGCCATAAACCAACGGTAGAAATAATGGAAGATCACTTTGTTACTGTTACAGCTACAGGGGCTACCTTTGTTTTGATTATTGGCTCTCTGTTACTGAAAAAAGACCTGAACTGTAAAGAATCCCCATATCTTTATTCACGACTGTCATCCGAAGTCCTACTGCTCTTTATATGGATGAAATCTCTCAGACTGGTGGTTCAGAAAGGTGACTTTGTCCGAGTGCACTTGGGAAGAAGCCAAATCAAAGTCATCCCAAGTCTTTTTAGACCCGTATTCACTGTAGATCCTATTTTTTCTATCTATGCATGATTTTCTGTTTGACTAATCCTCACCCGCCCCACACACTGCCCACTGCTCTGTTTATATAAAAGGATTCCCCTGGCAGGAAAACAGGGCATGTGCATAAATTAAACAAAAGAAGTAGAACTGATTCAAACAGCCTACTTATGAATCATGAAGAAGAAAAAATAGTTTGACACACTTCGGATCATTTTAAAATAGATGCTTAAAATTTTTTTTTAAAAATTAAATATCTGAAATGTTGTCGTGGGGCTGAAAATTGTTCAGCTTCATGACAGAGAGCTAACATCCTAGAGATCCAGGCAATTCCTATCCAAGAAAGGTTAATGCATTGCTCTCTGAGTGACAGACCCCTATTCTTTAATGAGGACAGGCCTAGATATAGTGTCTTTGTTTAGAGTTTAAATTCAATTTCTACCATATTAAATCAGGGACAGTGTAACCCAGGACAGGCTTTTAATTTCAAAGCCCACCTAGCTCTGACAACAGCCTTCTCGTTGACATAACGTATAGTTCTTTATAAGCCAGTGAAGCATTGTTTTTATTTGCTAATCATAGCACCCCAACTGTGCCTACCTCGCTACATGAAATGGAAACGGTAATTTTGGCTTCCCAGGTCTATATGATAGATACCTTAGGTTTAGTGATATGGGAACACTTCCCACATCAGCGTCAAATACTTAGATACGGGTTTTTATGAATATGGTGTTATATGACTGTAAGTAAAATTCAAAAATGACACAAAGTAAGTTACATTACACGAACACGCTTAAGATTCTGTCTGCATGTATGGATCATACCAGTTCCTAGATGTTAGACGCTCATATCGTCAACTCTGGAAAGTCCCTTGTAGGTAACCAGAGAAACGCCATTAACGATGATGTCCTTGGAAGAACACATACAGACTTTGTGGTGCTTACTCTGGGGACTGGGTAAACAGGAAGAATTTATAGTAAAAGCAAGAATTTTGGACCTGGAAAGGAACCTTGAATATTATTTTTTGACCGATCACATCATATAGATAGAAAATTAAGGCTTGGGAGGAGGAAACCAAATGAAGATTTAAACTTTGCGGGGACCCAGGGAGATGCCCTCTGCCATCATGCTGACACACGTAGCCCAGAGCACTGAGGTGACCTGCCTGGGGTCTGGGCTATCAAGCAGCCAGTTCATCCCTTCTGACTCCTCACCTAGTCCACTGCCCCCAAAGGAGCTGCCTCTGGAAAGAAGATCCGTCACCGATATTCTACTGGGACCCATCATCTTAGGGTTGGAAAGGAAGTAATGCTGTCCTTCGGATCACTGCCTCTAGAAAACCTCTGGACTGATTTATTTCCACTTGAACCCTTCTTTAGTTTCCTTGGCAACCAGTAATCTATATTAGTTCTGTGGATATACTAGACGTGAAATTACTGGTTTACGGTGGTAAGAAGTATGACAGACACGGGAGTGGCACGAGTAATAGCAGAAGCTACAAACCTTCTTTGCATAGACAAATAGAAGCACCAGAAAGAGCAAAATCATTCCATACATAAATATACCCTCAGGCAGTCAAGTGTAGGGAAGGAGAAAGTGAAAAAGTTTCATCCCAAAGCTTTCCCAGGCTGCCTTTTCCATCAGCAAGCACAGAAATGCCAAGCTGGGCTTCTGGATGCATCTTTCTCTGAGCAGAACTAGCACTTTATGGGATTTATCCCCACTTCCTTAATGCTGGCGATCTGAAAAAAAAAAAAAAAAAAAAGAGCTGGGGCAAGGAGGGATATCGTTTCTAGATAAAAACACCCCTTCTGATTCGCTGCACCCTTAGAAACTCAAGAAGCAAACAGCCCCCTTCTCATAGAGAAGAAAGAATAATGCCTGGGCTTCATTCACAGGTCAGTAAATAGTCACTGAGCATGGAACCTCCACAACCATTGGAGTAACTTCCCAAGGACGGGCCCGTGGTCTTCCTTCCTGACCGGCCATGCCACCAATTACCAGTGACACCGGCATATAGCCGGAAGGAAGTCACTCGGTGGTGGTCAGAATTGTGCAATGCCATTCAACAGGATTTGTTCTTCCCTGACATCCTTCAACACATTACAACTATTTTATAAGATTACACCTGACAAGCACTTTCTCATGACTGGTAGCACACTGCGCCTTGTGTCTGATAACACCTAAGACTGAGACTTCTAATTCTAATTCCTGATCTTGCTTCCATGGGCCTAGTTAGGGTGTCATTCAAATTCTATAGCAAGTCAAGCAATGTGCTAATTGGATTAGCCAGTGAGTTCATACAAAGGGGAATCATTCTGTACCGGTTACCCAGTGATTGGTGTTATTTAATATCACAGGTAAACGATTTCGCTCAAGCTGTAAAGTAGAGAACACGTTTAACAGCAAGATGTGTACTTGGATATGCAAACATTAAAGAATTTTTTGCAAGTGACTGAGCAAAGACCCTCAAAGCTACTGAGCCAAGGAGTTGCGGATACTGTTCAAAAATGATAGCATCCACTTGTATAGATACTTTTAACTACGCTATGCAGGAAGTCGGCAAATTCCATCAGAATGTAATAACCATAAAATCCGTTTTCACCCTTATAAGTAAACAGTATATGGTTCAAGTGAGTGGGAAAAAAAATACAATTTTTGCACTAGTTATTGCAAAGATACTGAAATAAGTATTTCTATCACATAGATTTATGCATAAATTATTCCAACACATAGAGAAGCCACAGTAAATGCACAGAGGACTGTCTGGTTGTGTGTGGATTTATATCTGTTAGGTAACTCAGAGATTTAAATAGCAAGGCCAGCACTCAAGGATGTTACAGAGACTTGTGGTGCTCTAGGGAAGATAGCGGGTCCATAAACCAATGAACAGATCTCAAAGTAACATAACTGCAGTGTTCCAAGCAAACTCCTGCTTCTTCCATCCACGAGAAAGCAAAGATCAGTCTACTATGTTTGGAGCAGCATGTAATTGATGATGGAAACTCTCATGAAATCTCAGGGCTGGAGGATGATCTTTTAGTTCAACCCTCTGCATGATACTTAAAAGTTTTTTCTGCTACAACTCTGCATCCATTTTTCTAAATGATGCTTAGACACTCCAATGTTGGGGAACTCGCTGCTGATAAGGAATCATACTTGATCTCTGGATGCCTTTGACTAGCTAAAAACTGCTTCCTTACATTGACTCAAAATCTGTCCATCTTACCCCAGAGGGCCCACACCCAAGTCCAGTGCCTGGCCCTCATTACAACCCTTCAGTACTTAACCAGGGAGCTCTTAACTTCTCAGCCTTCTCTTCTACCTAAGGACCCTCAATCTCATCAATGATTTTCTCATGTGGCCTTTTTTCCCCTCCCACATCAGTACCGAATTCTAACCTAGAATCGGTGCAGAACTATATGACCTGGACAGAAAACACACTTAACATTCTCTGTCTCAATTTCCACATTTGCAAAATGAAAGGGCTACCTCAGAGATTACTCTGAGGATCAAAGCCCTCAGAAAATTGAAAAAGCGTTACAAAAACAGAAAGAACAAGTTTCCAAGGACAAGGAAACCTAAATTTGAATAACACGAAGACCACCGTATCCTAAGGAAAATGTCTTCCAAAGGTAGCCAGAAATAAACTTTTGCCAAGCGTTTACTTTAGCATAGGGGCACCTGGGTGGCTCAGTCAGTTAAGTAGTGGACTTCAGCTCTGGTCATGATCTCACGGTTTGTGAGTTCAAGCCCGCATCGGGCTCTGTGCTGACAGCTGGGAGCCTGGAGCCTGCTTTGGATTCTGTGTCTCCCTCTCTCTCTCTCTGCCTCTCCCCTGCTCCCACTCTCTCTCTCGGTCTCTCTCTCAAAACTTAATAAACATTAAAAAAATTTTTTTAAAAAAGAGTTTACTTTGGCATAAATCCAGGAACAATTTCAACCGATCTGTTTTTCTGAAAAAGCACTCCCCAACTTGTTGAGCCTATTTAGGCACTCCAATTACATCCAAACTTGATCCTTTTAAAATCAACGAATTTTAACAAATGAAAAAGACATGACTGAATCCAAAAGGATCTGATGATGTATCCTCTGAAACTGAACTACGCACCATTCCTTTGGCTAAAACAATGTTTTAACGCTTTTGTAACAATCCCTCCCCTCCCTGGCTCTTATAATCCAGGTTTCCTCCATGCTTTCAGAATAAAATCTAAATCCCCTTCATTGTCTACCCAAGGAATTCTCCTTCCTCCTCTCTAGCTACTATCGCTCATTCACTCTCTATTCAAAGGACACACTTAACCTGCCTTGTTCTCTCTTCCCCGCCCCACCCCTACCCCCATGCCTTTACACAAAGTCATAGCCAAGGCTCTGCAGCCATTGCCCCGCTTTTTTCAGACAGCAGATTTTCTCCTCATTCAAACCTTTGCTCAAACCTCCCCTCCTCCGGAGTCTCATCGGAATCACCAAGATGGTTTGAGGTTCCTGTTTCTTTCCTAGTACTTATTTCCTTGTATTGAAATTGTTTGTTTGTTTTTCTGTCTTCCTCGCCAGACAATGGAATCCTTAAAAGATGATGTGTATTTTATTCATTTGGGGGTAATTAGTAACTAGAACAGTGCCTTGCATAGAGTAAGTCCTCACTATATGCAGAATGAATAAGTTAATTAATATGCAGTAGAGGGAAACACAAATATACAGAAAAGTAACCATTCAATGAACTGAGGAAAGGGCATCAATCTTGCCTGACCTATATCAGAATTCAGAACTAACTCCAAATCGATAAAGTACTTTTTCAGTGGTCGGAGGTGTAACCTGTATGCTATTTCCCTACCCATTCTTGATTGCTAGAACCTCTTTTATCATTTGCAAGGCACTTTCCATGCATTCACCTGCATCGCGCCGTTTAATCATTAATGCCACTGCAAGACCCTGTTACCCAACTGGGATTTAATGCGGCAAGCTCAGCATGAGGAGCACTGGACTTAGAGTCAGACAAGCTGAGCCCCAGGCCCTATTCGGCGGGTTGACTCCTGGTGTGTTATTGGACACATTTCTTACCCCGTCTAAACCGCAGCTCCCTCTCCCACTTTGCCATCCTTAGTGAAGGTCAAGTGTCATTGTTACACAATGTTGTCATTATTATCCAAGCTGGCATTTGGAGGCACCCAAACTGATCCAGAAAGAGCACAGACTTTGGGTATCGTGGGCCAGGCTTTGACTCCTAACTATGTCACATAATAGCTGGGGAATTCTCTGAGCCACTTTTCTCATATTATAGAGATACTAATGATTTTTTCTCTTAGGTTCTTGTAAAGGGTAGTTGAGATAAAGAATATAAAAACATTTGTAAATTTTTCAAGTGCTATATGACATTATTATTATTCATGGTTGGCCAGATTTAAGAACAACTTAGAACAGCATTGCTCAAAGTTCCCTGTGTGCCACAAGAGTGCTTAATAAGTATACCTTTGCAAAGTTATCGGTAACTACACATCAGCTTTTTTTTTTTTTTTTTTTTTTTTTTTTTTTTTTTTTGCATATCAGCTTATTAAAGGCTCTGAGAAGTCCTGCTGTAGAGAGATCTGTTTAATTCCATTCAAGCTGCCCTTTTCCAATTGCCCTTTTCCAATTTATTTGAATATGGAACACATGTCGTACCTTGTGGAATAGCAAGCATGAGAAGAGGAGAAATGTTCTTTCACCAGGTCGTCACCACATGACTCTCATGATAGACATTCGGAAACAAAAACCAAAATAGTCAAAGACTAAAAACACTCCCCGTTCGACCATCTACTCACTTATTGTATGCAATATGCCTGCTTGCTAGAAGACAACCAAAAAAGTATATACACGCATACACGGGAAAAACCGAGTTAGACTTTTGAGAGGAAGTCATAAATTCTGAAGGAAGGAGGCATCCAGATACAATTGATTATGGGTGCGAAGACTTAAAAACTGTTCCAGCTGGGCATTTGTGATTCCCACTGGCTAGACTGCACTCTTAGTAACTTCTGGACTCGTATGAAATGAACAAGAAAAAAAATACTTGTTCATCTGCACACACATTTCCTTTAAAGTCGTGATTGCTCTTTTCACATGGTAGCAAAAGCTCACTTCATTATTTCAAATGGCTCTTTCTCAGAATCAACTCTTGTGACTTTAAAAGCCGCCATTAATTTCCCATTAGTAAACTTTAATTAAAATGAATATGTATCATTGCTTTCAGCAGTTGCATTTGTAATAAATGTATAAATACATTCAAATCTTGCCCAAAATGTTTCAGATAGCTATTTCTGAACAAGCAAACACTTTGATGTTATTTCAAAGGACTGTATCTACAGAAAGCTTTTAGAACCTTGCCCTTACCTAAAATAACTAAAATTTCATGGAAATACAAGGGACAGTTACCAACCTAGCTAAAATCTATTTTACTGATCTCAGAAAGTAGCATGTTAAAACATGAATGATGGCCCCTGAGCTTTGAACCATTCAGTACCTCGGTGTTTCTGCAACATTTGTGCATAATGCATTGAAAAGAAAAGCTAGAAGAAGCAGAGGGGTGTTCCTAATTTAAAGAATCCTAATGGTCTAAGATAATGATCTAATACAACAATCTGTGATGAACTGCCTTTCACCAGCTTATTATCAAAGATGGACCTACTGCCCAAAGTTGCATTCCAATACTCTACACTCGGAGAAGCTGAAACAATTTAGAAGGCATCTGAGTGTTAAACTCCATGAATTTTCCGATCCCTTTCCAGTTTCCTACATTAGGCTAAAGTTTGTTTAAACATACTTTATAAGGAGAAAACGAGGTTGAGTCTTAGACCATACTTCCATCAAGTTACCCCACTGCCCCCCGAATATCGTAACTAGAATCCAAGAACAGGTGGATTAGATCATTCAGACTTCCATGTTAAACACAATATTCTGAAAATGTGGGCAAATATCTGAAAATATTTGCAACAATACTTCCTCCCAGGGAACCAGGCAGTAGCAGAAAAAACCTCAAAACCCTGTAGAAATACTTAACAAAAGGAGTCTTGTGTAACCACAGTTTCTCTAAGAGTTGGGTGGGTCACTGCGTTTTTCAGACAGCCTGTGACTTTCCTTGTGCATTTGACCTTACCCTTCTTTCCCTCGACCTCCTAGATCAGCTTTTCTGTATGGCCAGTTGACCCAGTGTCTGTGGTCTCACTGAGATGTATGTGGGCCCTTTTCTTTTCCTAATTATTTCTCACTTTCTGCATTTTATCTCCTGAGATAACTAAATGTCAATGTTCAACTGGGAAAATGTTTGGTTTCGACAGTCTAGTAAACATAATGATAATGAAAATTATTTTTCAGGTCACAGAATTTGATAATATATTTTTCATAAACTATCAATCTGGAGGAAGCATGGGCAGTTCTTCAGCTAATAAGAGAAGTGGCTGCATTATTTACATACATCTAGACATTTCAAAGGTGATTGAAAAGTAAGTGATTTCCAAATCCGGCACAAAGTTTGCAAAAGTCACCAAATGGAATGGTAAGCGTGTAAGCTTCATTTTCCACATTATCAGATGGAAACTACTAATCATAGGCACCTCACCACTAAACAATTTCAGTGATCAATGTGAACATTTGAGTTCTTCATCAAATCTGAATGGCTTCATATAATAATGGCTGCATATAAGGCTTCATAATGGTCATTCATGGAACATACAGCTATCACATTTAACTGACATTTCAAAGTCCTTTGAGTCCAAACTATGGAGCTTTCCAACACCGACGGGTCTGACTGCCTCTCATATACCACTTTTCCAGAAAGTATCCGTTTGGAAAAAAAAAAAAAAAAAGTTTCGCAATTTGAAAGTTTGCCGTCTATGGCAATGTTCATCCTGCTTCACAAAGCAACGACAGTCCCAGGAAAGGTTGCAAAATAACCACCCTTGCTCTTCTCCACGAAAACACTATCGTTCGCCGCAAAGAAAACAAGTGTTTCGTCCCATTCGACAAATTCTCTGAGCTGTTTCCACATGGGAAACATGTCCTCGGCACACTTAATGATTTATAAAGCCTTTATCACAAAGATAACTACAAATGAAACGGAAAAGGACACTGGCATACCAGCACGTAAGCCCCACGTTGGTGCACTTACTAGGAAGTTTCCTCATTTTACTTACACTGCATACTTCTGAGCACTCTGTTTCATGATATTCCTAAATCTAGGCAGTGACCGCTCAAATGACAGCTCCCTCTGCCCATAGAGTTTAGCTTTGTATTCCAGTGTCTAAGTGGAAGTGATATCTGTGTAAAAAGACTTGGTACATCAGATGACAAGTAGCAGAGCGACCAATGAAGATGCCAAGTCCGATTAAAGTTTACAAGACGCGCCACCCCTTTTCTAAGGTTTCTTAGTTATGTGAGAAATCAGAATGTGGGGTTATTGCAAGCTAAGCAGAAAAGACATCATAAAAGTGAACCTACTCGTGGTTGGAGATAGATACAAATATAGATTATAGATCTAGATATAGGTGTCGGTATTCTCCAAAAAAGGACAAGCCGTCTGCCCGCTAAGCTTTTTACTTGGAGCACAGTACTTCTCCTACCAGTGAGCATTCCAATGTGGGTACTTCTGAGCAGTAAGAATTCTCATATAACTAGAATTAGCAACAGGGAACAAAAGAAGCCATCCAAATGGCAATATACCCCGCAAATTCAACATAATAAAAAAGGATTTTTAGAAGATGTGACAGGAATCCTCTCCCGGCCACTGAAACAGTATCACTAAAAATGGGGAGGGGGTAGCATATAAACAGAGAGAAGCTGGTGAAGCAGCGTGGGGACACAGAGGGGAGGGATGGGTTGATCAAAACCACTTTGCTGCCTGTCTCTTGCTTCTCACTTCCCTCCCACCTTAGGTTGTGATCACAAATCTTAAAAATGCAAAACCCGGTATAAGAAAAAGAAAAAGAAAAAAACCCCACACACTGAAAGAGTGTGACTAGGGTTACTACCTCAGCAACCCTAAAGGATTTTCGTGCAAAAGCAAAGCAGTGAGGCTGTTATGTGGTTAGCAATAGCAGTTCTCCCCCGTCCCCACCCCTGATACGGTACCTCCAGATCTGCCCGAGCTGCAAGATGTGGATCAGTGACTGCAGGAGCCAGATGCAGAAGGAGCAGGACGCAGACCTGTGTTTGCCGCTGGCCCGGGTGGCCCCGCTACTGTTGCTGCCGCTGTTGGCGGCGGCGATGTTGCTCTTGCTGGCGTTGGACGCTTGCCTTTGCGGCGTGGAAGGACGAGCCTCGCCTTCCGCGGCTGCAGACCCACTGCTGGCCACAGTCTTGCAATCGGCTCCAGGCTGCGGGCAGCTGGAGGCGGCTGCGGTCGTGGCGCTGTCCTCGGTGCTGAAATCGTGCACGAACCAGCGGAAGCTGAACACTTGCACCGAGAGCGAGCCGAGCACCACGAAGAAGAGCGTGAGCCCGAACCACCAGCGCTGGCCGCGCAAGTAGTAGTCCACGGCGAGCCAGATGTCCGTGCCCACGTCCGCGAAGTACACGGCCACGGCGGCCAGGATCCAGAGGCAGTCCCACAGCGAGTAGCGCCGCTGCTCCCTGCCCAGGCGCAGGCACAGCGCCGCCGAGCCCGCCCCGCTGCCGCCCGGGCCGCCAACGCCGCCGCCCGGGCCGCCCAAGCCCCCGGAGCCGCCGCCCGAGCCGCCGCTCCCGGCACAGCAGCAGCAGCAGCGCGAGCAGCCGCCGCCGTCCGGGCAGCAGCCGCCCCCGGCCGCCTCCTCGTCCTCGGCTCCCGACCCCGACGGCAAGCCCGGAGCCAATCCCTGCACCGAGCCCGAGTGGTCCGAGTTCTGCAGCGGGGTGAACGCCACGTCGCTGCTCTTCTTCATTTTCAGCCTCCCGTCTGACTTAGCGGCCATGATGCCTCCAAACCGGAGGAGAGCCCTCCTTTATCTGACACCTTTCCCCGCTGTCTCCTCCTCCCGCCACCTCCTCGCCTCGCCCCGGCTTCCCTCCCTGGCGGCGCGGCTCCCCCTCCTCCTGCTCCTGCGCCGGCTCGCCCGCCGCCGCCCGCCGCCCGCCGGGCTGGGCGCTGGGCCGGGCTAGCGGCGCGCCTGGGGCCGGCAGGAGCGCCGCCTGGCTGCCTGCGCGGAGCCAAGCTGCTCGCGGCGCCCCGCGCGCGCCCCTGCCAGCCGCCCGCGCTCCTCGCCGTCCCGGCCCCGCGGCTGCCGCCCGAGCCGCCGCCGCCGCCAGCAGCAGGAGCAGCAGCGGCCGCCGCGGCGCTCCTCGGACCTGCACATTCCTCTCCTCCCCTCGCGCGCGCTCCCTCCTCCCGCTTCCTCTCCTCCACCAGCTGACTCCGAGGGAGAGGATGACCTCATCCCTTCTCTTCCAGCTGCCGCCGCTCCCACCCCGGCTCGGGAGGGGCGAGGGAGGAGGAGGGCCCCGGAGGAGGGGCCGGGCCCGAGACTCGCGGCTGCGGTGGGGGTGGGCGGCCGGCGGGTCCCGGGGGCCGGGGGCAGCGGCCGAGAGGTCGACGAGGGACGGTCGAGGGCCCCCAGCTCACAGGATTTCGGGGGAACGCTGGGTGGATTTGAACGACACAGGGGGAGGGGCAGGAGGGCGCCGAGAGGAGGGGTCTCGGCGTCCAGCCCTCGCGGAGGTCGAGGAAGAGCCGGCAGGGGCGGGCGGGGCGGCGGCGGGGGCTCAGGGGGCGCAGGCCTCTTTGTATGCCGCTCTGATCTGCGGGTACCTGGACCAGGGCTGGGTGTGCAGCTGGGGCTGGCGACGGTTTGGGAGACGGGGTTTAACTCGGACACGAGGGCCCCGAATGCTGGCAGCGGCGGTGGGTGTGCCCGGCCTCGGGAGAGCTGAGAAGGGAGAGGGCGTGCGGGGCCCGCAGAGGCGCGGAGCGCAGCGCAGAACCGCCGGCCTGGAGTGCCGCGGCGAGGGGGCGGGTCCGCGGGGAGCCCCAGCCGGCGCCCTCGGGGGAGGGTGCGGGCCGGGCCTCTCCGGTGGACCCCGGCGCCAGGAGCCGGGAGGTGGGGAGGTGGCCCAGGCCCCCTCTGCGACCCAAGCCCACGTCGCCCGGCCAGCACGCCCCACGCGCTCTCCGCCGCCGGGCAGCAGCCGAGCCAGGGGGAGCGGCGGGCCTGGCGGCTGCCCTCCACCCACTCCTCCCTCGGGAGGGAAGCGCAGCACCCCTGGCGGCGGCTCCCGGCGCCGCGGGGAAGCGGGGCGGGGCCGGCAACCCCGGGAAACTGTGGCCCCGCCGGCAGGTAGGCAGCGGCGGAGCCGCGAGCGGGCGCCACCTCCCCTACTCCAAAAGGAGAATTACCTTCTCTTAAAGCTGTAGGAGTTACGGACTTGAGGTGTGGTCCCCCAACTCCAGAAATGACTCGAGTGAATCAAATCTGTCATGGGAGTGGTTCGCCAAATGAGAAACGACAAGAATATAGGATATTTGGGGGCTTGAAAAAAAAAAAAAAAAGATTCTTAAAACCCAACACACGTAGGATCCTCATTTTGTTTTTAAAGCCAGAAAACTTAGTCTGATTTGTCTCGCTTAACTTTTGCAGTGTAAGTGACAGAGAGTGTAATTCTTTAATTACACTGTGACTCACATGTTTTAAGACCAGAGGGAAGTGAGGCAACACGTGTTACACTGCCATTAAGAGCTGCCACTTGTGGTCTTCTAAGTCTGGAGGCAAAACATAGCACCCTCCTCTCCTTCCCCGTTGTAGACACCAGGCTCCATTTGAACTAGTGTGTGCGCCATTCTTAATTAGTAGCATCATGAAGTAGAAATGCAGGGGAAAAAATTCTCTGCGCGTAGAAATAGCCACGCCGGGGGCGCCTGGGTGGCTCAGTCGGTTGGGCGTCCGACTTCAGCTCAGGTCACGATCTCGCGGTCCGTGAGTTTGAGCCCCGCGTCAGGCTCTGGGCTGATGGCTCGGAGCCTGGAGCCTGTTTCAGATTCTGTGTCTTCCTCTCTCTGCCCCTCCCCCATTCATGCTCAAAGATAAATAAACGTTAAGAAAAAAAAATTTAAAAAAAAAAAAAAGAAAAAGAAATAGCCACGCCTGACATCTGGTGGTGCTAGGGCTCATCGGCTGTTTTAGCACCAACCTGGACAAAGTGGAATTCGCCCCAGCCCTGGATGTGGCCTCCTTTATTCTTACAGGTGGCGGCCCTGGGCGCCGCCTTACTTGGCCTTTCCTGACTGTGTGGCAGGAGCCTGTAGGGCCACAGAGCCCCTGCCCCTTACATGGCATGTACAAATCCATTATGTCTAGCAAAAGTCATGGCCAAGTGGTGAATAAAGGTCAATGCAGTATCACGGAGCCAGACAGAACGCCAGGCAAAGGGCGTATTTTTAAATCTAACTTTCAACTCGGATCCTCCTGGAGCGAGAAAATCCTTTTTAGAATAACACTCTGGTGCTATTTCCCCAAGGTCCAAATCTAAGATTCCATCTCCAGGGCACTACAGCTCATCTTACTGTGTGCCAAACCACTGGGGAGAGGTATGATCTCTTAGGTGACCGGGTCCTAAGGGATGGAGTGTATTCTAGGTCAAATGCAGTGCCTTAACATTGTTCCAGGGAAAAGACCCTGCAGAGCATCTGAGCTTCTAAAGGCCTGGAGCTGACTGAAGGTTCCTTTAGAGCAGGGATGTTTCTTACTCGGTTGCACCTAGCACAGCACCTGCACAGACTATTTGCTCCGAAAATTACAGCTGAATGAATGCATGAGTTTATAGAAAGAACATTCCATAACTACATTCTGTACTCACTATGTTCCCATGGCAACATAGGAATTATGAGACTTACCCTGTTAGGTTCTAAGAAGGAAATAACTAGTGATGGTTTCCTTAATAATACATTTGCTCGAAACTGTCTAGACCCTTTCGGAAGTTTCTGTCTGGACCATCTCTGGAAATGTTAGTGGAAGTTGGTGGAAGGAGTGTACAAGTAGGTGATCGGAAGACGAACATTCCGTCCCATCCTGGTTCTGCTGCTTACTGGCCCCAGGGTCTGGGCAAATTGCTTAATACACAGGATTAAGAGGAGGATTAGATGAGATAATGCATATTACTGGGCTTTGTATACAATACTGTTCCCGAGAGTCTCTAATCCCATAAGTCTATTATTCACGTCTCAGGATGCGGATTTTAATATCACCTGCTCTATCATAATCGTGGCACTTGTCAAGACTGACGGACATAATGGTGAAGCGCTCAGGGTTTAGACTCAGACAGAGGCGCCCTTGGGCATGTTATTTAACCTCTCTGGCTCTCATGTTTATCACTCGTAAAATAGGGATGATAATAGTCTCTAGTATCCAATGTTGTCGCCAGGAATAAATTAAATGATACATGTAAACTAACACCACATCCAGTGTCCGGAACATTCAAACACTAAATACACAACATTCTGTTAATATTCTTCATGTTTCTTCCACCCCCTCATGTTTTCCTTTTTTTTTTTTTCTTTTAATGTTTATTTATCTTTGAGAGAGAGACAGAGACAGAGACAGAGCATGAGCAGGGAAGGGGCAGAGAGAAAGGGAGACACAGAATCCGAAGCAGGCTCCAGGCTCTGAGCTGTCAGCACAGAGCCCGACGCGGGGCTCGAACTCACAAAACCATGAATTCATGACCTCAGCATAAGTCAGACACTCAACTGACTGAGCCACCCAGGGGCCCCTTCCACTCCCTCATGTTTCCTGGCTTAACTCTAAAATTTAATGTTCAGCTTGTCAACTCTCCCTAAAATCAGATTTCCTCAAAATACTGTCCTTGGACCAACTGCATCAGAATCCATTGGTTTTTGGTGCAGGTTCCTGGCCTGTCTGTACTATAATCTCTCCTTCAATGATCTGATCTTCTACTGTATCTCAGAAGTTCACCTCCACTGTAATCTAAACTGTGACATTACTCAACGGCAGGCATCCCGCCACGGCTACTCCCTCCCAAATGGTTCACCCATTCCCTCAAGTACCCTTGGATTCCTTTCTGCTTCATTCTCATGCCCTTTAACCTGATCTTGCCCTCACTTTTCTCCTTACGTAGCAGAACTTCCATAGTCAGCCATCATCAGCTCTTTCTCAAACACGTCCTCATCCCTGTTGTCCCTCCCACTCGACAAAACACCGAGCCTGTCCAAACCCTCTCTCCACCAACTGGAAGCCTAGGTCCCTCCAAGCAGCTGCAGTCAGAGGAAGGGTGCAGCCAGGCTGACTGAGCTCCTTTTTGGTCACAAAAAGCCTGCAGGGACCCCCCAGTCCTGCTCAGCCTCACACTGTGCCTTACTTGTCCCTTTTCTTTTCTACTCTTCTAAAACATTATTTCTTTTTTTTTTTAAATTTTCCCTTCTCCAACTTTACCTCCTTCCTCATCCTTAATCTCAGCTGATGCTTCCCATTTAACTGAGAAAAACGAAGCAATCAGAACAGAACCCACAAAACTCTCAGTACCTCCCAGCCTACCTACCGACATTGGTACCAACATACTCAGCCTCCTGCCTGCACAAGGAGACCCCGCTTTCTCACCCTTCTCAATGCTCAAGAGCACAGCTCAAGGATAATTTCAACAATCATTGGTTCTCCCTCTGCTGGGTCATTCCAGTTGGCACACAAGCATGCTCTCATGTATCCACGAGTTAGAAAACAAAGCAACCACCCCCCAAAAAAAACAAAACGCAAAACATACACCCCCAATTTTTTAATTCCAGTACCCTTTTAGGTACCACTAAATCTCCCCAAAACCTTTCACACAGAGTTCCTCTAGAGTTACCTAACCTGGCAGTCTTCAGTTCCTCTTCTCCTAACCTCTGGCACACTCTCAGATGAACCCAGGACAGCTCCAGAGAAACTGTTCTCATCAAGTGCACCCCATCTCTCTCTCTACTTTATTAAACATCCCACTTCTTATCTCACTCGGACCTTTCGGCAGCCTTGACCTAGTTGACCACTCCCTCCCTGCTCCCTGAAATATATTATTCACTAGGCTTTCACTGTACCACACACTCTTGGTTTTTTCTTTCTCAAAGCCTGCCTCTCTGCTAATTCTGGGTCCTTTGCTAATTCTTTCTCATTTCCTCTATCTTTAAATAGGCTCAGTCCTCAAATATTTCTCTGTGTACTCTTGCTCCCTCGATAATTTCACGAAATCTTATGTTTTAAAATACCATCTATATGGTGATGACTCCCCTATTTATTTCTCCAGGCTGGATATGCCCTGGACCCCAGAATACATCAAACAGCTTTCTCAACGTCTGTACTTGGATGCCTAATGGACATCTCAAATTTAAATAGTCTGAAATTGCACTTCGAGTCCTCCCACACCCCTCAAAATCTGTTCCTCCTTCCTTATTTCAGTTAATGGAAACTCTTTCCTTTTGTTTCTCAAACCAAAGAATTGTAGAGTCATTCTTGGCCACTTCCTTCTCTTAGACCCTATATCTAATCCGCCAGAAAATACTGTTGGCTCCGCATTCAAAATCTATTTTTATTTGACCATTCCTTGCCATCTTCCCTGACGCCACTTTGATTAGATTCACAGTTATCTCCCTCCTGGATTCCCGTCTCCCTCCTGGTCTTTCTGTGTCCTCCCTTGCTTCCCCTACGGTCAACATGGCAGTCAGAGGGATCCTTCAGATGAGCACGCCGGGTCATGCTATTCATTGATTCACATCAGTGTCGGCTACATAACTTGTGGGGCCCAGTACAAAATGATAATGCAGGACCCTGGTCAGGGGCAAGGAAGCCAGTCTCCTTCCCCGTGAACCTCTGCTTCAACCCATAATGGATAAACAATCCTTAAGAGATTGCAGCCTTCACACTGGGACATGCTGAATACCTGCATCCTCAGTGGGCAAGAGACCCCTGCTGAAGGCTCCTAAAGCTGCCAGCCCGAGAAGGGGAGGGCTACCACCGTGCCTCTCCCTGAAATGCCATGGAGCATACACCTGACGGCAACACTCCTCGCTTCATACCCGGGGCTCCACTAAAGGTAGGGGATAGCAATGGTACTGGGACACAGGTGAAAGTGTGGAGTGGGAGGTCAGGCAGGGCTAGAGCACCAGGAGGGGGTGAGTGGGTGGCAGAGAATCCATCCTAGGGAAGCAGGGAGGCCACTTGTGAGCTGAGGTTCCAAGTCTTTGGCACATGCTTCATTATCAGATCGGAATTCACTTACGAAACACAGATTCAAAGAACAAAAGGTGGCAAATGCAACGCATTAAGGTGCCCTTCTAAGCATGGAGCCCTGTGCACCTGCACTGGTCACACACTCACGAAGTCAGCCCTGACTCGTATTTGTCCAACATCTTCCCGTCTTTCACCGTATAAAAAGAAACATTTTCATATTGGCATGCAAAGCCCTACATAATCTGACTCTCGGGCGGCCAGTTTCCTTCTGACTCTACTCATCCATTCCCTCCCTCCACTCCATCTACACAGTTCTCCTTATGATGATACCTCAGATACACTTGTAAGGCCACTTCCCAGATTCTTTGCATATGCTGTCCGTTCTTTCCGGGATGCTTTTCTCCAAGTATCCATAAGGTTTGTATCATTTTCTTTAAATCTGCGCTTCAAATCCTCATTCATGAGACCCTTCGCCACCAGTTCGGGCAACCTCATTTTTTATACAAGTCCTCTCTTCATTGTACTTACACACTTAGTCCCTTCATCTAGGCCAAGAGAAAGAGGCCTGACTCTTTGCCTGTCTACTTAAGGTTCCACCTTGTTCTATGGGAGGTAGCATGGGGCACGGGATGACCTCCCATTCTGCAGAGAGCCCACACACTTACCAGTAGGTACTGAGCTTATCCTATAGGTTCCAATGTAGAAGCTCTATCAGAATAGGCATTAATGTTAACATTTGCCCCAAAGATTCATATTAGGTGGGGGCGGAAAGCAGATTTTGTTTGGGTCTTTGTTAGTATGTTTCTATTTTTTAAAGGTCTCTTTATTTATTTTCAGAGAGAGAGAGAAAGAGAGAGAATCCCAAGCAAGGCACAGAGCCTGACATGGAGATCTGTCTCACAAATTGTGAGGTCATGACCTGAGTGGAGATCGAGTCAGACATTTAACCAACTGAGCTACCCAGGCACCCCTGTTTCTATTTTTTTAATATATAATCCAACTTCAGAGAGGGAATATTCGGACTCGGGAGAAAGGTAGTTAGTAAAACATAGTCAGTATTAAATATTTTGATTCAACGTGTTTGACCTTAAAAAGATAGAGGTGAATTAAAGAAGACCCAGCCGTCCCCTATGGTCAGCCGGGAAAGTCAGTCGTTCAACCCCAACCAAATTAAGGATTCCACTTGGGGTGTGGTATGGACTGAATATATGTCACCACTAGTCTACGGTGTTTTGTTAGCACAGCCTGAGTAAACTAAGACAGGGTGACTATCCATACTTATATTCCTCCCTTGTATTTTTGTTTACCAATAACAGCTTCATTTGGGAAAAAAAAAAAAAAGCTAATCTTGTATTACCGAAGCAACTGAATGCTACTGAGACAGGTGTCTTGATGAATAAGCCAGTGGCATATGTCCTAGAACCCCTCTCTGGAGTCCATCCGGGAACCTACCAAATTGAAGCCACTTACACTATCAACCATAATGCTGAGAAGACTGTAGGGCTTCACATCCAGTCATTTCAAATGAGTGAAGAAATACCCTCTGGGGGTTTTCTAAGAGTTGGTAGGAACCCATCATAATGGAGCTATTTTGCTCTTCCTTGTTGGCCAACCAGAGACCCGTCTTATGATCCGGCACACCCTTCACTGTACCATCCCAGATGTGGAGAGATCTCCTCTCTTCTCCAGACATCTGGGCCACACCCTTGTGCCACCACAAGACCCATTTTCCTAACTCTTATCCATTCTTCAGGATTACATTTAAATGAATAGAATAACACATAGTTTTTTAAGGTAGAAAAGAAAAGAAAAGAGAAGAAAAGAAAAGAAATAAAAAGCTTACAACCAAGAGGAAATAAAATTATCTCATACCCTATGCTTTTCAAACACTATTGCCTTATTAAGACCTCATGACACATTTTAAAAAGAATGCAGACAGGCATTTTACCACTAGTTGAAAAAAATGAGACCTTGAGAGTTGGAAAGACTACTCGATATCACAGTTCTTATGGGATAAGTTAATAAGATGTATTTGCCCCTCAAAACTATAGGGACTCTTGAACCATTTAAAGTAAAAGAGTAGCATGGCTAATTTTGCATTTTAGAATGAACAATCGAGTAGCAGAGTTGAGAATTAAGGAGAGATCTTATATAAGGCCCTTTATGATTTATGAGATACCACTAATCTTCCATATATATACTCTGTGCCCAGAGCCTAACACAGTGTCTGCCATATTAACAGGCATTTGGTAAATATTCTGGAAAAGGTTTCCTAGACAAATAATCTGCACCTCTTCTGAAGTCCAGGAGAACTATGCCCATGACTTTCCAAAAACTAAAACTCCAAAAGCATAAAGTCATCTAAAATGCTCAAAATCCAAAAAAAAAAAAAAAAAAAAAATTCGAGCAGTACCACGGAATTTAAAGTTTAGAAGGAAGCTGGGGAAGGAACAGGTTAGTGTTAAGGGATACAAGCACCAAAAATGACCATTAGAGGAATCTGGAGGGTTGAATTGCCCCAATATTCTAATTTCCAAATGGGCATAGAAACACAAGCTGATGAAAAGCAAATACAATGGGATGCAATTTAGGGTCTAAAATGAAGTGTCCTTTTTTTGTTTGTTTATTTATTTTGAGACAGGCAGAGAGAGAGAGAAAGAGAGAGAGAGAGAGAGAGAGAGAGAGAGAGAATCTTAAACAGGCTCTGCGTTCAGCACTGGGAGCCCAGCCCTACACCCTGGGGTCATGTACTGAGCTGAAATCAAGAGTTGGACACTCAACCGACTGAGCCACCCAGGCACTCCTAAAATGAAATATCTTAATTGCTGGGAGCAAAGGGTTAGATTTGATGCAGAAAGAAAGAGGGAGCCCTGGCTTTCTTTCTATACTTCATAATAGCCTCTGACTGGCCAAGTGAGTTTTGTTTCTGAAGTATCTTAGGGAGTCATTTAAGTCTTAAAGTGCATTTTCCCATAAGAAAAAAAAAAAAAAAAAAAAAGATAAATGGTGCTTAGGTGATTAAGTCCCCAAGCTAGCCAATAAGATTCTGTTTAACTCTGACATAGTTAAAATGTACATTTGCAATAAAAAAAGCAGAAAACACGTAGTTTCCACTCTAGCACTTAGACAAATTTTAAAAGTATTATAGTCTTGACTAAGAAAGAGTTTTATTTATATTGGATTCTGGTGCTTGAGAGGAAAGTAGCAGAATCCAAAAGCACATGAACCCCTTGAGAAGAAAGGGCTTAATCCACCCTCGCTCCTGCCCTACCTTCTACCCTGGGAAGGTTGGGGAGCCATTTTCCAGTGGAGAAATCTGGCAGACGTTCTCTTGGCCAGGTGATCTAGATCAAAATCCACAGTGATAAGTCATGTTGATAGCAGGTACCCCTAAAACAGGGGATGAGGGCACTTCTCCTCTGTCGTCTTCCCCCAAAGCTACAACTCGAATGTAATCATGAGGAAATCATCAGACAGATCCTAGTAGAGGGACATTCTACAACATGCCCAACGAGTACACATCAAAAATAAGCAAAGTTTGAGAAACTGTCACAGCCGAGAGGAAGCTAAGGAAATGAGGAGTAAGGGTGTCCTGGGTAGGATCCTGGAAGAGGCATAAGTGGATAAATCAGTGCAATTCAAATAAAGTTCAAAGTTTGGCTAGTAGGAATGTATCAGTGTTGGTGTCTTGGTTGTGACGAAGGTAACGCACCAATGTAAGGTGTTAACGGGGGTAACCGAGTGAGAGGTATATAAAGGAAGTCTCGATGACATCTTTGTAACTTTTCTGTAAATCTAACACTAGACCCGAAAAAGTACATAGTCTCCCATACAAGGTATAAAAAGAGAGTTTTATAAAAATGTTGAAGCAGACCCTCCCACTCTCAAGAGCGTTAGAAGATGTCAGCAAGGATTCTTTATTCTACTATCCGCTTCTGTGATGCAGATACATCACTAGCATTTTTCTTAATATAGGACTTTAGGGATGTAGAGGATAAGAAACAAAACTCATGTAAGACCAGGGGAGTACATGAGAAAGGAGAGGGACAAGATTTCTGTGAGGGCTCGGTTGGGATTTGGAAGAGAGCTAAGAGACACGAAAAGAACAAGAATGTTACAACAAACAGATGCAATTGCAAAGCTGAACAAAACGGGGCCAAACAGTGGAGTCACCATAGTGTGGGACAGCCAGACCGGGACTACCTTGAGTGCAGAGTGGGACCCAGTCACTTGGGCTTCCAAGTGATAAAGGAAAGTGAGATTCTGCTTTAAAAAATTCACTTGGAGTCCCACTCACCCTGAGACCTAGGCGGGGGGTGGGGGGACCCCCAAAAACCAGAAGTTTGCAAAGGACCTAAACTATGAGATTTATTAGCTACTCTAAAAGCATTGCAGGAGGGGCAGGGGATAGTTGACTTATTGGAGACAGAGGCACTGGTGGACGCTACTTTTGCACTTTTTACCTGGCCAGCTAGCACAGGTGAGCAAACTGTCCTCCTGGTGCCTTACTGAGACAGGGAGAGTGAGCAGTCATGGCACAATCACCCTACCTTTCTCAGACCAGTGAGCTTGCCCTGCTGCCTATACTCTCCAGCTCCAAAGCCAGTGGGTGTGCACAACCCACACAGGGGGCGCCCCTTGATTGCCTGGCCCTGGTGGCCAAGGGGCTGGCATCCCTGAGTTCCGTGGGAATGTAACAATGAGAAAGACCGTTCTTAAGAGGCTGCCACCCCCAGGGCACCGTGCGGATAGCAAACTAAAACGCAACCCCAATATTCTTGTGAAAAAGGCATATTAGCCTGAAGCTTCAGCCTGAGGGACAGGCTTCAGATTTCCCACACATCTAGAGGCTAAAAAGCCTCTCCCCGGGGAGCATAGGCAGGGAGGCCTTCTCCCTGAACACCCCTTTGACCTCGCTACAGCTCAATGAGACCTCCAAGAAAGGCACTTATACACTTGCTTAGACCCCCAATTTTTTACAACTGTCACCCAAGGGACATCTCCTGACCTCCTGGTCTGTAGGCCAGCAGAAATGATGATTATAGCTCCACAAAACTATATATATTTGCATACTTTAAAAGCCACAACCTGAGGGTCTGGCTTGCAATCAGCCTGAAACTCAGCACTAAATGAGATCCTCCTCCTCTCCCCTTGGAACACTGGCGGGTCTTGGCCCAGCCTCAACAACAGGGACATATCAAGAATAAATCAGGTGGTTGAGACAAGCACAAAGGTTTGAGAGAAAAATGAGGGTGAGGGCAAGATTGAATGAGAAGGATCATCATCTACACAAGGTGACTCCTTCAAGACTGAGGGACGTAGCCATTTCACCTCACACATAGAAACAAACACAGAGAATCAAGCAAAATGAGGGGACAGAGAACAATGTTCCAAATGAAAGAATAAGAACAAAGCCGAAGAAAGGCTTTAATGATGTGGAGATAAGTAATCTACCTCATATAGATTCAAAGTAATGGTCATAAAGATGCTTACCAGGCTTGGAAGAAGAATGGGTAAACACAGCAAGAATTTCAACAAAGAGATAGAAAACATAAGAAAGAACCAAACAGAGATCACAGAGCTGAAGAATAAATAGCCAAACGGAAAATACACTAGAGGGGCTCAACAGCAGACTAGATGAAACAGAATAGTGAATCAGCAAACTGGAAGCCAAAGCAATGGAACTCACCCAGCTAGAGCAGCAAAAAGAAAAAAGAATTTTTAAAAATGAAGATAATTGAAGGGACCTATAGGATAACATCAAGTGGAATAATATTTGAATTATAGGGCTCCCACAAGGAGAAGAGAGAAAGAAAGGGGCAGACAATTTATTTGAAGAAATAATGGTTGAAAATTTCCCTAACCTGAGAAAGGAAACAGACATCCAAGTGCAGGAGGCCCAGAGATTTCCAAGTAAGATGAACACCAAGATATCCACATCAAGACAAGACATTATAATTAAAATGTCAGAAGTCAAAGATAGTAAGAGAATTTTAAAATCAGTAAGAGAAAAAAAATTGTAACATATAAGGGAAACCCCATAAAGCCATCAACAGATTTCTCACCAGAAAATTCGCAGACCAGAAGGGAGTGGCATTACATAGGCAAAGTGAAGGGAAAAAAAACCTTCAAACCAAGAACACTCTATCTGGCAAAATTATCATTAAACATTGAAAGAGAGACATAGAGTTTTCCAGCAAAAACTAAAGCTAAAGGAGTTCATTACTACTAAATTTGCCTTACAAGAAATGTTAAAGAGATTTTTTTAAAGCTGAATAGAAACAGCACTAGTTAATAAAAGAAAACATATGAAAGTAAAAATCTCTCTGGTAAAGGTAAATATATACTAAAGGAAATGGATTAATCACTTAAAAAGCATAAAGTATAAAGATTAAAAGACAAAGTAGTAAAATTAACAAAAACTACAATGGTTAAGGATTACACGAAATTAAAAAAATGTAAAATCTGACATCAAAAAAATAAAACATGGTGAAGGGAGTAAAAAAGCAAAGTCTTGGAATGTGTTAAAATTTAAATTGCTATCAACTTAAAATAGACTGCTATATACATAGGATGGTATATGTGAACCTCATGGGAAGCACAAAACAGAGACTTATAAAATACACAAATGAAAATGAGAAAGGAATCTAAACATAACACTAGGGAAAGTCATCAAACCACAAGGAAAGAAAGAAAGAGAATAAAGGAAAAAAGAGGAACTACAAAAACATCAAGAAGATAATTCATAAAATGGCAATAAGTACATACCTATCACTCATCACTTTAAATGTAAATGGACTAAATTCTCCAATCAAAACACATAGATTGGCTGAATGGAAAAAAATTTTTTTTTTTTTAAAACAAGGCACATCCACATACTGCCTACAAGAGACTCCCTTAGAGGTAAGGACACACACAGATTGGAAGTGAAGGGATGCAAAAATATATTTCATGTGAATGGAAACAAAAAGAGATCTGGAGAAGTTATATTCATACCAGACAAAATAGACTTAAAAGACTGTAATAAAAGATAAGGAGGGGGCACTATATAATGATAAAGGGGCCAGTCCTACAAAAACAAGTAACATTTATAAATATACATGCACCTAACATAGAATAACCAAAATATGTAAAGCAAATATTAATTGATCATAATAGTAGGGGACATGGAAGCAAGTTAAGTTTCCATTAATAGATGAAACACACACACACACACACACACACACACAAATCAGCCATAAAAAAATGAAACAAATCTAGACATTTGTAACAGCATGGATGGACCTTGAAGGAATTATGGTAAGTAAAATAAGTCAGACAACAACAAATACTGTAAGATCTCACTTATATGTGGAACCTAAAAAACAAAACAAACCAAACAAAACCTAGACTCATAGATACAAAGACTAGATTGGTGGTTACCACAGGTGTTGGGGTTTGAGGGTGGGGAATGGGTGAAGTGAATCAAGAAGTACAAACTTCCACTTATAAAATAAATAAGGAATGGGAATGTAATGTATTGCATGGAGAATGTAGTCAATAATATTGTACTAACTTTGTATGGTGACAGATGGTAACTACAATTATTGTGACGATTATGTCAAATAACTATGTTGTACATCTAAAACCATATGATGTATTTCAATTATGTCTCAATAAAAGAGTAAAAATAATAAAATAATAAAATTTCTTGATGATCTTTGAAGAGGCCATAAAGAGGCCAAAGGATTTACTAACTGTGCCACATTCAATACCATTCGTGGGCTGTGACAAAACCTCATACAGGAAAAAAAAGACCCTCAGATTTTGAAAACAAGGCTACCTCAGAACTCAAAATAAGTAAATAAAAAAATAAACAAACAAACAAACAAAATAAAACAAGCAAACAAAAAATGTCACCAGAAAACCACCTGAATTAAATAGGACTCTCTCATTTCTTTACTAAAATTTTAACATATTTGGAATCCTACTTCCATTGCATGAGTTCAGCTTACCTCTTTACTTTAAAGTCTTTTTCCCTGAGAAAGGTTTTTTTTTTTCATTTCTTTTTTTTAATGTCTATTTATTTATTTTGGGGGCAGAGAGGGGCAGAGAGACAGGGAGACCCGATCCCGAGCAAGCTCCGCGTTCTCAGCAGAGAGCCCGATGTGGGGCTCGAACTCACAGAGCTGTGAGATCATGACCTGAGCCAAAATCAAGAGTCAGATGCTTAACAGACTGAGCCACGCTGACTCCTTGAGAATGAAAGATTTAGTTTATGATGGTATCTAATGTGCTTCGGAAAGTTAAAAAATCGGCGGTCATGTGAGTCACGAGGAGCCCGTACGGTGCATGTATAGACGTAGAGGGCCTTATTGACTGACAAATAGCTGGTCTACCAAGACAAGCTTTCAATACTAAGCGAATAGGCATTCTTGGGGAGCTGAGAACAAATTCCTGCAAGTCAAAAAACCGTTGTTTCTAGTATGTAGTATTTAACAGTGTTCCATACACGAACACTTTTTTAGCTTGGTGTCATCACGCTGGACTGACACCAGGAGTCAGTCTAATGTGGGCTTGATAAGAGCACAGATACATATCAAAGTGAACATTACATCTGACCATCTTCCGTTTTTCATTGCATAAAAGAAAAGAAGGAGGTCTTAAAAGCTGCAGGGAGTTCAGAAAAGTATTATTACAAAAGAAATAGAGTACAACTATCCTGGTGTAACTATGGAGCCCAAAGAAACATTTCATTTTTATTTCTACGAAATATAGGTGATAAACAATAATTGCTTAATCATCTTATTGTCTTTACTTTTTCCTTGCTTAAAAGTCTTACATTTATTTATATTAAGAACATATGATATGAGTTATGAAAATTTAAATACCCAAGGTCTAAAATAAATTTCTGTGAATAAGAACAGAAACATGAAAATATTGTTATATTTCCTCACATATGTCATTTAATTAATCCTACTGTTAAATACTACTACTTGGGGCACCTGGGTGGCTCAGTTGATTAAGCATCCGATTTCGGCTCAGGTCATGATCTTGTGATTCATGAGTTCGAGGCTGCGTCAGGCTCTATGCTGACAGCTCAGAACCTGGAGCCTGCTTCGGGTTCTGTATCTCCCCTTCTCTCTGCCCCTCCCCCATCTGCACTCTGTCCCTCTCTCTTTCTCTCTCAAAAATAAGTTAAGATTAAAAAAAATTTTTTAAAATACTGTTACCTAGTCCTATTGCTTTGTTTAAATAATAGCATGAATGTAACCAAAAGTAAATGATATAGAAAAACATAAGATTTTTTTTTAATTTTTAGAGAAAGAGAGCACAGGGGAGGGGCAGAAAGAGAAGGAGAGAGAGAATCCCAAGCAGACTCCATGCTGTCGGCGTAGAGCCCAACACTGGGTTCTATCTCATGAATGGTGAGATCCTGATCTGAGCCAAGGTCAAGAGTCAGAGGCTTAACCCACAGAGCCACCCAAACACTCCCAGAAAAGCATAATTTTAAATGAACATCAATTTTCATACTTTGTATTAAAGCGTTAACATATGTATATAATTTTTTTTCCCCAGTGAGCATGCCCTTCCTTACATGAGACAGAAGGGACACACAGAAACACAAAGGAAAAGGCAACATAGGAAGACAGATGTTGGAGTGATGGGGCCACAAGCCAAAGATCGCCAGGAGCCACCAGAAGCTAGAAGAAGCTTCACCTCCTGCGGAGACATCTGAGCGGACATAGCCCTGCTAACCCTTTGATTTCAGACTTCTGTCCTCCACAGCCATGAGGATCCATTTCTGTTATTTTAAGCCAGCCACTCTGTGGTACATTGTTATTGCTATGAAAGTAACACACATATCTATCAAAAAGATGCAGGGTTGAGGTCATAATAACAGAATTATATTACCACCTGCCTTTTCGGATTCATCGTGAATTTGGTTTTGTTTCCCTCATTCCAGGCGTCAAAACCCGGAATTCATTTCCTTTTAGCCTCTTGCACTTACCGGTCCACACAGTGTGATGCACATTTGGCCAAATAGGGTTTTGCATGTTTGCAAAGGAAAAGAAAAGGAAGTTGAAAAAAAAAAAAAAAAAAGGAAAGGAGAGAGCACATTAAAGATGAAAAGAAAACTATCATTTTAACGGAAGGAGGAGCGCAAGCGGCTGTGTTCTGGCTCATGAATGTAAATGGACGCAGTGCGCATCACTGTGCTCAAAGCAGAGCCATGAAACAAACTGGAAATAAAGCGACTTGTAAGTTTCTATACGCAACATACGCTTTCAGAGCCAACCGTATTATGAGATACGGTATCCTTGTTTTATAGTAACAAGCTTTCTCAGATCTATTTTGCAGGTCCTTTAAGGTTGGGAAAAATGGTTTTACGTGAAGTAATCCCGATCTAAGTTTTACAGAATGGTGAGAAATCTTACCTTTATTGGCAGTCATTTTGTATAAAAAAGTAACGTGTAAGATAGACTTTGCTGGTCAACTGAAAAGGGGGTAGGGTGGTCCTTGAACACACAGACTTCCTTTGTATGTATTGAGAGCATTTTTTAAAGTCTTCGTTTAGATTCCAGTTAGTTGACATACAGTGTAACAGTAATTTCAAGTGTACAATTTAGTGATTCGACGATTCTGTACATCACCTGGTGCTCATCACAATGAGTGCCCTCCTTAATCCCCATCCCTCATCCCCTCCACTGTCCTCCCCCCTGGTAACCAGCAGTTTGTTCTCTAAAGCTAAGAGTCTGCTTCTTGGTTCGCCAAGAGAGTCTTTTTAATATAAATACAAAACTGGAATTTTAATGAGGAAGTAACATCGATGGCTTTTAAAAAGAATTCTGACTTTGAAATAAGTCACTAAGCTGAATCTAACTCTTGATTCATGATTAAGCCAAAATAGAGATCAACTGAATTCAAATTCAACAAAATCAATCTCCTGAAAATGCTTTCTGCTTTTTGAGTCACTGTTCTGCACGGTTCCAAACACACAGAAGTTTAAATAGGGCTAACGATCAAAAGATAGTCTAATGAGACCAAAGAGTGCCTGCCCTGGGAGCCAGGAAAGATGGGTTCTAAACGCTGTATAGACCAGGATCCCCCTTTGTGTCTCTGTAGCATTAGAGGATCTTGGCTAATGGAGAAAGAGGTCTGGATTACAGAAATACAGATTTCTGTGATGTGACTTTTTCTTGCCAGCATCATGGGGAAGAGATTTTAATGGTCTCCGCCCTCAGCCAAGTGAATAGTTTGGCCAAGGCTTATATGCCAGAGACACATTCACCCACCATACTTCCTCATCCTTTCCTAGTCTAGACTGACTCTTTCTTTGCCTTCCCTGCCTCTCATTGCCACGACAACCCACACCCAATAACCAGCAACTCGAGAAACCGCAGTGTAGCATATCCTCCCGACTCCGCTTTGGATATCTCATCCCATATTCTTCTCATGAGTTCTTGTCATCAGCGCCCGGAGCAGAAATGTTTACAGTGGCTCAGGGTTTATTTCATGCTTTGGAACCAAGGGAGGTTAACCCTAGTTATCTTAGCCCTGGATTCCCCCGTACTCAGAATCTAGGAGTCATACAAAGCCCAGACATAGAAAGGTGAAGTCACAATGATGTACAGCAAAGCAAGGTACAGGTATTTAATAACGGAGGAACTACAGAAAAATTAAATTAAATTAATTAAATTAAATTTAAATTAATTACATTTAAAATTAAATTAAATGCTAAAGCAAGCCTGGTGTTAAAGAACAGAGGAGTAGGTACTAACCAGGCACATGCTGGCTCCACATCATAAAGTCCAGATCACCACCAACGCTGGCCAGAGCTCCTTCCTTACTAGCCCCTTCTCTGCCACTTATTATCCGGTTAACTTGAGCCATGTCCTCCAACCTTGTCGGTTTCTCTCCATTTATGTAACCATGAAGGAGGTGCCCTCGCTGTATTTTGCATATCCGTGCCTCGTATTCACGCAGCACCTACATGAGGGGAGTTTTCTGGGGAATCAGAAATGATGCAGTATCTCTGTCTTGTGGGATCTATTCTTTCTAGAAGCAGGCATCTATCCTGTTGACCAGGAGCTGATCATCAGGCGTGTAGTACAAATCACCACCAAGAGCGGTCAGTGAGGTCATTAATTCAACAAACACGGAATGCATACTTTCTGATTGTCTGCAAATGTGAACTGTATAGAAGTCTGCCGGAAGTGTGCATAGTGGTACCTTAAGTGAGCCCAGAGTTTAGGGTCCAGCTGACCACGATTTCATTCTGGGCGGGAATTCTGGGTGCTTTCCCTTGGGAATGTTGCTTCTGTGAGCAACATTCTCTGAGCTCAGTTTCCTCACCTGAAAACGAATTGGAGATATTACAGCTTCATTGTGTGATGGCTACGAAACTGTTATAAAAATTGGAGCCAATAATGGACACTAACTTGATACACACACACACACACACACACACACACACACACACGCACATTAACCTGGACCTTAGTAGATGAGGATAAAAAGTGGAGGATATATGAATCATTCCTTCAAAAAGCTTTAAATCCAGCAGGGCAAACACATAAATACCAGTAACATAGGATGAAAAGTTTATTAGGTGATACATATAAGATAGAATAAGGATTCATAGCAGTATATAATTAGCCCTCTGGAGTCAGGGATGGCTTTGCAGAGGTGATGTTTGAGGAGGGTTCCTAAAGAATCACTAGGAATTCATCAGGCCCGCAGAGCGGGGAAGTGCATGCCACGCAGAGCAAGCAGAATTTCTGAGTAAAGAGGCATGAATCGTATGCCATGTTTACTTAACTACGTGCAATTAAATTTCACAAGAAGATAAGTAGATAGGGACATATAAGAGAATTTTCAAAACCATGCAACTGAACGGAATAAAGTCAAGATGGCCAATGCAATATGGGTCTACTAAGATCTTAATCATTGTAATACATATGTTTCTGGGATTGATATGCAAGAAAAATTCTGTTCCATAGCACTTGCTCCCCGCTACCCTTAATCATCCTCTGGATTGGATCCCTGGGCTTCTGCCATTCAAAGAGAACATAGAAAGTATATATCCTGAAGCGCCCAGAGACCCCATGCTCACCTCTTATCTCCTCTCCTGAATCACTCTGGCGTCGGGAGCTCCCTTTGAAGTCTGAGAGGGTAACTGGGCCCTGTTCCAGCGGCTGCTGATTTCCTTTTTCCTAATTAAGTTTCCAAGCTCAATGAAAAAGAGTATGATAGCAAACCGAGGTGATTTGTGCATGCCTTAGAAAATATGAAGGGGTGGAAGGCAGTGGAAATGGGAACTCTCTATTGTTTGTCTGATAGAACTGGAAGTAATTGGAAAACCCAGTGGCTTTACACTTCAACATAACTTCTTGATAAATTGTATGTCGACTTAAAATGTTCTCAATTAGTCTGATAAAAAGGTATGACTACATACAAAAATTAAAATGGGTAATGCTGGGATAATTCTCTTTTCTCTCATACTCAAGTTATACTACATTAAAAAAGAATACCCAAACCCCCAAGTAAACAAAAACACCCAACACTCTTCTCGAATTATAATAGGTATTTAATGTTTTAATGGTTCTGCTGCTTCGAAAATGCTCTAGTGTATGTTATAGATAAATTCTGGAAGCATAATAAACCACTTGTCAGGAAGAATAAAGATGTGACAATCGTTTACATAAACTTAGAAGAATTTGAATTGAATTGGCTTAAATTGAAGCATGACAAATTTTTTTCAGGTGACGATAAACAGACCTTAGTCTGTTGTAAAACATCTACAACATACAGATATTATTTTGGACAAATTTTTTTCAGATGATGATAAACAGACCTTAGTCTGTTGTAAAACATCCACAACATACAGATATTATTTTGGACAATGGACAGATCTTTAGGAGTTGCAGAAATATGTTCAAAACGTACAGAAGATTGGTGTGAATAACTAAACTAACAAGCACAAAAAGCCTAGCAAAGTAAGTTCTCTATTCCAATGCAGTTTTTATTTTCTAAATTTAGAAAGGTGAGGTCTAACTGTCTGCTTCACGTAGGAACAAGAACAAAGAGAATTGTAGTCTCCGTTCGCAGAAGGCAGACTCTGATGGGACACTTGCTTCACTTAACCATGCAAGTGACACACAATGAATATTGAAGCCTCCCCAAGACCTCAAAAAGTTCCTGGACTTAATGACTGATCGAGTGCCACCTCATGAATTCGACACAGAGTATGTTTTTGAAAAGGCAAGTTCTAAACAAAATTGGCATGTGCTTTATTCACACGGGTTCTGGTTCTGGTTGAGACCCATATGTCATTGAGTCTGAGGGCACAGAGGTCAGTTGGACTTTGTTTTTCACAAGATAAGATTAGGTTTCCTGCTTGGGTTGGGAGCGGGGGGGAGTCAAATGACTACTCTGAATCAAGAAAATAGGTCGCCTACAGCTTTTTTCCATAGATGAGAGGGACAGGTACCAGAAATTCTTCATGGGGAGGAAGGGGACCTGGCCAGGGTGGGAGTGAGGGAAGTCGAGAATTGTTACTGCCGTGGTTCTAGGATCAACAGAGGGAACAGAAGATAAGCTCTAGACTCCTGAATCTTGTGCTGCACTTGAACCCTGAAAACAACCGCATTAATAATCAAGTAGCTTACGCTCTGGAGCTATCTGCTCACGCCAAAGTGTTCTTTGGGGATGTCATATTTCTAGCGTGTCAGAAACATAGGTATAAAGGCCTGTAAGAGACAAGGAATGTGAAAAAGAGGACAACAATCTTCACTCGGGAATACGGTATCGATTACCAGGAAGCTAGCCACAGATCAGAGTCCTCTGGGGAATCAGGGCAGAATTTCTTGCTCTTGGCCACCAACGAAAGGGCGTGTTAACTCTTAAAATAGGATTCGGCTGTGGTTGTGTTTTCCAAACAAGTAAATAAGTCCAATGAAACCACGAGTGAAGTGGACTTGTATTTTGAAATGTTTAAGAACAACAAACTCAAGTGCACTCACTACTTAGCTTGTGCCGAAAGCACACTGTAAAAATCATTGAAGGTGCCCATACCATACAACAAATTATTGACAAAATTTCACCGTTAAGAAACCTTGAGTAGTGTTCATTTTTTATTATGCCAGTAACAGCTGTAATATATTCAAAGTGGAGGTATTCAAGTGTGTATTGTTAGAAAAGGCTCAGTTGAACAAAACTCAATACCTTGTGGCATCCTACCCATCATCTGAATGTTACAGGCAACTGAGGTAACAACTTTCTTCTAGAGTAACGATGGCCAAAGGAGACAGGATAAAAGTCATCAGAGTTAACTCGATAAATACCGGTCAGTATAAAAATACTTTTTTATTCCTCTGTAGATCTTTTTACCCCAATGAATTTTAAAATACCCTAGTTGTTTCCTGACATTTATGGATTTTTTTGGAGTGATTTATTTACTAAAAATACCTCAGTTAAATATGTATACACATATGTGACTATGTATCTATCTACCTACCTATCTAGAATCTCCTGGGTTAAATACCCGTATGAAGTGTCAGACATTTTTTTTACATTTATTTATTTTTGAGAGACAGAGCGTGAGCAGGGGAGGGGCAGAGAGAGAGAGGGAGACACAGAATCAGAAGCAGGCTTCAGGCTCTGAGCCATCAGCATAGAGCCTGACGCAGGGCTCGAACCCACCAACAGTGAGATCATGACCTGAGCCGAAGTCAGACACTTAATGATGGAGCCACCCAGGCGCCCCAAGTGCTAGACATTTTTTAATGTTTATTTTACTTATTTTGAGAGAGAGAGAGAGAGAGATAACAAGCAGAGGAGGGGCAGAGAGAGAGGGAGAGAGAGAGAATCCCAAGCAGGCTCCCTGCCCAGCCCAGAGCCCACTGTGGGTGGGACTCCAACCCACGAACCGTGAGATCATGACCTGAGCCGAAATCGAGAGTTGGATGCCTAACTGACTGAGCCCCCTGGATGCTCCTGAAGTGTCAGACATTTTAGAAAGCAGAAAGAAAGACGTCCTTTTCCTTTGTTAAAATTGGATACCCCATTCTTCAACGTGTGCCTTCTGTTCCCTTTTCAAATAAATCCTTTCTAGTTATTCATTCAATTGTTCTTCCCAGCGCTCCACTTACACAGGCAACTCGGGAATTACTCTCCCCTTGAGAAGCCTAGAACTGTAATTCCCAAGCACAATCTCTAAAATTAGAGAGGGCAGCTGCCTCCGTCACTCCTTGATCAAAATCGAAACAAGGTGCTTGAATGAAGTTTAAAGGTCAAAATACACTCCCCATGTTGTTGACCCACAGGGGATGAGCACCCTGATGAGACAGACAGGTGTGGGAAGGCTGGCTCCTCTGCCTCCAGAAGTAATTCAGCCACAAAAGGAAAGCATTCTTTACCCCCAGTAGAAAACAAGAAGATTCGCTTGGCCATATTTACGCATGAAAATCAAATACGGTATTGAAGAGAATTAATGTTCTGTACAATTAATGGAAAGGCATGGTAATGAAACAGAGCACGTAGCTAGTCACAACGAAGTGGTTTAGGATGATGAATATTGGTACCAAATAACCAGACTACACTCCCAGGATTGGAGTTAAAATCCATTCCAGGTGCTACTGTAACAGTAAACGAGGAAATTCTATTTCTGAAGAGCTAATATGATGCCGTGATTTGGCTACTTGGATTCTCTCAGGAATCACTGGAATTATTACTTTTCAGGGAACAAAGATAAACTTCTGAGAGGACCGTATGGTTTTCTGTTGGGAAATATGGTAGAGCCTCGGGAACGCGGTCAGTCAATAATCAGCACTGAATCTGATTTTTACAAACAAAAAGTTTTTGTTTCAATTCTGAAATTAGTGTCTTACAGCATACAGACTTTGTATTAAGCAAATAACTGCTGCGAAGACAAGTCAGGACAAACATTTGCTGTATGAGGAAACAACAAGAGAGCTCCGGCAATATCAGGGTCCAGATCTGACATTTGAAAAGCTCCCGTGGGTATGTAGAACTGAGACTTTTCAGGTTCATTTTTCTAGTTAATTTTCTCCAACCTCTATACTTCTTATTTCTGATCATAGCAAGAGGCAGATGCCAAATCTTATAAGAAAGGCTGTTCGCAGGGTATTTCTAGCCTGTCTGAAAATAGGAAGCGCTAGAAATTTCATAAGGAAGTCAGTTCTTGTTAGCTTTCTGATTCAATTTTTGCAGGCCAAAGTGATTTGGGTAATTACGGCCTGGAATAAAACAATAACATCCTAATTATTGGCAAAGGTAGCGCTAATCAATGCGAGGAGGCAGGGAAGTGTAATGAAACACCACTGGACCGTGGATTAAGAAACTGGGGTTTCCTTCTAAGACTGAAATTTGCCATGAGATCTTGGACAAACCATTTAACTTCTTTCTGGTTCCATTTTGTGATCTTTAAGATGAGGAGTAACCAGTAGTTCATATACTCGACTCGACTCGAGAGAAAGCTCGAGATTAATAACCTGGAGACCCCTGGATGAAGAGCTCTCTTGAAGCTGGCTCTGCAACAGTTTAGTTACGTTAACCAATATATTACTCAGTTTGCTCACAATTTGGCTCAGTTTGCCTACTTTATTCACAATGAAGATTATGTGGACATCAAAGAGGAAAAACTTCCATCAAAATGGAAGCACTCTTTGAAGAGAGGACAGTTGTCACATAGTACGTGTTCCATAGGTACTGCTTGAATGATTGGCCCTCAAACTCCTTTAGGAGGCAAAAGTGAGGAAGTCCACAGAGTATCGCGGCTCAATTATTTTTGAAAATTTGAATCAGGAGTTAAGGCCTTTCTGATCTAGAAACATCAACGAGGAAGAGAAGGGAAACTTGGGGAAATTACCACTAAAGTGAAGTAGCTGTATGATCTTTCTTAGATAACTAGAAGTTTTCACCCATTGTCATGCTTCGGTTGCCAGAAACAGGAAGCATGATGCCAACTGATGTGAGCAAACTGAGTAATATATTGGTTAATGTAACTAAACTGTTGCAGAGCCAGCTTCAAGACAGCTCTTCATCCAGGGGTCTCCAGGTTATTAATCTCGGGCTTTCTCTCTCTGCAGTTCCTCAGCATTGGCTTTCTGTGTGTGAGCTCACTATCTCTGGACCAGCACTCTTCCTGGTAGTATCGTAGCTGCAGTTCGGACCTTAAATCTAGAGCACGCTATGCAGGGAAGGAAACTATCTCTCCTCTGGTAGCCTCCAAAGAAGAAAGAGGCATCTTCCAGAGGCCCCTCAGGAAGCATCTCAGTCTTCTTGACCCAAACTGTAACACGCGGTTCATCCATAACAAATCCCCCGGGGGATGGAACACAGCCACGGAGCTAAGGCAAGTCTCACTCCTTCAGTGGAGGCATGAGGGCAATCCCACCCAAAGGACACAGCTAGGAATTTACAGAAAGAGAAGAAAAAAAGGCCTTCCGACCAATGTCCGGTCAGCTATTGACACTATTAATTTCATGCATTGCTATGTTTCTCCATACAGATCAAGTGAAAGATTTTTTGGAGAAAAAAATAGACAGATGATCGATCATTACTCCTTCAGGTCATCTGAGTCAAAGCCACACGGGCCATGAGCTATTGAGTGGAAGGACAGGATCTCAGTTCAAAGAACTGAACAGGAGCTAACGTGTATCAAAAATGCACACAGACCGCAAACTCACAGCACAAGTCTTTATTTACACATCATCCTAGCAAAGTACTTAGTATTGCACGCGGATGGGTTACACATTAAAGAGGTTTCAACTTACAATGTTTGAAACCAATGCATGGTTTTGTTAATGCTTCATAAATAATTAATTAGAGGACCCTCATAATTCCATGTGAAGAAATCCGGGGAATAAAATTAGCATTTACTGGGAAAAAAAGAGAGAAGTACATGGGGAATAAATGCTGGGGAAACACAACGTTGGCAGAGCTTCCTAACAAGGAGCTCACTACCCACACACTCCGTCCATCACCCGGTTGGGGGAGAGAGAAAACATGGCTGCCTCAGGTAGAGCCCAACGTCAATCCAAGAGGCAGCTAGCAAACACGCACCCTAATTGTAAGGACTAATCCCCACTTTATTCGAAGCGCAATCAGCCTGCTCGTGCCCTGAAGATGAACCCAATTGCTACTTTTAGTCACACGGGAAAAAAATAACCAGTTGCTAAGACTTCATCCAGACCACGCAAGCAATAGATGCCTGCTGAAAACCTGTCTTTTGCTCCCAGTTTTATTAGGTGCCGTGAGACAGTCTAAGAGAAAGAGCTGAACATGCGAAGAGCTTTATTTTATTTTTTTTACAAATATTACATGTCTGGCATAAAATTCTACAGCAGAAATAAATACCTGGCTCCTTGAAGGTATTAGTCGGTCTCATTATGGAGGAGAATGGCAGGTACTGACTGAGGGCTATGGGAACCGTGTTTAGATTCCAGGGACAATGTATACCTTCCTTTGAACACGTGGTTCAGGAAACTGAGAAAGGCTTGAACTGCATGGCGGCAGAATGCCAAAAGAACACACGGAACCATTATGCCAGAGAAAGGGAGAAGCTTAGGGTCCCTGGAGGAGCTCACGTGTGCTCATGAGCGTTGGGTACACGTCGGTGATAATGAGTGATGAGGAGTGGACCTGGCTAAGCCCCACAACAATCCTGTTCCTCCTCTAGATGAGGGATAGCTATTAAGCAGGGTTTTGGCCTTCTGACCCAGGAGGGATTTAAAGCTTTGTTAAGGCTTCCTAAGAGACTTCACCCTATTTCAAGTGGGTGCAGATTTCAATGTTACAGTCTTATGGGCAACAGCACAGGTAACATCAGTGCCAGCACAGGAGACCCTGGCTTCTCAGCTGGCTCCTGGACTGGCCAGTGAGTGAGTTCCACAATGAAATCTTTCTGAGCCTCAGGTTTTCTGTCTGTACGGTAAGGATGTCAGTACACTGTTTGCAGGGTTTTCGAGCTTTTAAATGAAATGCATATAAAGTATCTGATGGGATATCTAGTGCAGGGTTGTTTGGAAAATGCTCATGCTCTTCCCTTTCCTCCTGTATTTCATTCAAACACAGATTATTTTCTGATTTTGAGCCACTTGTGCTGGGACGAGATGATTGAGAAGTAAAGCTGAAGATAAAGCAAAGCAAAGAGCCTAGGGGAGAGATTTATTATTTCATTTTTGGGGGGGATGGATTATTTGGATATTTGAAGACAAGAGAAAATCCCTGCTTTATGTCTCCTATAAATGAGAGAGTTCTTGAGCTATAGGCTTTCTTCCTGGATCATAAACCTCGTGGATGACAGTCAGAAGAGGCGATCAGCGAGGATTTGAGGGCCACATCGAGGCAAGGAGGACGGCTAAAGAGGAACATTTCAGGTTTGAGCAGTGGTTCATATTTTGTAAGGCAGAGAGCACTCCTAGAAAAGTTAAAACGGATCATCACTATAAAGAAGGCCCCTTCAGTGTTGGATTCTTAGTAAAAATTCTTGAGTCTGCCTCGTCTGGTGCCAGGTCCCTCCAAAGGGCATTTTGATTCATGCAGAAACAGATATTCGTCAGGAAGTCTAAAACTACCTTATATATTAATTGCATATATTATTTGGATTGGCCTAGGCTACAGACTAAATGTGTTCCCTCAAAATTCATTCTCTTGAACGCCAAGCCCCCAATGTGATGATATTTGGAGATAGAGTCTTGGGAGGTAGTGAGGGGTGGTCACCAGAGTAGCGACCTGATTTGATGGGATTAGTGCCCTCATAAGAAGAGACTCCAAAGAGTGTTCATTCCCTCTCCGCCCCCCACCTAACTGCCCCTTCTCTTCACCCCACCCCCGTCCCTCTCTTTCTTTCTCTGTGCATGTGCACTGAGGAAAAGCCATGAAAGGGCACAACAAGAAGGCAGCTGTCTACAAGCCTAAAGAGACCCCTCACCAAAACTTGAATCAGCTGGCACTTTGATCTTGGACTTCCCAGCCTCCAGGACCGTGAAAAAGAAATTTCTCTTGTCTAAGCCATCAGTCTGTGGTATTTTGTTACAGCAACTCAGGAAAACTAGTATGGCCTACTTACTTGGAGAGCTACGCTAACAGAAAATCTCACTTTCTAACATATATGCTATAAAATTTGAACTGTTCTGTCTCGTAGAAATGCAAAACCACCAGTTGTTCAAGGTCAATGATAGCCAAAGTCTTTAGCCTGACCTGATCCCATCCTGAATGACTTTCTAGCCCCATTTCTCCCTCCCTCCCCGCTGTGTTCCAGGCAAACCGGGCTGCTCCTCCTCCCTTTCCTGTGGCATGTCCCGTGTCCCCTTGCTTCTTCTGTTCTCCATCAGCAGTGCCTTTCTCTCATATCTGGCAATGCCACGCCTGCCTCCTTGCAAAAGCTTCTTCCTTTATAAAGCCCTTCCTTATATCCTTTTCCACGATAAAGTAGCCCCCACCCGAAGGTAAAATGTCAGAAGGGAATGAACACTGATTTTGGAGTCAACGATTTGGGGTTGGCATCTCCAGTCTACCTTTTCTAGTCTAATGTTCCATGATGATAGGTTAATCTTTCAGCGAAAAAGGGTGTATGTAGCTTGAAAAAGGTTGAGTGATGCTCATGCCTTGGGTTGAGCACAGCATTTGGCAATTAGCAGGGGCTCAGAATAAATAGTATGCTTTTCTTTGTGGTTTTTTTTGCCCCCTGAAGTCTTGCCTTGAAAAAAACATAGTTTGAGTGCTTACTTCCCACTTCCTAAACTCCTCCTTAGAAGAATGCCGATGTACAAAGAGTAGATAGCAGCTACTATCAGATAGTAGATAGATCTGTGATACTTAACTCCATTCTCACCACCACCTGCCAAAAAACCCAAACCAAACCCAAACAAAACAAAACAAGACAAGAAAAACAAGACAAATCAAGGAGATCTGCTGGACAAATATTGTCCCTGAACTAAGAGACAGAAAGGGAAGAAAATAAAGGGTGGAGATAAACAGCTGAGTAGAGAAGTACCAGCCGAACAGGGCAGGGTGTCTATGACGGGGTCATGTGTCCCCAAGGTAATAAGGGAGCAGAGAGTCAGAAGCTGATTGGCAAAACAAGGAGAATGAAGCAAATGCATAAAGAGAAGCTGAGAAACCAAGAGATAGGGGAGGCAGAGAGGCTGGTCCCTAAAGCCAACTTGGTGTCTGTTCTTCACTCATCCGTTTATTTATCCAATTACTCTACAAATATTTACTAAGAGTCCACCACGGGCAAGTCTAGAGGGAAAGAGAAAATAAACAAATATGAAGGCATATAGAAGTTGAGGCGCTGATAAGTGCTACCAGCAAAGATCAAGCAGGGCGAGGCAGATAGGAACAAGGAACGGGTGTTATTTTCCAGCAGGTTTCAAGGAAGGCGTCTGACACGGACATGACAAGTGACACTGAACAAAAGCCCAAATGGGGAAGCACTGAGCTGTGATATCTGGGAAGGAACATTCCCTTACTTCAACGCTTTGAGGCAGGAGGGCTCCTAGCATTTTGGCATTACGGCCACGAGGATGACGAGGGTCAGACGGAGGGAGGGCTGGAGTCAGAGAGGAGAGAGAAATCATGGTCCGTGTGGGGTCAGATGGAGTCTTTCTGCGCCCTCAGAGTCTGTTTTGGTTTCTCCCTGTGACCCTGGGATCTTGTAAGACCTGTCTGCTGCTTTCAAAAGGAGATCTTCTTGTTTTAATTGAACAGACTTGAATGGAGTTTGGATCCTCGAAAGAAAAGAGAATATCTCTTGATATCTCTTGAGGCATTTTTCAGTTTCTATTGTCCTAAGATTTGGTCTCAGTCTTTTCTTTTTTTTAACGTTTATTTATTTTTGAGACAGAGAGAGACAGAGCATGAACGGGGGAGGGGCAGAGAGAGAGGGAGACACAGAATCGGAAGCAGGCTCCAGGCTCTGAGCCATCAGCCCAGAGCCCGACGCGGGGCTCGAACTTGCGGACCGCGAGATCGTGACCTGAGCTGAAGTCGGACGCTTAACTGACTGAGCCACCCAGGCGCCCCTGGTCTCAGTCTTTTCGTGACCTTGTGTCCCTCAGGTATGATCTTCACCAGTGTTTCTCAGCTTTGTTTGGTTCCCCCCACCCCCCCATAAAACAGGAAGTCTAGATGGGGGTGGAGTTGGGTGTTTCCCATTCTATGGAGAGTTAGGCTCTGATAAAACCCCAACTGTTTAGGCTCTGGAGAAGGTTTCTCCTGAGGGCAGGTGTTTTCAAAAATAGAAGGCTCGGGCATATTTCAAAACATTTCCTTTATTCCTCTCCTTGCCAGAAGCATGGGGGAGTTTTTCTCCGATCTCTACTGTGACAAGCTGGTAGGGCTCCTGGAGATAAAACTCAAAAAAGTGTGTGTGGGGGGGTTCCCTTATGACTAGGTCCTCCCAGAATTCTTAACTCTCACTCGGACCCGTTGGTAATCTCTCACTTATAGCTTAGATTTCCTACCCTGGCACTGGCTGGTCCTGGAGGTTTCTGCTCCCATGATCCTGGTCCACTAAGTTGTGATTCTCTGTATTTCTAGTCTGTCTCTAGGGGCACAGGGTAGCGGTTTGCCCTGTGACCTCAGTTCTCTGGCGGATCTAAGAAAAGTAGTTGATTTCCAGTTTCTTCAGCTCTTTTTCTTCTGTGGTTGGGAAAGAGATGAAATGGACAAATTTCTAGAAAGATACAAGCCACAAAAACTGACTCAAAAAGAAACGGAATATCTAAAATAAACTCATAGAAAGTCAACAGATTGAGTCAGTAATCAAAAAATGTTAAAAAACAAAACAAACATACAAAAAAAAAAAAAAAACAACCCAGACTAATGGCTTTACAGGTGAATTCTATCAAACACTTAAAGAAGAATTAATGCTAATATTTCTCAAACTCTTCCAAAAAACAGAAAGAACAATCTCTAACTCATTCTTGTGGTCAGTATTACCCTGATAACAAAATCAGACATTCATTTTTATGTTTATATATGTTTTAAAACTATGTATGCAAGATCTCCCGTCCATATCAGACTGAAATTATCTCACCGTGGAGATCATATACTCAACCTCGTTTGTTTCTTCTGAGCACAATATTTTGGGGTGCAATGAATAACTGAAATCTAAAGAACATTTCTTTTGGTCATACATTTATATTCTGGCTTTTGTCTGTGTATGTAGGAAAGAAAATGTCAGAGACCCAAAAGGTAAAAATTAAATAAATACAAATAAAGAGCCCAGGGGACAGGTCTGTGATTTTATCTCATGGCTACCCTCTTTGATATTTTTCAAAGCTCAAGTGTATACTGTATTCTTGAGATATATATATATATATATATATATATATATATATATGCTGCTCTCTTCCAGAGACTTCCAAAGCTCATCCCTAAAAGAATGTGAGAATATCTGAGAAAACTGGAGAAAGGTGAAAATTAGATTTATAATAATAATTAAAAATTAAATCCCTGTGTCAGTATTGGATAAAGTGTTTTACAGGGTGATATTTTGAGTAATAGGATGTGTTTTGAAAGGGAAGGGGAATAAACTTAATAACAATAAACTAAATGAGCAAAAATGAGTCAGCATTTACAGAAATCCCTTAGGGCATCACTTCTCAAAGGTTAAAAATCTTAAAGATCAAAGACAAAAGTTAATTCAATTTATTCTTAAAATCGATATTATTATTTCTTTTCCCCCTTTCTTAAACTCTCTAATAAGTGTTGCCTTTGGGCAAGGACAAGTTGTTTTCTTTCACCAAAAAGCGCAAAAAGTTTAAAAAAAAAAATAACATTTATTTCCTACAAGTCCTAATCAGGCAGATTTTGATTTTTCTCATCCCAGTCTCCAGCCTGTTCTTTCTTTCACTCTGCTGCTCCTCCTTCTTCTGAACTTTTCTTACCGCCTTTCTCTCAAGCAAGTCACAGCTTGCCAGCTATTATCACCTTCTGAGACGGTCTCTGGCAAAAACGGTCCGATCCTTGGTAACTTAACGAGAATTCTCTGGGCGTTCTCAGGCCTCTGCCCATACCCATTGTGCCATCTGATTAGCCGGACCATACTCTGGCACATGCTGGGCTCTCAGAAAAGTAGGTCTCTACAGTGTGGTCTAATTAAGAGAGAAGAGAACACCTAGGTTTCAACCCTGTCTCTGTGACTTTACCAGTTATGAGACCCGATAAAATCACAATCCCACTAAGTTTCATCTTCCTCCTCTGAAAACTGGATACTAATGACATCTAACTCAGTGGGGGCTTTGACGACTAAAGGAGAGAATACAGAGTTCTTGTGTGAGAGCGTTTGCACACCTATGTAACAATGTGTATTTCATTATAACATCAGGCCCTTAACGGGTCCCCCCATCCCTAATTATTACTCTTCATTTCCAGTTTGAGAAGCAGAGGAAGTAATGATAATAATAATAATATCCTTAATAATGATGGTGGATACTGCTTTTAAAGAGCTTACTTGTCACCACATGTATGCCCTATATTTTACGTGTATTATTTCAGTAAATCTTCACCAGAATCCAATGAGGTGAAGCTGAGTCTCAGAAACGTTAGGGTCACAAAGCCAGTGTATTGTCAACCTGAGATTTGGCCCTGTATCCTCTCTGACACCAAAGCCTATGTTCTCATAACATATGAGATGTGTATGTAACCTGGTTCCCTTTCTCCCGGCTGCACTTCTGAGATCTACTTCTGTCCTTTGGCAGGAAAGCTGCACCCACCCTTCTTCATGCAGAGAGGAGAGTGGGAGTCTCCTATAAAGGACAATGACTAAAGAACACCCCTGTTCTGAAGAAGTGGGGGTGTCTGCACAGACAGGGATGGGGGTAATCACTGGTACTAGCTCATCGTGTCTTTTGGAACCATGTGTCTTGTCTTTAAGCTATCCCTGCTGAGAAAGCTGAAGGCAAGTGTGCCAAACTAGGGTAGCTGTCTTTTTTGGTCCCCTTATCACATTTTCCAGTACCTTTTCTTCTGAAAGCATCTCTTTCTGTTTGCAGAGTTCCTTCCCATTTCTCAAGGTTCTAACAGAGCTATCAAAACAGCGTCCCGATCTCAACCTCCACCTGCAGTGTGCCCATGTGACCCAGGCTGGTTCTGTAACAGGAACCTCTCCTTTTGGCCACAGTTACTAATCCATGACTGGGGGCCTGACCAATCAGAGTCCATTTCCTGGAACCCCATTTGGGCTGAGGACAGATGAAGTCTCTTTACACGAAAGATACCGAGTGACATCGAAAAGTTGTAAATCTGAGGCTGACTTGCCTTTCTCCTTGCCAAAATAGAGCAAGCACGTCTTCGGTAAGGGAGAATCAGAAGAAATTATGGTAAAGAGGAAAGAGACAGAAAGAGAGAAAAGCCGACAGTATCATTTGAGTTTCTAGAGTCAGTCTTGCCTGAGGCCAAATCTACCACTAGGCTTCTGAGGAACCCAAACCAACAAATTTCTTTTTTTAGGGTTGTGTTAATTTGAGTTGAGGGTCTATCTCTTGCAGTCAGAAGAATCTTGACCTAGATAACTGAACAGAGTGAAGAAAGTTAGAAGGTCTAGAGGAAAACAAGGACTATATCAATAGATTCAGAATATACAAATTATCAAAGCAGACCATGATGAATGGATAAAGAAGATGGAATATTATTCAGCCATAAAAAGAAAGGAATATTGCCATTTGCAAGGGCATGGATGGAGCTAGAGAGTATAATGCTAAGCAAAACAAGTCAGAGAAAGACAAATATCATATGATGTCACTCATATGTGGAATTTAAGAAACAAAGAAGCAAGAGAGAGAGAGAGAGAAAGAGAGAGAGAGAAACCAAAAAAATCCAGACTCTTAGCTACAGAGAACAAACTGAGGGTTACCAGAGGGGAGGTCAGGGAAGGGGTTGATTGGGATTAAGGAGTACACTTGTTGTGATGTATGGAGTTGTTGAATCACTATATTGTACACCTGAAACTAATATAACTAATACGATGTTAACTCTCCTGGAATTAAAATTAAAAACTTAATTAAAAAGAATGTACAATTATAAGATATTTCCACTCCAAGACAAAACACAAATTTGTGTACAGACCTATTGTGAAGAAGGGACTGTATTTTCTCCCTGGACTTCTGCAGTTGCTATTTAAAAAACAAAAAACAAACAAAGAAAAAAAAAACAGCCGTAAGCTATAAGGGAAAAATACTCAAGCAATAAAATATTTTAATATGCTGAACATTCAGATATAGATAATGATATTCTTACCAGTAGCCTGAGGCTTGTAGAGAAATCCTGCTTAAGGGGTAGTTATCATTATCCCCACACCCCATACCAGAAGTCCTAACATAAAGCTTACAGACCATTTTAGAAAGTTATTTAGCGGTGATGGTGGGGGTTATGAGGGCAAGTCTCAAAACTCTGAAGGTGAGTTTTGATCTCATTTAAAGTATAGTCCAAACAGCAGCTTAGTGAATCACGTCAAATTAGCCACATGAGGCAACACAACACCAATTTGTACATTTTAATTTTGTCTTCTTCTCCCACTGTGAAATGCTGTTAAAGGATGCTGTTAGAGCCTTATGATGCAGCTCTTGATGCTCTGGCCAGGTAAGACAGCAAGTCATGAGAGATTTGACTTTTTCTGGGAAAACCAGAGATTTTGGAGTAGATCAGACTTAAAGAAGAACACTCACTCCATCACCTTTGGGCTTTGGGATGCATTTACTCCTCAAACGTATTTGAGATTTTGGGAAGCATGTGACAATTCCAGATTTCCATTTTGAATCCTTAGCACTGACTGCATTTTCTATCCTCAGGGGCTTCTTTGCTGACTTAGGCAGGTGTCTAGGCAGGTCAATGAATTTGGTCCCCTCGTTGGTCTTCACTTATTTCAGTGACAAAATTATACGATTGTTGTTAGGTCATCTGGGCACAGTTTTACTAAACTCGCTTTCTGGGAATACAAGTCCTAATCGTAATCCCAAAGAACGATACTTTTTATTCCTCTCACTTGTACAGGGCCAGCTCATTCTTCATTAACATTTCAGCATGGTTCTGGCATTTAATAAACATGAGTGGTTGTTTTCTTGGCCTAAGTGATCATGACAGGCTGGTTGATTTGTGTTCATGAAATGTAAGAAATATAGTCTACCACCATTCCAAGGAGAAATGCTGACATGTAATTCATTGATTTGACTTATGACAAAACACATGAAGAAAACAGTAGACTCAAGCATATTTAAGTGCATTTATAAACGTTCAGTGAAATTTGATTGAAATGTATGGCTTTCCGCATGCTAAGATTTTAGTCAACACTATTGTATATACAGAGACTGGTTTTCAAAGTTAAGACAGTCTGCTCTAATATTTTGAAATCACGAGGAGAAGACGGTGTCTACATATTCTACATATTTTTCTCCCGTGACCTTTAAGCTGCTGAAGAAAGATGAGGATTTCTTTGAGATCGCAACCAGGAAGGGGAGGGTGGGTAATAAAAAGCTAAATAAAGCAAATCATCTGTCAACACTTCAGTTCTGGCAAAATCCTGACCAGTTAAAACACGCTGCAAACAATGGATTTCTGTAGATTCTATAGAGTTTTACAAATTGTACGCAACACCGTGTATGGGAATGAGAATTTTCCACAGCTTCGTTAATTTATATTTATTTGTATAAATTGCGTACATAGTTATTTCTCATAGGAACCACAAGATGTAAATGCTATTGTTGTTCTTATTGTACAGATAACTGAAGGAGAAAACAGCTTTCAAAGGTCACGAGCTCCAAGGTACAGAGCGTGACGATGAAGCCAGGTCGCAAAGTTTTAGCACCACGCTGGTGACCCGGAGGCCACAGTGCCTCTCGCCACGAGGAGGAGAATTAGGATTGACTTTGGAGGACCACAGTGTGTAAGTTGTGTATGAATATTTTAGAACGGTTTCCACTGAGTGCTGGCTAGAGGGAAATATCAGAGAATCTTTGTTTTCCCCGAGGACGTCCCTGGTGGATGGAAAGAACATTGAAGCTGTGTTCAGAGGAGGTCGCAGCAGGAAAGATTTGAGCTGCCTGGCTACGGGGTTGCGGGCTCAAATGAACAAAGTATTCTAGTGACACAGGAGAACCCTGGTGGTAGGAGTGTGGGGCTTTTAATGTCAGTGAATATAAGCTGGAGGCATCCCTGTCTAGAGCCTAGAGATTATGCAAGAAATTGTGTTCTGTTGGTCAGTCATAATGAGGGAGAGAAAGCCCGCGGGAAATAGATGTCACATATTCATCCGCATAAACCGAGAGATTTTTTTTTCTTCACCAGTTAAGATCCGGAAGCAGTCAGCACACTCTGCCCTAGGGGACAGATGGGGCAACATGTCCAATAAGCAAATCTCAGGGCACCGATCAAGGTGATGGCCATGCCGATGGAGGGGTTGACGGGTGAAGTGAGGTGTCAAAGTACGGGAGGTTTAAATGCTGATGGGACAAGGGGATTTAAAGCCATGTGGTGTCAGGGCTCGGATTCCCCTCAAATCTCACATGCCTCATTCTGGGTGGTTTAACCGATGTTACCGGGGAGCCAATACCCATTCAGCAATCGCCAGATGCAAACAAAAGCCTGGAATCCTGGAATGCAACCAGTGAGCTGGCTCTGCTGACACATTATTTGCAAGTTCTCTGATGTTCCAGATGTGAGGCTCATGTTCGGCTGCGGATTCAGTACATAGGAATCACAGTAAGATGAATTGAAAATGGGGCACAGAAACCATAAGAATATATGCTGCTTTATAGTCCTGAGCCTCAGAAAGATGGACGAAGAGCGGCTGAACACGAGACCGACCAGGGATGGTGTGACTTTTCCTCTCTTTCTTTTCTTTGTCTTCTCTTTTGAGGAAGGCAGGCCCAAAATTAGCAACACGCTCAGCAAACAGCATCTACAGCTGCTAAGGAAAGAACAGCCTTAATTCAAATGCACTGTAGAGAGGACAGCTGCTCACATTGGTCTTCTCAGCCTTCCTCGTGCACATATATAGCAACATAGTCAGCGGCAGTATCTTTGACTAGAAAAGACCCTGGTAGATATCTGGGATAGCTCCAGTTCAGTTACATTTTCCTTAAGGAGAACTTACCAAGTCCTTTTCTGTCATGCCCAAACTCAGTACTCTGGAGTTGTCCCAGTTTTCTTGTTTTGTTTTGTTTTTCTTTTGATGTGGACTGTCTCAGCCTCCAAAAGACAAAGAGGTGGGGGTATTAAAATACAGAGAAGTCAGGGGCCCCTGGGTGGCTCAGTCGGTTAAGTGCCCGACTCTTGGTTTCAGCTCAGGTCACGATCTCACGGTTTCGTGAGTTCGAGCCCCATATCCGGCTCTGTGCTGACACTGCTTGGGATTCTCTGTCTCCTTCTCTCTCTGCCCTTCCCCCACTCACGCTGTCTCTGTATCTCTCGAAATAAAGAAATAAACTTAGATTTTTTTTTTTAATAAAAGTCAGAGCATTAAAAGTTGAGGTCTCGGCCGGTTCAGGTTTGTGACTGCGCCAAATAAACGGATGCCAGGATGTTTTGTGTCTTCTTTCAGAATTAATATTCTCTTCTTTAAACATGAGGAATCCACTTTCCAACTTGTCAACTGACACATCTTAACTTCGAAATGGGGTCTATAGAGGGATGTGGTCCCCCCACCCAGTCATGGTTTGACAAATGAGGTCAACAAACAGGCTTTGGGGCCACCAAAGTTGTACAGCCTGCAGTGTTAGGGCCTGCAGAGGGTACCGGGTAATAAAGACACTCACCTTTCCCACCGGAATGTATTTACACTCAGACATGGGCATAACTGCTACACAAATAATGTATAATAGAAGGCAGGAAGGCAGAGTAGATTAAGGGCGCGCACACACACACACACACACACACACACACACACACCTGCACGTGTTCTAAGGGGACAGAAAGAGGAAGAGTTTACACCCAGGAGAAGGAATCACCAAGTGTCTTGGAGGCAGACCTTAAAGAATTAGCAGGATTTTGACAGAGGAACGTCAGGGATAGCATGGGGGAGGAATCAACTTGGGAAGCCATAGAATCGTCTAGTTTGGATATAAAAGAAAAAGCCAAAAGGGAAGACAGAACCCTATATAAAGGGATCTGGATTTGAGTTTGAAGGCTTTTGAGCCAGAAAGGGACACGGTTGGAACCGCAGTTTAAGAAAATATCCAACATACTCAGATAGTTTGCTTTTTATTAGTGTTGCCCTGGGAACACAGAAAGACAGGTGACCAGAAAGGATAAAACAGAATAAGTGCTTTGCATTTTGTCAGGTTGCTCAAACTCCTCCCCCTTTTCAGTCTGAAAGTGTGAGATGGCTTCTCGCAGTTGGATAATAAAAGGATGGCAATGAATTTCAAATTAAAATCTTTCTTCTAGAGTACTATAAACATATCGACAAGAAAAAGGAAGCAGGATTCCATAGGCTGTCCTAATAATAATAATTAATACAATGCATCGTATTAATACAATGCAGTCGGGCAAAGGGTCAACTCTCTGGCTCTTCCCTGGCCTCCATCTACCACCTGCCATGTTCCTTATGTTCCTTCCCAGCCTTCCAATGGTTTGTCCACTGGAGTTTTGACATTTAAACATATCTTTAGCAGGGTGGAAAGCCCTGCACTAGCCTTCCTTCACAATCTATTTTGGAAGATAGAGGCTTCAAATGTGGTTGTCACGGTCAACATTGCTTGATAGGGAATAAAATCTTGAAGGCTTGGGGAACGGATTAGCAAGATGATTGGGAGAGAAACCAAGAAGAAAGCCCCAGGAACTTCTCACAGACCTGTGTGACTATCACAGCAATAGCATGGGAATTAAGGACCGAACGGGACTGGTGTCACTAGAGCAGATGTTAAAAGATCCGAACGATTAACTCAAAAGGACCAGTGTGAACTCTCTCCACCACCACAATACCTAACTTGTCAGTTCAAACCTTGTCCTTTTACCCGGCCTGCTCTTTTCCCTAGACTCAGGTAGGGACTTCAGTAGTCAATACCCGGTTTCTTAAAAAAGGAAAAAAAAGTAGCTGACATAAATACCAAACATTACAAAGATTTCCTTTAAATCCAAAAACGAAGAGAATGATGGTGTCTGTGCGCATAAGGCTAATTTATGTAACATGACGAACTTAGGCAACATTCATCTTTGGGCTTTCGCGGGGTCTGAAAGGTCCTGAGACCAGGGACACGCGGAGGTTCAAATACGCTCCTTTCCCAGATAGTCGCCGCTTCCTGTACCTTTAGCACCACTAATATACTAATTATTAGTATACTAATATACTAATATACTTTAATTTCATACTCAGTCACACTGCGTCCAGGTCTTTTGCCTCCTGGGAGTTAAGGACGATTTCAGTACCAGAGCCAGCTCCGCATTTTTATCAATAACGGAGGAAACTGAGATTTTTTTTTTCTTGAATTTCAGGCATTTCAGTGTTCATAATGAACTTTCTGACAAGTAAATCAATGTAAACATAAGATTTGTTAGCACTTTAGCTAGGAAGCATCAAAAAAACAGGTTAAACTCAGGTAATATGCTAGAAAATGTGCCTACTGAAAGCCCCCTGTCTTTCTAGGACTAACCACTCCACTCCCCTACCATGGGGAAGAGAGCTTAAACTTGGTCTTCTTGACTTAGTAGAACCCATGAGTCACCTTTGCCCTATGCTGATACATGTTCACCTAAGCAGAGGGCAGGCTCTCTGTACATGGTTGTGAGGGGGAAGCTTTTCCTGCCTAACTGTAAAGCCAGCTCCCTCAGTAGCTTGTGCTCTCTCTCTCCCTCTTTTTTATTAAATTTTTTTTGAAGAGACAGAGAGAGACAGAGCATGAGCAGGAGCAGGGGAGGGGCACAGAGAGAGAGAGAGACACAGAAGCCAAAGCAGGCTCCAGGCTCCCAGCTGTCAGCACAGAGCCCCATGAGGGGCTCGAACCCATGAACTGTGAGATCATGACCTGAGCCGAAGTCAGACACCCAACCGACTGAGCCACCCGGGCGCCCTGCTTGTGCTCTCTTAAAGCTGGGTCACTTGTGCCAGAGAAGAGCCACCCGTCAGACAGGTACAGTGCTCAGACACGAATGATAGAGGATGCTTATTCTTTTCAGGCATGTTTTGATTAAAACAAAAATGTCTATTGTAAGTAATGATTGTTCCAAAACAATGAGTCTTTTATCGTAGAGCTTCAAGCACCTGGTTCTTAGGGTTCAGGGGGTGGCGAGGAGGTAGGGTTCTCCATTAGTCCAGAAATCATAACATCTTGGTCTGCTATTAAGCCCAGCCCCACTGGGGTCCACAGACATTGTTGACTCCTAGCCTCTTGTGAGGGGAATTATCTACGAATGGGGTGACGCAAGGGACTGCTGTAATGGGCACTTTCCAATTAAGCTCCAACTGTCATTGGCTCTTTGACCTCAAGATGATAAGTTTGTCTCCCCAGCCTCAGTTTCCTAATCTGTAAATTGAAGATAACAACAACCGTTTTTAACATAGCGATGACAGAGCAAATATATTAGTTACACATTCTCACACGAGTGGAAGTTCTAACCCCCGCCCCTCTCCCACCACCTTCCATTGTCAGAGGTCTGATAAGGGTCAGGACCTATGAGGCCACAGTTTGAGATAAAACAAGAGAAAGTCTCGTTTCTACTTGAAAATCTGTTTGGTGGGTCCCAAGCCTTTGGTGTCTCTAATTTTTTTTTTTTTAATTTAATAATTCTCTTCTAGGATTATAAAGGGGTTTGGCATGCCTCTCATTTGGAGAGAAGAGATCTCTTTCATTCCACTCCTTGCCCATTTTTAGGACAAGAAGGAACTAAAAAGAGCCTAGGGAACAGGCTTCTTAGATGTACTTTTAGTCCAGTGCGAGAGTGTCAACAGCTTTCCTCTCCTTTTCCACTGTGCACAGTGTTGCACAGAGAAGGATTCTGAGGCCATGATGGATTGGTCTTGGCAGTGGGTGTCTCGTGGGGCAGCAGAGCATACCGACCATGAATTTGCCCTCCCTGATCTAGTTAGATACCACCAGGCTCACCAGGGTAAGCGTCCAGGTAGAAATTTGAGGCCAAAGCTGTAGTTTAATAATAGAGCATACCCTTCTGCCTTCGCCGCCCTAATGTGTTAATTTTCCCTACGAACGCGTTGCGCTGGGGCGACGTTGGCCCAGCCAGGATTTGGGATGCCGTCTTATTCCCAAATCCCTTTCCTTTAGAATGACAAATCCGGCATCGCTCAGCAAATCGAAGTTCAGCGTGTTCAACGGAGGGCGGGTCCCTCGGGAGCCCCAAGCTACAAAGGCAGCTGCACGACTAATTGGCACAGTTTTATTCAGGAGAGGAAAGCCCTGGGGGAGAGGCTTGTTCACAGGTCGGCTAAGGCGGCCTCACTCTAGGTACCTCAAGTTGCAGCCTGGTGGACCACGTGATCTGCACATCCCATCTAGTTGCGGGAGAGAGAGGGGTCTGTCCGGGCCAGGCAGGCTCGACCTCAGAATCCTGGGCCACCTGGGTGGCTCAGCCCGTTAAACACCAGGCTCTTGATTTCCGTTCAGGTCCTGATTTCACTGTTCCTGGGTTCGAGCCCCACATCGGGCTCTGCGCTGACAGCTCAGAGCCTGCTTGGGATTCAATCTCTCTCTCTCTCTCTCTGCCCCTCCCCTGCTCACTCACGCTCTTTCTCTCTCAAAAATAAATAAACATTAAAAAAAAAAAAAAGAATAGGAGATCCTGAGGAGAGGCTCCAACTGGGCCTTTTGGACACTGGTGAATGAAATCGCATTTGCTTTTCCTTTCTCTGTCCTTTCCCAGGAAATGCAAAGCCATGCCTGGTGTGTTTTGGAGAGCTTTTTGTCACCAACGCTCACAGAAAGGAAGAATGTCCTAGACCAGAGGTCTTTTCCAAGGCAGGATTAAGGTATCAGGAATGCCTAAGCTAAAGACAGAGGTGAAGAAAAAAGTGTTATTTCAATATTTATTAAGGATGCTAAGGAGAATAAGAAGGCCTTGGGGAAGACCCGAGGGCCAGTGTTGCCTGCGTTGAAAATTTCTAAAGTTTGTCAGAAACACAGTGTTTCTGAAGACACTCTCCTCAGACGAGGCAGTCGGCACAGTTGTGGGAATATTTTTGCAGTTAACCTATTTATGGGACACTTCCCCCAAATGCATTTTAAATTCACTGGTGAGAGAGTCTCGATAACTGACATAAACAGAAAGGAAAAAGCCTTTCTCTTTTTCTCTCTGCTTTTTCGCTATGCACCTCCTCCTAGTAACACTGCCCCCGTTCTCCTCTACAGCTAACCACGCCACACAGCTCTAGAAGGCAGCATCGTTTGGCTTCCAGGAATAGCCCTTTTCTGGGGAGGCACTACTATATAAGGTTCTTTCAAGCACGTTGAACGGCGGCTGTAGAGGAGGTCCCATCAGGCTCTGGGATTCGGAGCTTCTGACATCTCGTAGACAGATGTAGTTGATGGTGGCTTCCATCCACGGCAGTGTCCACTGAGCTCCTGAAACCGGAACCACGGACATGTAATTCTGTTATCATTGGCTTATTCTATCTCTGAAGGCACGAAAGGAACCGGATAGACTTGAGCAGAAGCTGACCCGAACTTCAGCCACTGAGCCAGAGACCCCGGGTCGCACCGGAACTTAGAATGGGGTCCATCGGCCCGGGCTGAGCAAAAGGAAAATATGAGAGAGGAAAAGCTTTGTACACGTCTTGTAACTTTCATTTCTCCAAAGTAATCAGAGGGAGTCAAAGGATGAGTTGATTCAATCTGCCTAAAAACGTATCAGATGATGAAAAATGTAAGCAACTTAGATTGTTGTTCTTCTAGTTTAGGGACAGGGTCCAAATCTACCCCACAGTGCTCGATTCCATCCAGACTCTGTTGGTCGGTGCAGTTGAGCAAAACTCAAGATAGTAGAGGTGAGGGGGGATTTCTGACCTACTATGTGATCTAAAGATTTTCTTTTCTTTTCTTTTTCTTTAATTTCGGTATAATTTACCACACAGTGAAATGCATAGGTCTTAATTGTCCAGTTCCAGGAGCGAGTCATTGGAACCTCTGGTCCGTACCCAGTTGGCCAAAGGCACAGGCATTATACGAAGTGTGTGTGGGTGGGGGGTGGGGGTGTAGTGTTGTCAGATTGAGCCCTTAACCAGTGAGATCTGTACTATCTCCAGGTAGATGGTTCAGAATTGAATTAAATTGTAGGAGCCCCAACTGGTATGGCAGACAATTGCTTCATGCGGGGAAAGACCTCCACGTGTTTGATGACCCGAAGTGTTTTATGAATAGTAAGGGAGACACATAGGAAAGAAACACAGAGAAGGGAAGACTGGGTTTTTTCCTGCATAGGAAGGAAAAAACTATGGTTTACATTTTAACTATCAATGTGGAAAGTTCCTTTGTCCTCCTTTCCGTTAAACATCTCTCCAACAAGAGGCAGCCGCTGTTGTTATTTCTAACACTACAGATAAGTTTGACATGTTCTTTCACCTTCACATGGGTGCCATCTTGCAGCACGACCTCTTTGTACGCATGCTTGATTTGCACAGCACAATGTTTCTGAGGTGCGTGCATGTAGCTGCCGTTGGTTCTTTCTAGCGTTGAGAAGACTTACATTGAGTGAATATGTTGTGATACGTTTCTCCATTCTCCTATTGATGGACATTTAGGTTATTTTCAGTTTCAGGAAATTATGAATAAAGCCACTATGGACGTCATTACCCAAGTCTCTTCTTGAAAAGATGGGCACGTGGTTTCACTTTGTTGTAGCAAAGCTCTGTGTTTAAATTTGCAAGAATCTAGCAATTTGCTTTCCAAAATGATCGCACCATTGGACACTCACACCAGCAATATATAAGAGTTCCAATGACCACATTTAGTGATTTTACCCTTTTTAATTAGTCATTCTGGTGGGAAGGAGTGGTATCTCCTTGTGGTTTGAATCTGCCCATCCCTGATGGCTAATGATATTGAGTACCTTTTGATATGCTTATTGGCCATTTAGAGATCTCTACTCTGTTTTAGTCCTTTGCCATTTTTTATGGAGTTTCTTTTCTTGTACTTTTTAACTTAAATACACTACAGTTTTTTACTTCTATGTCACTTTTACTTTATTTTACTTTTACTACTCTTTAAATATACTGTAGATACCAATCCTTTGTCAAATGCAATAATGGCAAATATGTTCTCCAGTCTGCTATCTGCCTTTTGATTTTTTAATAGTATCTTTTGTAAAGCAAGAGTCTTAATTTTGGTGCAGTCTAATTTATCAACTTCTTTGGATTTTTTTCTTGTTTTCAGTGGTTTAAGAAATCCTTAACTACCTGAAGGTCACAAATATGTCATCTTATATTTACTTCTAGAAGCTCCATACTTTTTGATTTTATATTTAGGTCTATGCTTCTTATGGAATAATTTTTTTTCTTATTAAGGTGTGATGAAAGTGTCAAAGTTCACTTTTTTCCATGTAGTCAACCAGTTGTTCTAATTTTTTGAAAGGATATCCCTTTTCCCGTTGCATTGCTTTGATGCTTTTGTGGAAATAAATAAATTAACTATAAGGGACACTATTTATGGACTGTGTTCTGTTCCACCCACCTATTCATCGAATGTTTCACCAAGGACATAGTCTACGGTTTATTGTAGCTTTCTGGCAAATCTTCAAATCAAGTAGTAAAGGTCCTCTAACTATTCTTTTTCAATCTTATCTTGGCCTTTCTAGTTCTTTTGGTTTTCCATATACATTTTATAACCAGTTTATCAGTTTCTATAGAAGAAGTGCCAGTTGCTATTTTGATCGAAATTACGTTGAAACTATAGGTCAGTTTGGGGAAAATTGACACCTCAATAATATTGAAACTTCCAATGCGTGAATATACTGTATCTTTCCATTTATCTGTATTTTCTTTAATTTCTCTCAGAGTGTTTTGTGGTTTTCAGGGTAGGGGGTTGCAGGTATCTGATCTTTTTCTATTCTACCTTCCCTGATGCTGTCATAAATGGTTTTATTTGAATTTCATTTGTCCATTGTTTCCCACTGGTGTATTGAAATAAAATGAGTTTTGCATATTGATTTTATGTCTCATGACCTCCATAAATTCAATTATTAAGTTTAATAAGTTTTTATTTTTTGCAATATTTCCTTGAGTTTTCTATATACACAATTACATCCCCAATGGAGACAATTTTACCTTTTCTTTACAGTTCAGTCTTTAAGTCATTTATTTCTTTTTATTTTTTTTAAAGTTTTTATTTATTTTTTGAGAGAGCACAAGTCAGGGAGGGGCAGAGAGAGGGGCACAGAAGAGCCAAAGCAGGCTCTGCGCTGACAACAGCAAGTCCGATATGGAACTTGAACTCACCATCTGTGAGATCACGACCTGAGCTGAAGTCCAACGCTCAGCCAACTGAGCCACCCAGGTGCCCCCATTTATTTCTTTTTATTATCTAATTGGACAGACTAGGAATTCTATTACATGTTGAGCACAAGTGGTGAAAGAGGAATATCTTTGTCTTGTTCCTGAAATTAGGAGATGTGATGGTTAATTTTACGTGTTAACTCGACTGGGCCATAGAGTTCCCAGACATTTTGTCAAATATTATTTCGGGAATGTCTGTCAGGGTGTTTCTTGAGATTAACATTTGAATCAGTAGACTGAGTAAGGCATATTGCTCTCCACCATGTTGATGGATCTCATCCAATCAGTCAAAGGCCTGAGCAGAACAAAAAAGCTGACCCTTCTGTGAATAAGAAGGAACTCCTGCCTGACTGCTTTTTTGAGCTGGGACATTGACTTTTCTCAAAAATTATTTTGAGCTGGGACATTGACTTTTCTCAAAAATTATTTTGGCTTGGAATTTTCTTTATGGAAAGGTTTCTAATTATAAATTAATTGTATTTAGTAGATAGAGAACTACTCACATTTTCTATTTCTTTGTGTGTCGGTTTTGATAATTTTGTCTCTCAAGGAATTTGTCTATCCTATGTAACCCACAAAATTTAGTGGCATGAAGGTATTTATGATTACTTTCCTTTTAATGATTGATCAATGGCTATCTCTTCTATTTCATTCCTAATATTGGTAATTGGTAGTTATTTTTTTTCTTAAACAGCATTGCTAGAGATCAATTTTAATAATGTTTTCAATTTCAATAATGTTTTCATTTCAACCCATAATGGCTCTATTGATTTACTCTGTGGTTTCTTAATTTCATTGATTATTGCTTTCATTTTTATCATTTCCTTGCTTCTGCTAACTTTGGGTTTCATTTGCTCTGAATTTCCTAGTCTCTTAACATGCAAATGCCAGTCATTGACATGAAAAGTTTTTTCTTTTCTAATATTAACATTTTAAGAGTATATATTTTTTTCTAAACACTGATGTTGCTATAGTACATAAATTTTAATTTCTTTAATATTACCACTCAAAGTGTTTTCTGATTTCCCTGTGATTTCTTCCTCAGAGGGCATTGCTTAATGTCTAATTCCATAGGGGAATTTTAAAACATCTTATTGTTAATGGATTGTAATGCATATTGTTTCATTCCCTCTAGATTTATTGAGGTTTTCAATGGCCCAAAATATGGCATATCTTGGTGACTGGTCCATGTGCACTTGAAAAGAATGTGTATTTTGGACTCAACCAACTGAGCCACCCAGGTGTCCTTCCATCTGAAATATTAAAGTGTGCTGATGACAAATTCTCACATCTTTCATTTATTTGAAAATGTCATTATTGTACCTTAATGCTTGAAGGATTTTTTCCCTGATAATAGAACAGAATTCTTGGTTGTTAATTAGTTTTTCCTTTAACATTTTAAAGATACCATTCCATGATCATCTGATTTACTTTTTTATGATTGGAAATCAGCTATAATTCTTTTTGTTGATTATCTCTATGAATGTGTCATTTACTCTTACCACTTTAAAGAGTTTTTTTTTTTAATTTATCTTTGTATTTGAGCAAACTGCGTAGGGTTCTTTCTGTCTGTCTATCTGTCTGTCTCTCTTGTAATCATTTTTAGTTTCTTGGTTCTGTGGGTTTATAATTTTTACCAAAAATTAGAAATTTTCTTTTTTTTAAATCGTTTTCAACTTGATACGTAATTGGGTTGTTTTCTTTTTATAGAGATACAAATGGCACCCAACATTATATGAGTTTCAGGTGTACAACATAATGATTCTATATTTGTATATATTGTGAAATGATCACAGTTCACATCCATCACCATACATAGTTGCTATAAGCGTTGCCAGCCTATACTGTAATCTAAGGTTCATCAGATTTTTCCTCATTTCTGAAATATCTCTCTGTGTAGAGCTAACCAAATCTGCCTGACCACATCAATATTAGGTATCTGGCCTCATTTATAGAAGCTGCCATTGTTTTGGGCTAAGCAAATAAAAGCATATTTCTTTCTGTAATTCAGCATATCAGGGCTCACTTTTATGCACAATTCCTTACTAGCCCTGTGAAAATCATGCTCATAATTTTATCTGGGTTTTTCTTGTTGCTACTGAGGGGACAAAGTCTTCTTATCTTTGTTCCAAATCCCAACCAGAAGCGCACCTTTAAGAGGCGAGTTGGGACAAGGTCACATGGTACAGCATGGATACGAACAAGCAAAGGCAAGTTCGGAAAACTGGCCTCAGAAGGATGCAGAGAAAATTTCTCTGGTAATTTGATGATCGTCTTTTTTGGGGGGTGGGGGTGGGACATTAGCATCATTTGGATCTTCCTTGGGTGGAGGTCAAAACCCCCTCCATCTCATTTCTGTGGAAAATTGATGAGATAGATTGCCGCCAGTGAATATTGGATGGAGATGCCAGAGGCGGCACTTTGGGACAGAGAACACAGTTCCTGACTTTGTGTGGGATTGCTTACGCTGGATTATCTATTTCTCAGTTCATCTTGTTTAGACTCCATATGTCCATTTTGAAATAGCTTCATCTCTTACAGTGTGACCAGTGATCTGGATTTATCTGTGGTCTCTTCACCCTTGAGAACAGGTGGCTTTTCACCTTTCCATGATCAAATGAGAAGGGTAAGATCAGGGGAAAGGAGTTTAAAATAAGAAAGATTAAATGTTCATCTGGGTTCAGCCCTATTGACCACAGTGAAAGATCACAGAGAATTTGGAACCCAAGCTTCACATGGTGTTAAACTTTTTCTTTGCCTGGAGAATTCCATGAAGCCATCGCCTTCAAAATATGTGGTGACTACAGACAACTAACCACGAATTCCTTATTTGGGGAGGTTAGCCACATGTTTCTCCCTTATAATGGATAGCATTTATTCCCCGGGATTGTTGTGAGAGGTACACAAGCTAATATCTAGAAGAACTGCTGCCTATCAAGTCCTCTATGGAATAATAACTGCTTATTTTATTATTATTATAACCAATAGTATTTCTATAAGGAGAGAAATTGGTTGGGCCACATGCACTGGGAGATTGCTGACTTGTTAAAGGGGGAGAGAGAGAGAGAGAGCTGCCTTAGTGGCACAGACTTCTGGTCATAATGAGTTGTAGTGAGGCATCGAACATTGCTCTTGGATTTTGGTCACAAAGAGAATGGAAAAACAGAAGTAAATCTTTAGGCAGGGGATGGCTTGCAGTTCCAGTTTTTTGGGTTTTTTTCTACAAAATGGCTTGTGGGTTTTTTCTTAGGCTGCACTAACCAGCCCGATCACAGTTGGGTGTTGCTACCCGTGACTCTTGCCTGGGCTGGGGGTTGGGGGCATCCCTCCTGACTGTGTAAGGTAAAATAGGCTCTGTGGGCTCCAAATAGCCACAGGGAGCTTGACGATGGTAACTGGCTTTCTATCCCATTACGTGTGAATAAAACGGCACCTCCCACCCTCTCCTTGGGTGCTGTAGAAGAATCCGCAGGGTGTACAATCCTGGAGCTTATGCCTTGTGTCCGGACTACGTGCTCTGTGAATGTCGTCAGAGGGGTCGTCGAAAACAATCCATATTTAGGGGTCTAGAGGAGAGTATCTTTAAAAGCCTTACTCTTTTTTATGCCCACTTTGTAGGCAGCCCATGTAGCGTGGGAATTAGTCTGGTGAGCCTTGTGGACACATTTGCCCCTTCGTGTGACAGTTTGCTTTTCTCACATATGGGGGAGATTAGAAGTCGGCATACTTGTTAAAAGGCCTTCTCCCCAGCTCCCTACACACCAGATTGTCTGGTGAGTTAGGAGGATCAGGCTTATTTATTCACTTCACAAACATAAGTGAGCTCTCTTCTGAGTTTCCTTCAGATATAGTGCCGTAATATCTAGTTCATAGCCAAAGAAAGGAAAGGAAGCAAAGTAACATTGACTTGAAGAGCTTGCCCAGGTTCCTTCCCTGAATGCTGGCTGTAGCAGACACTTGGCATTTTCAGGCCATCTCAGCATGACTCAAGGGTCTGCTCGTCCGTACTCTGAGTATTTCATACTCTCAAAACATGAACTAACAAATATTACCCATCGTTATTCCTACTGCTTTCAACACTATCAGAAACATGTTTTATTGCCTCCATTTGACAGACGTTGCTCTTGAGGTTGGACGACTTGCCTCAGTTTCCAAGATTACGAAGTGATAGAGATGAAATTCACAATTACAGAACCAAGTCACTTAACTGCACATGCTGCCTCTTACCCTACCACTGAGTAACTTTCCGAGGATTACCTGTAACGGAACCAGGATTCAAATGAAAATCTTTCTGACTCTCCAGCCCCAGTCTATCTGCTTTGCCTCACCTTCTTTCCAGGTCCAGCAAGAAGATAAGAGGCAGAGTTATAAAGTTCGAAGGGCCAGGCGACTCTGCACAGATTGCTAACTCCTTCCCCAGGAAGCGGAAGCTAGGAGAGCTAACACCTGGTTCACGTTTTACATTTACAAAACATTTTCAAACGTTCAGTGCTTTCGATGCTCACAGTAACCCTGAGAAGCAAGCATTCTTACTTCCACTCCCATTTGAGGAAACTGTAGTCCGAGACTCAAACCATTTGCCCAGAATCATTGTGTTCAACTCGAATCTGCCTCATTTGGCTTCAAACTCTTCATTTCCTCCCGCATACAATTTTACACACACACTTTACCCTTGAGAAAGTTGCATTCTTCCTTCATTTTGAAACATCTCAAAGAATATCTGTGCCTTCTGTGCATGTGAAATTGGCACAACGACAATTCTCTTTTTTTTCAATTTTAGCATGCTCCTTTGGACTTTTCTTGCCAAAGCAGAACTTGGATCCTTGCCGGAGTTAGCTCATTATACCCTACGTTGTACCTAAGTGGGTAGTTACTGGTACATATGACACCGTTTATGACTAAAAATTAGTTTCTTTTTCTCTTACTTGAATTCTTTTGCTGGGACTGAGGGACACTGCTTCCCACGGCCTTTCACAAAAGAGGGACGAACAGATCCATCTGTGCGTGTCCTTCCCCCAAGGTGGGGATGCACATACTGAGATTTGCTCCCATCACACTTCTAGGCTTTCTGGTATGGGCAGGAGTAGAATCCCAGGAGACCACTTTGGCTTCCATGCCTGGGTGATACGTTTCCTTCCTGACATAAAAGCGGCCCATGTCTCCTGAGATCTGTACTGGATCTATTTTCTTTCAACTCTTTTAGCTTACTTAAAGGATAAATTTGAATTGCTGATAACGAAGGTAATATGATGCCATTTTTACTGGGGGAAAAAAAAGCAAAACAAAAACAAAAAAGAACAACAACAAACTCATCCAGGATCAAGATCAAGGTACTGAAGAGAGAATGGGGAAAACATTAATAATTCAAAGACAAAGAAAATAAGAAATGCATCTCCTAGACAGAATGAAAGATGGAATGCCTTTCTGCCTTTTTTTTTTAATTTTTTTTTAGGACATGCTTCTGATTGGAGAGAAAGTCTCTGTGTCTCTACTGGTTCTGAAGATGAAAATTTTAAGGTGAATTCAATCCCCCAAATCAGAAAATGGCAAGAGTTCAGGGTCAGCTGGCACTTAAACACTGCCATCGATAAGAAAAACCATCCAGGTTACTGTTCTAAATATAACTTCGAAATTTGCTTTTAAAAGAAGGCATCAAAAAAACAAAATAAAGAAGGCATGATCTTCTCATTTTAAAGTAACATACTTAAATATAAATTCAAACAATTGTCGCATAGAAATAAAATGAATTTCAAATTTTTACTTTTATGATTATAATATAATAACAGTTACAAATTAAATATGGCTTGAGGCTCCTGGGTGGCCTGTTGGTTGAGCGTTGGACTTCGCCCCAGGTCATGATCTCACAGCTGGTGAGTTCGAGCCCCTTGTTGGGCTCTGTGCTGACAGCTCAGAGCCCGGAGCCTGCTTCAGATTCTGTGTCTCCCTCTCTCTCTGACCCTCCCCCACTCCTGCTCTCTCTCCTTCAAAACTAAATAAATATTTTTAAAAATTAAAAAAAAAAACAAATAAGGGGGGCCTGAGTGGCTCAGTCAGTTGAGCGTCCGGCTTCAGCTCAGGTCATGATCTCACAGCTCATGAGTTCGAGCCCCGCATCAGGCTCTGTGCTGACAGCTCAGAGCCTGGAACCTACTTCAGATTGTGTGTCTCCCTCTCTCTCTGCCCCCTAACCCACTAGCTTTCTGTCTCTGTCTCTTTCAAAAATAAATCAATGTTCAAAAAAATTAAAAAAAAAACAAATAAATATGGCTTACTTCAGAGATCTAAATATGGCTTCTTATATACTTTCGGTATCTGTGTACGAATATGTAAGATTTCTATTCCATAAATATATAGATAACATTATCTTCCAATAAAATTTATTCTGGCGCTTGAAGCGTTAGAGGAAAAATCATTTAAAAGGAGATAAATTCTGAAATACGAATATCGGTTAAAATTTGTAACAACCATTCAATAAGTCCATAAAGTGTGGAAATGTAATGTATGAATTCATACTTACTGAGTATTTATTGGACCTAAACTTTGTGTTTCACACTGTTATTTGGCGCTAAGGATACAGAGCACAGAGTAGCAGTTTGAACCGGAATTTCGGTTTTTTAAGTTAAAACAGTTAGTGGCAATTTAAACAGCAATTTCGCACGATTTAACCTAAGAAGTAAAACATGCCCCTTGTCCTCATGGGATTCGGCCTGGGAAGAAAGACAGACTTATAAGCAGACAGGTGCAAGCACAGGGTGAAATATTAGAGTGGCTTTTTAACGGTAGGTTTTATATATATTTAAAAGTAGGAGCAGAAGGGATTAGAACACTGGATAGGAGTGGAAGGAGGGGAGATAAGAAATGCGTATGTCGTTCTGTAAAGGTTAAGGTTGTCTATGAAGCAGAGAGCATCATTTGAATCTGGGGGTGGGGGTGGCAGGGTGTATTTCTTTGTGAGTTGTTTTTTTTTTAAGAGAAGAGAGGGAAGTTTTTATGTTGAGGGGGAAAGGAGTCAGGAGGAAGGTTATGGAGAGTGACCCCAAAGATGCCAGACGGGAGGGTTTCTGGCACTGTCTATTTGAATCGTGAGAGTCTACGTACCATGTACATGACTTAGTAAGTAGGAGGCGTGCAACAAATGTTTCTTGAACTGAAATAAAAACCCTGCTGGATTCTTCTATCTAATTTCTGACGGCACATTGTTCTCCAGGGACAATAGCTGATGAGAGTCAATTCTGGGAAGAAGTCTTGTCATTTCATTTCTAAACGCATCAGGTAAATAACGTTACAAGGGAAAAAAGGAAAGAAGAGGAAAAACAGTGTTTTGAAGGACTCTGAACGGAGCCCAAAGAACAGTGTGGTAGAGGCAGGAAAGGAAGCAGTCTTATATTCAGAGACGATGAGCCATGCATTAGAAGGGTTAATGAACGAAGACCTGGGTAAGGAAAAGTATTAAAGATAAAAAAAAATCATGAAAATGAGAGAGGATTTTCAAAGTTCAAAGCATAGTATTCTAGAAAGGCAGCAAGAAAATTATTAGTCCTCGTTGACAGAAAGATGTTGTTATGAATTACCTTGTGAAATACAATGGCTGTCCCTTTTTCTTACAGAAAGCGAACCCATGCAATGTGTGAATGGAGAATTAGCAAACGGTTATACTAGGCTGGGCTCTGCTGAGAAGGTAAAATTTAGAAGGAAGTTCATAGTCAGGATGAGTGGTAGGGGCAAAGAGTCCTATTTTCCATGGCAGAGAAAGAAAGAAAGAGAGAGGGAGAGAACTGTAGAGTCAAGGAAAAAAGCCTTTCCAAAATTCCGAAGTTAAAGCGGACAACTGTGAATTGATTTTTATATAATCTGTGATTCTTTTCCAAATATTCCAAGCCAATCTAACTCTGATTTCAGAAGTTTTTTTCCCTCGTGGAGTTCTCTCTGTAAAGGACAAAGCTTATATATTGTCTCCATGGTATAAAGAGTGCCAAGCCCAAGCCGTTAGGACCCCAGAGTGCCTCCATTTCAATTCTCCCTCGTCTTCAACTTGTGCCTTTCTCCAGTCTCCTGGGTGTTAAGACACCTCCCTGGATCTCCATTTCAAAACCATTTCATAACTTAGTTAGCCTTTTTAAAAAAAAAAAAAAAAGGTCCTTGTTTTTGAAAATTTTATTTACTCCACTAGGGGTCAAAATAGCCCTTCTAGGCCCTACTTCCCTCTTCCCCCCCAAACCTCACCTCTGCCACTTTTCCTGGTGACAGTCACCACACGGGCAGTAAGTGTGCCCCGAGCACCAGCAAGTGTGCACTGGGTTCTGGGTATACCAAGTGCGTGACTGAATTACGGATGTTACTACTTCACGGAGGGCCACTGCCGTGCCCGGCTCGCTACGCCCCAAGGTCCCTCACCTGGTCACCAGTAGGGGAACTGATTACTAAAAGTGTGAAACCCAAGACATCTAACTATTTGCCCGAAACTCCAGAGCTCAAAGCCAAAATGAGACCAAGTAAATCTGAATTATGCTTTAAGCAACGTGCAGACATTTTTACAAGAGCCTGCACTTCAACTATCATGGATCCAGGTTCAGAGCCTGATCAGAGACGTCAGCAACCAAGAGAGTTTAGTGGACGTCACCTTTCTGGGTGTCAGTTCCACCAAATGTGCAAAGAAGACGGTACTCCTTATAGGCAGCAATGGTATGATATAGGTCAAATGCCTAGCATGGTTCCTGGTTCAGAGAAGCCACTCAATAAATAATAAGTGATTATTAATATTATTTGTATACGTTCCATATTTTCTCAATGTTTCTGGAATGTTAAAGTCCCCAAAAGACAGTCTCAGTGCAACATCGAGGGTCAAGATGAAATGGCTTATGATGTGCAATTTATCAGAGTTAGTGTAATGTATACACCGGAGCCTCCTGCTTAAGAACACACTGAAGGCAATCAATACTTCTAGCACCAAAACTTCCCTGTCATAACATTCTACTTAAACAATCGATAGACAAATAGGAAGACCTTAATGATTTAGCATATTATTAGCATAATGCGGTGTCTCCTTGGAAGGCGACTTTGAACTGCAGTTGGAAATTGGAAGCAAGTGATTTTTTTTAAAGGCCACTCTCCTTTTTTTGGCAACTCTCCATTGACAGCATGTTACTTTTGCTTTCTTTGTCAAGCACAGGAAAACAGGAAGCACAAAATCAATTTGGACTGGGGATGGGGGTGGGAGGCAGCTGGCAGAGAAGCGGGCTGTTTCTCGCAGTGGAGTCTGGTCTACGTGAAGCGGTAAGAGATCACTCTGAGCTCGGCCCGAGTCTCCCTCTGAGCTGCTCCTTTGAGTATTTTTGAACACACAGAAGAAGAAACATGTGGGGTTTCTGGTCCCCTGAGGAGCTGTTTTTTATTTTATTTTATTTTATTTTATTTTATTATTTTATTTTATTTTACTTTCCTTTCCTTTTATTTTATTTTATTTTACTCTACTCTACTTTACTTTTATTTTATCTTATTATTGTATTTTATTTTATTATTGTTTTTTAATGCCTGCTGGGTGTATAAGACAGTGGAGTAAGATGGAGACAAGAAGACTGAGACCTGGACATGGACCCAGCTCTGCAATGAATCAGCCAAGTGACCTTGATAAAATAACTGAATATCCCATGGCCTCTGCTTTTTTCATCCATGAGGACACTGAACCAGGAGGAGGAGTTTCACGCTCAAATTCCAAGTAAGGAATGCATTGTGGGAAAGTCCTGGAGGCGACCCAGAGAGGCTGGTTGGGCTGTGGCCAACTGGGGATATCTTGGGCTCAATCCAAAGACATTCAAATCCCATTAAAAAATAGTCATGCTCCAGAGAGAACGTTTGCTGGCTGCCAGTTTGAGCCCTCTGGACCAGAGGATGTGGAAGGTCTTTTTTAGTTCTATGATTTGGGCCACCCTGGCACGGGAAAGTAACACCAACGGATGTTGAACGATGTGCAACTCCAGTGGTTTGCCAAGTAATGCTTAGCTATGCATTATATGAAAAACCCGAAGTGTGTAAAAAAATACTCTTGCTCTAGATATCCTGATTCTGAAACAAAAACTAAATGAATTCCAGTTTAATTAGAATTAAACCTAGGATTAATAAATGGCTTTCAGGAATTTTTAAACATACCAAACATGAACTACTGTGAAAAAAAAAAAATGTATTAGATGACAGACATTAGCTTCAGAATCATTTACCATAGTCTATGTAACTAGATATATACACACCAGAAAGTGTTTCCCTTAATGGCCACTCAGCAGGGACTCAATCCATCTGTCTCCATTAAAAGAAAGAGGAAGGGTTTTATTTATAGAACAACTAAAAGTATCCATTGTTGCTTTATTATGCATTTTAAAATTATGAAGAAACACAGATGCTGCTTCCCAAACTTTTCAGCTCAGGTAGGACTTCTTTGATCATTTCCCAAGTCAAAGAGATCAGACCCTAGAAGGCACTGAGTGACCCAAATTATCACCCGATAGCCAAACCTCTCGATAAGCAAATCTCATCCACTTTGAAGGGCTCCTTGATTCTGCCACACAGGGTGTCATACGGACAGCGAGGGCCACAGATCACCAGAGACAAAGTAGGATTTTTTTTTGTTTAAACTTCTGCTTTTGAAGTAAATACAGGTTCATGGGAAATTGCAAAGATAGCACCCAGCCTCCCCCACGGGTTACCTGTTACACAGAGCCCGAGATCGGAACTAGAAAACTGACACAGGAACAAAGAATGTGGCTGGGTCTGCGGTGGGGTTGCGTGGGTAGGTTTGTGTAACCACACTGCAGTGAGATACACAAATGTCTCATCCCCGCTACGTTCTCCCATGCGGTTCCCTTTTGTATGCACACTCACCTCCCTGCCACTAATTTTTTCTCCATCTCTATATTTTGTAATTGTGACAACATTATACAAATGGAATCACATGGGAAGTTGTACAGTGGCTTTTTTCTACTGCATATCTCTCACTTGGCATGAGATCCTTGAGACTTACCCAGGTCGTTTCATTTCTTTTTATTTTTGGGCACTCCGTTGTATTGCAAAGGAGTATTCCATGGTATGGGTTTGTTTAACCATTTGCCTATTTTAGAACATTTTTACTTTTTTCTTGGGTAAATGCCCAGAAGGGGAATTGCTGGGTCACGTGCTAGGTGTGTGTTTAGTTTTTTAACAGACATTCAAACTGATTTCCAACATGGCTGTATCATTTTACAGTCCTACCAGCAATGTCTGAGAGATAGGGCCTCTCTCCATCCTCGTCAACATTTGGTATTGTCAGTATTTTTCAATTGTAGTTGCCCTAACAGGTATGTATTGGTATCTAATTGTAGTCTTTTTTAAAATGTTTATTTATTTTTCAGAGAGAGAGAGACAGAGCATGAGCGGGAGAGAGGTGGAGAGAGAGGGAGACACAGAATCTGAAGCAGGCTCCAGACTCTGAGCTGTCAGCACAGAGCCCAACGTGGGGCTTGAACTCACAAACTGCGAGATCATGACCTGAGCCTAAGTTGGACGCTTAACTGACTGAGCCACCCAGGCACCCTGTCTCGTTGTAGTCTTAATGGCTAGTGATGTTGAACAACTTTTATGGCGTCACTTTCTCTCCATATATCTTGTTCAGTTAAGTGTCCCTTCATGCTGTTTGCCCATTTTTAAATTATATTTGTTTGTTCCTTGTTTTTCACTGTTACATTTTGAGAATTCTTTATATAGTCTAGATATGATTCCTGTAACAGATATGTGGCTTGCAAATATTTTTTTCACAATCTGTAGGTTATCTTTTCATCATCGTAACAGGGTCATTTGCAGAACAGAAGTTTTGAATTGATGAAGAAAAGTTTATCATCTTTTTTCCTTTCTGAATTATGTTTTTCATGCCTGAGGATTCTTAGTGAAACCCTAGGTCCTGAAGTTTTCCTTCTATGTTTTCTTCTAAACATATTGTAGTTTCATATTTTACATCTAAACATATGATCCATGTTGAGTTATTTTGGGTAGAAGGCATTAGATAGAGGTTGAAGTTTATGGGTTTTGTTTGTTTGTTTGTTTGTTTGCTTATAGATGTCAAATCTTCCAATGCCATTTGTTGAAAAGGATTTCCTTCCTCCATTGAGTCACTTTTGCACTCCTGCTAAAACTAAGTTGGGCATATGTGTGGGAGACTATCTCTGATTCTACAATCTGTTCCATTGATGGAGGTATCTATCACTCCACGAATGCCACTCAGTCTTGATTACTCAAACTATAATAAATCTTAAAATTGGGTAGACTGCTCCCAGGTTATTCTTTTTCAGAATTGCTTTTAGTTATTCTAGTTTCTTTGTCTTTCCATATATTATTTTGGAATAATCTTTTCTATATAAAAAAATTTGCCATGAATTCAATAGGAATGGCATTAAACCAGTATATCAACTTAGAATTGATACCTGTATTAAGTAGAGTTTCCTATTGTATTGGGGGGGGATTGTAAGTGGTATTGTAATTTTTTTTTTTGAGAGAGAGAGAGAGAGAGAAAGTGGGAACAGAGAGAGGGGCAGAGGGAGAGAGAGAGAGAGAGAGAGAATCTTAAACAAGCTCCATGCTCATCACAAAGTCCAATGTGGGGCTTGATCCCACAACTCTGGGACCACGACCTGAGCTGAAATCGAGAGTCAGATGCCCAACTGACTGAGCCACCCAGCTGCCCCAGTGGTACTGTATTTTTACATTCCAATGTCCATGTATTCATTGCCAGTATAGAGACAGACATGCAATCGATATTTTTGTGTGGATCTTGAATTTTTGTGACCTAGCTCAGTTCAATTATTAATCCTAAAAGTTTTTTCTTTCCTTTGGTAGATTTCTTGGGAAATTTTACATATCTGATCATGCCATCTGTGAATAGGGAAGGTGCCCTCCCTTTCTTCCTAAGTTGTATGCCTTTATTTCTTCCTCTTGCCTTATTGAAGTGGCCAACACTTCTAATACTACATTCAATAATAACGATGACCCTGGGGTACCTGGGTGGCTCAGTCAGTTAAGCGTCTGACTTGGACTCAGGTCATGATCTCGCTGTCTGTCATTTTGAGCCCTGAGTCGAGCTCTGTGCTGACAGCTCAGAGCCCCGAGCTTGCTTCAGATTCTGTCTCCCCCTCTCTCTGCCCCTCCCCGACTCATGCTCTGTCTCTCTTGCTCTCTCTCTCAAAGTTAAAAATAAACATGAAAAAGATTTTTTAAATAATAGCGATGACACTGGTGGTCAACCTTGCTTGGTACTTGTTTCTCCCTACTTAGGGGGAAAGCATTCAATTTTTCATCATCAAATATTGTGTTTGTTGTAGGTTCTCTTTTTTTGAATGTTTTTTGGCAGTGAAGAACTTCTCATCTGTTCCTTGTTTTCTGATATCTTAATCCTGAATGGGTGTTAACTTTTGTCAAATGATTTTCCTGAATCAATTGATAGAGCCATGGGATTTTTTTATGTTAAAATGGAAGACTGCATTATTAATCTTTAACCTTTGAACCAGCCTTACATTCTTCAAATAAATGCCATTCATTAAGATATAAAATTCTTTCTACATATTGCTAAAATTATGTTCATTAATATTTTGTTAGGGATGTTTGTGTCTATGTTCATGAGTGCTATTGGTCTTTATTTTTCTTTGTTTTGTACTGTCGTTTGTTTTAGTATCAGGATAACATGAAACACAAGCTTCATAAAATGAACTGGCAAATTCGATTTCTATTTTCTGGAAGATACTGTGTAGCACTGGAGCTAATTCTTTAAACCTTTCATAATTCTTTAAATCCATTCTCCAGTGAAACTATCTGGCCTGGAGATGTCCTTTTTTGAAATGCTTTTCATTATACATGCAATTTCTTGGATCGTGGCAAAGCTATTCAAGTTATCTAGTTCATACAGGGTGAGTCGTAGTACATGTTTTTTGAAGAATTGGTCCACTGCATCTAAGTTGTCAAATTTATGTGTGTAGAGTTGTGCATAATATCCTCTTATTACACTTTTGGTGTAGAACTTACCCTGTACTTCATCTCTGGTGAAAGTTCTGACTCTCCACTCATCCCCCTCTGATGGCACCTCATTGCTAGCAGATGGGATGGAAGTTAGAGACCCCAGTATGGCCTCCACTGACCCCTCGTGGAAGAAGGTGTCTTGTTACCACCCAGCAGAGGTGAAAATTTTGACTTCCTACTCATTCTCCTTTGACATCACACTCGTGGAGACGATTGAGGTATCTTTTTATAGCCTGGAGAGTGTGACTATCTAGGCTTTCTATTCAATCTTTGGTAGGAAGTGTAGGGAAACAACACATTCCCCTCCCAGCCCCGTGGTATTGGCTACAGTAAAGTGGTTGTTACCTAGAAGATTTTCTGTCTTTCTACTCTGCCTTTTTCCTGGTCATGAGACTAAAGAAAACAGGATTCTTATTTTATTTATTTTTATTTTTATTTTTATTTTTAGTCCGTGCCCAATGGCATTTCTAGATTGCTGCCTTCTCCAGTATCTGGTCTGGGACACGTGAGGCAAAAGAAAAGTCAGAGAATTCATCTTCGTGTTGTTCCTCAGGTCTCGATGTCCCCAGTCAGTCTACCTTCTCTCACCTTTCAGAATCTTCTTATGTTTGTCATACGTATAATGTCTAGAGGGGGTGTTTTTGGTACTTGGTGGGAGGAATATAGAAGAGTATTTCTACTCATCTATCTGAAAGCAGACATTCCCCCAAATAAGACACATTTAGTCCAAACTTTTCACATTCTTTTGCTGGTTCTTCTTGAACCTTTAGGCATATTTCCCATATACTTTCTGACCAAATTATGTAAGGAACGATATAATAAATGTACGATAAAATTGTTTCCAACATAAAACCTGTGAAGAGCCCAAAATAAATCAGGAAAAGGAAATGCATTTCATTTTATTTCAATCAAGGCTTTATCCGGGCAGCCTAGCACCCAACAAAGTATACTTTCCAGTGTTTATATTGTTTCTACCTTAGAGCAGAAAGGCAGGAATTTAGGGAAAATGAGCTATTTTTGAAAACTGTTATGTGTCTTTGGGGGCTAAACTTATACCAGACGGCAACTTAAGGAACGAAAAGAAGTTAAAATACATTAAAATGTGTATTTTGACTGGATGATAGACTCTAAACATATCTCCATTTTTAAATAGCACAGGAGAACTTAAAAAGGCTTCCTTGGAAAAGGCAAATTCTCACATAGGTATTAACAGCCAACACATGACTAGATTTAAACTACCTGGCCCAGTCTTGGTGGTGGTAGCATGTGCCTCACCTGATGTCCTGTATCGGTGTCTTAGTGACAAGGCATTTATATTTCTGCTTTCCTGGATTTCTAACTGAAAAGGAGATCAAAATCCAAATTCATGTTTTGGCAAAACAGCATCTCAATGATAATGAGCATACGTATTCATTTGTGGTTAGGCAGTTGAGTATCATTTAGATTAGGATTAAACTTAGAAGTCTACAATGTGATTTTCTACCTAACTTTACCCTCCTAGACACTGCTCTGCATAACGAGCTGGTTCGAGAACACAGACAGTATTTTGAAAAGCTTTAGGTCTAGACGTTCACTATTTTTCATTTTTCATTATTTATGCTTCATGTACCTAATTGTTGCTCTCACTGCTTTGGATGTGTCTGAATTAATCAGATATTTCTAATACCAAGCCAATTACCTAAATCATAATGAGATGCAACTGTGTACAATAAAATGCAACTTTTTCTCTTTTGATTTCGTGACAAAGTCAGCAAAAGCCCTCCGTATTTCTGTAGTTCACAAAACACTTGGTATCGAAGCTTATAATATCCATTGTTCTTAAGAATTACTTGCTAAACTGTTAAGGCTCGCTCAAGATTTTTAACAGCACATTGTTAATAACTTAATTTGCTATAAGCAGATGACAATGATTCACTTCTGTGAAAAAACAGTAATAAGATTAAGGCTAGATAATTAAAAATTAGATAACAATGCACATGCTAACAAACACCAGCAGACCGCATTACTCCTACGGATGTAACGCAGAGTAAGTATCAAAATATTTTCTTCTTTTTCTTATAATATAAATAAATCATAAAATCTATAAGAGGTAAGCATATTACCGTTTGCAACTGGATCGCACTGGGGCTCTTTTGACAACAGTATTACCTGGATCTAATGAATTCCCAGGCTTCAATTTCCAATTGCATTTCCTAATTAAGCAAGACAATGTGCAGAAATGGTCTGCTCTGTGCCTGATGCTGGGTCTTGTGATAAGTTTTACATGCACGGATCATCCAATTAAGCCCCACGTCCCCCTCGGTTGCTATAGCTTAGAGAATCCAAGTTTTGTTGCAGCTGGGGTGAGTGTATTACATTTTTCCCCAAGTTCCTTCAGTGAGCAAGCTCCAAAGTGGGAAATAAAAATCAAGTTCTGCTGACTCCAGCTTTGCCTGTTCTGCTGCGTCCAGCCCAGGCTCTTCTGTTCGCTATAAAATGGAAACCGTTATGATGTCCTCTCACGGCAACAGAAATGCTTGGCTAGATCACTTCTCTTCCACAGCGATTCTAGAAAGTGATTAACGAGCTGGTAGTTATTATAGGAGTTACTTTTTTACCAAAAGGAAAAATACACCACTTGTGATTTTTCGTGTAACCAGTAAGTATTCTGTCCTGTGTCGGAGCAGGTCTGAGCCAGAAGCCACAGTGCCTTTTGCGTTCAAGGATGCCTCTCTCGCAGTTACCTTTTTCAAATGCTAGCCGAGGCCTTGCCCCCTTTACCCTTGCAACATTTGCAAAGGCACAAGGACAACTGCCTCCACCCTGAGCGTGTCCACCTGCCGGCTGAGGCATCCTGGTTCGCAAGGAGGAAATCCTCATCTGCGTGCAACCTAGGAGAAGCATGGGACAAACCTTTCGTTCTCAGAGAAACACCCGACTCCGGGTAAAGCTGAGTCATAGGCGCCAGCCTCCTTTCTTTGTGAGATAAACCTGACAGTTTGGGTTAAAACCATTTCATAATCTCCTAGATCTGTAAGCCTTGCCAAGAGGGGTGTGCCTGACCAACTCTGTCCAGAGCTGGAGTTTCCATGATGGAAGAAACTTGTTCTAAACGCAAGAGCCTCTCGGCAGAAATCCCCTGGAAGAGGTGTTTGCAAAACCAAGAAAACCACGGCTCGAGGCATTAGCTGCTCTTACTTTTACAGTGTCCGGGCAGACGACGGGTCTCCTGCAGTGAAGACACGAACACCCTCGCCATCAAGTGCTGCTAATCCGTATTTTATTCTAAACAGTTCACAGGCTCAGATTAATCAGAGCCAATTATTGTCAGGAGAAAGAGGGAGAGAAAAGCCAACAAATCTGTATGTATTGAATGCCACTCTACCTATATTTACCGTTGAATCCTCACAGCATTCTTGTGAGGATTTGGTTTTCTCTGTTTGGCCGGTGAGCACGCGAGACTCCGAGAGGTAGATAGTTTGCCCGGATTCACAAATCTGGTAAATGGCACGTAAACCAGAGAGACTACACTAAGCATGTCTAGTTATTAAGTATCTACTACTGATCTAGACGCTACATTTATTTTAGCTTTTATTTTTTCATTCAAGTATAATTAATACACGGTGATATATTAGTTTTGGATGTGCAATAGTGATTCGACAATTTGTGCATTTCTCAGTGCTCATCGAGGTAAGTGTGCTCTTAGTCCCTCTGTTGATTTTACCCGTCCCCCCACTCACCTTCCCTCTTCTAACCACCAGTTTGTCCTCTGTGTTTGAGAGTCTGATTTTTCATTTGTCTCTTTTATTCTTGTTCATTTTTTCTCTTAAATTCCACATATAAATGAAATCATATGATATTTGTCTTTCTCTGACTTACTTTACTTAGCATTTATACCCTCTAGGTCTATCCCTGTTGTCACAAATGGAAAAATGTCATTCTTTTTTGTGGCTAATATTCCATTGTATATGTATACGTACAGTATATATATGAATACACACACACACACACACACACACACACACACTACATCTTCTTTATCCATTCATCTATCTATGGGCACTTGGGTTGCTTCATCTCTGAGTTATTGTAAATAATGCTGCAATAAACATCGGGGTCCATATATGTTTTTGAATTAGTGTTTTTGTTTTCTTTGTGTAAATACCCAGTAGTGGAATTGTTAGACCATATGCCGTTCTGTTTTTAATTTTTTGAGGTACCTCCAGACTGTTTTCCACAGTGGAAAACCAATTTTCATCCCCACCAATGCACTACATTTAGTCCTTACATGACTCTATAACTTAGGTGTTATTTCTCATATGACAGAGAAGTAACTGAAGCCTCAAAAGGGCTTGATGGCCTTCCCAATGTCACATGGCGACCAAGTCAAAACTTCATGGGCTGCTCCAACTCACTCCAGAGCTCATGATGATCCCACCGGGTCCAGGGCTTTCTGTCCGGGTGACTTCAAGGCAGATGGCTTGCCACTGTGTCACAATACCTCCAGGCAGAAGTATTCATAATGAAAATACCAAATGTTGAAACGTTGAGCTCTGTCAAACAGCTCAGTTTAATTCACAAGCCACACATCCTCCATAAAAAAGTAAAAGAAGAATTCTGGGGTGTCTGGGTGGTTTAGTTGGTTGAGTGTCTGACTCTTGATTTCACCTCAGGTCACGATCTCATGGTTCTTGAGATCACACTCCGTGCTGGGCATGGATCCTGCTTGGAATTCTGTCTCTCTGCCCCCTTCCCCACACATGCTCGCTGTCTCTCTCTCTCTCTCTCTCTCTCTCTCTCTCTCAAAAAAAAAAAAAAAGAAAAGAATTATGAGAAGTTTGCAAGTGAAACACCAGGTAGAGGAAATGAGAATCAGGGTACGACAGCGTATTGCCTCTCTGTTTTGATTTGTGGCTTTGAAGGCCATTTGCTACTCTGGAGAGAGAATGGAGTCCAAGGTTGGAGAAGCCCAGCCTGACCAGCCTGACCTGGAGTCCAAGGTTGGAGAAGCCCAGCCTGACCTGGCTAATCTGGGCTAGTCTCATTGGGCCAAACTTGCTCACCTACAAAATTATTTGATTAGATTTAATAGTAAAACTAAGACACACTCTTGACTTTATTACTTATTTATTTTTTTAAATTTATTATTTTTTAAATGTGCATCCAAGTTAGTTAGCATCTAGTGCAATAATGATGTCAGGAGTGGAATCCATCAATTTGTCACCTACGTATAACAAACACCCGGTGCTCATCCCAACACGTGTCCTCCTCAATGCACCTTGCCCATTCAGCCCATTCCCCCACCCAAAACCCCTCCTGCAACCCTCAGTTTCTTCTATGTATTTAAGAGTCTCTTATGGTTTCTCTCCCTATTGTTATATTGTTTTTGCTTCCCTTCCCTTATGTTCATCTATTTTGTATCTTAAATTCCACATATGAGGGGAGTCATATATTTGTCTTTCTCTGACTGATTTCACTTAGCATAATACCCTCTAGTTCCATCCACATTGCTGCAAATGGCAAGATTTCATGCTTTTTGATTGCAGAGTAATACTCCATTGTACAAAAATACCACATTTTCTTTAACCATTCATCAGTTGATGGACATTTGGGCTCTTTCTGTACTTTGGCTATTGTTGAAAGTGCTGCTATAAACATTGGGGTGCACGTGCCCCTTCGGAACAGCACACTTGTATCCTCTGTATAAATACCTCGGAGTGCAATTGCTGGGTCGTAGGGTAGTTCTATTTTCACTTTTTTTTTTTTTTTTGAGGAACTTCCATACTGTTTTCCAGAGTGGCTGCACCAGTTTGCATTCCCACCAGCAGTGCAAGAGGGTTCCTCTTTCTCCACATCCTCGCCTCTTGACTTTTTTAAAAAGATTGTTAACAATAGCTAAAGAAGCAAATACTGTTGTAGTCATATTTAACAAATCTCACTCTGAAATATATAATGTACAGCCTCCCTAATATTCCTTAATAAATTTACCACTCTCTTCCAAAAAAAGGCGGGGGGGAGTGCTAAGTTCCCTTCAAAACATTACAGCACCTTGAGAAAATCACTTTAGGATTTGTGTGTGTGTGTGTGTGTGTGTGTCTGTGTGTGTGTGTGTGATTATCCATAAAAACCAAATAAAAAATACAGGCATGATGGCTAAGGCTTATTATGTTCTAAAGGCATCAGGCAGGAAGTCCAAAGACACTTTATCAATTTGAAACACTTTTACTGTGATGATTTCTCATTTTATTTAAAGAATTTCAAAATTAAATTAATAATTAAGTGGGGGCCTTGAATAGCTTCTGTTATGCCAAGGAATTGTCTGGGTTGTCCAGACACTGCTACCAGGTGAAACAAGGGGTCTCTTCATGACAACCATACCTAATGCCCGCTTATCCTTGAGCACAGAAAGCTAAGCAATCAACATAAGAAGGAATGTATACAAGTGTATGCACATGTAGATGCCACATTCAATCATTTCAGTAGCATAAAATAAAAATTAATGGACATCCTCTGTACGTATTAATTCAGAACACCCAAATGGGTAACAATGTGAAAAGTAACAGAAAAAAATGTAGTCGTTTGTTCTTATTTGTTTGCTTGTTTGTTTATTTCTGTGCTCTTCTGGGAATTATTCACTTAATACAGTTGTTAAAGACATAAAGGCTACTTACCATAAGGTATGCCTGAAGAACTTGGCAATAAAACAATTATGGATATCTTTTGAGATAAAGTATAAAATCAAACTATAATGATTTGAATAAGAGAGCCACAGGTCATCTTGGGGAAGGATGATGGCTGTTATACTACCCTGGATTGATCACACCTGCCTGAATGTATGAATTGGTCAAAAAAGGAAACTTGGACCAGGAAGAAACAATGATCGTTATTTCAATGTTTATTTATCTTTGAGAGAGAGAGACAGAGAGAGAAAGAGAGAGAGAGTGAGCAGGGGAGGCGCAGAGAGAGAGGGAGACCCAAAATCGGAAGCAGGCTGCAGGTTCTGAGCCGTTAGTGCAGAGCCTGATGCAGGGCTCGACCTCATGAACCATGAGATGATGACCTGAGAAGAAGTCTGATGCTTAACCGACTGAACCACACAGGTCCCCAGTGATCATTATTTCAAAAGCTGTCTGCCACCAAGGTCACCAGTCAAAGGAAGTGTGGTATAATGGCAAATGTATATTTACTCTTTGTCCCTGGTTCCTGGCACAGAGCTAACTAAAACCCTAGCAATTTCTTGAGTGGGCAGGAGCTTCTATTGTCACTCATAACAAAATCCTTTCAACCATACCTGTGTTATGCTAATGGAGTGATTCTAGCAGGCTCCTAGATGGCTTCTGGATGGGCTGGTTGCCAGAAACACCAAGGTATGGTTAAAAGGCTGGAACTTTCAGTTCTCACTCCTACCCCCTGACTGCTGGGGAGGGGAAAGGAGCCAAAGGTTGAGTTCAATTACCAATGGCCAACGATTTAATCATCATGCCTATATAACAGAACCTTCATAGAAACCCCTTAGACAATGGGGTCCAGAGAGCTTCTGGGTTGGTGAACACACCAGGGTGACAGGATGGCATACCCAGGGAGGGCACAGAAGCTCTGTGCCTCGCTTGCTCACGCCATACTTTAACCTTGCATGTCTGCTATTTGGCTGTTCCTGTGTTGTATCCTTTATAATAACCCAGTAAATGTGTTTTTTTCTGAATTCTGTGAGCTATTCTAGCAAATTATCAAAGTTGTAGAGGTGTCATGAGAACCCCTGAATTTATAGCCAGGTTAGACAGAAGTGTAGGGACCCTGCAGAGACTTGAACCTGCAACTTACATCTGAAATAAGGGCAGTCTTGTGGAACTGAGCTCATTAACTTAGGCAGTCTGCATTCACTCTGGACAGTTTGCATATTAGTCTGCTTGAGCTGCCATAATGACATAGACTGGGTGGCTTAAATACTAAAGACTTCTTTTTTTTATAGTTCTGGAGGCTGGGAGTTCAAGATCAAAGTGCCAGCATGGTCAATTCCTGGTGAGACCTCTCTCTCTGCCTTGTAGCAGCTTTTGTCTTCCTATGTCTTCACACAGCCTTATTCCACGCATGTGTGGAGAAAGACAGAAACCCCCCATCGGGGGTCGGGCTTCAACACAGAATTTGGGGAAACACAAACATTCATCCCATAACAATTATTGTCTGCGAATCGGAGGGTTGGTGTTGGAGAAGACACCAGGTTTTTGGCATCAAGAAAAAAGCCTCTTGGGATGCAAACAAAATTTGTCTTCAGGAAAAGGCTTATCGTTTGATTAGGAAAGCGTCGTCATGCTCCTTTTAGGTTCTGTAGGTTACTGCTCCACGATTCAGTCTCGAGAGACAGACTGACATGAGAACCTGAGTTGCCCTTCAGCCCCCACTAAGATGGCCCATCCAATACCTCAGTCTCTCAGTTCCATGACCTAGCCCTGTAAGACTTTCTTCCCTCTGCCTCAGCCATGTTCTCTCAAAGTCATGCCCAGGACTTGTCACCACCTGACCTTGATCCACCCCAAGTATTCCACATTCTTCTCAATGGGAAGAGGTCTCCAAGGATGCCTCCCCCACGTTCCAGTCATGTCCCAGTCACCATGTCCCAAGTCTTTCTTTGCTTCCTTCTTACTCAACTTCGATTTCATGTCCCTCCATTTCAGAGACAGCTTTGTCACGACCCTAAACTGCTTCCCCCCCCCCTTTTTTTTTTCATCATATCCATCTGCAATGATCTACAATTCCACCCAACCATTCCCTCATCAGGCAAAGATTAAACCTTCTTCTTAACAGAAAAGTGGAAGCCATCATTTGGAATATCCTTCAACATCCAAATTAATCCACCCTGCTGTGTCTAGAAACATCCATTTTCTTTCTTCCTGTTTTTCTCAGCTGTGCCCTTCCCCTATCCAGAGCTAACCCCTGTGCCAGTGTTTTGATCCTAAGGTAGCCGAAATTACTAATAATCCCCTCTGTCTAGTGGAATCACCCGCATAGATCCACCCTATTATTGCCATTGGCGCTTAAAGTCCCCCAACTAAATCAGATACATGATCAACAAAAACCTTTCTGTATCACACTTCCCTGTTCACATCCCAAACTTTTGCTTTTCTACTTCATAGAAAACCTCCTGAGTGACTGGTCCCTACTGATTGGTTCCATTCCTTCCTGTTCCCTTGGGGTCATTTCCCCTCCTAGTGCCTTGTGGGGCACCTCCCTCTCCTGCTTATCGCCCTTTCTGGACACACGCTCCTCTCCACAGCCATGAAATGCCTCTTGCAATTCGTGTTTTGACCCTTTGCTTTTTCCACATTGTACTCTTTTCCAAGGACAATCTCACCCACCCTCAACTACCTCTTCAAATCAACTGTTGAGAGAGCTCAGGTCTCTCTTAGCTCTAGCCAGCATAACCAGCCACTATTAACAGGTTAATTGAATATCTCAAATGCACCCAAACTCCACATGACCAACACTGAACTCATGATTTTAGCCTCCAAGTCCTGCTTTTTCCCTAGGGTTTCTTATTTCAACGTGCATCCTTTCAGGTGCATGAGTCACATCCGTGGCTTTTCCTTCTTTTATTGCTAATATCCAATCCATCGCTGATTCTTCTTCATGTTCTTCCTCTCACGATTCTCCGATCCTTCCTCCTGTCCTTTCTTCAGCTGGGGGGGCAGTTTTTAGTTCCAACATTTATCATCTTTGGATTGGACTGTTTTCTTCTGCAGACTCTGGCACACCTCCAGTACCTTCTCCACACTACGACCAGCGTGGCTCTTTTTTCAAAATTTCTATCTGAGTTCTGACGATCCCCTGAGTTCCTGCATGGTCCAGCCTCTCCGCCCGTCTTTCCAGCCTCTTCGTGGGCTTCATACAACTCCTCTCTGCACCCCTGCTCTCCAACGGCAGTGGACATCTTCTGTTATCCCAAGTGACCGAGCACCGACTCTGTCTGGAAGGCTGTGCTTCTGTCCACTCCTCCTTCTCTGCTATCGTACCAGCCATGTCTCCTGATCGGTGTGAATGTGACTTCGCCTTCCTGATGCCCAGCCTAGGCTAGAAGCTATCGTTTAATGCTCCCAAAGACCAAGTTTCTTTTCTTCAGAGTACTAACCGCACTTTGTGATTATATACTCATTTGTGTAATTATTTTATTTAATTTATATTTGAGAACACGGGCTGTATGTTTTTTTGCTCTCTGTTGTATCCCAAGACCTATCACAGTGTTCGGCACATGGTAGGCATTTAATAAACATTTTCCGAAAATGATAGTATGATTATATAAAAGGGGGAATTTTTTAGTTTGTTATTAATTTTAATGAGAATGCTTCGACAGTCATTTTATTAAAACTTACATATGCCATCTTTTATTATTAAAGTAAGTGGTGCTTCCCTTGTATCTAAACAGCAAGAGAGTATCTATACAGAGTCGTCAGAGTAATCTATAGGTATATTTGGGTCAAAAGCCAATGAACAACTAAATAAACATTAAAATAACCAACAGCTCAGAGCCTGAGGCCTGCTTTGGATTCTGTGTCTCCCTCTCTCTCTCGCTCTGCCCCTCCCCCATTCACGCTCTGTCTGTATGTCTCTCTCTCTCTCTGTCAGAAGCAAATAAACGTTAAAAAAATAAAATAAAATAACCGTTCAGATTATGCAACAATATGAATAATTTTTAGAACAGAGCTAAGTGCAAAACTAGGATACATAATTGTACGCCCATTTTTTTTAAAATAAGGGATTTTGCTATTTTTACATGTACGCTGGGAAAGGTAGTTTGGGAGTTTAAGAGAGAAGGTGGAGATCTCTTTTTTTAATGTTTATTTATTTTTGAGAGAGAGAGAAAACATGCGCATATGAGAGGGAGGGGTAGAGAGAGAGGAAAACCTGGAATTCAAAGCAGGCTCCAGGCTGACAGCAGACAGCCCAATGCAGGGCTTGAACTCACAAACTGTGAGATCATGACCTTAGCAGAAGTCAGACACTTAACCAACTGAGCCACCCAGGTGCCCTGAGATCTCTTAATAGAGTAGGATAGTTGTTGCAACAACACGGTAGTGCAGAAATTGCCACGAAGGGATGGTCTGTGATGGACCACGGCCAATAATCTTTGGGAGCAGTGACAGCTGGTCAGTCTGGTTAGCTTTTTTTTACCCCTTTCCTGCTTTGAAATTCCCTTATGACACGTATTTCCAGAAAACTAGCTAACCAGGACAGTTAAGTGTTCCACTTTTTCTGGGAACTAAAGACAAGGTTAGATACAGGTGTTGGGACTCAGTAATATGAGTGAGAGACAAAACAACATAGAGATAGCAGTAAGTTGGCAAGAAGCGGCTGGGGAGGGGATTCTAGGAGCAGGACTTTGGAATGACAGACAATAAATGATAACTAGGACAAGAAATTCTCAGAAATATTTGAGAAATACTGAATTATGTTACAGTCACACCATATGGGAGCCATAAAGTATTTTGTTTGGATATTAAGAGTAAGGCATGATCCACGAGGATTATAAAACAGGATACTCACTTTACACAAACAGAAAGAACAGCCCAAGACTCAAACATTGGAAGCACCTTCGTGCTAAGCCACCGGACTCAAGGATGTTATTCCACTGGCAAGAGAACCGCAAATGTGGAGATAAATGCATCAGACTATCTTAGTCGGATGTCATTATATATTCAAATCACTTATTGATTTTCCCTTGATCTGACTCCCTGCTCGTTCAGTAAACTTCTGATTATATCTGACTTCCCACATAGAACTAACCAAGAGACATTGCCCTTCAGTGTTTATGACAGTTCATTTCTCACTGCAAATTAATAAATCGACGTTCTGATTTTATCCATTGACCTCATGCATGCGTTTATCTTAAAGACGAAACCACTCTCCATTTGCTGTTGGAATCGGTTTTCAAAGCTAACAAGGTGAACAAGTAGCCTCTGTACTGTGAAAAGGCTACCAGGGAAATGTCATCCTTTGGGATTCTCTTCCCAAGTAATCTGTCTCTTTCCCACTGGTGCATTTTCTCCATTCGACCACCCTACAAACAAGCATCTGTGTTAAAAAACATTTATTATAGGGACACTTAGGTGGCTCAGCTGGTTTAGCCTCTGACCTTGGCTCAGGTCATGATCTCATGGTTGGTGAGTTAGAGTCCTGTGTAGGGCTCCGTGCTGACAGCTCAGAGCCTGGAGTCTGCTTTGGATTCTGTCTGTCTGTCTGTCTCTCTCTCTCTCAAAAATAAATAAATGTTAAAAAATTAAAAAAAATATATTTATTATAGGGGCACCTGGGTAGTCGGTTAAGTCTCCGGCTCTTGTTTCGGCTCAGGTCATGATCTCTTGATTTCAGCTCAGGTAATGATCATGGTTCATGACTCAAGGTTCATGAGTCCCATGTCGGGGTCTGCATTGACAGCACAGAACCTGCTTGGGATTCTCTCTCTGTCCCTGCCCTGCTTGTGCTCAATCTCTCTCTAAATATATAAACTTAATAAAAAGAAAAAAACATTTGGTATAGAAATAAGCATAAACATGAGCCCTTATTTTGAGAGTTTATAGTCTTTGGGGGAAGAAGAAATCTTCACAAATACCTTCATTCATTCAAAGTATTTATTGATTGAATAGTGCCATATGTTAATGTTATAGAAAATAATTACTCGAATAAATAAAACTATTTTTCAAAAAGCAAAATAACTACATATAGGATTCAGAAAAATTAATTCCACTCTAGGTAGAGAAATCGGAGCTACATGGAAGAGGGAAGCATTAAATTAGACTTGAAGGATACAAGAGGTTTCAATAGATTTTAGGAGAGTAGAAAGAGCAAAAGAGAGAGAAGAGGGTGAGTTCAGATACTCAAAGTAAAACAATACGACTTGTTATGAGTTGAATTGTCCCTCTTCCCTGCTCCCCCCACTTCTTACGTTCAAGTCCTAACCCCAGGAGCTGAATGTGAACTTATTTTGAAATAGCAGTGCTGCAGTCATATTTACTCAAGTTAGGATGAGATCAGTGGTGTGGGCGCCAGTCCAGTATAACTGGTGTCCTTGTAAGAAGGGGCAATTTGGACACAGAGAGGGAGGATGCCACGTGAACGTGAAAATTGCTTTCCACACACCAAGCAGAGAGGCCTGGAACAGATGCCTCCCCCATCGCCCTTAGAACGGACCAACCCTGCTGACAGCTTGCTCTAGGACATCTAGCTGCACAACTGTGAGACAATCCATTTCTGTAGTTGAAGACACCCAGTGTGCAGTCATTTGTTATGGCAGCCCCAGAGGACCGACATACCACTGCTGACGTAAGAGTCCCAGATGTCAAACTCATAGAAAATAAGACTAGACGGGTGCTGGAAGTGGGTTTTGTGTTGGTTTGTTTTGTTTTTTAAGAGTCATAACCATCAACCACGTTATCTTGAAAAGGTTGGGAAAGGGGCAGGAAAATAATTATTTACTAATTCGCTACCAGTTAACACGTATTGTAAAGTAACTTTATCTCATTTATTTCTCACAAGAAACCCTGGGAGAAAGGGTGATTAACACAGCTATGACCCGAGTACCAGTCGTCAGAAGTAATCAATAAATGTGCATTAAGTGAATAAGCAACCAATGGTACTTTGCCCTTGTTTGGGCTCAGCCACTATAAAGTCTTAGTATTGTGTTTTCGGCTTGGTAGGTTTCTCATAATATTTCTTGAGTAGGTTGCCAAAATGTCCTGACTCTCTCCACAGTTCCTATTAAATGTGAGAAATAATGAATGTTCTCACTAGTTGAAGGGTCAGTATCTCAAAGAGGAAGATTCATTTCCTCCTTCCGAGTAGCAAGTTCAGAAACAGAACAAATTATACTTTAACCTGAAAAATATATTTGCACAACCATGGTTCCTTACATGCCCTGCCTACGCGCCTTATCTTCGTTTTAAAGAAAATAAATGCTTTGGTTTCTAATTCATATCCCTCACTAGGGCATGGAGAATAGAGCAGCGTGGCTAGTCGAAAGTACTATCTCCCATAGTCCTTTGCCTTTTCTAAGACCCCTTTATTTTTCTTAGGCTTGTTCGGCTAGAGACAATGATAATGTCGGGCTGCCCAGATTACTGTAAATCTGTTGCAAGGAAACAAGAGGAGAAAGCCCTCCCACCCAGGAAAGGAAAACCACTGACTCTACATCCTTTTCCAAGAAGCATCATCGAATCTTGTGTCCCAGTCCACATAGCTCACCTATACGACGTCCATTTCTCAACAGTGCTGAGGAAGGAGGTGTTCAAGACAGAGTCACAGGTAAGTAGGCACTCTGGAATAAAGAAGCAACGTGAACCCAAGCTGAACCCCACCTACTCAAATTTAGGCCTAACTGTACCCTTAGAAAACTGATAGGGGTACCATCACATGAGAAACTAGAGAACCTCCTCGGAAAAGAAACAAAGAGTTCGCCTCAAAGGAAGAGGAAATTCAAGTGCTGGAAGCTAAGGATCCCTGAGAGGGAAGGACACCTCTAAGCCAGGCCTGCTGCCTCTTCTCCAGCCTGTCTCCAGGTGTGGTCACCAAATGCTCTGACTGAGTCCTAGTGAAAGAAGACCGCCACACGAGGAAGGCATGAGTGAAGGGATCTGCTATCGTCACCCTGGCACTGGCATACGTAGCCACCGTGGCCGAGGTGGACACACTCTCTTCATTTTAGATCTCAGGGGACGACTTTTCCTGGGGACTCCCATGCCTGTCTGCGGGGTGCTCGCAGACGGGAGTGGTTCTGAAGGGCATGCGGGTGGTAGATTGGACAAGTGCCGTTCGGTACTTGCCTGGCCCTTGCTGCTCTCCCGCCACACTGGACTTTTGTTTATTCCTGGAATATGGCAGAGCTGTCTTTTCCCAAGAGCCTTTGCACCACTGCCCGCTCTGGAAGCCCGTTCTCTGGATCTTGGGTGGCCGTTCTTCCTGTCATTCAAGTTTCAATTCAAGTGTCAGTCTTTCAGAGCAGTTTTCCCCAGGTTCTCCACCCACTAGCCCGGCCCCATTGTACAAAAACTGTCTCACCTGGTAGTTGTTACATCACTTACTGACACATATGGCATTTTAAATGTGTGTCTACTATACGCGTGTTATTCTTACTTACTGTTGTATTTCATCATCTATCTCTCTCCCGGTGAATGTGAGCTCCAAGAAGACAAGGACCCTGCCTGTTCCATCCCTTTTTGTGTCTAGTGCCTAAAACAGTATTTGGCAATGGATAAGCTCTGGATAAGCCCCTGTTGCCTGCGTGCATTCTTACCCTCAGATAGGTGTGTGGGAAAACCATGGAATACAAATGCATGGGTATGAACTTATCTTGCTGGTATCTGGGTATCAAGTGAGCATCTAGAATAATCTTGGGACTCAAGGTAAGCAGGAATTTTAAGGACAAGGCAGAGTCATTGGTGACGAGAGGAGCCCGGAATCAGGAGAGGAGACTCAGGCACAGAGGCTCATTTGCATTCATCCTTCAGCCATTTCTTGCACTTGGACGATACACAATGACTGCCGTGTACCATCCCCTCTTGCAGGGGTCCAAGAGCAGCGGGACACGTAGCCTTGGCCAGACAGTACCTTTCGTCTCAGTCGAGTGGCACTAAGTAAGCACCTCCTCGGAGCACGCCTGCGCCTCCCTTGCTAACATTTCTTCGTGCAGCGGTTGCCATGGCACCGACCTGCCTGGTTGACGTCTAAATATAGTGATAAAAGATTTCATCTGCTCTCAACTACTAAAAGACAAATTTGAAGAGCAAAGAAAAATAAATGTTTCTGTGCCATTATTTTTTTCGGGGGGTGGGGGGAGAATACATTTTCATCTTTTTGGTTAAGACGGTGAGAAAGAGTGATTGATGGTTTTTATTTATATTTGAGGTTGTTTGTTGCATTACCCATTGATGTTGTGCTAAAGTTTGCTTTTTTAAAAGATCATAAGCTATTTGGGAAGTGGGGGGGGGGGTGATAAATAAACAACTATGTTCTAGAATGACTCTTTTAGTAATTCTCAAGTAGGTATGACATACGTGGAAATTACTCAGGAGAAACACCTTGTGATGACTCAAAACATTTTAGGCAGAGAGGAGAAAATACATATTAAGGGGGGGGGGAGGGGGCGTTTGTTTACCTAAGGGCATAACCAAAAGAAAAAAGAAGCACAATATTGTTTCATGGCCACAGATAAACTTCCTATGCATTATACGACCCTTCACTTTACAAGAGCCAAGATGACAATCCCTTGCAATGGTTGTATTTACTAAAAGGCCTTTGAATACAATATAAGAATTTGTTCCCTTTTCCAGAATAATGAGAACAACTTGAACTTTGAGAGAACTCACAAAATGTAAAGCTTTCAGGAAAAAAAAAATACAGTGTATGAAATCATAAAAGTACCCATTTGACTCTGGAGTCATAAACTGTTCATGTAAAGCAGACTGATTTATTTTAAAACCAGCCGCTTTGAACAACATGTCAAACAAGTTGTCTCTTTCTCTAGGGAGATTCCTTCCCCTAGACGTGGTTTGCAAGGGAGCCCTGGGCTCAGAGTCAGAAGCGTGAGTGCTGCTGGCTGTGGAAGGGGGCTCTGTCTGCTCATCCCTCGTCCCTGGGCTCCCCCAGAGCTTGGCACACAGGAACGACCCCTGTAAGCCAGTGTGGTGCCTCTGCTGGATGCTGACAGAATCTGGACAGTTGTCCCTCTGAAGCTAGCATCCTGACAATAAAATGGAGCTTGGCCAAGCCTGAATCTGTGTTTTTCCAGCTCTAACGTTGGTGGACACCACACCAACCAGTAGGGACTAGTTTACTCAGGCTGTGTGCCCTGGGGAGCCCAACGCCAAAGCCTTGGAAATAACTGGTTTCTGAGGTAGCGAATGGGGCTGGGAGCCATGCTCATCAACAAGGCATGTGTGAAAAGATCCTGAGAAGGTGCTGCCTGCCATCAGGGCTGCCGTGTCTTGAAGCGACACCCCTGTCTGCAGCAATACAAAGTCTGGAAGAGCAAGCCATTGGGTGCCAGCCTTACTCACATCTATTGTTCCAAACACGGCCTTCCCAGTGCTCTTTTCACACAGCAGCCCATTCAAGATGGCTGCCTCCGCGGTGAGCTAAGTGGGCACAGTGTTCACATGAGGGCCCTATGTTTGTGCTCCTTTCCAGACTCAGTAGGGTCTCCTCCATCTTCTTCACATGAACCAAGTGCTCAGCTGCCCCAAAGTTCTTTCTGTCATAGAAAAATTCTGAAAAATTTATTTCTACTAAGATGTCAGTCGTATAGTTCAGCATCAAGGAACATGAAGGAGTATTTTTTTGAATAGATACATGAAGAAATAGGATAATGTTGAATCCAAAGACGTAAACTGCTCACTCCCACCGTACCTGTTTCTCAAAATGTGCACATAGTCATTAAATTGTCCTATGTATGCAAATGTTGAGTGAAGGAATTAGTCATATTGACTTCAGCCAGAGGAAAGTCATGCAGGGCAAGAAGCATGAAGCCAATGGACTTGATAAAGAACAAAAACAGACGTTGGGGGATGTCTCAACAATCAGCATCTTCAACTCCCCTTATTTTTTTCTGTGATGTGTGAATTAGTGCATCATTAATGAAGCCAATAGTACCTCATTGATTGCCTCATGAATTTAAGATAATGGAGGTTCAAAAAAAAAAGATAATGGGAGTTCTGTTTTGGAGGGCGGTATGGGGAGAGAAGAGGAAGAGGTAAGGTGAATATGAGCAATGGTTGAACTCCTTTCCAGACTCTTCTGCCAAATCTATCCAAATCCTCTGAGGGGGAGGTAATGGAGTTCCAGGAATTGTGTCCAACTTAAACTCCATCAGACTTGGGCTGGGGTCCGTATTCTGGGCAAAGGTGAGGGTTTAGGAGGAACGTCTACCATAAATGCTCTGGGAGTCAAAAGGCCAATCAGGTCGAACACAATTGCTCTGATTTAGCCAGCTCTTCTCCGCGCGTCCCCCACCCCAACACCTGTGACGCAATCTCACAGGTAATTCTCACCCCTGTCTTGAGCCATCTCCCCACCTGTTAGGTTACATCCATTCAGGCTTCATTCCATTAGAAACTTGTTTCAAAACCCCTAGTTCATATCACTCATTGTCTCTAACTGCCATAATGTTCACAGTGCCGGCAGAGGATGTTGTACAATTGATATACCTTCTTTTATATAATTCTCTGGCTCTTGTGTATACTTTTGTGTCCCCACTGCATTGCAAGTGTCCTTGAAGTCAGGGGTCATTCCCACCTTCATTTAAAGAGCACACTCTAGGGGAGCCTAGGTGGCTCAGTCAACTTCAGTTGACTGAGTTGTATGGTTAAGCATACAACTTCAGCTCAGGTCATGATCTCACAGCTCATGAATTCAAGCCCCACATCAGGATCTGTGCTGACAGCTCAGAGCCTGGAACCTGCTTCGGATTCTGTGTCTCCCTCTCTGCCTTCACCTCCCCCACTCGCACTCTGTTTATCTCTCTCAAAAATAAATAAACATTAAAAAAATTAGAAAAAAAATAAAGAGCACACTCTAAAATCTCATGTCCCCAACCAACTGGAAGAAAAGATACTGAATGAAAGAACATGCAAATAGATATATGATTATAAATTGTAACAAGTGAAAAGAAAAAGAACCAAATATTATGAGCAAACCAATACTGACCAAAGCTTAGTAATGGAGGAGGAAATTGGTAGGAGATGATGTAGCACAATTAATCAGGGAGGTGTGCATGGAGGGTCTCAGAAGTCACTACCACAAATCTAATCTAAGGTTTTATTCTAAGGACAAAGGAATCCAAAGAAAGGATTTAGGCAAGAGACTGATATGATGTTATATTGCCATCACATCTTTCTACGAAGCAATCAACCCAACTTTAGACACACAGCAAAGTTTATTATTCCGGCCATGTGGAAGAAAGAACAGAGAGTAATCGTGGTTGAATGGGATTAGCACTGCAATTACCTTTAGCTAGACATGTGCCATAGTGACCCTTTACTATTATGAAGGAACAAACACTAGAAAAAGCTACAATTTGCTGTGTTACATTCCTTTTTTTCCCTTCCCATTGGAAATTTTGTCAACTTAAGTAATGTGGTTAATTTACATAGATGCGAATTTAGAGTCCAATCACTATTCCTGAACAAATCTTATTTTGGAGAGTTTTTTTGTCAAGGAGTGATTTTTAACATGTTTAGATTCTTTACTGAGTTGAAGCAACTTATGTCTCTCCCAGTTGAAGGAAAAAACCCAAACACGTAAAAAGTACATTACCCTCTCCATATGCTCTTTGAAGATGCTTCACTAAAATTGTATGGTATACATCATCAATATCTTGAAGTCTGTCCCCGAACCTGCTCAAACACACGGATCGGCTGTGATGACTTCTTTCTTCATCCAGTCAACAAGTAGGTATTAAGCACAGATGTGACACCTAGGGGCCTGCTCTACAGGTTGTTGGGGCAAAATCTCAGGGAGGTCACAATCCCAGAAATGCACATCTCCACTATCTCCTTGCCTTATTTATCCAGCCTCTTGTGGATGCTGGATGTGATTTCCATTGTTACTATGTTTGAATATAAAACTGAATGTTAAATTTAATATCCATTGACCTACAGCTGGTGTTCGGCTCACGAGGGGAAAGAATCTATCATTTTCTAAATGAGCTTTCAGTTCATGGAAAATCATTTTGAATGTTGATGTTTTCCATTTTCCTTTGCACCGTGCTAGTCTTTGGGGTGTAACAGACCTAATATTTGTGTTCTCGGTAGTTGGATTGTTGTATAACTAACGTAATATTTTGACAGCATTTTATTTCAGTGGTAAAATATAGTTGCTGTTTTGTAGCATCTTTGAGACAAGACAGAGCCTTACAAGAAAAAAGAATATTTTTTTAAGATGGTCGATGCGATTTGAAAAATTAAAATCCCATTTTTCTTACTCTCATGAATGTTTTTTCTTCTAATCCTATTGGAGCATTTTTCCTCCTGGAAAACTATGTGGGATTTAGGCATAAATGACAATTGCACCTTTTGGATATTGTCTTCATCTCACTAGCTCAAAACCCTATTTGGCCATTCATTAAATTAATTTATTTAATGAAATTATCTTCTCTTTCAGTATCTAGTAATTCCTGCACATTTTATTCTGTATTGAATGCTTTCACTAGTCCCCAAATAATGTTAATGAGCATATAACTGTTCCTTATAGCAAAGTGGTTAAAAGTGAGGTTTCTGGAGACAGTGGGTTGGGGTTGGGGTTAAGGGTTAGGGCTAGGATTAAGGTTCAAACCTTGGCTTTTTCGCCTTCTGTCCGTTCTTTATCACTTAGAGTAAGTTATTTAACGGTACCCGAGTTCCCTTGCTATAAAAAGGGAATATTAAGAGTGCTTGAGTTATGTCCTTGTTTTACAGACTAAATGCTTAAGACATACAAAGTGCTCAGAAGACCACCGGGCATAAAGGAAGAGCTCAATACAAGTAGTTTATCTCTATCAAATACAAATCTGACGGCAATGCTGGAACTAGTCAGGATTTCTTTAAGAGAAATGGTTCTTGCCAAGTGTCTGTAATGACTGAGAAAGAAGGGTGTGCAGTTGGCTGGGGCCTCGTCCCCTGCTCCCAGCCTGCCCTTCCTGAGCTTTAGGGAGAGCACCTGGGGTTCATCCCTGCCCCTCCCCTGCCCGTTCGGGAGGGCAGCTCTTACTTCCAGAGGCGCCCCGTTTATGCGGAAAGGTCCACTGAAGTGTCAGGAGGTTCCAGACTGGCAGAAGGGGACTACAGTGTAAACCCATCCAGCTGCATTTAAAGCTTATGGGGTAGGGCGTCTGGGTGGCTCAGTGGGTTAAGTGTCAGACTTCGGCTCAGGTCATGAGCTCACCATTCATGAGTTCGAGCCCCACACTGGGCTCTCTGCTGTCAGTACAGAGCCCACTTCACTTTGTCCCCCCTCCTTCTCTGCCCCTCCCCCCCCCAAAATAAATAAATGTTACAAAAATCTTAAAGCTTATGGGCTTGGAAGATAAGATTTTTTGGGGCTCCCTCCCTCTGATGGACAACAGGCTTTGAACTAAAACCCGTTTTCAGATGCCAGTCATGTCTTTCATCCACCTACCACCAACCAGGCCGCCATGTCTGATGGAACAGGGATTTGGAAACTCATCCATAGGTACTGCAGCCAACTGAGATCCTAATGCCTCTAAAGGTAAGATGCCAAGGGCCAGTAACCTTACACCTTACACCTGCATTCATTTCAAATCAACCAAAGAGCCCAAAGAAATTCAGAGCTAATCATGTATACACACACATAAACACTGAATGAAAGAGAGGAAGGAAGGAAGGAAGGAAGGAAGGAAGGAAGGGGAAGAGAGAGAGGAAGGAAGGAAGGAAGGAAGGAAGGTAGGAAGGAAGGAAGAGAGAGAGACAGAAAGAGAGGAAGGAAGGGGAAGAGAGAGGAAGGAAGGAAGGAATGAAAGAAGGAAGGAAGGAAGGAGGGAGGGATGAAGGAAGGGAGGGAGGGAGGAAGGGAGGGAGGAAGGAAGAGAGAGAGAGGAAGAGAGGAAGGAAGGAAGAGAGGAAGGAAGGAAGGAAGGAAGGAAGGAAGGAAGAGAGAAAAAGGAAGGAAGGAAGGAAGAGAGAGGAAGGAAGGAAGGAAGAGAGAGGAAGGAAGGAAGAGAGAGTAAGGAAGGAAGAGAGAAGAGAAAGAAAGAAGGAAAGAAAGAGAGAGAGAAGGAAAGAAGGAAAGAAAGAAAGAAAGGGAGGAAGGAAGGAAGAGAGAGAGAGGAAGGAAGGAAGGAAGGAAGGGAGAGAGAGGAAGGAAGGGGGGAAAGAGAGAGAGGGAGGAAGGAAGGAAGGAAGGAAGGAGGGAGGGAGGAAGGAAGGGAGGGAGGGAGGAAGGGAGGGAGGAAGGAAGAGAGAGAGAGGAAGAGAGGAAGGAAGGAAGAGAGGAAGGAAGGAAGGAAGGAAGGAAGGAAGGAAGGAAGGGAGAAAAAGGAAGGAAGGAAGGAAGAGAGAGGAAGGAAGGAGGGAAGAGAGAGAGGAAGGAAGAGAGAGAGAAGGAAGGAAGAGAGAAGAGAAAGAAAGAAGGAAAGAAAGAGAGAGAGAAGGAAAGAAGGAAAGAAAGAAAGAAAGAAAGGGAGGAAGGAAGGAAGAGAGAGAGAGGAAGGAAGGAAGGGAGAGAGAGGAAGGAAGGGGGGAAAGAGAGAGAGGAAGGAAGGAAGGAAGGAAGGAAGGAAGGAAAATTTTTCTATCCTGACTCCTTATCCTGACAGTACCCTCTGGGTTCTGTAGCTGTCCTTAGAATTGACCTCCTAAGGTTTGGGGTAGACTTGCATTTATTATCTGTTTATGGTAGGCTGGGGGTCGGGACTTCTGGAATAAACTGAGCTCCTTCTCAGGGGACAAAGTTGCCTATCAAGATAGGAAAAGGAGGAGAAAATAACGTTCGTGTCCCCCACAGTTTCATCTGCTAAGTTGGCATGAGTTGGTCTGTCTGTTATTCACTGTGTGTTCCCTAGCTGCCCTTAATGTCACCTAATTCTAACCAGTTATAACATATCAGGAAAAGAACTGTGCTCAGGTGTGCAAACTATCTTTCTCAAAGGCAACATAGTACCTTCAAGAGAGAAATTCCTTTTTGAATTTAGAAGTATCTGTGACCCTCAGGGAATGGTGACTACTTAACTCAAGAAGTGTCCTTCTGGGACTTGGATGCGTCTAAAGAGCCCAACGTCATTTTCCAAATACCCTCTCAGGAGTCAGGGAGGCAGACACTTACCTTTGGAAGGAGTATGGTCTCACTGAGGCCAGTGGAGTTCTATTTTAATTAATGGCGCAGTGGACTCTTCCCTAAAGACTATGGCAACAGTTTTGAAGAATTCATCTACCTTCAGAAGTGAGGGGAAAGGAAGCAGGTACAGCTCAAGCACTGAAAATAGCTCCTGATGTAGATGGTAATTATCAGCTTTAGTTTTTGAATGAGAACACGGAGGCACCAAACTTAAATTATTCAGCGTTAGTGTTGAGGATTGCGTCTGTGTCTTACACTGAGCGTGGATGTGGCTGAAGGCAGTGAAAATGACACCCAACCCAACTAAATTCTGGGCAACGCTGGGGGCTGTCCTGGGTGTTTTATAGGTCCTGTCTTCCAAAAACCTCTAGGAGCTAGTACAAAGGCTATAGGAGGTTTTTCATGTTTGTTTTATAAACAAACAAAAAAAAAAGTGGCAGAGGCAGGATTGAACTGGGGCACCTCTCTGTGCAGTCTGTGTTCCTAGCAGCTGCTACTGCCCCAAGCCAAGCCACAGAGCTGCAGTGACCGGCCTTGGGTAAGTGAGCATGGAGGGAAAAGGAAAGAGGATGAAAGAAACATCTGGAAAGGGCAAAGAAGTGGTAGAACGAGAGAAAGAATGATGCCTTCGGCTAAGAAAACTAGAGGTGTGTGGGGAGCATGCTGAGAGCGAGTTGGAAGAGGCAGAATATGGAAACGGAGATTTTTCAGTAGCAGAAAAATTATCTGATTCCTGGAGGAAATAAGTTCCCTAAAAGAATACGTTTTTGTGTTCATGCAACATCCCTCTCCCAATTCGAAGAAAGGGAACGTAAGAAAAAGTCAGGAAACCTGCAAAAGTGTCGCCCACTTTTTCTCTTGTTGAGCAACCTTCTCCCAGTGAGAGCTGAAGACTCCAATGCCTGACCCCTGGGGGGCTGTCCAGCAGGGAAGGAAGCATGGCTTCTCTCTCGAAGCAGAACGCGGTATTCTCATAAAGTAAACACACTGTTAATTGATACAGAACTACACTGAGTCTCCTGGGGCCTCTTGACCTAGTTTATTTCCACTGTCAGGGAGAGACTGTGCTACGGCAAATCCAGGACTTTCCCACCATGATAAGTTTTACCATACGATTTGATGACACGTAAAATTCTTTGTCTGCAACTTTGAGGTTGAATCTTACTGACGTTTAAAGCACTCGTATTATGGACAACACTGTACATGGAGAAGATGTCATTGTCCAAGTTTCCAGCTGTGTATCTGACCGTGACACCTCCATGAGGGTCCCTCCCTGTGTGTGAGGGTGTTAGGGGGTGTGTGTGCATGTGCACGTGTGGACAGCTACCAGAGGTGATAGGTGTGGAATTTTCCATGGCTGGCATGATGGAATCACATAGAGTTAAAGAAGGTAAAGTAAAGGAATAATGGTCCTTTTGAGTAGAACAAGTACGGTCAATAAAATCTGACCCCACGGAAGTAACGAACATCCCTCCGCCTCAGTTATCCCACAGATAAGAAAGAGACAATGTCTACCTCATGGTATCTTGGCGAGGAGGACCAGCAAAGTGCCAACAAAAACTCTAGTGCATAGAAAGTCCAAATGTTCACGTTTATCTTGTCATTATTCGCACCCTCTGAGATTTCTGGCTCCCCACACATACTTTAAAGGGAATGTTAAGTCCAGCATTACCGACCGTATTTCGGTTCTCAATAAAACTTAATTTTATTAAAGTGAATATTTATTTCACTAAATATATAACAATTCTACTTCTGGTAGAAGCACTGAGTGGGTTTTGTTCCTCCTTCTGTCGTCACTGTCAGCTGTTTGTTCTGACCTTTCTGTTCCTTTCAGTCACTGAGAAACTTTGAAACAGCAAAATTATTTCATTAAATAATAGAGTACATCCATTCAATCTAAGGTCTCACAACATTGGGAATTTGAGAAACACATATAGGATATTTTATAGTGAAGCCCATTTACAAAAGGATGAGAAATCGGAGATCTGTAAAAGTTAGAAAATTTCCCCTGTTCCCATAACCCTGTCAACTGATTACCTGTCCTCAGTTTGGTCTCCTGTAATTCACTTGGACGTGTCTACATCATTTGTGTTCAGGTGATAAGTATTTATTAAGTGGTCCACTTTAAGTAATCTAAAATTAGAAGCAGATTAATAGAGCATTGTTCAAGGTTTTTAGAGAGAGATAATTAAGGCAATTTCTTAGGGATCACTTTTCTTTTTTTAATGAAAATGTACTTAGCAAATTAAAACCTGCTCCGTGGTGCACTCCATTTCTGCTGTTGGCATTGTGCAGCATCGGGAATGATATAGCGTCTGCCAGCACGACTCACAGATTATATCTATAAATGATCCATAAGTCATGCGACATAAATAATTGTTATCTTCACTAGGGCAGTTTTTGGGTGTCCTAAGATAAATTATAGACTTTTCGAACCGAAAAGAAAAGTTGACACCATTTGTCCAACTCACTCATTTTACGGTTAAGGAAACAGAGATCTAGAAAAGCCTAATGCCTCACAAGTATAGATTTTACATTTCATGCTTAAGAAAAAGCACTGAAAGTAGTAGCAGGTACACTCCTCATAAGAGCTCATCGAGTGACAGCTGCCTGTTTTATGTAATTTCAAATACCATCGTCCAAAAGCAGGGCTTGACCTTTCAGTGTTTTGCCTCAAAATCGTGACACGTGTGATGAGGAGAAATGGCTGCCCATAAAAACAGCACCCTCAGCCACTGAGTATCCATCTACATTTGGGAAGAATTTCTGGGAAGTTCTTCTGGAAAACTTCTAGAAGAACTTCTGGAAAGTTCTGGAAAGTTCCTTGACTTGCTCTGTGTTCAAAAACTACCTGAGCAGACCAGATGGAAGAGAATAATTTTTTTAAATAATTTTTTATAAGTTTATTTATTTATTTTGAGAGAGAGAGAGAGAGAGAGAGAGAGAGAGAGAGGGAGAGAGGGCAAGCAGGGGAGGGGCAGAGAGAGAGGAAGACACAATCTGAAGCAGGCTCCAGGCTCCAAGCTGTCAGCACAGAGGCTGATGTGGGGCTCAAATTCATGAACTGTGAGCTCCTGGCCGAAGTCAGATGCTTAACTGACTGAGCCACCCAGGAACCCTGAGAATAATTTTATCATAAGAAGTTACTCTGGTTAAATGCTATTCTAAGTACCAATAGTTTCATGCTACTCAAAACATCATATTATTTTAAGATTAAAGCCAGAAACAAATGAAGAAAGAAATTCTCTGGTTGATGAGGCATCTAGGGACTTTATCTACCACTGAGATTCCAGGAATAAAATCTCGTTTAATGGACAGGTCATGCCATGGCTCAAGGGGATAAGAACATCTTGCTCTGGGCTTAACCTGGCTTTGCAATGCCATTTTTTCCCTAACAACTTTCCCCCTGGCCCATCTTTTCCTCTTAAGAACAACCTTCACATCCAATGAAGAAAAGAATTTCAAATCTCCTTGGAGATCTGGGTCTGGTAGGAAATTTCACCGAGTTAATAATTCTGGCTTTCTTCCACATTAATTCTATAGGCCTAACAAAAATTTCAGAGAAGAAAGCTCCATGACTGGAGGAGCAGGATAATTTTAAGTGAACAATCAAGAAGACGAGTGGAAAAGCAAGTTGATCTGGTTTAAAAATGTTTCTACTATAAATATAAATGTATAGAATACAGGTATTTATAGAGAAATATTTTACAATACCAGAAATTATTTCCAGTTCCCAATGCACATATCAAGAATGATGGCCTCTCTATTTTATTTTAGTTTTGGTTTTATACAGCGGTTGTCAATGCTACTACTTCTCATTTATCATCCACACGTACATATAATATTCTTCTGGTTAAGAGGACAGAAAATATATTGTCCCTTATCTCGAACACCTGTGTTTGCTTTTGCCATTAATTAACTGAATGGCATAGATGCCAGGTTTAATATAAACACCACCACCTAGCTGTTCATATACCTTGAAAACCAATTCACTGATGTGATGAGTCTACTGATCTAATGAACCAGTTGGGTCCCCTGGTAAGTACACTCCACCAGAAGGGCAACGCCTCAATGACGGCATGGAACCTAATCAAAAAGAACTTAGAACTTAAATCCATACAGTTTTTCTTCGAAGAAGGGTAACCCAACGAAACCCGGATCAGGATTTTTAAAAGCGATGTCTGAAGAAAAAAAGGCGTAAGTAAGCAAGACCTTCGCACAGAGATGACACTTTACTCTCCCCCAATATCAGACAGCCTACTTCCCTGAAAGGAAGAGGTGATTTTCTACTCCTTGTCTTTGCTTATTCTGGCTTCCTCCCCAGCTGGGATAACTTTCCCTTCTCCAATCTCTTTAACTCGTGAAGATTATTTATGCTTTTTTTTAAAAAAAAAATTTTTAATGTTTATTTATTTTTGACAGAGAGAGAGAGAGAGAGAGAGAGACAGAGCATGAGTGGGGGAGGGGCAGAGAGAGAGGGAGACACAGAATTCGAACCAGGCTTCAGGCTCTGAGCTCTCAGCACAGAGCCCGGCGTGGGGCTTGAACTCACAGACTGCGAGATCATGACCTGAGCTGAAGTCCGATGCTCAACAGACTGAGCCACCCAGGCACCCCTTATTTATGCTTTTAAAGTTTGCCTCAGTTGTCATCTCCTTCTGATGACTTTCCTTGTTCACCCTTGACTTTACCTGTAAACCCTATTGTTCTCCTATTTTCTGTAAATTCCAGCTGCCCCTGCATACCTCTCTTGGATCCCCTTCTCACTGTATCCTAAGTATGTCTTCTCATGTCTGATTCACCCACTAGAGTTATAAATCTCAGTGTATGGTTCATAAACGAGTGCATCATAAACACCTATTGATCGTTAGGTTGGGTTCATACCTGAGCTAAGTAATAACCGATAGCTAGTAAAACATAATTTATTCACATGTGATTTAGTGATCTTCATTTTTGAATAGCTTTATAGGAAGATATGTAATCACACTAAAGTTTGAGACTAATGTATAAGACATTGTAACTCCATGAGGGCAAGAAAAATGACTTCTTCATCTATATTCCTATAGATGAATATATCTATACTTATATAGATATATAAATACCTATATATTTATAGATATATATAGATATTATAGATATTTATATATATTTATACCATAGCAGCTAGCACCTGAAAAACGCTTGTGAAATAAATGAATATAAAGGCAAATGAGTCAAAGCAATCCAGAAAAGTAACATAAACAAAAGATTCTTTTAAAAGATAACCGAGATTGACAACATTTTGGAGAGGTAAAATGAGTGGCTTAAACGATGGACATTTATTTCTCATAGTTGTGAAGGCTAAAAGTCCAAGATCAAGTTTCCGGCCAATCTGGCTTCTGGTGAGAGCTCTCCTTCTGCCCTATGGACAGTTTATCTTCTTGCTTTGTCTTTAAATGACTTTCCCTTGGTTCCTGCACATGGAGAGAGAAAGAAAGTTCTCTGGTGTCTCTTATTTAAGGACACAAGTCCTATCAGCTCAGGCTCCATTCTTACAATGATTCAGAGGTCATCAAAACTGACATTTCCACCACAAACCCAGAGGGCAGGGCTGGTTCCTCCTCCATTTTGAAGGGTACAGCCACCTCTCTTGTTTGAGAGAGAAAGTATACCCTTGCAGAGGGCCTCAGGGCAGGATCCTCACAGAAAGTCATGTCAGGGGGCTGCCCCTAGAGCCCAAAGGAGCATGACCACCCTGAAGATCTGAAAGGTCAGGGCTTCTCTGCATCTTGTGGGTGAGGCTGCCACCCCTGTGAGCCTGGAGGGCAGACCAAAGAACCAAAGAGGATTATTTTTAAGCCTTAAAATCTAATGAAATTTGCCTGGTTAGGTTTCGGACTTGCTTGCTTGTCATCAAAGGGATGACAAAACTTAGCCTTTTCCTCCTTTTGGAAAGGGAGTGTCTACAGTGTGCCCGTCCACCATTATATTCTGGAAGTACATAACTTGTCTGGTTTCACAGTTTCACAGCTGGAGAAGAGTTCTGCCTCGAGATGGAGCACACCCAGAGTTGCACCCATATCCGATTTAGATGATATTAAGATGAGACTTTAGAGTTGATTAGGATGAGACTAAGATTTGGGGGCTATTGGAGTGGAGTGAATGTGTTTTGCATGTGAGAAAGGCATGGATTTTGGAGGACTGAGGTGGAATGTTTTGGACTGAATATTTGTGTCCCCTTAAAATTCATATTTTGAAGCACCAACCACCAGTGTGGCTATATCTGGAAAGGGGGCTTTTAGGAAATAACTAAGGTTAAATGAGGCCATAGTGGTGGGGTCTTGCTCCAATAGGATTCATGTCCTCGTAAGAAGAGACATCAGAGAGTTTGTTCTCTCTCTTTGCATGCTCACAGTGAGGAAAACCCATGAGGGCACACAGCAAGAAGGTGACCACCTACAAGCCAGGAAGAGAGCTCTGACCAGGAACTGAATCCGCCAGCAGCTTGGTCTTGGGCTTCCTAACCTCTGGAACTGTTAGAAAATAAATTTCTACTGTGTAAGCCATCTAGTCTATAGTTTTCGTTATAGTATCTTGAGATACACCAAACAACAAAGTTTGAGATATACCAAACAACAACAATCAACAGCAACAACAACAACCCCAGGACACTCAAATTACAAAAATCAGGAATAAGAAAGAGATGACTTTACAGAAACAAAAAGGATTATAAGAGATTATTATGAACAGCTATATGCCCACAAAGTGGAGAGCCTTAATGAAATTGACAAATTCCTAGAAAGACACAAACTATCAAGACCCAAGAAGAAGTAGAAAATCTGAACATCTATTTAATAAGTAAAGATTGAGCTATCAATAGATTCTTTAAAACTACCCACAAAGAAAATCCCAGGTCCAGATGGCCTTACTAATTAATCATAGCAAATATCTAAAGAATTAACATCTATACTTCACAAACTTTTCCAAAAAATTAGAAGTGAAGGAATTATTTCTCAACCCATTCTAGAAGGCCAGTATTACCCTGATAATAAAGCCAGACAAAGATACCTCAAGAAAATGAAACTGCAGTCTTCTTTATTAATATAGATTCAAAATTATCAACAGAATGCTATCTAACCACATCCAGCAATGTATAAATAGAAGTGTATACTATGACCAAGTGGGATTTATCACAGGAATGCAAACTTGGTTTAATATTTGAAAGACAATTAATGAAATACACCATTTCAATAGAAAAAAAAGGGGGGAAACCATATGATCAACTCAGTATATTTAAAAGAGGCATTTGACAAAATGCAACACCCTTTCTTCATTAAAAAAAACCAAACTCAATAAACTAGGAATAAATAAAAGGGAACTTCCTCAACCCGATAACGGATATCTATGAAAACCCCATAGCAAGCAGCATAGGTAATAGACCTATGCTATTTTCCCTTAAGATCAGGAACAAAATAAGGATGTCTGTTCTCACTAGTGCTAGTGTTCAGGGTTTAGTGTTGGGGGTTTAGTCAGCGCTATTTGGCAAGGAAAAAAAAAAGTGTCATCCAGATTGGAAAGGGAGAAGTAAAAATCTTTGTTTGCATAGGACGCAAAAGTATATGTGGAATTACAGAGAATCCAAGTTAAAGAACTATTAGAGGAGAAGTGTCAGGGAAATGGAAAACTAGACAGCACAAAGGGCCCATCTCTTCAAAAAAAACATCAAAAAATCAAGCAAAAATTGTCTGATTCAACTCTCATGATTCTGGGAAATTGTCAAAGGTTCCCAGAAACCCAGCACATGATGAATCAAGAGACGATTTAGAGCAGTAAGAAAGCGTTGTGGCACTTTTATATTTGTGGCACTTTTGTTTTTGTGTCATTTTTTTATTTGTCTTTGTCACATTCTGTCCCTGCCTTATACACAATGTATAAAAATGTAATCTGTGACAATAACAACATAATAACAGCATAGGGGAGAGAACTATTTAGAAGCAGAGTTTTTGCATGCTGCTGAAGTTAAATTGATATCAACTCAAACCAAACTGTTATCAATTAGGAGGTTGGTTGTAATCCCCACAGTAACTGCTCAGCAAATAATTACAAAATAAAGAGATGGGATCACCAATCAAAAATCTTTCAGTCAAAAAATGTCCCAGACCAGAGGGGAGGAGCCAAGATGGCGGAATAGCATGGAAGTTTTTTGTGTGTCTCGTGTCCACGAAATCCAGCCAGACCAACACTAAACCATCCTACATGCCTGGAAAACTGATCTGAGGATTAACACAACAATCTGCGCAACCTGAACCACAGAATTCAGCAGGTAGGCGGTGCGGAGAGGTGAACTTGGGGAGCGAGAAGCCGCGAAAGATAGGGAACCACTTTTGTGGGTGGAGAGAGGACGGAGACTGGGGAGAGGGAGAGGATACGGGACAAGCACCCCTCCCCAAAAGCAGCTGGAGAGAAAGTGGAAAATTGGAAACAGCCGCAGGGACTGAACTAAAAAGGGAGAAAGGAGAAAGGAGAGGGTTTAAATTCCATTAAGACTGTAAACAAGGCGGGCTCAGAGACCGCAACTCCGCAGCTCCCTACCTGGCGGTGCTCTGGTGGGAAGGGCGAATCCCCAGGAGCAGAGTGGGGTCCGGGAGGTGCTCGGGCCACACGGGGAGGAGCGGCTCCACTGCTGGAAGGACATTTGGCGGAGACTGTGGAAGCCACCTGGTCCCAGCAGACCCCGGAAAACGGCCACAGTCGCTGGTGCTGGAACAAGGTCGTCGAGGGTGAAGCCCGCTGCCAGGCGTGTGTTGTGATTTTCCATAATCCCTGAGACGCTGCTGCTACACCATCTCGTGACCTTTTTCTGGGGCGGGCTGGCACCTGGCCTCAGTCGCGGGGCTCCGGCAGCAGCAGGGTCCAGTGGGCGTTCCTGGGTGCAGCCGACATTCGGCCGTTGCTCATTCGGCCAGTGCTCGGAAAGACCCTCCCGCAGAGGGGCCGAATGGGTCAAGGCCGCAGTCCTTCAGAAGTAAGGGGCCGGGGAAGACAGCCGCATTTGAGACAAAACTCGGGAGAAAGGTACTGCCTGGGGCTTGGTCACAGACAGTGAAAGAGCAGGGAGTGGATGGAAGCTGAAGACAGAGGACAGGTGCGCAATTGCTGATCGGGGAAAACAGACAGGGTAGCCATTTTCATGCTCCCGCGCACGCGCATACTTAGGAGTGCCACAACAATCCACCCCAGGAGGCTAGCGGCGCCATCTAGTGGAGAACGGAGCCGTCACACCGAGCCCCGCCCGACTGGACCCACCTCGCTCTTCAAGAACACAAGTCTCACTGCCGGCTTAGTTTATGGCCTATGAAGCACTACTGACTTCTAGGGGAAAACGAAGTAATTTCAGTCCTACTTCAATCTGTCAGCAGGTCCATCTATTCAATTTTCTTTTTTTTTTTCTCTTTTACACTACTTTTTCTTGAATACAGAAAGAGAAAAAAATTCATTTTTATTTTGTTTTTATTAAAAATATTTTTCTTTAATTTTTTTCTACTATATTCTTCACTTTCATGTAAGTTTTTTCAAATTCTATTTTACTCCCATCATCTCATTTTAGTCTACTTCAGTGTATTCATTTTTTCAAATTCTCAAACGACTTCCTTTTTTTTTTACCTTCTTTTTCTCTAATCTATCAAACCACTTTCAACACCAAGACCAAAACACAACTAGGATCTAGCATCATCTATTTGATTTGTGTGTGTTTGTGTGTTTAATTATTAATTAAAATTATTAATGTTTTTTAATTTTAATATTTTTACTTCAATTTTTCTACCTCATTGATTCCTTTTCTCCCTTCAAAATGACAAAATGAAGGAATTCACCACAAAAGAAAGAGCACAAAGAAACGACAGCCAGGGATTTGACCAACACAGATACAAGCAAGATGTCTGAATCTAGAATTCTGATTCAGAAAATCTGAAACCAGAATTTAGAATCACGATAATAAGAATACTAGCTGGAGTCGAAAATAGATTAGAATCCCTTCCTGCAGAGATCAAAGAAGGAAAAAAAATAGCCAGAATGAAATTAAAAATGCTATAACTGAGCTGCAATCATGGATGGATGCAGCGGTGGCAAGGATGGATGAGGCAGAACAGAGAATCAGCGATATAGAGGACAAATTATAGAGAAGAATGAAGCAGAAAAAAAAAGAGGGAGATTAAGGCAAAAGAGCACAATTTAAGAATTAGAGAAATCAGTGACTCACTAAAAAGGAACATCAGAATCACAGGGGTCCCAGAAGAGGAAGAGAGAGAAATAGGAGTAGAAGGGTTATGTGAGCAAATCATAGCAGAAAACTTTCCTAACCTGGGAAAGACACAGACATCAAAATCCAGGAAGCACAAAGGATCCCCATTAGATTCAACAAAAACCGACCATCAACAAGGCATATCATACTCAAATTCACAAAATACTCAAGCAAGGAAAGAATCATGAAAGCAGCAAGGGAAAAAAAAGTCCCTAACCTACAAGGGAAGACAGATCAGTTTTGCAGCAGAACTATCCACAGAAACTTGGCAGGCCAGAAAGGAGTGGCTGAATCAGAAATATATGTGCTGAATCAGAAAAATATGCAGCCAAGAATTCTTTATCCAGCAAGGCTGTCATTCAAAATAGAAGGAGAGATTAAAAAGTTTCCCAGACAAACAAAAATTAAAGGAGTTTGTGACCACTAAACCAGCCCTGCAAGAAATTTTAAGGGGGACTCTCTGAGGGGAGAAAAGATGAAAAAGTATATATAAATAAATAAGTACCAAAAGCAACAAAGATTAGAAAGGACCAGAGAACACCACCAGAAACTCCACCTCCAAAGCATCATAATGGCAATAAATTCCTCTTACAGTACTCACTCTAAATGTCAATGGACTCAATGCTCCAATCAAAAGACATAGGGTAACAGAATGGATAAGAAAACAAGATCCATCTATATGCTGTTTACAATAGATCCACTTTAGACCTAAAAACACCTTCAGATTGAAAATAAAGGGATGGAGAACCATCTGTCATGCTAATGGTCAACAAAAGAAAGCCAGAGTAGCCATACTTATATCAGACAATTTACACTTTGAAATGAAGACTGTATCAAGAGATGCAGAAGGGCATTATGTCATAATCAAGGGGTCTATCGACCAAGAAGACCTAACAATGGTAAACATTTATGTGCCAAATGTGAAGCACCCAAATATACAAATCAATTAATCACAAACATAAAGAAACTCATCGATAGTAATACCATAATAGTAGGAGACTTCAACACCCCACTCACAGCAATGGACAGATCATCTGATCAAAAAATCCAACAAGGAAACAATGGCTTTGAATGACACACTGGGTCAGATGGACTTAACAGATATATTCAGAACATTTCATCCTAAAGCAGCAGAATATACATTCTGCTCCACTGTACATGGAACGTTCTCCAGAATAGACCATATACTGGGACACAAAGAAGCGCTCAACAAGTACAAAAAGATCGAGATCATACTGTGCATATTTTCAGACCACAACACTATGAAACTCGAAATCAACCACAAGAAAAAATTTGGAAAGGTAAAAAATACTTGGAGACTGAAGAACATCCTACTAAAGAATGAATGGGCTAACCAAGCAGTTAAAGAGGAAATTAAAAAGTATATGGAAGCCAATGAAAATGATAACACCACAACCCAAAACCTCTGGGACACAGCAAAGGCAGTCATAAGAGGAGAGTATATAGCAATCCAGGCCTTCCTAAAGAAGGAAGAAAGATCTCAGATACACAACCTAAACTTACGCCTTAAGGAGCTGGAAAAAGAACAGCAAATAAAACCCAAACCAGCAGAAGACAGGAAATAATAAAGATTAGAGCAGAAATTAATGCTATCGAAACCAAAAAAACAAAAAAACCAAAAAACAGTAGAACAGATCAATGAAACCAGAAGCTGGTTCTTTGAAGGAATTAACAAAATTGATAAATCACTAGCCAGTTTGATCAAAAAGAAAAAGAAAAGGACCCAAATAAATAAAATCAAGAATGAAAGAGGAGAGATCACAACCAATACACCAGAAATAAAAACAATAATAAGAGAATATTATGAGCAATTATATGCCAATAAAATGGGCAATCTGGAAGAAATGGACAAATTCCTAGAAACATATACACGACCAAAACTGAAACAGAAAGAAATAGAAAATTTGAACAGACCCATAACCAGTAAGGAAATCGAATTAGTAATCAAAAATCTGCCAAAAAACAAGAGTGCAGAGCCAGATGGCTTTCCAGGGTAATTCTACCAAACATTTAAGGAAGAGTTAACACCTATTCTCTTGAAAGTGTTCCAAAAAATAGAAATGGAAGGAAAACTTCCAAACTCTTTCTAGGAAGCCAGCATTACCTTGATTCCAAAACCAGACAGAGACCCCACTAAAAAGGAGAACTATAGACCAGTTTCCCTGAGGAACATGGATGCAAAAATCCTCAATAAGATATTAGCCAACCGGATGCAACAATACATTAAAAAAGTTATTCATCATGACCAAGCGGGATTTATACCTGGGATGCAGGGCTGGTTCAATATCCGCAAAACAATTAACATGATTCGTCACATCAATAAAAGAAAGGACAAGAACCATATGATCCTCTCAATAGATGCAAAGAAAGCATTTGACAAAATACAGCACCCTTTCTTGATAAAAACCGTTAAGAAAGTAGAGATAGAAGGAGCATACCTCGAGATCATAAAAGCCATATGTGAATGACCCAATGCTAATATCATCCTCAATGGGGAAAAACTGAGAGCTTTCCCCCTAAGGTCAGGAACACAACAGGGATGTCCACTCTCTCCACTGTTATTCAACATAGTATTGGAAGTCTTAGCCTCTGCAATCAGACAACACAAAGAAATAAAAGGCATCCAAATTGGCCAGGAGGAGGTCAAACTTTCACTCTTCGCAGATGACATGACACTCTATATGGAAAACCCAAAAGATTCCACCAAAAAACTGCTAGAACTGATTCATGAATTCAGCAAAGTTCCAGGATATAAAATCAATGCACAGAAATCGGTTGCATTCCTATACACCAACAATGAAGTGACAGAAAGAGAAATCAAGGAATTGATCCCATTTACAGTGATTGATCCCATTTACACAAAAAAACATAAAATACCTAGGAATAAATCTAACTGAAGAGGTGAAAAATCTATCCACTGAAAACTACAGAAAGCTTATGAAAGAAATTGAAGAAGACACAAAAAAATGGAAAAAGATTTCATGCTCCTGGATAGGAAGAACAAATATTGTTCCAATGTCAATACTACCCAAAGCAATCTACATATTCAATGCAATCCCTATCAAAGTAACACCAGCATTCTTCACAGAGCTAGAACAAATAATCCTAAAATTTGTATGGAAGCAGAAAAGACCCCGAATGGCCAAAGCAATCTTGAAAAAGAAAACCAAAGCAGGAGGCATCACAATTTCAGACTTCAAGGTATACTACAAAGTTGTAATCATCAAGACAGTATGGTACTGGCACAAGAACAGACACTCAGATCAATGGAACAGAATAGAAACCCCAGAAATGGGCCCACAAACGTATGGCCAACTAATCTTTGGCAAAGCGGGAAAGAATATCCAATGGAATAGAGACAGTCTCTTCAGCAAGCGGTGCTGGGAAAACTGGACAGCAACATGCAGAAGAATGAACCTGGACCACTTTTTTACACCATACACAAAAATAAACTCAAGATGGATGAAAGACCTCAATGTAAGATAGGAAGCCATCAAAATCCTTGAGGAGAAAGCAGGCAAAAACCTCTTTTTTGGCCACAGCAACTTCTTACTCAACAAGTCTCCAGAGGCAAGAGAAACAAAAGCAAAAATGAACTCCTGGGACCTCATCAAAATAAGCAGCTTCTGCACAGCGAAGAAAACAATCAGCAAAACTAAAAGGCAACTGACAGAATGGGAGAAGATATTTGCAAATGACATATCAGATAAAGGGTTAGTATCCAAAATCTATAAGAACTTATCAAACTCAACACCCAAAAAACAAAGAATCCAGTGAAGAAATGGGCAAAAGACATGAATAGACACTTCTCCAAAGAAGACATCCAGATTGGCCAACCAACACATGAAAAAATGCTCGACATCGCTCATCATCAGGGAAATACAAATCAAAACCACAATAAGATAACCACCTGACACCCGTCAGAATGGCTAACATTAACAATTCAGGCAACAACAGATGTTGGCGAGGATGCGGAGAAAGAGGATCTCTTTTGCATTGTTGATGGGAATGCAAGCTGGTGCAGCCACTCTGGAAAACAGTATGGAGAGGTTCCTCAAATAACTAAAAAGAGAACTGCCCTACAACTCAGCAATTACACTACTAGGCATTTATCCACGGGATACAGGTGTGCTGTTTTGAAGGGACACATGCACCCCCATGTTTATAGGAGGACTATCAACAATAGCCAAAGGATGGAAAGAGCCCAAATGTCCATTGATGGGTGAATGGATAAAGAAGATGTGGTATACACACACACACACACACACACACACACACACACACACACACAATGGAGTATTACTCAGCAATCAAAAAGAATGAAATCTTACCATTTGCCACTACGTGGATGGAACTGGAGGGTATTATGCTAGGTGAAATTAGTCAGAGAAAGACAAAGATCATATGACTTCACTCATAGGAGGACTTTAAGAGACAAAACAGAGGAACATAAAGGAAGGGAAACAAAAATAATATAAAAACAGGGAGGGGGACAAAACAGAAGAGACTCATAAATATGGAGAATAAACTGAGGGTTACTGGAGGGGTTGTGGCAGGGGGGATGGGCTAAATGGGTAAGGGGCATTAAGGAATCTACTCCTGAAATCATTGTGGCACAATATGCTAACTAATTGGGATGTAAGTTTTTAAAAATTAAAATTAAAATTAAAAAATGTCCCAGACCAAATGGCTTTACTGGTAAATTCTATCAACCATTTAAATAAGAATTAACACCAATGCACCGATCCTTCTTAAATTTTTCCAAAAACCAACAAATAAGCAAAACTAAAAGGGGCAGGAACAGCTTCTAACTGATGCTACAAGACAGTATTACCCTCATACCAAAGCCAAAGATAACACAAGAAAATTATAGATCAATATGCCTTATGAGATTCAAAAATCCTCAAAAAATGCTATAAGCTGAATCCAATATCATAGCAAAATGATTATACAACATGACCAAATGGGATTTTTCCCCAGAAATTCAAAGATGATTCAACATAAAATCTATGTAATATACCACATAATTAACAGATGAAGAAAAAATTGATCATTTAAACTGATGGAGAAAAAAGCATTTGATAAAATCCAGTACCCTTTCATTAAAAAAAAAAAAAACCCTCAGGAAACGAGGAATAGAGAAGATTTCCTCTATTTATGAATAACCAACAGCCAAGATAATGCTCAATGGTAAAATATTGAAAGCTTTTGCACTAAAATCAGGAATAAGACAAGGACACCTACATTTTTTAAAAATGTTTATTTATTTTGAGAGAGGGACTGAGTGAGAGAGAGCAGGGGAGTCAGAGAGAGGAAGAGAGAGAACCTCAGGCAGGCTCTGCACTGTCAGCACAGAGCCCAATGTGGGGCTCCATCCCATGAACCATGAGATCATGACCTGAGCTGAAATCAAGGGTTGGATGCTTAACCGACTGAGCCACTTAGGCACCCCAAGGACACCTACGTTTATCACTTCCATTCACATTGTACTAGAGGTCATAGCCAGAAAAATCAAGCAAGAAAAAGAAATAAAAGCCATCCAAGTTGGAAAGGAAAAAATTAAACTATTTTTATTCACAGATGATATGAACCTTTATGTAAAAATCCCAAGTGAATTCATGCCAAAACAAAAACAAAAACAAACAACCAAAAATACTACTCGAGGGGTACCTGGGTGGCTCAGTAGGTTAAGCGTCTGAGTTCCGCTCAGGTCATGATCTCACGGTTCGTGAGTTCAAGCCCCATGTCAGGCTCTGTGCTGACAGCTTGGAGCCTGGAGACTGCTTCAGATTCTGTGTCTCCTTCTCTCTCTGCCCTTCCCCAACTTATGCTCTGTCTCTCTATGTCTCTCAAAAATAAGTAAATAAATAAATAAATAAATAAATGTAAAAAAAGAAATTAAAAAAATACTACTCAAACTAATAAATGAATTTGGCAAAGTGGCAGGATATAAAATCAACACACAAAAATCATTTACATTTCTATATACTGAGCATGAACAATACAAAAATGAAATTAAGAGAATAATTCCATTTATAAGAGCATGAAAAAGAGTAAAATACTTAAGAATAAACCTAACCTGGGTGCCTGGGTGCCTCAGTCGGTTAAGCCTCCAACTTCTCAGGTCAAGATCTCGTGGTTTGTGAGTTCGAGCCCCACGTCAGGCTCTGTGCTGACAGCTCAGAGCCTGGAGCCTGCTTCCGATTCTGTGTCTCCTCCTCTCTCTGCCCCTCCCCTGCTCATGCTTTGTCTCTCTCTGTCTCTCAATAATACTAAATACACATTAAAACAATTTTAAAAAAAGAAAGTCCGGAATTAAATATATATTATATCCAAAAATTATGTATAATTTATAATATGTAAAAATGTATATATATAAAATATAAATATATAACCAGTCAATTGCATTTATATAAATATACAGAATATGTACATCCATAGAAATGGAAGGCTGACTGGCGGTTGCCAGGTGCCGTGGGTAGATGGGAATTGGATATGACTCCTTATGAGATACAGTGAATAAAAATATTTTGGAACTAGACACAGGTAGTAGTCACACAACACTGTGATGTACTAACTGCCATTAAATTGTACACTTTTAAATTTTTATGTGAATTTCAGCTTGATAAAAAACTACTAGAACAAATAAATAAGTTCATCAAGGTTGCAACATTCAAGATTCAAGATATAAAAAATCGGTTGCATCCACCTATAATGAACAATCCAAAAATCAACTTAAGAAAACAATTATATTTGCTGCAGTATAGAAATTATAAAATACTTAAGAGTAAATCTAACAAAAGGAGTATAAAACTGATACGTTGAAAATTACAAAATTTTATAGAAAAAATTAAAGTAAATCTAGGTAAATGGAAGGACAACCATGATCATGAATCAGATAACTTAATACTGTTACGATGGCAATACTCCCCAAAATGATCTAAAAATTTCACACAATCTCTATCAAAATCCCAGCTGGCTTGTGAAAAGTGGCAAGCTGATCTTAAAATTCCTATACAAATTCAGAGGACCCAGAATAGCCAAATAAATCTTGAAGAACAACAAAGTTAGAGGACTCATACTTCCTAAATTCAAACCTTACTACAGAGTTGCAGTAATCAGAACAGTGTGAAACCAGAATAAGAATAGACATAAAAACCAATGGAATGGAATTATGAGTCTGGGAATAAATCTTCACATTTACAATCAATTGATAATTGACAGGGCAAGACAATTCAATGAGAAAAGTCTTTTCAACAAATGGTGCTGGGACCATGGGATATCGATATGCAAAACAATAAGGTTGAAACTCTACCTCACACCATATAGAAAAATTAATTGAAATGGATAAAAGACCTAAATGTGAGAACTAAAACCATAAAAGCTCTAAGAAGAAAACAATGATGTAAATCTCATGCTTTTGAAATGGATAATTGTTTATTGTATACAACACCAAAAGCATAAGATACAAAAGCAAAAATTAATAAAGTTGGTATCATCAGAATTAAAAGATTTTATGCTATAAATGAAACCATTTAGATATGAAATGGTGACCCATAGAATAGGAGGAAATATTTTCAGTTCATTTATCTGAGAAGGGACTTATCTCCAGAATGTAGAGAGGAATCTTACAAGTCAATTAAAAAAAAAAGTCCAGTTAAAAATAGACAAAGGAACTGAATAGACATTTCTCCAAAGAAAATATACAAATGGCCAATATGCACGTAAAAAGATATCCAACACCATTGGCCACCAGTGTAACTCAAAACTACAGTGAGGTACCCTTCACACTCGTTAGCGTGGGTAAAAAAAAAAAAAAAAAAAAAAAAAAAAGATAATAAGTATTGGTGAAGATGTGGAGAAACTGGAATCATTGCACACTCGTAGAAAATGTGAATTGATGCAGCCGGGGTGGATGCAGCCAGTGGAAAGCCATTGGTCAGAAGGCTTGATATAGTTACCCTTTAACTTGTTACCCTAAGCCAAGTCCTAGCTATATCCCCAAGAGAATTGGAAACATATGTCCACACGAAAACTTGAATCAACCAGAGCGAGTATCAACCAAGTGATGAGTGGATAAGTGAGATGTTGTGTGTCTGTATCACGGAAATGAAGTCCTCGCCCAGGGCTGCAACTGCAGTTCAAGTAATTTCAACATAGGTGAAGCTCGAAAACATTGTGCTCCGGCAAAAAAAAGCCAGACCGGAAGGCTCGTTATGCGGTTGTGAATGTGAATTACGCGTTAGTGATGTGGGTGAGTTGAGTAACTTTTCTAAGAAGCTCCAGTGTCCCAGATTCTTAGTTGTATACAGGGGAATGCAGACATACTATCCACATGCCGTCATAGGAGCCTATGACATCAGTCACGTATGTGATTGGAACAATTTTCAAAGAACACATAGGTTATGTTTTGAATGATTTGTACAACGAAAACCGACATCAGAGCGGAGCTACATATTCTCGTCTTGGAAACCGAAGATAAATCTTGGATAAATTGGAAACCAGCTAAGACCTCTTCCATAATATTGAAATCCCTGTTAAGTACAGGCAAGAGGGAACTGCGTCAATTTCAGGTGGCTGCGTCACTTGTCCCTTTAAGACATTTAAGTGTCCCCAAGAAAGAGCTTTTCTTGAAGAGAATCAAATTGTTGAGAAATAATATTTTCTTTAGTAGCCCATACCATAAAACTGAAAATTTCCTTCACAATCAACTTTGTGAGCCTCTATCAAGAGGTAGAGATCTCTGCACGTGTGCTCTGGTTCCACCTTTGGACTTTACCAGATTCTAGCCCTTCCCACTGATTCCTGGGTTTGAGACCGTAGAAATTGGTGGTAGCTAATATTTGAAGAGTGTTTGCCAGTTTAAACCGCATGTTTATGTCTCTTGGCTCACATGATCCTCTGACATAAGCATTGTTACAACTCTAATTCACACGCGTGGAAACTGATGCCCTGGCTGGCTAAGTGTCTTGCCCACAGCTTGTGAGTATGGATCCCAGATCCATGGTTAAAACCCCAAAGTCTGCATTCCCTTCACAGTGGCCACACAGACTGGAATTCTGAACCTCCTGACCAGATGTCCCAGTTTCATTTTCAGTGCCCTCGGTCACGCTTCCATTGCCACTACCCATACTCTGTGAGCCCAAGCCCATGTAGACACAGGGTGAAAACGCCGTAAGATAAAGATCTAGTACTCATATGAGGGCAGTGGCAAAATGCCCTCTGCTTCAATTACACAAATTTCGTCCTGGAAAAGAACACGGCTGGAAAAGACAATGTAGTCGTTGCTAAATGGCTAAGGTATAAATTGTCTTTATGAGCGTACAAATGGGAAGCCTTGAAGCATTGTTCTGCCTCTGGCAAGAACCCTGTGGCTTTATTATTATTCTGTGCTGGTTCCTTTGCTCTTCATAACATCAAGTTCTCCTAGATGGGCATATTCTATTTTGGAGGCAATGAAATGCTGAAGCCGAAGCAACCCTGAACGCGTCCTCCGTTCTGGAACACCACCGAGGCAACACAAACCATTAGGATCTGCTCCCCAGACAGGCTGCGAGTCAGTACCGGGCCAGGTCACAATGGGCATCCTGTCATCCGTGGCTTCATAGTGCCCTGTTTGTGGCCACACCGATATTAACCCTTGGTTACACTGTTCCTGTCTCATCTTTGCTGTGGCTCTATTTGAGAGGTGAGATAAACACTAGATGAGGAGTCAGGAAATTCCGTGGCAGAACCCCTGCATAGCCTCCCTGCCACGCGGTCCAGACCCCATCGAGATGATCTTACTGTTTTTTTTTAATGTTTATTTGTTTTTGAGAGAGAGACAAAGTGTGAGTGGGAGAGGGGCAGAGAGAGAGGGAGACACAGAATCTGTCAGCACAGAGCCCAATGCAGGGCTCGAACTCACGAACTATGAATTCATGCCCTGAGCCGAAACCAGAAGCCTAACTGACTGAGCCACCCAGGCGCCCCTTTCACTGCTTTTTTTTAATTTCAGAGGAACATCAAGTCAGCAAGTATATATCCAAATATTAAAGGCAACTAAAAATTGTATTTTTATTGGAAATGACAATATTAATGACGGCACCTTGAAGACAGGGGTCCCTTGTGAGAAAAATCCCGGAATAAACAAACAAACTTGAGCGAGTCTGAAGGATGATCACGCACCTAAATACTTAATGCATAAATGTGCCTTATTTTATGCCTGGTATTATTAGGCTGATATTGAACATGCTTGACGTTCCATCAGATTGAAGACTGTGTGTCGAAATTCTGGCTCTGAGTATATTCATTGCAAAGGGCTTTCAGGACAATTAGCTGATAGCTCCTATGGGGGCAGGCACAGAACCCAGAGCCATTCTCATTAAGCTCTTCCGACCTGAACACACCATGCAGTGAGACCCTCCCCTCTGTGTTTGTCACGAGAAAATCTGACATACTTAACAGATCAGGGGAACAGCCATGCCAAATTGACACGCCAGCTGTGAAAACCTTCGGGGTTGAATTATTATTATGACTCTGGTAGCGCTCTCTCTCTCGTTTTTTTTTTTTGTTTGTTTGTTTGTTTGTTTTTTCATGGCTTTGAATCATCACCGGCTTTCGTGGAGGGTCCCGTGCCAGCAGTTAATTACAAAGTTCCAGCCCTGAGTATGTGCCCGCTATTGAGATACACCCGCTATTGAGATACACCAGCCAGCGAGTGCGGTCTTTAAAATCACTTTTAAATAGGCTACCTGGCCCAACGGGTGCATCTTTCACAGGAGGAGGAAGCTGAAATTGGCAGGTGGGCCTGAAGGTTAATGTTCGCTGTGTGTTTCATCATCCCTACCAGTTTCAACACTTAACAACTGATAAAGAGGTTTTCTTTCCATGCTTACACAGAAGAACAACAAGATATTCTTAGACACAGGCTGGTAAACCTTCAAGGGGAGTCCCCCCCGCCCTTGCTCCTTTTCTTTATTGCCAGGACAAATGGATCAGAGCCTAATCTGCTTACGACCGCAGTCCTTGCCCAGCGGTTTTGATGTGATCAGAGGATTATCCTCGGGATCCTCACACAAATAGACGTTCATTTCGTTTTTAGCATGTTAACCCACGTGGCAGACATTTTTGCCCAAAGGCATTTCTGGAGTCTCGGTGTATTACCTCCTTGGGATTATACGTCTGGAACATATAGCAGCCAGTTTGGAATTATGGTGATAATCTCTTGCATGCTCACAAAAAAGTAAAACAATGCATTGAAGTGGGGGCAGTTCTCAGCTTGATTTTCGCACCAAACGAACTCCGGCTCTCTCCCAGCTAGAAATAATGTTCCAGCGAACAGATCATCCAATAAGAATACACAAGTGGTATGTTTTCTCATCGCACATAAAACCTTCAATGCTGAGACTTAGCAGCTAAAATAATTTGAAAACCGAGCACCTTGTGTGATAGTACGTGTCATTAGCATAATTGTGAAAGAGCAAGTCAAATCATGCTAAGCGCTTTATCGCTGAAAAGGATCAAACTCCTGCCTGCGTGGAACATGATGCTGGGTTCCTGTGTAATTCCTGTCCTCCAAAAATAGGGAAGTGGGGGCAAAACACAAACATAGGAAATAAGACAATGCAAATGATTTACTTGTTTACTTGATGGCAATGGCTTTCCCATTCTGGACGTCCCTGATGTGTAGACCCACCATGTTTAAGGTCCCTTTATTTCCATTTATTGGCAATGCTGCCTCACAGCCCTGCTGCTCTCAGAAGACAGGCTTTCAGGACCAACACCAGTGCACGAACACTCTGATCACAGCAAACTACAAAGGTCACCTCGGGGCTCCAGCTTTGGCAAGTTCAACGTGAGTTCCCAACTTTCTATTTTTTTTTTTTTAAAGCACATGGCCGTCGATAGATGCGCATTTGCTCCAAGAAGTATAAAGATACATAAAACATCTGTTTTCAAGCGGGTTTAATCATTCTCCGGGAAAACACCTAAAGAGAAAATGATGGTACTGAGATGCTCTGCCTCTAGTGCTATTCCAGGATGATCTAGTACAATGCTTTCTGATTGAAATGGAACGTGTGCCACATGCACACTTTTATCATTTTCTAGTCCCTTCATTTCAAAGGTAAAAGAACGGAAAATTAATTGTAACGATACATCTTATTTAACATTACTCTAAAATGTAATCATTCAACTCGTAGCCACTATAAGCACATTAATGAGTGCTTTTACGTTTTTTTTTTCTTTCCAAGTGTTTGAAAGCTGCGGTGTATTTTACAATTACAGCACAGGTTGACCTTAACCAACTACATTTCAAGTGGTTAATAGTCACATGTGATTATTTCATTGTGCAGTGGAGATCTAGGTTGCAAAACGTACGTTTTGGACCTCGTGTGATACATGTGCTGAATCTCATCATGTGTACTTTATACATTATTCATCGCGGTGTTACATTTTTATTTTTTACTACATTTGTTTAATGCTTTGCTTCCTCGTGGTTTTATTTCCTTGTTTGCAAGGTTATCAAGCAGTGCCTTTATAAGAAGTGACAGGGTCTAATTGAAACAGGCCCTCTTACATAAAGGGGGTGACTTCAGGACAGCTAAAGATGCTGTTTGCTTGGGGGTGTAATAAACACATCAAAGTATGAATTAAGATTTGTGGGAAAAGCCCAATGTCCATCGACTGACGAATGGATAAAGGAGATGTGGTGTATATACAAAGGAATACTACTTCGCGATGAGAAAGAATGAAATCTTGCCACTTGCCACAATGTGGATGGAACTGGAGGGTATTATGCTACGCAAAATAAGTCAGTCAGAGAAAGACAAATATCACGTGATTTCACTCATATGTGGAATTTGAGAAACACAAAATTAGGGGAAGGGAAGGAAAATAAGGTAAAAATGGAGAGGGAAGCAAACCATGAAAGACTCTTAATTTTTTTTAATGTTTATTTATTTTGGAGAGAGAGAGACAGAGTGTGAGCTGGGGAGGGGTGAGAGAGAGGGAGACACAGAATCCGAAGCAGGCTCCAGGCTCCGAGCTGTCAGCACAGAGCCGGATGCAGGCGAACTCATGAACCGCGAGATCATGACCTGAGCCGAAGTCAGACGCTTAACGGACTGAGCCACCCAGGCGCCCCAGAGACTCTTAAATACAGAGAACAAACTGAGGGTTACTGGAGGGGTGTTAGGTGGGGGGGATGGGCTAGGTGGGTGATGGGCATTGGGGAAGACACTTGTAGAGATGAACACTGGGTGTCAGATGTAAGACATGAATCACTGGGTTCTATTCCTGAAGCCAGGACTGCACTGTATGTTAACCAACTTGAATTTTAGAAAAAAAAAAAAAAAAAAACAAAAAAAAAACGAATGAGGTATGAAAACAAATATATGCAGTTCAATCACAAACTTGTGACTAATACAAACCCTGCAGAATAAAACCCTAGGCCCCTACTGTGGTTTTGTGTGCCTTTCAACAATTGAACCCTGCCTTCTGTTCTGGCTTCCTTGCTCTCCAGTGTCCCCAAACTGCCCCATGATCTAGTCATACTGATTTATTTGCAGTAATCATACACAAGCCTATAAGACAGGTGTTTTTACCACTATGTTACAGGTAACGAATATCAAGCTTGATGGGGTTAAATGACTTGCCCGAGCTCACATGTGGGCTAAGAGATAAAGCTGGGAAACAAATCTTCTGACGTCTTTGCTGAGCACATCCCCCTCCACAGGAGACAAGAACGCTTAGACTCCGGACTTTTTGGGAAAGGGTGTCCTTAGCTGGTCAAATGACAGCTCGGGTAGCCAGACCAAGCTTGGGAACCGCTAATCATTAGCTCGCTGCTCTCTATGAGACAAGCACAATATTTTATTGCAAGCATTTGACTTGTGTTTTGTGGTAGAATACTGTACACGTTCACCAAATACATAGACGCAAAGAATTATGGTTTTGTTTCCATTTCAAACCGTACTAAGTGTTTAACTTCTGTTATTTCAAAGGCTGATCAGTCTCAGAGCTTGACAAGGTAATTTGAGGGAACGCTACAATTGATGCCTTTAAAACTGCTGTTGTGGCTTTGGGTTTTCCTCCTGTTGTTTCCAAAACCCTGGTATTTTATGTGGGTGAATAAAAAGTTGTTTTCGCTTAGGAAATTGCTGGTGTTAAAGGAACGAGTCTCTTGGTTAGCAAATATTTTAAAGGAAAGATGGTGCAGTGACACATAGAAACCATTTCGTCACTTTTGAGATGACAGTGGCTTTATGATTGTCCAACCCGTTTGCCTTCATGCTTTCTCCTGATTCTTTCGGAGCCTACTTTGTGCAACATGTCAGCACTGATGAGGACTGACATCAGTAAATCAAGATGTAAAAAAATCAAAATGTGTGCATCCTATTTTACCAGGGCCTCCTGGTACTTTGTCATTGTCATCATTGAAGACAATAAAGAATCAGGAAGACGACCAAACTGTGATGTATAACCAACTGGTTCATTTTAAATTTTAAGAAGTGCCTGAATACAGACCACAAAAGCGTCATCAACTCTCTAGTAACCATGGGCGTGAGAAGGCTTGACATTAGAGATGAGATTCACTGGGAATGACAATGTGTGTCTCTGGTGTGGGGCAGGCGAGGCAGGGAGGTACAACCGGCTTTGATGATACGAAGGGCAGGCTCGGGCAGATGTGAGACCTTATCCTGCCCATATAGAGGGTATCATAAGATTAGAGGCACAGTAATCAAGAAGCAGGAAGAAGTTACCACAAGAAGCAAATGGTATCCCTAATGATGGGATCCCTAATCCCAAATGGTATTCTGGGTACAGAGAACATCTCTGAACAAGAAATGCAGAGTTCCTAGTGGGTTACCAGGAGGTTAGGTAAGAGAGAGCAGGGAGCCAGTCATTGTCCTAATGCCCTGTGGTGTAGCAGCCTCTGACTAGCATTCCATCAGTTCGTCAGTTTCAGGTGAGTAGGACTTCATATACCTCCCAGTATCTTCAAAGAGGAAACAAATGAATAAAAGGCAAATTGTTAATTATTAGAACAAGTCTTGTTTGATAAATATGTGCAAATTTATAATTATTGAATACATCCTAAAAATGGGTTTCTAAAATATATCTGGAAATAATTCTGTTTGTAAAAGCAACAACAAACAGAATGTTTAAGAATTAAAATGATGTGCTGGGGCACCCGGGTGGCTCAGTCGGTTAAGCGTCTGACTTCGGCTCAGGTCATGATCTCACCATTTGTGGTTCAAGCCCCAAGTCGGGCTCTGTGCTGACAGCTCAGAGCCAGGAGCCTGCTTCGGATTCTGTGTCTCCCTCTCTCTCTGGCCCTCCCCTGCTCATGCTCTGTCTCACTCTCTCTCTCAAAAATAAATAAACATTAAAAAAAATTTTTTTTAAACAATTAAAATGATGTGCTGGGACACCTGGGTGGCTAAGTCAGGTCAGCGTCTGACTCTTGGTTTCTGCCTAGGTAATGATCTCGCAGTTCGTGGGTTCGAGCCCCGTATCCAGCTATGCTCTGATAGCACACAGCCTGCTTGGGATTCTGTCTCCCTCACTCTCTGCCCCTCCCCTGTTCCCTCTCTCTCTCTCTCTCTCAAAAATAAATAAATAAACATTGAAAAAAAAATGATGTGGAAACTCAAAACAGAAAATATCAAAGAAGAAATATTTGACAAAATAGATGAACATACCACTTCTCCACTATATAAGTCAGCATTCTAAAATTACTGGTAATCTAGGGGCGCCTGGGTGGCGCAGTCGGTTAAGCGTCCGACTTCAGCCAGGTCACGATCTCGCGGTCCGTGAGTTCGAGCCCCGTGTCAGGCTCTGGGCTGATGGCTTGGAGCCTGGAGCCTGTTTCCGATTCTGTGTCTCCCTCTCTCTCTGCCCCTCCCCCGTTCATGCTCTGTCTCTCTCTGTCCCAAAAATAAATAAAAAACGTTGAAAAAAAAATTTTTAATTACTGGTAATCTAAATTAATTTAAAAGCTTAATGAAATTGCAACCAAAATCCAACCATGATTTTTTTTAAGACTCAGACAGTAGCAAGTGTCTGACCCAAGCATGGCCAGTCATGGGCTGAATGAATTATTCAAATGATTTTATTGAAGATTTGAATGAACAGATGCACATAGTAAGCCAGACGGTGGTGCAGGCAAGTCCAGTTGGAGAAGAAAGTTATTACTTTCTGCAACAAATCTCCTCTGCTGGGAGCAGAGTACCAATGGAATAGAGCCTCAGAGAAGATCCTGACATTCTTATTCCTGTTCCTATTTTTTGAGATTCTTTATGAAATTGCTTATTGTTTTCTTTTGATAGAAGTCCTCTTACTTGAGCTACTTTGACTGAGTTTTCATCATTTGATCAAACTAATCCCTTAGCTAGGTGATTATTTCTGGGTAACGACATTGTACTTTTTTGTTCATTATGCTTTTACAATTTTTCTATTTGTCCAGTATTGCCTTTATAATCAGGATTTAAAAAGAGGTCTCCAGTGGACCTAGAGGGAACTATGCTAAGTGAAATGAGTCAGACAGAGAAAGACAAATACCATACGATTTCTCTCGGGTGTAGAATCTCAAAACAGAACAACCGAGCAAACACAAAAGCAGAAACAGACCCACAAATGCAAAGAGCAAACTGGTGGCTGCCAGACAGGAGGAGTGTGCAGGGATGGGGAAATGGGTGAAGGGGGGGTGGGAGGTACAGGCTTCCAGTTACGGAATGAATAAGCGCCAGAGGGAAGTCACAGCATGGGGAGTACAACCAATGGGATGATAATAGTGTCACCTGGTGACAGATGGCAGCTGCACTGGTGATGAGCCTAGCATGATGGATAGAGTTGTTGAATCATGATGTCGTCCACCTGCAACCAATGCGACATTGGTACTTCAGTTAAACTAAAAAGGGCTGTGGAGAGTCATAGTCCTGGAGGAATTGGCTACTGGACGTTCAGGCAGGGCTCTGAAGACGGTTGGCCCCGCCCTATTCTGGGAGCCACCTTTACACGATAGCCATCACCGATTTGCAAATGTGTACTGCGGTTTTGACAAGTGGAAGTGAAATACTTGAGGAAAGGACACCTTCTTTTAGCTCTCACAGTGATGCTGGGTGGACTAGCGACATCTTTGTTAAGCAATTTAGCAAAGAGGGAGTTGGCACAGGGTTCGAGGTGTGGTTTCGGTGCATAAAATTAAGTCAGTCTCGTGAGAAATAGGGTAAAAGCAGAAGAGAGAAAGCAGCCACCAAGGTCAGAGATGGATCATGACTTGTTATATGTCTACAGGAAGTTGGAGCTTGAACTTGGGTGATTTAAGAATATACCAGGCGTATAGGGGCACCCGGGTGACTCAGTCAGTTGAGCGCCAGACTCTTGATTTCGACTCAGGTCATGATCTCAAGGGTCATGGGTTCGAGCCCCACATCAGGCTCCATGGTGGCAGTGCGGAACCGACTTGGGATTCTCTCTCTCCCTCTCTCTCTGGCCCTCCCCTGTTCGTGCTCTCTCTCTCTCAAAATAAAAAAACTTCTTTTTTTTTTTTTTAAAGAATAATACCAGTACTACACAAAAGAGCAGCCTGGGAGCAGGGAGAAGGAATATGGAAGTGATATCATTATATGTGGGTAAAAAAATGCACACGTTTACTTACATTGATGTTCGGTAGTTTTTGATTTGTCAACTTTACGTAATATCAAATATTAGCAGATAATTGCCTCCGTTATGTTCCATAGACAGCTGTAGTGATCACAGTTATCAGTGAGACAGCCCTTGAATTTTGGTCCTGTCCCCACATTTAGTGGGTTGGACAAGAAGAATTCCTGGAGAAACGATGATGCAGAAAGCCATTAGAGTTAGGGCATTATATTTAGTATCATTTCATTCTGGAAAAAGCAGAAATAAATTCAAAGAGCTACAAGCTCACTATCTACAAAGGACTGAATGCACCTATTTCAATTAACCAGACAACTGATTAAGTAACCCTGCTTTTAAAGTATTTCCTCCTATCCAAACACTCTCCCAGTCTCCATACTACTATAAACAGGCACCGGCTCACAGCAAGAGTATTACAGTAGCAAATTTATGGCTCCCCTTTTGCCCCTTCCAGTGGATTCTTTAGGCAGCAGCCAGGGTAGTCTTTTTACATATAAATTAGATCCTACCACTCTCTAGTTCACTAACTACCTACTGACTTCCTGTCACACTCCAAATTCCATTTAAGTTTCCAAATCTCTGCACAATCTAAAGCCTCTCCTTCTCCACACTTACCTCTTACATCATTGCATTTTCTTCTCCACCATCTAGCAATACCTCAAGTGTACTTTCCTCTGCCTGGATACTCTTCCCCAGATCTTCTCTGGAATCTCCTTTCATTTTATGAATGTCCATATTCAAACAAAACTCCTTAGCAAGGTCTTGTCTGATCAACCTGTGATAGGCCTCCTGATAAGTCCTCATGTAACTGTTTCTTTTTCTCCATGTGCTACTTGACATTATTTCATACACTTATTTGTTTATTTTGTGTCTCACCTGCTAAAATGTAAACTCCATCCATACAACTCAAGGCCAAAAAATATATGTATACAAACAATCCAACTAAAAGTGGGCAAAAGACGTGAACAGACATTTGTCCAACGAAGACATCCAAACGGACAAGAGACACATGAAAAGATGCTCAACATCACTCATCGTCAGGGAAATACAGATCAAAACCACAATGAGATATCACTTCACACCTGTCAGAGTGGCTAAAATCAACAACACAGGAAACAACAGGTGTTGGCGAGGATGTGGAGAAAAAGGAATCCTTGTGCACTGTTGGTCGGGACGCAAACTGGTGCAGCCACTGTAGAAGAGAGTATGGAGGTTCCTCAAAAAATTAAAATAGAATTGGTGCTTGGTCCAGTAATTCCCCTACTGGGCATTTACCCAAAGAATATAAAAACACTATTTTGAGAAGATATATTCATGCCTATGTTCATTGCAGCATTATTTACAATAGCTGAGTTATGGAAGCAGCCCAAGTGTCCATCCATTGATGAATGGATAAAGAAGATATGATGAATATATATATATATATGAATATATATATGAATATATATATTGATGAATATATATGAATATAATATAATATATGAATATATATATATATAGTATGGATGAATATATATATATATATGGATGAATATTATTCATCCATGAAAAATAATAAAATCTTGCCACGGATGGAACTAGAGTGTATTATGCTGAGTGAAATAAGTCGGTCAGAGAAAGACAAATACCATATGATTTTGCTCGGGTGTGGAATTTAAGAAAAAAGAAATGAACAAAGACAAAAAGGAGATAAGCCAAAAAGAAAAAAAAATACTGTTAACTATAGAAAATAAATTGGTGTTTGCCAATGGGGAGCTGGGTGGGGGGATGGGTGAAATAAGTGAAGGGGATTAAAAAAACATTCACCACGATGAGCACTGAGTAATATCTAGAATTATTAACTCACTGTATTGTACACTTGAAACTAATATAACACTGTATGTTAATAATACTGGAATTGAAAATTTTTTAAATAATATGAATAAATAGTTATAAAATAATAACTTAAAAAAATAAAATGTGAACTCCATGGGAACACTGTTTCCTCACCTCAAAAAAAGTCTTCAACAATGCATTCTTCTAGGGGTGCCTGGGTGGCTCAGTTGGTTAGGTGTCCAAGTCTTGATCTCAGGTCAGGTCTTTATCTCAGGCAATGTGTTCAAGCTCTGCATTGGACTCCATGCTGAGTGCAAAGCCTACTTAAAAAAAAATGCATTCTTCTAGCGCTCCACATTGACTAAACCCAATTGAAGAAGGCAAGAGTGTTCACTGATGTGGTCTGTATAGGCCAAATTTACAGGTAAAGAATAATATGGAGAGGCGGAAGGTGGATCTCAAGGTAAAAATGGAGGGTATCTAGTAGAGTCAACCCTATGTCCCCTGTGTGGTGGTCCTTTAGCCACCACAGTTATCTTTCTGTCCAGTGAAAAGTTTGGGGTTGACTCTACACATGGGACACACCTCAGGGACAGAGCTACACTGTCATCACAGAGTGATATCAATTTGATCATATTTCTCCCTAAAACTTAAAACATTAGCCATCACTAATGTACTTCATGGAAGTGACTGGGATAAGGAGAGGACAGAAGACACAGGTAACATAAACGTGGCCATTATGCCCATTTCTATAGCTGCCCTTGAAGCCTCTGAAGGTAATCAGTGGTGGATGGAACAGGTCAGATATAGTCAACCTGCCAGAAGAGGGCTCTATAGGGGATGATCATTCACTGAGTCTCAGTGTCGGTCTTTCCTGTTTACAAATTGTGTGTTCAACAGTCACAACAACCAGGTAAGTTTTGGTGAGACCACGTCCGTTTTCTCGAGCCTATCCATGTCCTCCACCCCTGGCATCATGCCCACTCTGCACATAGGCCTTCTGACTAGAGAGTTTATCAAAGAGGCTATGGTGTGCACTCACCTGCCATATGAATATTTCCACATCCCAGGACAACTCCCTAAGTTTCATCTGTGTACCCCTCCTTCAGACCACCTTTTCAACAACCATCCAGTCCTGTTTTTTCTTCAGTCCATGTCCGGCCTGCCAGCCCATTAACCAATGCTCATGAATCAGTGTAGATTTGTACTTAAGGCCATCTCTCATTTCACACAATGCTTTTAATCAGCAATAATGGCGTCTCGGATAAACCTGATTGGCTGTGCAAAGCTTCACGCAACATTTTCAATTTGAGGTTGTAGCCGCTGAGATTTCTCTCCGTGGCTGCCTTCAGGGCCACCCCAGAGCGGAGCAGAAGTGCAGCAGACACAGAAGGAGACGAGGCCTGTGCTTTTTCCTCTTCGGTTAATTGGTCATTGGGAAATCCCATGAGGCCAGGGAATTGGGCTGAGAGGGAAAATGGCAGATGATTGGGAACAAGTATCCTGGGAGTCTGAGTTCTTGCCGACACTATTTACTTGTGTTGTTTTATAATGGAATGTTTGGAGTGTGTCAATTTTTCTGAATAAATAGGCTATATAACACCCATTTCACAACAGTTAGTTCTTTCATACATCATGATTAAGCATGCATTATCTACCAGGGACAGTAGTTATCTATGAGATTCTTTTTAGAAGGAGAATAATTCTCGGAATAATTCTCAGTACAAAAGAGAGTGACTTTACTCCAAAGCCCCAGGGACTTGCACTGATTCCCCTTCTGGGTCTTGCAACAGACTCTCAGTTCATGGGGCTTTTGGGGACGTAGGGCCCACAGGGCAGGGCAGTGGGACCTGCTGCTGAGCCTTTAAAATTTTCATTTTTGCTTGGTTGGTTGGTTTTCCCACAGGCTTCACTCAAGATTATCAGAGATAAGTAGGTCAAAGTAGCGTGCCCAAATATGGATGTGTTGCCTCTAAAAGCCAAAAAGGGCCACCAAACGTTGTATTTCTTTATATATTGTATGCAATGCAAGACGTACCACTGTATCTCTCACTGTAGGAGAGATCTCACAAAGACCTCTGAACCCCAGAATCTTCACTGGTATGGCAGGTCCCTGAATCACTTACCCCTTGACACACATAAAACTTGCAAAGGCATACACAGAGATGTCCCGCTTCTTTCTTACTGGGTCTGGTTATTTTAATTTCATCAATTTAATGGGTATTTCTGATGTTCTGTTGGTTATCAATACAATCCAGTTTCCTCCAGACCAACGTTGTCCAATAGAAACACAAAATAAACAGCAAGTGCTAGGTACACTTGATACTTAATATTTTCTAGTACCCCCCCCCTTAAAGAGTAAACATACACAGATGAAATTTGTTTAATATTTTATTCAGCCCAGTGCATCAACATGTTATTCCAAAATGTGACCAATATAAAAAATATTAATAACGTTTAAAATTTTTTCATGCTCAGTCTTGGAAATCTGGTATGTATTTTACTCTCACAGCACATCTGTAATTGTCCCAGCTACATTATTAGTGGTCAACTATGTGGCTAGTGGCTACCAAATCGGCTAGCACAGCCTTAGGCAATATGATGACAAGGGGCAGAGTTGTTGATGAAGGTCTTCCTTCCATCTTTGCCACATTCTGAGTATCTACTGATATCAGTGGGGAAAATACAGTGTTTGATAGTAAATAGGTATCAGGGGCTATGTTTATTTCTGCAATAAAGACATAACATCTGGAATCACAGATGCGGTCGCATCATCACCTGATAAGGTTTGCAGCACTACAGAATCTTTCCCCATGATCCATCTGCTTTTGTATTGTCTAAAAAGGTAAATTAAATGGAAATATGGTAGGAATAACTACTCCTGCACCTCTCAATTTGTTGATGGTAGCAAAAACTATGTGGTTTCCTTAGGAATGTCATGTTGCCTTTGGTTTACTATCTTGTAAGCTATCTTGATACTAATCATGTCTCTTCTCATTATATATTTGGGGATTGGGGAAGTAACCGCAGGATGGGTCTACACTCCTAATGGACTCTCTCTGGGATGAACTCAAGCCAACACTCCACCCATCACGTGACTTCCATAAGCTCCCACTTTGACCAGTGTACTACAGGGGTATTTCCAGTTTCCGGGTATTAGCAACAATTAAAACCCAGTACTAATAATCCTTAGAAAATCTATGTTTTTCTTTTTTCCTAGGGCAGTCACCCTGATAAATGGCTGAGGTCCCTCTAGAGAAGGTTTGTGAGAAGAATCACCATATACAGAGTCCTGTCTCAGTCGGGTCTCCAATCTAAAAACTGACTTAGGTCTGAGAACTAAATAGTCATGAATTTCCACAACCAATTCATTGTGAGCCACAGAGAGGGAGCCACATTGGAGGGGGTAACACAGACCCCGGGTTCCCTGTCTTTCCTCCCCCCAATCTCTTCTCAATGTTTCCTATCTGTGGAGGCCAACGGGAACCCAGAGTGCAGGTAAGCACACTGAAGCAGCCCGTACAGCTCAACCTTCCAGAACACACAGCAGGGCAGAGAAGGGTGGACAGCACACCTGAAGAGGAAGACAGAGGATTTCTAGAACAGGCCCCAACACACGCAGACACATACGTGCACTGGTGTATCTTCTTTTTAACACAAATTAATTTCATATTGCTGCTTTTACACAGGGTGCATCTCCGAGACCATTCTGTATCGATGCACAGGAAAGTTTCATCCTTTTAACCACTGCACATTGGTATCTATATTATGGATACATTACAATTTACTTTACTGGCCCCCTATATGAATAAAATTGGTCCCAAGCTTTGGCCATTGCAAATAGTGCTCCCATGAGTATCTGTATAAACATGTCATTTTACACATGTGAAGGTATGTGTGTAAAGTAAATATCCAGGGCATTTTAATTTATAATTTTGATAAAAACTCACAAAGTGCGTTTCACACTTAATTCTCTCATTCTTTAGAGCAGAGCTTCTCCATGAGTATGGCACAGCATGTTGTATGGTGGCTTCTAGGGGTGTCACCAACCACAGGGCAGAAGCAGGGGATCACTTATATACTGCATTTGGAATGTAAATATTATTTTCTCTGTGGCTCGTGGTGTGAAAAGACACCGTGTTAGATATCTACTACCTAATATGAGCAGAGATGAAATCATTACATCTACGTGATATCAGCTCCCCTTTCTCTTTCACGCCACCCAAACTCCAACGATTAGATGATTGCATTAGTATTCCCTTCAGGTATTTGCTGATGGATATGGCAGATTGGTCCTACCTGCTGTCCTTCTAGCTGTTTCCCTGTGTTGCAGTGACTGAAAAGCTGAAGCCTCCGTTTTTCAGACTTTTATGTGGTCACCACTCGAGGCGTGATTCAGATTTGACAAAGCAAATGCGCTCTCACGCACGCGGGGAGGCAGAGGTGAGATGGAAATTTCACTTCTGCTGTTTGTGTTGGCAAGCATGGTGGTGTTGCATGGATTTCTGCAGCAGCCCGGTGTCTGGTGACCACTGCCACGGATGTCACGAAGAGGGACCTGGGGTGTTTATTCATGTGTGGTGGGGACCACAGCACAGGCCTGGGTTTGGACCTGGGAACAATAGATCTGCTCAGGGTGGCTTTTTCCCCAAGGTGGTTTCTTAGTTATAGGTGGCGATGTGGCTCAGGGGTCAACGGGTTCCTGATCAGTTCTCGTTTTCTCGACGCCATTTAATACACTGCCATACACCTTTGTTTCGGATTCCATTCCAGTTTATTGCCCTTGGCTTCATCGAGTTTTTGAATTCACAACAATCCATCTGGGCGAAAGTTTCGTTGTTCTCTTCCAACGTTTTTCTAAGTGTTCTTCATCTTCAGTTTGTTTTCTCTATTCCTTTGCTCTTTTCCTTAAAAAAAGAATCTCTTGGTGTTTTGTATTCAAAGCAGAGTTTTGAAGAAGAACATTTTTCTTGGGCCAGTGGTAGTGGGCAGTTCTGAGGAGGAAGGGGCCAGGGCTTTCAAGCTGAAGGCTCTTAGGAAATCTCCCTGGTGCACAACAAAGTTCCTTATGACACAGACTTGTGTGAGTGGATGAGGTGTCCCGGCCAGAGTGGTCAGGGGCACCATAGCTGCTTCTCACACAGAGACACTCCTCTCTCGCCTCAACAACATACTGCTTCCTGCAAATATGGCGTCTGCCTCATTTCTTCTTCAATCCTGCTTGTCAAAATGAATTTCGGGAAGACCCCACAGCCAGTTTGTGTGCCAAGTTCTCATTGCTTTGAACAACAAATATATTTTTCAGCTATTTCTCTTAGAATATGACACTCACTTTGGAAAACTGAGTGGAGATCTGTGCTCTGGGCATTTTGTCCGAGCTCCCCAGGCTCAGGCATCTTCTCTCTCTAGCTCTGCTGGTCTCCCTTTCTGCTTCTGGTCATCCTTCCTTAAATATTGTGGTGTGAGCTTACAGAGCTCTTCCATGTCAATTGAATACGGAGGTTCTCTTTTTCTTTGTTGTTATTAGCAATTTATGCCATTGAGACGAAGGAGCCACGTCTGTGTGTGTCCGTTTTAGTATTGGGAGGCTAGGTTGGGAAATCCTGGTTGTGCTGTGACTGAGGCAGACGACATGGTGCAGACACTAAAAATCTGAGATGGAGAGAGTGAGAAGGTAATGGGACCATGTTCTGGGGAGGCAGAGAAGAAGGATCTAGGACAAGTCTAGGACCATGCTGTCCCGCACCTTTTCCACATAAAGCATGACAGAATTTGTGCAGCGTGTTGGAACAAATGCACAACGCTGCTTACCTAGATAGCAGCAGCCTAAAGACTTTCACGCCACGCTTCCTCGAAACCAAAGAGATCAGTATCTCAGCACCCCGTGACCATTCTCAGTACAACAATCTGTTCCCGTGAGGAGGCACTGAAGGGGCAGTGGGTTAGATTTGGTGAGAAATGCAACACAGCATTCTCTAATTGGGGACCTAAGCAGAATAACAAAAGTAGTAAAATAGATGAATTTTAGAACAGAGAAGGGATGTGAGATGTTTAGTAACAATCACAGGATTAGCCGAATCTGATTCAAGGACCCCACAAATATTGTGAAAAACCTGATCACTCTACATACATTTCTTACGCAGTAATTGTAAAATGACACGGAGAATCAATGTCTTCATCCTGGGTTGATTCTGCCGTGGACACATGGGTGAATGTGTGGGTGACACAAAAGGGAACAGGTGAAAGGGAGAAGCAGGAAGTTCAACCCTTTATTGCCAACCACTACACCATTCGAGGAGCGCCAAAGACCAGACGAACAAGGACAGATTTGGCATCGAATCCACTTTCTCTCTAATAATTCCTAGTCACTAGGCGCCAATGGACACAATCAGTCGTTGTTTTGAGGGAATTCGCATCACATTTTCCATTATACGATTATTATTAAAGTGATATTTTACACATCATGCTTACCTCCTTAGTTTCTTAATTTTTCTCAGTATGCAGGGATTGATTTCCACCCTCTAATTGCTGTAATGTAAGATTTTCAAATCTGAATAGTCTTAAAATGGTTAACCTACATTAAATGAAACATTTTCAAGTAAACATTAGAATTTTTCTTCACAGTGATCCAAAACATTAGGCCAAAGGTAAAAACAAGTATCTCTGTCATCTAATATTAAATTCGTAGTAAGAAGTATGAAACTCTGTAATACCTGATTAACCAATAAACCAGAATTAATTACTCATCTATGACAGAGCCATTGTTTCAATCGCACATTATTTTGAGAGTTAGAAGAAGTGGGTTGTAATCTTTTTTTTGAGTTTACAAGTTCTGTTTTATTTTTTTAACTATATTTTCTTTTTTTAAAAAATATGAGATTTATTGTCAAATTGGTTTCCATACAACACCCAGTGCTCATTCCAACAGGTGCCCTCCTCAATACCCATCACTGCCCCCCTCCCCGCCCTCCCACCCTGGGTTGTAATTTTTAAAAGAGGTCTTACTAAGAAATGCTAGCAAATATAGTATAACCCTTTTCTTATTTGTCATAAAAGTTATTACAGAAAATAATTTGTTTACTATTAAGTAAACAATTTTTTTTACTTGAAAAATTTGTTTACTATTAAGTTATAGATACTAAACTGATGTTTAACCAGCAAACATTGTGTTCATTCCTATGACATCAGAAATACTTTACACACTATTTGAACTAATGTTAAGTGAGTCCATGTATATTCTCCATACATATTATAAGAAGAGGCTTTCCATTATTTTTTGAATGCTGACTGAAGTTTGCACATTCTATAGCAGCAGAAGAAAATAGCCATCTGGCCAGATAATGCAAACGTCTCTCGCAGCCATATACTTAGAGGAACTTACACGTACAAACCAGATTCCATGTTAAGGGCTTCCATTTTATACTCTCCATGACACTGTGAAATAGTTACTATGATCTCCATATTTACAGTTGAAAAAAATGGAGACTTCGAGAAGTTCAAGAACGTGTCCAAGGTTAAAGAGCCAGGATTCAAATACAGAATAATGTTCCGCTACAGAATAATGGCTCTCGTAAATTCTTATTCTGATAGTTGATGTGGCAGCCGTGAAAATGTGCCACTCGCATATCCTACAGAAAGCTGCGTCGTTGCCTGATGGCCTTGCTGCTGCCCCCCTCAGATCTGTCCCTTTGTTCCTTAGAATCTCCTCCAAGGGGCAACTTGGGGTCTCGTGAGCTCTCTAGCAGCCTGGCCAAAAATTTCTGGGAACCACACTACAGTCCAAGATGCTTCCTAGCCAATCCCCTTCCTTCCCTCTCTCCTTCCACAGGTGTCAGACCTGAAGTGTGGGCTGAAAGCAATCCCACTTTTTTCCTGCTCTTTCTTTCAATAAATTTCTTGCATAGATAATCCTGTTTTTGTGCATGCTTTCTGGCAGACACAAATTAACAGGACACGTACTGGGAGTGGTCAAAAAAATAGTAAATAAGATGAGAATTTGACAGGCTTCCTCACTGTCTCAACATAATTGTATACAATCTACATCAGAAAGACGCCCAGTATGGAATACATGGAAAATCATGTCCATCTTGTTATCAGAATTTTCTCAATCTTTCCCTGGTAAAAGCATATTCAGGTCCAAATGTGTGGGTGTGTGGGGAGTACCTTGGTTAGGTAAATGATGAGAACTTACATTGTCTTGAAGAGAGCTAATGACCTAATAGTCACGTTCAGGAGAATTACACTGGGGCCCAATCTCAGTGACAATCCCAGGACAGGATGTTGGGGTTCCTTATTTCCCTCTTAGAATAATGGTATGTGAGGCTCGAGACAATCAGTCCCTTGCAGGGATCTCACATGGCCCTAACCCGTCTATGAAGTTCTCAATGAACAACGCACTCTCATACTTTATGCTTTGTTTAATGATACATATTTCCTAGTAGTAGAGCACATTTAAGGGTCATTTTCTTTTCTCTCATTGTGATTTTCAGTGAGACGTTCTACCCAAGGTTACACAGACCATAATGCTAATGATCTCAAGTGAGTAGATTTCCTTGATCATAGATATATGCAAAATAGAACAATGGATTAGTGATGAGTCCTGCCCAAAGGCAACAGGTTTTACTCACTTAGGGAGCCTAATACAAATATATGTATATAATTTATTTCTCTGTGGGAGAAGGGATCCTAAGGGATCCTTTGGAGATAGGAATCTTTCTTTTATACCTAAAATTGATCAGATTGTAAATTGAGGAAATTTTTCCTTAAGTGGCCCTTGAAAAACATTCACCTCGATCTCTATACAGGTTGAGACCAGTTGGGGAAAAAAAACAATGAAACAGCAGGAGCCAGGGGATACATCTAGGATTGAATTTTTGAGAATTTTGATAAAGGAAGCTGGAACTAGATACGCAAGAATTTATTAATACGGAGACACTTTCTTGGGACACGAGGGTTAATACCCTGGCAAGGACCAAGGGAATGGACAAAATCACCATTGGAGTGGCCTTTGGAAGCCTGGTAAAGGTGATGTCCAATGTCAAGCAAAGGGAGGACACCTTCGATGCCCTGTCAGATGGAAGAAGAAATAAAAGGCCCAGGGAGGTACATCTGGGATTGAGCTTGAGCAGAATAAGAGAACATGAGGAGGCTTCTTCGGCAGGTAACCCATGGATACCCACCATGGATTTATGAGTGCCCTCCCCCCAGCTCACACCGATGGCCATAGACGAGTGCAGATTCCCCCATGACTAATGCAGAAGAAGAAATGGCCAAGCTTGGCTTCTGGACAGGCCCCTTATGCATGTGGGGACGAGCTTGAACTGATGGAGACTTCACCACTACCACAGACAGGAGCCTCGAAAGAGAGCGCAGAGGGAAAAAATAGGAACCGGCAAGGAGTGCTCTTCGTCATTCACCTTGAGTGGAAGGAGAAGGAGTCCAAGGTAAAATCGTATCCAGGCAACTAGGAGGTGGCCAGTGGCCTGGTCTGTAAGGGAAAGGAAAGGGAATGGCAGGTCTGAGGATAGAGACACACAGACAGACATACAAGAGGGAGCACAAAGAGTAAAGATTTTAACTTAACGCCCTGCAGAAAACAGCCACCAGAGAAGAGTCACCGAACAACCAAGTAAACAAAATGACACAGTTACTTGGCTGCAGCCAGACTTTGTCATGGGTACCTTGGAATCGGCATAAGTAGCACCATGAACACATAAACAGGGTGGCTTATGTGTGGGTAAAGATGGAGGCTGGTTATGGACCCAAAGGCATGGGCTCCCACTCACCAACGCTGAGCTAGCTACTGCCACCTCTCAATGTCCACTTGTGAGCAACAGAGACCAAAGCTAAGTCCCTGATATGAAATAGTTAAATAAATGTGAAATCATGGCCACCTGAACAAACCATCTATCCTACTTTGGAAGGGCAGGAATTTATCCTCAAACAGAGACCTATTTCGGGTATGGGTTTGGGTTCCTGGTGCTAATCTTCAGTCAACACCCCTGTCTGGTGCTGCTGACGTGAGTCCTGATTCACAGGCACAGAAGCCCACACGACACAGCCTTCACTGAGGGCGCCTGTGGTCATAGGACCACTAGTCATATCATATACTGCACTGCTTGGAAGCAGCGAGCTTCACAGAGTACTGGAACAATCTTCTAAAAGTCAGCTAAATGCCAGCTCCAAGGCAACACTTTGAAAGGATGAGGCGACATTCCTCACGGCGTGATACACGCATTAAATCAGAAGCTTCTATATATTTGTTTCCCAATAGGAAGAATACGTAGGTGTACTCACCATCTCTCCCCACGACCCACTGGGGGTTGTCGTGCTTCCCATTTCAATAACCATGCTGGAGGTTCTAGTCCCCAGAGGCTCATATTCTTACAACGGGGCACAACCCGGCTCTATTGAACTGCAAGGATGACCGATGCCAAGGAGCTTTGGACTCCTGGTGCTCAGGGTCCAGTAGGCGAAAAAAAAAAAAAAAAAAAAAAAAAGGAGTCATCATTGTGGCAGGAGTTACCAACCCTGATCTGCAGGAGGAGGAAGGCTGCTTTTCCACATGGGAGGAGGGCCGTGAACTTGCATGCCGCTGGATTTCTCCGTGGTAACTATGAACGGGCCCAGACAACAACTTTGGCTGAAAGGGGGATGATGCCAAGGGCTCAGAACCTTGAAGAAGGAAGGTCTTGGCGACATCACCAGGGAAGCCACCAGGACCTGTCCAGGTGATGGTGGCGGGTGAGAAAAACTCAGGATGGTTCCTGCAGGATGGTAAGGAAGAGAACCAGTTGTAGCTCCCAGACCAATGGTAGCCATGGGGGGTGTAGTTCCTCCTACTTCGCTCTGGCCTCTACATTTCCCTTTAAGAAAAGAGGCCCGTAGCACCATGGAGAAGTTAGTTCCAAACTTACACGGAGAAGTCGATCTGTGGGGGGCAAAGTTTAAACTTGGACGGGCACGAAAATGCAACACTCAGGACTCCTGCTACAGGGGACACAGTTGCCTGATGGCCCCAGCTGCTGGATTCACCAGTGAGCTCTGAAGCCACGCTTCTGCTAGACGCTCTAGCTGTGACTGGGTGTGGTGCAGGAGCAAGGCCGTCCCACTATGCTGAGGTGTGGGAAGATGTCCAGCGGCAACCAGCTTGAGGATTCGTATTGACATGGCCCAATCTTTCTCAGAACTCTGCTGTAGTTCGAGTCTCTTTGGGCCCAGTGCTTTCCTCCCTACCTCCTCCCTGCAATATGGTCTGAAGGCTTTCGTCACTTTCCCCTGCTCCTCCCTTAAAAATTCTCTCGTAACGGGGAACCTGGGTGGCTCAGTTGGCTAAGCATCTGACTCTTGATTTTGGTTCAGGTCGTGATCTCAGGGTTCTTGAGTTTGGGCCCCGTGAAGGGCTCTGTGCTGACAGTATGGAGCCTGCTTGGGATTCTCTGTCTCCCTCTCTCTCTGCCCTTCCTCCCACTCACTCTCTTTCTCTCAAAAATACATAAATATGAAAAAAAGAAACTCTCTTGCACCGCTGATGCCATTTGGGGTCTGCTTCTTAGAGGACCCAAACTAAAGCAACAGAATCAAAATGTTATCTGCCCTTTTTTCTCCTTCTGTACAAACTCGTTGACCGTATCTCAGGTACATCTTAAATGTAATTATTCATAAATCAAAGTACTAGTTTGGGTGGAAACATATAAAGATATTTAGCAAACTGTAGATGATCATTTGGTTTGTCAGAGCATATAAAGAGAGTAGCTTCCCAGCAGATTTGTAAAGGATACCCAAGGGATTGTCAAAATTGTCTCGTGTTGGTCAGGGTTTTATTTTTTAAGGGTATAGTCAGTCATTTTAATTTGATCAATCTGGATGACCGTTCTTTTAAAAATCACCAATAAAACATTGTGATGGAAGTCAACGTTGCTTCCAATAATTATCCTTAAATACATAGAATCTGTAGCTCAAGTGACTTCTCCCGACTGCCAAAGCATATACCTAAGTAATTCTTGAAAAAATTCTTTTATTTATTATTTTATTTATTTTAATTATTAAATTTAATGTACTTAATTTAATAAATTAATAAATGTAATTAAATTTATTTAATTATTAAATTAATTTAATTTAATTATAATTATTAAATTTTTATAAAATAATAATTTATTTTAATTATTTTATTTATTATTATCTCTAACTCCTTTTCCCTCAAAAGGTGGGAACTATGATATAGGTGTTCCCACATAAATAGTCCATAGTTGAAAAAAAAAAAAAAAAGAAAGCTAAAACAAAAACAAGAAACAGTTGAGAGCCATTCTATTAGACCAGGAGCAGATTGATCCAATAAATTGGGAGGATAAACATTTTATAATATTACTTTAGTGTTAGCTGCAAAGTTTTTTCTTAGGGTTTCTTCCCAATATTACCAGTGATCTTCATATCATTTTATTTAACTTTCGTTTTTATTATATATGCTTTTTAAAGGATTCCTGGCCTTATCTTTATATCAGCAGACCTATTTGTTTTGTGAATTGTTTATGGCCTTGTGAATACAGTGTCTATGCTATTTTAAGCTGTTGACTTAATTGTTAAAAGAGAAATTGTTGTGCCTTCCTAAGTACTTTATCCATTTTGTGATTTTTTTCAGATCTGAGCTTTCAATAAAGCAGCATACACTTTACTGCAGTGTCAGTCCAAACATCAATATCCAGGAACCATCAACAAAGAAATGAAAAAAGGCAAAGCCCACCAATTTTTTAAAATCATCACTTAAGGGGCGCCTGGGTGGCTCAGTCGGTTAGACGTCCGACCTTGACTCAGGTCACGATCTCGCGGTCCGTGAGTTCTAGCCCCGAGTCGGGCTCTGGGCTGATGGCTCGGAGCCTGGAGCCTGCTTCCCATTCTGTGTCTCCCTCTCTCTCTGCCCCTCCCTGTTCATGCTCTGTCTCTCTCTGTCTCAAAAATAAATAAATGTTAAAAAATATATATATATATATATAAATAAAAAAATAAAAAAATAAAATAAAATCTTCACTTAAATATTACTAACAAGATATTTTGAAGACTTTTTTTTTTAATCACCATTCTTCACTTATTAAACTATTGTTTCAAGTGGATTATTTTTAATTGTTTTTGTTAAAGAAATTGCATGCTAAGTGGGCTAGGACATATGAATGTGCATTCATAATATTGTCTTCTGGAGTTTCTACTAACCTCTCCTTTCCTAAATATGCCCTTATGCTGATGCTGAAATACTGCAGTTTTATTTTATAAGAATGAGGAAGAATGATCCTGTTCCTCAAATGAAAGATGTCTTGATCTGTTCCAGATGCGGATTACACCTCTGTATGGACTCTGGCCAAGTAAAGCACGGTTTTCAAAAAAGAACTTAGTGGGAAAAAATTAAGTGGGAAACAACTTTAATGCTATTATTAATGCAAACACTGAGAAAGAAGCCTTAATAATAGCTACATATTACTTCCTGCATCCAGAATTAATATTGGGAAATTATTTTTCTTGAGATATAATAACGAGCCCATCATGTTTTCTGGCCCCCAACCCCCACACAGACATCTTTACTGTGAGGATGTAGGGGCTGAGTCGCCCCATCGAGTGTCCTTTTCTGACTTTATGTTATGTCATTTTTCAATTTTTCAAAGACCCAACATGGAATATTAATATTCTAGTTCAGGTTTATGTTTAAAACATAACACGCCCCTTCAGTTTGGTGAGTTGTAGGTTACTTGCCTGCTGTAGAACTTTAGGAGTATAAAGAAGAAAATTCACCGTGAAGAATTTCTACTTTCTTCCAAATGAGAAGTAGGCAGTATGGCCGGTGAGAGAGGTAATCACTGTCACCTCCCATTAATGTGGCCTGGGAAAGGGCTCCACCTTTCCGATCACGAAGCATTAACACTTTTCATGCAGGAGAGTAATTATAATTAGCATGTAGCGTGTTTTCTAGGTGATAAGTATGGTTAGATAGCACACGATCCTTAGGCAGAGTGTCAGAAATATTTTCACGAGGCTCACGGAGACTCATTGCAGAACTGAATGCCACGAAGCCCCTCCCTATGCAATTTTACCCATGTCCTGGCTGTTAAGCAGGCTGGCCAGCCAGCTCTGAGTAGTATTGTTGATCTTCTCCCAAATGGACGTACAAAACCGGTCTCCATGGGCCACAGTGTATACACCAGTGTGGACACGGATGGCCTCATCTGCAGTGCTGCACCTTATTTGGTCAAAATTACCTCAGGTTGTTCTAAACACTTCTTTTTCTTTTTTATCTGCTTTTTGGCATTGCATTTTAAAAATGGTCAGTAAATAACAGCCATTTGCGGTGAAAAGAACTTACAGATGTACAAAGTGTGTTTAGCAAGAAATGCTATTGGTCTAAAATAGTAAACAGAAATGATATTGAAATCCCTAACCTCCAGACTAGAGATGTGACCATGAATGCTTGAAATCAAGTGTGTTAGAGAACCTTCTGCAAGGTTGGCCTGCTTAGCCAATGAGGTCCCCGACATGAGAAAGAACTGGGGGAGACCCTTGGATGGGCAGGCGCCCTGCCACATTTTCCCACCCAGGCACACGGTATCTAGAAACGGAGCCCTTACCTCATGTCCTTGACTTTAAGCCAAAGCCACGAGAAAAAGAAGGCCTATGTGCAAACTCATTTTTAATGTAACAAAAATAAAATGAAATGAAATACAAAGTGACTTGTTTACCATTACTTTTAGTGATTACAAATACTTTTTTAAAAAATAAATGCTAGACGGGTGCCTGGGTGGCTCAGTCGGTTGAGCGTCTGGCTTCAGCTCAGGTCATGATCTCGCGGTTCCTGAGTTCGAGCCCCGAGTCGGGCTCTGTGCTGAGAGCTCTGTGCTCTGGGCTCAGAGGCTGCAGCCTGCTTCTGATTCTGTGTCGCTGTCTCTCTCTGTCCCTACCCTGCTCATGCTCTGTCTCTCTCTCTCCTTCAAAAATAAATAAACATTAAAAAAAATTTTTTTTAATAAAAATAAACACTAGAGTATGTGTGCCTAGTTTTCTTAGGGAGTCTGGCTTCATGTGGCATACACTGCTTATTTGGGGCGACTTCCTTTAAGTACCAGTCAAAAAATGCAAAGTCATTTTTAAATCACAGTTAATCTGCTGACTGTCAGATTAGAAACCGCACAGAAACGTTATTTTATATGCGTCGCATTTTGTTCACTTTCCTCTATTTTAATATCTATTTGGAGGATCCTGGTTTAACCAAAATTTATCTCTTTCTTTTTCTTCCTCTCTCCCTCAAATCTAACAGCTTCCTTGCCTAAGGTCTTTTAAGTTCATTTATATTTGTAAACAGAAGGTTTAGATGTAAATGCAAGTATGATTTTGCATTTTATAAAGGCCAACGGCAATAATGAAATTAAGCATTATGTAAATGTGTCGGGCAAGTGACATATACTTTTTCTCTCACATTTTACTTTGGAAATTTTCAGATCTATAGAAAATGGAAAGACATACAGTAGTAGTATACTACAGTAAATACCTGTGTATTTTTACGAAGATTTACTAATTGTAACATTTTATAACATGTGCTTTTTTTCCAGATGGATAAGTACACAGGTACACACACACACACACACACACACACACACACGTATATACTTACATACATCCATACAAACATACATACAGACTTTTTTGCTGACAGTTTAAATATAAATGGTAAACATCATAACACTTTACCTCTAAATATCTAAGTTTTTAGATATCTCCTGACATTTTCCAGCATAAACACAGTATCATTTTCATACTCAAGATATTTGGCGTTGGTACAATACTACCTAATATGCAGTGCATACATAAAATTTTGCAATGATCCCCAAATAGCCTTTATAAGTCTTTGTTTTGTAAAAATCCAGTATCAAAAAAAGTTTTTCTTAAATGGGGGCGGGGGCGCCTTGGAGGCTCAGTCAGTTAAGCATCTGACTCCTGATTTTGGCTCAGGTCATGATCTCATGTTTTGTGAGTTCGAGCCCAGCATCAGGCTCCGTGCTGATAATGAGGAGCCTGCTTGGGATTCTCTCTCTCCCTCTCTCTCTGCCCCTCCCTTGCTCTCTCTCTCTCTCTCAGATAAATAAACTTAAAAAAAAAGAAAGAAAGAAAATTTAAAATCCAGTATCCAGTCAGAGACCATTTGGTTGCTTTTGTCTTTTTTAATCTAAAATGGTCCTTTCCACCATTTTTGTGTCTTTGGTGATTTTTGGAGTCCAGTTTTACAGCCTGTCCCACAATCTGGATTTATCTGATTCCTCCCCCTGCCCCACCCCCCATGATTCGATTCAGGTTACCATTTTTGCCAAGGAGGCACGTACTCATTTGTCCTATGATTGGTAACATCAAGTTTGATCACTTGATTAAGAGTCTTATCAGACCAGTCCATCGTAAAGCACTGCAATTAATGAATAACTTGTGGTAGGACTCTTTGAACACGCATGAGCATCCTGTTCTGCAACAGCTTTTCATTCCATGGGTGTGTCACGTTCAGGGTAAAGCTTGTAAGAAACAAGGCTTTCCTATTTTGGTTCCACTAACTGGATACATAGATGCAAAGCCATGGGGAAGGTGGGGCTAAGCAGTGGACGAACCCTGGGCTCCTTAAATCACCCGGTTGAGGAAAGGCACCTACTGACCGGGACTCCCCTGCTGGGACAGTGCAGGAGAAATAAGGCTCTACGTTGTGAAAACTAACATTTTTGGTCTATTTGAAACTGTAGCTAGAGTTACTTATAAACCATACACGTAGTTCAACACTGTCATTATTTATTTTTGCCTCATTTCAAAGTGCTGGTTTTCATTTGGGTGTCATACTTGGGTTTGATGGCCATCATAGCCGGGAAAGATACTTCACAAAATTATATGCAAATCCCAAGGGAGGAAGTGCATCCTTGTTTGTACTAACTGGATTTTGATACTGATTTTTCAACGCTATTCACCCACAGCAAAGGTTTTTTGTTGAAATTCAGCTGGTAATTATGTCAAATCGGTTGTTCTTGAAAACTAACGGAGGTGTTCAATTTACGTCTTAGCAAATAGAATGAATACCCACTGCAATTTTTTGTTTGAAGTTTTTATAGAGGTTAGAAAACTGTTCCCAAGTTTTTAAGTCTATATTCACAAATATTTTTATGAGTAGTAAGAACATTGTTTTTAGCAACTAATATGATAATGCAGAAAATATTTCCAGAGAGCCAATTTAAAATTTTTCTTTCTATGGTATGGGTTTCTTTTGAAAAGTAGTAAAATATTATGCATTTTTAAAAAATCACTTTAATCATTAGACAGTGATTGAATGCATTTAATATTTTTAAAAATTGGTGCTTAGTAACAATACTAATCGGCAAATTACAGAAAATGTCTGCAAATTTGGAATGCCATTTTTTTATGTTAGAAAAAAGTAACATGTTTAAGTTCAGCAACTCTTTATAACTACTTTGCCATGAAATAATAAGAAATCACGCATTTAAAACACTTAATGATCACTCCCTGTTTTGTTACAGAATATTGCCCACATTCTATCATGTATTAAAGGTCTTATTTGAAAATTTGACTCTATAGATATAGATGTTGGCCTGTGGAACTTTATGCATTCCTGGTTACAATTTCTTTGCTACAATAACTTGCCTATGAATAATTCAGTGAATAAATATTATGAGAGGTTTTAGCTCTGTAACCTTACCCTGCTATCCTTTTTTATTCCGGTCAAAGCCACTGCTTCATTAGTGATTACACTTCTACATCTTTTCCATAACATATAATTTTCTATTAAAAGGATCATTCTCTTCTTATATCTTCTTGGGTACCTCTTTCCTTTAGTGAGCCCCACAAAAAGTGGTTTTTCTTGCATTTTATACTTGACTCAAAGGTTATTAAATAACACAGCTATAACATGTTAGAAACCTTTGTATAATTCCAACTAACTATAGTTAGCATTTGTCCAAACCTGCGTAACTCATTCTAATACGTGCTTTTTCCATTTTAAGGAATATTTTCTTTGCCTACCGCACCAATAAGAGTATCTATTTACTCACGAAGGAATACACTTGCCTTTGCCTTCATATTGTTATCCATTTGTGACCCAGCCGCTTTTATTGCTATGATAGGAAGGGTGAATGTTTCTCCAATAAGCATGTGGCTGTTCGTTTTCAATTAGTAATATCTCAACCCTTTAAAGCTTTAGCATAAAGTTGGGCTAAGTTTTATACAATACGGATTGTGTATGAAATAATTTGACCTGGTCAAAATATGTAGGTATTTGTTTTTCATGACCTATCTGTTCAGTTTTTGAATGTTTTGCCCATTTTTATGGCATACTACTTTTTGCTGGAATCTGAGGACACCACACGTGCTTTAAGAAATTTCTTATCATTATGGATAGTGAGTGCAAACCCATATTCTGAACAGTCTTTTTGGTAATGTAGTCTGTTTTTTGTTTTGGGGGTTTTTAGGGGTCTTTTTTTCGGTTGTGGGTTTTGTGTTTTTGGTTTTTTTGTTTTTTTGTTTTTTGTCTTTCTGGTTTTTTGTTTGTTTGGCATGGATTCCTGTCAGATTTCCATTTGTCCTTCCCTATAGCATGGCCACAAAGCACCAGGTAGAGGAGAATTTCTCATTGTGCCCGGCACTATTTATCTTTGGCCCATGGTCTCTTTGCAGGATTCTCTTCTAGGTACCTGTCCATTTTGTGAAAGTTCATTTATTGAAAGTACACAATCAAATGTCTAATTTCTTGTGACCTCGAATATCTTATGAAACCCAAACACCAAACATTTCTTGTTTACACTAAAAACAAAGAGAAAAAAATCAAGATTCTAATATTTGCTTCCCATAACACATTGGATCATGTTACACTCCTTTGGTTGTATGAACCCCTCCTGGGGGATGGAGCCATATTACTGGCAAATATAAAAGCAGAGACTTCTAAACGTTTCCTACGGCAACAGTGAGAATCCATTTTCAATTGGATTTACACCCACACCCACACCCACACCCATAAACGAATGTTTTCATAGAATAAGACTGTATATGATGTGCTCTACTGTGTTATTTCATTCCATTACAGTGGCTTTGATCTCAAGTTCGAAAAAAACCACGTTACCATGTTCGCACACCATGGTCGCGAGGCATGTAGCAGCCAAACACAAGTGTTTTGGAGTCAGACTGGCACTTGGAAACCCCAGCTCGGTCATTATGTAGCCTCGCGACCCTCTGGAGCTTGTTTGAAGCTTCCTCTTCCGGCTTGTTTCATGTGTAAAACGGGGATGATTACAGTTACCTTATGAGGGTTAGGACAATGAAAGGAAATAATGTACGTAAGGCCTGTAGCTCCATTCCTGGCCCAGGATGGGCACTCCGTAAACATAGGTTATCATTGTTAGTGGTAGTATTATCGTTGCAATATTCCTGGCTTTCTAGTTAAAAAAAAAAAAAAAAAAAGATGGGTGGGTAAAGAGAAGCCAAAATTGGTACTATCAGGGGGGAGGGGAGGGGAGCAGAGAGAACCGTACAAAGGATGCAGGCATAGTGGAAAGACAGAAGACACAAATGTCAGTGTGGACTCTGATTCTAATCTCTTAAACCGTGCCTTCACAGGATTGTCCATTGCAGGGCGGTGACATTCTGGATTCTGCCACCACTTCTGGAATGCCAGGCAGCTGCACGTGCGTTCTCCCCTTCATCTGACCATAACCCTGTAAAATGTATAAGCAGCCCCATTTCACAAGTCTCCAAGACGTTAGGTTGCTCCCTACAAAAGTGGAAGCTGGCGCACGCCCTCAGGTCCTGGAATTGTAAAATCCTTTGCCCTTTCGCCTTTTTCTTTCTGGACCTGGCATAAGGCAGCCAGCCTAGACGGTGGTCTATTCCGTTCCAGTCGTAATGCCTCCGGACACAAGGGGTCCTGTGTGTCCGTTTTCCCAAATTCCAAAGTAGTCGAAGATAGTTATCCTACAAGAAGCCTAGCTGGGGCGCAGCAGCTGGAAAATCTGTCTCCTGAAGAATTCAGAAAGGCTTCTGATCAAAGAAGACAAGACAGGAGACCTGGGGACTCCCGGGGGTGGGCACAAACTCAGGCTGGAGCCGCCATGTTGCATTGCCTCCCAGGGATCCGCTACAATGTCCTGCCCCTTGGTATTTATTTCCGTGCCATCAGGCCTCTCTTGTTTCTGTACCTTCTTCAGCTTTCAGCAGTCTTGCCAAATTGCATTCGCAAGTTCTCTGCCTTGTTTCTGGTCTTCAAGCTGGAGCCCCGTTGCATAGACAAGTTGTTACATCCACGGAACTTTTAAAGCTTTCCCACAGGTTTGCGTTTCTGTTAAATGCAACCTTTATCCAAAATGATGTGCTTTCAGATTTTGCAATCCTTTGCCACATCAATATCTTATATTGACCTGATCTGTTAACAATTCTGCAAATCTAAGTGTGGCTAATTGGTGTTTTGTTATAATTAGTCAAGTTATTCTGAGATCTTATCTCCCAGGAGATAAGAGAGAGGGAGAGAGCATCTTTACAGTGATTTATTTGTACAGTTCTCTTATTTGGACAAGTGGCTAATCTATCAGTTCACCACTCACAGTGGGACCTCTTCTACCCTGTTACAGTGTGACACAGGTGGCCATTTGTTCTTTTTATTCTTAGGAAAACCCCATCTTTTTCTAGAACTATTCAGCCCACTGTAAATTTCCAATGTCTTGCCATCTCTTCAAAGACAAATACATATCAATGCTTTATAAACAGATATCTATTTGATAAAAAATTAAATCCCTACATGCATCAATATCCAATTAAGCCTTATTAGAATAAATGTCCTATGATATTTCCTTCGATTGCATTAAAAGTAGCTCTTATATACATCAGTTTTCACTTTTCTCTCTTTGAATATCATTATGAATCTATGGCGTCTCATAGACAAAGATGCAACTTGTTATAATTAATGACAGTGACTTGACGTAACTCAAATATTTACATCTTGACTACGAACGGCAGGTTTCAGATGGCATTTTGTCCTTTAAACATTACCCTAGACATTTTGTTAAAGTATCTTTGTTAACAATAATAAGATATTCCTGCTACCTCTCGATTCTTTCTCAAAATGCTCAACAGGGAATCAGTTACTCTCAGAGAGACCAGCTTCCTTTACCTGAAAAATAGTCCTGGAGAAAAGTGTATATTCGTGGTTTCACCTGAGTATTGCTGTTGGTCGGGGAATTAGGCCACTTTACTGAGAAGGCCGTAACATCTTTTTCAGAAAGAAATATGTATATTAGGATCCAAGTTCCTAGGACTGTGACTTTAATTTCCAAATTAAAGTTACAAAGTTATATTTTCAAAGATTTGGTTTCAAGACAAAAATTGCAGCTTACTACATCGTTTAGATTTTTAACCCCCTACCTATGAAATCATGAGTTTCATCTGCATGAAGATCTACTACGTTGGCTAGAGAAATTACCTCCCTTTCATTGTCGATAAAAAGTATAATAGGGGCACCTGGGTGGCTCATTGCGGTAAGTGTCCGACTCTTGATCTCAGCTCAGGTCACGATGTCATGGCTCATGGGATGCAGCCCCTTGTCGGGCTCCGCTCTCACAGCACGGAGCCTGCTTGGGATTCTCTCTCTCCCTCTCTCTGCCCCTCCCTCCCTCTCTCTCTCTCTCTCTAAATAAATAAATAAAGTTAAAGATATATATCATCGACGAGTGAAATGCACAGTATTACCCAAAAGCGTTGACCTGTCAGTGATATGTTACCTATATCTATTTAAATGTAACAATTTGATATGCAATGTTGAAAGTATCTTATGTAGCTTTAATTCCTCTCTCCAAATATAAGCCATGTGATAGAAAAGAAACTTCACCTATAGCACTCTGCTCTCAATATGCAACTGTAAAATGACAAAAAACCCAAACAGAATAGAAAGGCAGTATTAACAAGAATCTTTCCATACTAGAACTCAAAGCATATTTGGTTGTTGGCATTGTTTCTAAAATAGGATGATATCTGAGCAGTTTTGCTTCCTTTCAACACTGTTACGTGTAACATCACAAAGCCCAGTCTCTGGAAAATGATTCAGAGCAGATACACGGAATTACCAAGGAGTCTGCCAAGATTCGCTGGCATTTGGGACTTGGCAGAGTGTTGGAAAATAAATTTTCTTAGACAATTCTGGTTTTCGCTACATACCCAAATGTCTGAGAAGTAGTTCCAAATGTTCCTCTGACCACAGATTTTCCTCCACGTCTCTTTTTCTTTCTTTCTTTCTTTCTTTCTTTCTTTCTTTCTTTCTTTCCTTTCTTTTTCTTTTTAAAGTAGACTCCACAGCCAGCACAGAGCCCAACGAGGGGCCCGGACTCCTGACCTGGAGATCAAAACTTAAACTGAGATCCGGAGTTGGACGCTTACCTGACAGAGCCGTCCAGGCGCCCCTCCACATCTCTTGATTACGCCTTTTCATCTGCCCGAGTTAAAACAGCACATCACACAAACTTGGGGAGAGATCGAATGCCGTGCCTCCTTATGTTGTTTCAGCCAAACTTTTCAAATTCTCTTGAGAAAGCTAACATGTGTTTAAGTGCATGCTTCTAAAAGGAAACCTGCCAAACATGGGTCATTTTTTAAAGACTTTATTTATTTATTTATTTATTTATTTATTTATTTATTTTGGAGTAGTTACGCGTTCCCAGAAATCTTGAGACAAAGTACAGAGATTCCCCATATGCCCCTTGCTCCCCAAACATCCCTTGCCTCCCCCACTATCAACATCCCCCACCAGATGGTATATTTTACAATTGACAAACCTTCATCGACACATATTCATCACCCAACTCTCACCGGTTACGTTAGGGTCTTGGTGTTGTTTATTCTACGAGTTCGGACAAATGTATAAAGCCATGTGTCCACCATTATAGTCTCCTGCGGGGTTGTTTCACGGCCTTAAACCTCCTCTGTGCTACACCTATTCATCCCTTTCTCCCCTCTAGTGCCTGGCAACCACATTTCACTGTCTCTATCCTTTTGCTTTTTCCAGAATGTCAAATGGTTGGAATCATACAGGACGTAGCCTTTCAGATTAACAAGGCTTTCATTTACTAACACACATGTAAGTTTCCTCTGTGTCTTTCCATGGTTCGATAGGTCATTTCTTTTCAGTGTGGGATAACAATTCCATCACCTGGATGTGCCGCAGTTTATTTATCAATCCCCCCACTGAAGGAAACCTTAGCTTCTCCCATGTTTTTGGAATTACAAATAAAGCTGTGATAAACACCTCTGTGCAGGGTTTGACGTGTACGTAAGTTTGAACTCCTTTGCTTGGATATCAGGCAGCACAACTGCTGGATGCTATGATACGTAAGAACGTGTTCAGTCTTGGGGTGCCCCGGGTGGCTCAGTCTGTTGAGCATCCGACTCTTGATTTTGGCTCAGTTCATGGTCCTAGGATCACGGGATCAAGGCCTGTGTTGGGCTCCACACTGAACGTGAAGTCTGCTTAAGATTTTCTCTCTCTCTCTCCCTCCCCCTCTCCCCAACTTGTGCTCTCTCTCTAAAATAAAATAATAAAATAAAATAAAAATGTTCAGTTTTGTAGGAAACCACCACCCTGTCTTCCAAGGTGGCTGTACCATTTTGCATTCCCACCAGCAACGAATGGGAGTTCCTGTACCTCCCTACGTCCGCACCAGCATTTGTGGTTTTGGATTTGGGCCATTCTAACAGGTGTATAATGGTATCTTGTAGTTATTTTAGTTTGCATTTCTCTGATGACATATGATGTGGAGCAGATTTTCATATGCTTATTGGCCATCTGTATATCTTCTTTCTTGAGGTGTCTGTTAAGGTCTTTGGCACATTTTTTAATTGGGTACATGTCACGGGTATTTCTCAGTTACCCCCTACTCCTCTTGGGTGGGAAAGATGGCTGGAGCTGACTGGAACCCATCATTTCCTTTCTGCCACATCAGTTAGGCTCTGGCGAAACACCAACATGCAGGCCTTGGATAAGTAGTTTCTCCTAAGGGTTGATCTTGTTAGGGACAACAGAATGCTCTGCTGTGTTTCAAAAATGGTTCTCCTCTTCCCTTCACCCTGCCAGAAGCATGAGATTTGGTTTTCTTTTTCATACCTACTGTGAGAACCTGGTCAAGCTCCTGGAGGCAAAACTCGTGAAATTTCTCCCTCCCTTCCCACCCCTCCCACCCCTGTGACTAAACTCCCCTTGGAGTTTTTAGCTCTGAGACTCGTCCAGTCTGAGCCCTCAGTAAGTCCTCAAGTACATTTAGCTTTTCCTACTCTGCTCCATTGCCGGTGGAGATTTCTGCCCCTGAGTTTCTGCTCTGAAAAGTTGCAAATCTCTGTTTTTGCCTATTGGTCTCTCTAAGATTGGGGAGGGGGGCAGTCTTGTTGCCTGTGACCTCATCACTTCTCTCAGAGGTCTAAGAAATATTATTTATTTTTCAGTTTGTTCGACTTTTTACTGGGACAGAGTGGTGGCTCCCAAACTCCCTACATGTGGAACCAGAAGTTGGAATTCCCTGGGTGGTTTATCAAACCATTAATTTTCTACACAGCACATTCTCCCTCATTCCGACACAGTCACAACAACTGAAGGATGTGGCCCGTGACATTGTGACTTATAAAAAACATATATTGGGTTATTCAGGTGACCAAAAAAAAAATATATATATTTTTTTAATTTTTTTAATGTGTATTTATTTCTGAGACAGAGAGAGACAGAGCGTGAGCGGGGTAGGGGCAGAGAGAGAGGGAGATACAGAATCTGAAGCAGTCTCCAGGCTCTGAGCCATCAGCACAGAGCCCGACGCGGGGCTCGAACTCACAAACCACGAGATCATGACCTGAGCCGAAGTCGGTCGCTCAACCGACTGAGCCACCTAGGCGCCCCCAAAATATATTTTTTATATGTATTTGATCTTTATCAGTTCCTCAGAACTCCCCAAACCCTTGGACTTGCCTGTGAGGAAGGCAATAGAGATGTCTTTTATCATGCTGATGGAGGTGACTTCTGGACTTCTCCCAAGGGCTGAGGCTTGTTTCCAGGAGGATCATCCAACAGTGTGATTACAAATCCCCGGACCTCCAGGGAGGGGAGAGGGGCTGGAGGTTGGATCAGCCAATGGCCAATCACTTAGTCAATCATGACTATGTAAGGAAGCCTCCATAAAAATCTAGAAGGACCAGGCTCCCAGAGCTTCAGACCTGGTGAACTCAATGGTAATGCAAGAAGGATGGCCTTCCTGGAGACAGCATGGAAGCTTAGTGGCTTTTTCCCAAACTTCACCCTATGTATCCCCTCTTCTGGCCATTGATTTGTATCCTTTGTCATATCTTTTAATAGACGGGTGAACTTAAGCAGTTCCCTGAGTTCTGTGGGCCACGCTAGCACATTAAAAGTGCCTAAGGAGGAGGTCATTGGAACCTGCAATCTGTAGTTGGTAGGGTCAGAAGCACAGGTTCTGGGGCTTGAGACTGGCATCCAAAGTCGGGTGGGGGGGCTTGGGGACAGCCTTAGGCTACTGAACCCTCAACGTGTGGAATCAGATGCTCTCTCTGAATGGATAGTGTCAGAGCTTAGCTGAATTCTCAGACACTTGCAGGTGCCCAAGAATTGCTTGGTGTTGTGTGGGGGGGAACCCTCCCTCTATGCCAGAATTGGCCCTAATAGTTTCCTCTTCTTTTTATCACGGGGTGACTATCTATGTCTAAGCTTTAAAGAAATCATTATTCGCAGGTGTCAATCATTATTTGAAAAAAACCATTATTCACATGTCTATAGCAGGCAATGCAGAAGGAATTGTGTTGTGCAAAGGTTTTTCCCCTCCAGATCACATCAGATAACATTCGCTGGGCTCAAAGCACTGTGTATCCCACGATCATATTTAAGTGTCAAAATGAGTGGTAAAGACATTTATATTAGCAGCGTTCAGAGAAAGGTAAAAAGGGCATGTGCAGCACAGAGAGGGGCTTTGGAAGAAGCAGGGCTTGCAAGGGCCCTGAGAGACAAATGCATTCTACATACAGAGAGAGGACAACAGGCATTAAAGACTCGGGGAGTAGCATTGACAACGAGCATCGCACGCCAGCGAGGCTCTGGGAAGCTGCTTGGATTAAAGGGAAGAGTTGAGTGGGGAAGAAAATATAGGTGATGTCAGAAGTATGGGATGAATTATGGAGGTCTAGGTAGGATGAGTAAGGGAGTTAACAGCCATCAGGTACTTTTCTGGGGACTGGTCCTTCTGTTGAGGGTGCCACAACTCAGTTCTGTCTCACCCCACCCTGTGAGGGAGGTGGGTTGGATGAGGAAACTGCTTGCCTGACGCCATCCAGCTCAGTTGTGATCTCACACATGGAAATTTGTTTTTCATTTTGAGTATACATAAGCTTATGTTCATTAGGACATAGAAAATACTGAACATTTTATGATGTATACAGTAAAGTTAATATTTTATAAGACGATTTGATTAAGTAGGTCCAAACTAACTTGTGTGAATAGTGAACTCACTAATTTGAAAAAAATCACATAAAAAATTTTATTTAGGTCCTTGATATAATGTGTCTCGAAAGCTCTTGGTGGTAGTCCTGGACAATTAGGTAAATTTAGGCTGCAATTGGAGATTTGCTCTTCTAATGGAAACTATATTTTTTTTCTAGCCAAATCAAAGAAATAGTGGGATCTAATTAACAAGAGTGATGGGACTTTCAGTGGAATTATAACTTCAGGGAAACCTTTCTTTGAGTGCTTGCTGATCTAGTTATAGGTAAATACGTGAGACAAGGTAGAGATTTGTCCCTCCTTCATGCCAATGTCACCAGGAACCAATTATCCAGTGGGAACACAAGAAAGAAGGTATGTTGACTTCCTGGAAACATTATGATGCTTCCTCAGAAAATACACCTCTAACATTCTAATGGAAATAATAATTCAAGGAAGCTACCCCCCAAAATCAAAACAAATGAAAACCCAACCCTGCCACCGACTCAGGCAGTTGAATTTGGTGAAACTATCAGAAATTTTGGTCTACGTAACCTGCAGTGGTCAATCACATTAGAGTCGTCTGCCTTGACATCTCGCACACATATGGGCTGCAGGGCAGTATGGCTAATTGGAGGGCACCAACAGTCCAGACGAGCATATGTGGCTAGATGGGTTATTGGCTAACTTTCCCATTTGACACTTAATTTGTTAGTCAGTAAGAGGGGTAGCCTATGGCAGCAATATAGTTGTCATCATGGTCTATTGACTTAGATCTTTATTCCAGAAGATAAAAGGTGTATGAAGAGGCATCCACTCTATTGATTGCTAATTCGAAATTAATTCAGTGTTCCTGGATGTGTCAAAGACGGCTAGTTGCCCGATATAATTCTCCTTACATTCCTTGATTTTGCTTGTGGCAGAATACGCCCAACTAAATGTTTACATTTCCTGGCCTCCTCTGTAAGTTGGGGGCTGGCAAAAGGACACAGTCCTGGCTAAAGAGATATAATTGCAAGCCACTAGGGGAGAGAAGGTGTTGCTACTGGGTGAGCAGATTCGTGGGCATAAACCACCTCTTTCCTTTTTCCTATTCCCTTCCTCTTGATTGAAGCAAGAGAAACCTGGCATCGGTATCGTTCTTCAGACACGAGACTATGGTTCTCACTCTACAGGTTGTAAAGCCAAGATCTAGAAAGGGGTTGAGTATCCAATGACCCCAGGGAGCTACCACACAATACTCAAGCCACCAAACTGGGGACTTACACTTTGTGAGCAAAAAATAACCTCCTCTTTGGGCGAAGTCAAAATCCATTCTGCGCAGCATCGCTGGACACATTTAGGACACTGTCTACATTTAGGACAATTGGGACAGTTATCCATTAAAAGCATGACTTACAGCCTTCGCATTTTTTTAATATATGGTGGTATGATAGCACAAACAGATGCATCATGACGAATCTGAAAGAAGCCAGACAAAAGCAACAACTTCTAAAAATGAAAACATGTAAGAAGCCAGATTTTAGGTAGTCTCACTAAGAATTCTATGGGGCTACCATAGAGTCAAATGGCAGCCAGCGTCCATCACTGACCCGATTTGATGGAAATCCTAATAGGGAAAGTGAGTCTTTACGTTAGATGGTAAACAATTAGGTCTCCGATTTTCAAAATATGCTTGGCCACAAAAAGGAAATATCTCTTCTTTGGATAGAAAATAGCATTATCTGCCAAAATCCTGGAGGTGAATGCCAAGAACTAGATGAGTCAAAATTTGCTGGCAAAAATAAATGTAGGAGTTTCAAAATTAATCACATTTTTGAAACATGCTTGTGGTACACACTTACTGTTTGCAGTCCCTAGAAGCTATAGTGGCTATACCACTGAAGCCTAGACTCGCAGAGAGCACTTGAACATAGAAAGTTAGATTCTAAAGTCAGAGGGGCATGATCACCTCGGTATTTCACCCTGGATTCACTGCGATATAGTTTGCTCACATGGGAGAGCACCTCCCCAGGGTAACCAATGTATACAAGCGGGCTTAGTGTGTGTTCCACCGGAATGAAATCACAATCTCAGGAGACAGAAACTGACCAAAATTCTCTGATGTGAATGAACAGTTTAAAAGGTATGCTTAGATTACAACGGAAGCGCCTTTTGCTAACATCTATCCACATATCCCTTTCCGCTTCCATGTTCCTGGACCTTTGCAATAATGTGATACTGTCTCAAAGGTCTTTTAGCTATTGAATCAATCCTTTGTCTAATCGCCTTCTTACACCGGTATTCGATATGCAAGCCTGAATTAAAGCAGAGGAGCTCCGAACTGAAATAGAGTTCTCGAAGAGGAAAAAAGAACTTCCCATGTCACATCTGCAAAAACTTGCAGCTAGCGTTTTGTCTTTTGTATGTGAAGTGATTGCAAGATAATCCTCCTGGAAAATGGGATTCTATTCCCCCCTTTATTCCTCACCTTTGGAAGCACATTAACATGCATAATGAAATAGCTGGTGAGGACTCATTCATACAGCAAATTTCTTCGGGGCTGAGAAGAATCAAGACAGTATGGGAGATTCAAAGTATATGTCCTTGCTCATGGTGTATTCCGATTGCCGTCGGAGTTTTTCTTTTCCTTGTTATTCTTAAATATTTTTATTATATTTTGACCTTAGCGGTCTAACTAGATAACTCAAACAATATTTCGTTTCAGAATGTCACATTTCACCAAAAAAATAACTTGGAAAACCAACCTGATTTCTTAGTCTCTTCTACTGTTTTCAACATTCGCTATTTAATTCAGTGTTGGATTATGATTATAGATACACTGGACTGTTTTTCTAAATACTAAGGAGGTTCAACAAGTATTTTGATTTATTTTTTATAATATTCAGGAAGGAGGAGACGAGGTGTGAATGCTGAAGTTGTAGAAGATGGATGCCTTCAAGCAGTGGCATATGTTGAGGTCATAAACCAGTCTGCATTTGGACTCCACTCTCAGCAGTCACTTATAAATTGAAAAAAGAAACCCAAATACATGGAAATAATATTTTTGAGGGGAAGGAAGAATTCATTCTTTCATATCGAAAAATTTAAAGTGCAGGCTGTTATCAAGTGTGAAGTTTGGGAAAGTAAAACGAGCAGTTTGAAAATTGCAACCGTTTTCTCCATGCTTCTTCTCCCTGCCTGATTTGTTATTCAAAAGTGCACCCGTGTAAGGAAGGCCATTGAGATTTCCCATGTTTGGAAATCTGTCATCAGCCAACCAAGGATATAACCCAAATCTCCTAGTTTATATGATTCCCGAAATGTCTATAGCTCTTTGGGACTAAATACACACACACACACACACACACACACACACACACACACACACACGCGCTTTGAGAAAAAGGGGTTTATTTGAATAAGCTTAAATAATACTACATAAAACTACTAGTGAACCTAGTGTTTTTGGTTTTCTCAAAGAGAGAGCTAAGATTTCGTTTAAAAATCATAATAACGGAGGTGCCTGGGTGTCTCAGTCGGTTAAGTGTCTGACTCTTGGTGTCAGCTCAGGTCATGAGCTCACGGTTTGTGAGTTGAAGCCCCCCATCAGGATCGGCACTGACAGTGTGGAGCCTGCTTGGGATTCTCTCTCTCCTTCATTCTCTACCCTTACCTCTCTCTCTCTCTCTCAAAATAAATAAACTTTTAAAAAAATCATAATACTAAAGATTAGACACATACGGATTAAACTATAGCATAAAATACAGTTCTATTTTAAGATGTTGGTTTTGTTTCATTATTATAGAAATTAAATTCTGCTTTGAAAATGATCACATGTGTTACTTCTGCAGAATAATATGGAATTAATCTAAAGTAATGAGGCAAGTTAAAATAGTACCTCCTCATTAAATGTCCCTAATATATTTAAAATACCACACAGGGATGCGGTCAGCCTACAGGTAATTATGTTACATTTCAAAACACTGTACCTTTTTTGAAACTCTGCCGCAGCCCGCCCGGGCTCCACTGGTCCAACTCTGAACACATCAGCCTATAATTAAAGCACGAACAAATTGAAAATGGTAAAGAAAAGACAAAACACTGTAACACACCAATAGATTTAAAACGAATGGGTTTTTCGCAGCTTGTGAATATTTTTGTGTGCATTTAATTCGTATCGATTCCCTTCATTTCTTGAACATACATGGATACAGTTCAAATCATCCTATCATGTTTGAGGCCTTTAAGAATCTTTTATAGATGACAATAAAAAGAATCTTTTATAGATGAAGAAACTCCAGCATGGGGACTCTAAGGGAGCTGCCCGTGGGCACAGCGCCCATTGGAGGCGAGCAAGGATGAGAACTCAGGGGCTGTCACCTCCACTGCTAGGAGAGGTACTTAGGCCTTTTAAACACTGCCGCTGTCAGTGATGAACTGTGTTTTCAGAAGCTTCCATGCTCTGTTGAAAGTACCACTAAGCACATCATTGCTTGTCGGTTGTCAGGACGCTCATAACTAAGTAAGGTGACATATCATCGCTTGTGGAGGAAGACAGGCTGTGCATCTTCAAGGAGAACCAGAAGCCCCATCAGTTACTCTAAATACTCAGCATTCGGGTTGCATGAGCTCATAGGGCCACGGAGAATGATTTGGGGTTGATTTTAGGTCTCAGTAGCTGAGAACAAGCACGCAAAAGTGTACGGAAGGAAACCCAAACTCGGGTAGCAACTTTATCTTATCACCAGCAAGGGTATATGAGAGGAGATGAAAAGCCATGTTTTTCCTGGACGTGTTTTTCTTCAGCAGCAACAGAACCGGAAAACAGCGCGAGGTCACTTAGTAATCAAGCAACTTGTAAAGGACGAAAAGAAAATATGGGGAGACCCACTCATCTTAGGGTCAGTGCTGTGGAACTGCTACCAATATTCTATCACATTCCAATAAAGAGGATGATATTTTTCCTTTTTTTATTATTCCTGAGGCAAATAGAATAATTATTTGCACCAATTAGATTTCTTAGTTATATTAATTTGGAGGTCAATGAGGGAAAAAGGACTTGTTAAGTTAAATCTGCAAAGATTTTACACCATGTGTTTCCCTTATGAATTCATGTTATTTTTTTTTGTTTTGATGTTTTCTATTTTTTTTTTTATGTTTATTTATTTATTTTGAAAGAGGGGACAGCACAGGCAGGTGAGCAGGGAGACAGAATCCCAAGCGTCTCTGTGCTGTCAGCGCAGAGCTCTGCTCGAGGCTCCAACCCATAAACCATGAAATCATGACCTGAGCCAAAATCAAGAGTCAAATGCTTAACCAACTGGGCCACCCAGGTGCCCCTGTATTTTTGCTTTTTAATCTATCAGTCTAACAGAACTGTTTTAGATTCCATAAGATGGTAAATTCTGAAGCACTACTTTCTTTATGCCTGACCTGCCTGTCATTCCAGCAGCCTCGTGGTGGGTGTTTCTGTCCAACGGTCTTCACTCACCTCCACTTACCATCTTGATGGACAAACTCTGAGCTTTGTTATCATCTGAGTCCTCAAATCTCTGACATTCGTCAACCATAAGATTTGAGTCTCTCTCTCCAGGTCAAACACAGTCTTCCCAGGACTTCGGCTCATTCACACCAGTAACCTCCTTAAGCTTTATTTTTTCTTTTCAGTTAGCCACCTAGTTCATAATGGCAGTTACTGCAATATTCCCGTCACCCTCATTTCCCTTTCTCATTTTTCCCTCTGCTCCGCCTTTTTCATCAATTATTATCAAAACTGAAGCATAACTTTTTGGTGCCTACATTTGGCTTTCCTTTTTTGTGAATTACCTGTTCATGCCGATTAGCCATTTGTCTATGGGGGTTTCCGTCTTTCTTATCTGGTTAATATCTCATCTGCTATATGAATTGCATTCGTTTAATCTTTATATTAATATTTTATTTGCATGAATTGCAAGCATTCTCTCCCAAGGCCTATATTTTCATTCAAATATAGTGTGTTTTATTTTACAGAATATTAAATTATTTTACAGAATTTTAAATATTAATATGGTTAAATTTTTAAATCTCTGCATCTCGGTTAAGATATCTTTCTTTCCTGTGAAATAAAAGCATTCACTTATATTTTATTCTGATGCTTCTGAAGTTTTATTTTTCACATTTTGATGTTTCACAGAACCGGAGTTTATTTTTGTTAGGAAGGAATCAGATTTTATCTTCTTCAGTATTGCCAGTTAGTTATCCCACTCATTAAAATTTCGTCCACAATCACTAATATGTGATGCCACTCTGTTATATTCCTGTATATATTTCTGGGACCTTTATTTTGCTTTGTTCCATATGATTTCACCTGTGTCTATACTACAAGATCTTAATCACTAAGCTTTATAATGCACATTGGTATCTGATATTATCTTGGCTTTTCTTGGTCTTCTGTCATTTCACATGAATTCATGAATTGGCCAAATTCTCTGAAAACAGAAAAGGTAAAGGGGAAGGAAGAAGAGAAGGAGAGAGGGAGAAAGGGAGGGAAAGAGGAAAATAGAGATAGATACGTGCATAGATTTGGTGGTATTTTACTAAAATGAAAACAAGTTATTTAGATTAACATGACTGTTATCTAATCTATGAGTATGGTATTGCTCTCCATATATTTAAGCACAATTTTCTATTTCTCAATGGCTTTCTTTTCTTCTCCACATTTTGTTGGATTTATCCTCATAGCTTGATGATGTTTTCTCTTGATTTATTATATTTTCTAATTACTGGTTGCTGGCATATGGGAATACAGTTCATCTTTATATACCAATCTTAAACCCAACATGATTTCTAAAACCTTTTCTTTCCTTCTTTTTTCTTTAAAGAGAGAGAGAGAGAAAGGGTGTGAGTGGGGGAGGGGCAGAGAGAGGGAGAGAGAGAATCTCAAGCAGGCTCCACCCTGCTAGTGCAGAGCCCAATGCAGGGCTCAGTCTCACGATTGTAAGATCATGACCTAAGCCAAAATCAAGAGTCAGATGCTTAGTTGGCTGAGCCACCCAGGCGCCCCAAACCCAACACAATTTCTAAATCTTACTTGTTCATATGTAATTCTTTTGGATTTTCTATGTAGATTCTACGTCTATAAATAAAGACAATTCTATTCAGATGCATATTCTTTTAATTTTTTCTTTTATTATTGTATACTATAAATTTTTTGGTAGATACCCTTATCAAATTGAGAAAGTTCTTCCCTGTATTCTTAGTTTTCTAAGATTTTTTTCTTTAGCACTAGTGAGTGGTTAATTTAACCAGATGGCTGCGGCACCTTTGAGACAGTTATGCAAAGATAAGAGAAGGCTCTGTTTGACACTGATGTTCTAGTAACTCAAGAACCTCAGTTGCCCTCACTGTCAACCAAATGAGACACAGGATTGTTCTAAATGCTACACACAGAATGCTAAATTCTCTCAATGCTGCCTTTTACTCCTATAGCACAATGGCCTACTCATCCTGGGAGATAGAATTCTTTAGATCTCCAAAAACTCAATACGGGAAGCTACAACAAATATTCTCCTTGAACCCAGAGCTTCTCAGCTTTCTCTCTCTACCTACAGAACAATCTGTCAGGAGTAAGGAGCCTCCGACAGATTGTCTTACATACAGATTCTCCCTTTGTCATTTAATCTCCAAAGGATATCGTGAAATCCATTCCTTTTTCCTACATCTTCTCAAAAGAGAAATTTAGCAATGAGTGGGACAGAGGTGAGTTATCAGCTGGGGTATGACAAAAGTGATGGGTGCCCCATCAGCACATTCTTGTCCTACAAATATGTGGGGATGGCTTTTCATCTGGTCATGCAATATCTTCAACAGGTTTTTCTAATGTTAAACCATGCTGGTTTCCTGGAATAGAGCCAACTTGTTTGTAACACATTGGCACCATTCCTAAAGTCAGTTGGTAAATATTTCATTTAGGATTTTACACTCAAGTTTACATAAATTTATATATGTTTCATACATACTTAGAAAGAGATATATGGGCGCCTGGGTGGCTCAGTTGGTTGAGCGTCTGACTTCGGCTCAGGTCATGATCTCACAGTCTGTGAGTTCGAGCCCCGCATCGGGCTCTGTGCTGATGGCTCAAAGCCTGGAGCCTGCTTCCGATTCTGTGTCTCCCTCTCTCTCTGCCCCTTCCCTGCTCATGCTGTCTCTCTCTGTCTCAAAAATAAATTAAAACATTAAGAAAAAAAATTTTTTAAAAAGAAAAAATAAGAGATATAAATACATATGTTGTATACACATTATATAAAACTTTAATACACACATATATTTTATGTAAATTAATATAGTTTCTCCCATTTATTTTCTTCCCAGAAGCATGTCTATTTTATTAATTCCTTCACAGACCTAGCTTTTGATTTTATTGATGCTATTTATCATTTCTGAGATTTTAAAAATTATTTTCTGCTCTTTTCTTTATTATCTCCTTCCTCCACCTTTCTTAAAGTTTATGGGTTTTTTTTTCCCTATCTTCTTGAATTGTATGGTGAGGTCATTCATTTTTAATATTTCTCCCTTTGAATATATACACCTATTTCCTTCAAAGGAAATCTTGCTGCATCTAAAAAGATTATATGTAGTGTGTTTTTTGTTGTTGTTTAGTTCTTAAGACTTTATAATGTCATTTGTGCTGTGGATTCATAAATTATTTATGCATGCTTTTAAATATCCATACATGAGTTTTAGAAGTACAATAAAACCTTGGATTGTGAGTAACTTGTTCTGCGAGTGTTCCAAAAGATGAGCAAACATTTCTAATAAATTTGAACTTGATAAACAAGAGGTGTCTTGCAATACAAGTAGTACATGATGATGGATGTCACATGATCACCACTGGGCAAATAGTTCTCTCTCTCGCTGCAGAATTGTGGGTGATGGCCTCCCATGCTCGGATGCTCGGTCTCAGGTTGTGGTGTTTGGCAGAAATCAGTGAGTTTTCAGTATGTTGGAAGGTGCCCACAACTGACACTAGGGTATTTTTTGTCACTTGAAAGCACCTATGGACAGTCCTTTGCTTTTCCGCACAAGAGCAAGCTTAGGAATGCTTTGCATCATTCTAGGTCAGGCTGCCTACAGATATAGACCTTTTCTTCTGCTGCCTTATTGCCACTTACATTAAGTACAGCATATGACAAGAGTTTATTAAGACTGTAGAGTCACCATCCATGTGAGTGTATACAATGGCCCCCATGCAGAAAAAGGTTGAAAAGAAAGGTGGTAAGAAGGAGATGATTACAATGGAAATTAAGAAGGAAATCATCGAGAAGTATGAATGAGGAATGTGAGTGGCCGAAATTGCAAGCTTTTAAAAGAAGTCTACGTCTGCAGAGGAGGAGGAGAAAAAAGGCAGAGGAATCCCTCACTTCAAATGAGATTAGGGAGATGTGGAAAATGTGGAAAACAATGCAAAATTTTGTAGAAAAGCATCACCCGAACAAGCCTGTAGCAATGCGAGCAAAGAGTCTGTTTATGGACAGGGCAATGTCACATTTCCACGAAATCCTCAAAAGGAGGCAAAAGCAAGTGTCATTGGATAGGTTCCTTGTTAAAACTGCATGAAAAGAAAAAGATTCCATTGAGCCAATAGATAGCAGTGATTCCTTTAAGTGATAGTGAAAGTTGTCCTACACAATAACACTCTTCTCTCTTGTCTCTCTCACACCAGCTACGAAGGCTTTCAAAGGTAAGTGCTGGTTAATTTGTTTATTTTTCTTTGTAGTTTGTATTTTGTTATTTTGTATTATATTAAAATTTTGTAGTCATTTTTATACAAATATTTTTGGGTTGTGGAACAAATCATCTGAGCTTCCATTATTTCTTATGGGGAAATTCGCTTTGATATACAAGTGCTTTGGATCACAAGCATAATTCGTCTGTAGAACGAATTATGCTCGCAAACCAAAGCTTTACTGCATTCTCTTTTCATTTTTGTTTTTGTCTTGCTTTTCATTGCAAATTTCATCGGATTTTGGTAAGAATGTGTTCAGCATTGTGATTTCCTCTGCTCTTTCTTCCAGACACGTTGTCTAAATTTCAGTGAGTACAATTTTATTTGTTATAATTCTGTTCGGTCTAGGTTTAAACCTACCTATTTCTAAAATACTGCTCAATTTATTCACTGAGGCATTCATTCTTTCTTCTATCTTATAATCACTTCAAGGGTAATTACTTTATAACATCAGAGTGTTCATTTTCAGGAGGGTTGATTTTGGTGGGTATTATATCTACTTTCTCCTATCATGACCCACTTTCTTGATGTGGTGTGTAAGGGATTTTATGGGCTCTCGACTTCACCTGGGCTATGTTCCCCTATGGAAATCTGACGTGCTGGATTCTGGGAAATCCTGCGTATCTGGGGGTGTGAACACCTTCCTATTGAACTGCTTAGCACTGCATTTCTCCTGAAACCTGATGGGAATCTGTTTTCAGATGAACTCTGTGGCTCATTTACGTAGTCAACTAATATTTAACAAGGAAACCAAGAATACTCAACGGGAAAAAGACAGTCTTTTCAATAGAGGGTGCTGGAATAATTGGATATTCATGTGTAAAAATATGAAACTGAACATATTATATACCACTCACAAAGATTGACTTGAAGAGTATTACACACTTAAATGTAAGACCTGAGATCAGAAAACTGTGAAAAGAGAACAGGAATAAAGCCACTTGACATTGGTCTTAATAACGGTTTTTTGGATCTGATATCCGAAAACACAAACAACCAAATAAAAAATAAACAAGTGGGACTACATCAAACTAAAAAGCTTCTGCACAGCAAAAGAAATGATCAACAAAGTGAAAAGACAACTTATGGAAAGGGGAAAAAATATTTGCAAACCATATCTGTGGTTAACATGTAAAATATATAAAGAACGCATACAGTTCAATAGCAAAAGGTCGAATAAGCCAGTTACAAAAATGGGCAAAGGCCCTGAGTAGATATTTGTCCAAAGAAGAGATGTGAAAAACAAATGAGTACGTGAAAAGATGCTCAACATCACAAGTCGTTAGGGAGATGCAAATTAAAACCACAATGAGATATCACCTCATGCTTGATAGAATGGCCATCACCAAAAAAAAATAAAAGATATAAAATGTTGGTGAGGATGTGGAGAAAAATGAAGCCCTTGTGTACTATTGGAGGGATTATAAATCGGTACCACCCCTATGGAAAAAAATGGATCCTTAAACCATTAAAAATAAACTTACAATAAAACAATAAAAATAAACCCAGCAGTTCTTCTTCTGGGACTATATCCAAGAAAATGCAAACACTAATTTGAAAAGATATCTGCACCCTCATGTTTATTATTTATAATAGCCTAGATATGGAAACAAATATCCATCAATGGATGAATAGATAGAGAAGTTGTTATATCTATCTATCTATCTATCTATCTATCTATCATCTATATCTATCTAATGGAATATTATTCAGTAATATTTTTAGAAATGAGGAAGTCCTACCCTTTGGGACACCATGGATGGACACTGAAGATGTGGTAAGGAAAATAAGTCAGGCAGAGAAAGACAAATATGGAATGATTTCACTTACCCATGAAGTCTTTAAAAAAACAAAACCAAAACCAGAATCATAGCAAAAGAGATCAGATTTGTGGTCACCAAAGGTAAAGGACTATGGGAGGGGGAATTGTAGGAAGGTAGTCAAAAGGTGCAAACTTCCAGTAAGAAGAAAAACAAGTACCAAGGCATGAGGACTTCAGCTAACACTGCCATAGGATATACGGGAAAGTCATCAAGAAAGCAGATCCTAAAAGTTCTCAATGCAAGGAGAATTTGTTTTCTTCTTTCTTTTGTTTCTATTGTACCTATATGAGATGGTGGGTGTTCGCTGAACCTATGGTGCTCTTCATTTCACACTATGTCTAAATCAAGCCCTCATGCTGCACACCTTAAACTTATACAGTGATGTATGTCAACTATACCTCAAGAAAACTGAAGAAAATATTTGGGCTCTGATTCCATGCCTATTTCCAAGGATGACTACAGAATCCCAGGACCTCACCATCACGAAATGCTTAGCTGACTCCTTAACTAGGCTTATTTAATATATATTTTTAAGTTTATTCATTTATTTTTGATAGAGAACACGTGCAAGCTGGGAGTAAAGGCAGAGAGAGAGAGAGAGAGAGAGAGAGAGAGAGAGAGAATCCCAAGCAGGTTCCACGTTATTAGCACAGAGCCTGACATGGGGCTTGATCCCACAACCCTGGGATCATGACCTCAGCCAAAATCAAGATTCAAATACTTAATCGACTGAGCAACCCAGGCACCCCAACTAAGGATTATTTAAACAAAAATAGGAAAATATCTGGATTTCATCATTTTCCTCCTGAAACTTTAGTTTACAGGTAAAGCATTTGCATTTAGTAACACAAAACAGCCCAGGATTCTAGCTTTGAGCTCAGGAGCTCCCTTTCAGGGTGGGTCTTTTCGATTTTTAAGCCAAATGAAAGGCCAGGTGGTCTTTTTCACAGGGACATTGCATACATCAAAGTAACTACATGAAAACTACAGCTTAGAAGTTTAATGAAAAACACAGTTGCTCCTTGAACAAGTTTGAAATTGCATGGGTTCATTTATACTCAGATTTTTTTATAGTACAGTATTATAAATGTATTTTCTCTTCCTTATGATTTCTTGATAACATTTTCTTTTCTCTAACTTACTTTATTGTAAGAATACAGGTTATAAGACATATAACATACAAAATATTTGTTAATCAACTGTTCTTGTTATTGGTAAGGTTTCTCATCAATAGTAGGCTATTAGTAGTTAAGTTATGGGGAAGTCAAAATTATACATAGATTTTCAGTTGCGTAGGGGTTAGCACACCAATGCCTGCATGCTCCGAGGGACAACTGTATTCATAAATGATACTAAAATACTGCATTTAAACTAGCAACTGACAGCGGCTGACGAGAGACAAGGAAATGTATGTTATTCAAAGTTAACTGAAGCCACATAAAAGAGAAAGAATTTACAAAGGGCTTATTCTCAGAGAAGGCAAAACCTTCAAATTCCCATAAGAAAACAAAAGGAAAAGAATGCACATGAATACAATGTGTGTATGTGGACAGAAATAGAGAAACAGACGACGAGTATATTTTAGATATTAAATGTATGTTTCCTCTCTATTCCACTAAGAGGGTAACTTGATATGTCCCAAAGGAAATTCACCTCGAGTCCACTGTCTGTACTGTGTTCCAGTTTTCCACATGCTGCCTCCAGGGTGCCAAGGGAAGGAAGAGAGTAAGTCCTTCCCAGAAGATACTCAGTTACATTTCTTTAAGAGGGCGAGGGAGGAATAATTGTATAATATATGAAGAGTGCAGAACAATCAACTCTTTCGTATTTTGAGCAAAACAGTGCCAGTTGCCAGTGACAGGTGGTCTTCTGAAGATCCTCAGGGTATCCGCTTTTAGGAGAACAGCCAGACTATTCCTTACAAGGTGGCATTGTCCTTTCAAGCCTGACGTTCTACCTTAAGGAAGTAGGGATAGAAGGAACATACCTCAAGATCATAAAGGCCATATATGAAAGACCCAGAGCTAATATCATCCAATGGGGAAAAACTGAGAGCTTTCACCCTAAGGTCAGGAACACAACAGGGATGTCCACTCTCACCACTGTTGTTCAACATAGTGTTGGAAGTCCTGACGTCAGCAATCAGACAACAAAAAGAATAAAAACATTCAAATTGGCAAGGAAGAAGTCTAACATTCACTCTTTGCAGACTCTACATGGAAAACACAAAAGACTCCTCAAAAAGACTATGAGTACTGATACATGAATTCAGCAAAGTTGCAGGATATAAGATCAACATACAGAAATCGGGTATTTCTATACGCCAATAATGAAGCAGCAGAAAAAGAAATCAAGGAATCAATCCCATTTACAACTGCACCAACAACCATAAAATACCTAGGAATAAACTTAACCAAAGAGATACAAGTTCTATTTTCTGAAAACTATAGAAATCTTATGAAAGAAATTGAAGAAGACACAAAGAAATGAAAAAAACGCTCCATGCTCATGGGTTGGAAGAACAAATATTGTTAAAATGTCGATACTACCCAAAGCAATTTACATATTCAATGCAATCCCTATCAAAATAACACCAGCCTTCTTCATGGAGCTAGAATAAACAATCCTAAAATTTGTATGGAACAAGAAAAGACCCCAAATAGCCAAAGCGATCTTGAAAAAGAAAACCAAAGCAGGAGGCATCACAATCCCAGACTTCAAGCTATACTACAAAGCTGTAATCATCAAGACAGTATGGTACTGACACAAGAACAGACACATAAATGAATGGAACAGAATAGAGAACCCAAAAATGGACCCACAAATGTATGGCTAACTAATCTTTGACAAAACAGGAAATAATATCCAATAGAAAAAAAGACAGTCTCTTCAGCAAGTAGTGCTGGGAAAACTGGACAGCAGTAAGTAGAAGGCTAAGCCTGGATTACTTTCTTACCCCATAAACCCAAATGGATGAAAGATGTAAATGTAAGAGAGGAAACTATCATAACCCTAGAGGAGAAAACAGTCAGCAACCTTTTTAAACTTGGCTGCAGCAAATTCTTACTTAACATGTCTCCAGAGGGAAGGGAAACAAAAGCAAAAATAAACTACTGGGACCTCATCAAGATAAAAAGCTTCTACACAGTGAAGGAAACAATCAGCAAAGGCAACTGACAGAATGGGAGAAGATATTTGCAAATGACATACCAGATAAAGGGTTGGTATCCAAATTTTATATAGAACTTATTAAATTCAACATCCCCAAAACAAATAATCCTGTGAAGAAATGGGCAAAAGATATGAACAGACACTTTTCAAAAGAAGACATCCAGATGGCCGACAGACATAGGAGAAGATGCTCAACATCTCTCATCATCGGGGAAATGCAAATCAAAACCACAATGAGATACCACCTCCCACTTGTCAGAATGTTAAAGTGAACAACTCAGGAAACAACAGATGTTGACGAGGATGTGGAGAAAGCCCTTTTGCATGGCTGGTGGGAATGCAAACTGGTGCAGCCACTCTGGAGAACAGTACGGAGATTCCCCCAAAAATTAAAAATAGAACTACCCTATGAGCCAGCAATTGCACTACTAGGTATTTATACAAAGGATACAAAAATGTTGATTGAAAGGGACACATGCACCCCAGTGTTTATAGCAGCACTATCGACAATAGCCAAATTATAGAAAGAGGCCAAATGCCCATCGACTGACAGATGGACAAAGAAGATGTGGTGTGTATACACACACACACACACACACACACACACACACACACACACACACTGGAATATTACTCGATCAAAAAGAATGCAATCTTGCCATTTGCTACATCATGGATGGACCTAGAGTGTGTTATGCTAAGCAAAATGAATCAGAGAAAGATAAATATCACATGATTTCACTCATATTTGAAATTTAAGAAACAAAACAGATGAATGTAGGGGAAGGGAAGCGAAAATAAGATAAAAAGAGAGAAGGAGGCAAACCAAAAGAGACTCTTAAATAAAGAGAACAAACAAGGTTGCTGGAGGGGAAATGGATGGGGGGATGGGCTCAATGGGTGATGGGCATTAAGGAGGGCACTTACTAGGATGAGCACTGGGTGTTATACATAAGTGATGAATCACTAAATGCTACTCCTGAAATAATTATTACACTATATGTTAACTAATTTGGATTTAAAATTAATTAATTAACTAATTAATTAATTTTTTTTTTAAAAGCTTGAGGTTCTAAGGGAAAAGGTGTCAGATCTTAGAGGATTGTGGGGAGAAGGGAAGGAAGCAGAGGAAGATGAATCAAGGTTCTAGACTGTAGCCTCTACCCATGCTGACTTTGAATTTCAGGCTTAGCTTCCCTACCCTCAAAGGGCAGCAGAGCGTGGGCTCAAGGGCAAGATAGAGGCAAACGGACATTATGCCAGGCTCTGAGACAGGGACAGGATTGTGCCAGGCTCTGAGACAGGGACAGGATTGGAGGACGTGGCCCAGCCACACTCCACCGAAGCCAGTAGCCTCTTCTGCTCTCACCATTCCACCACAGTGACGGTTGTTAGTGATGGTTGATCTCCAGGCACAGTGATGCCAAGTATGTGGGAGAGAAATTTCCTAACCAACCTCACTCTCTCACTAGCATGGGCTGGGCCTTGACACAGGAAGCACTGCTCCCTAATTTTCCTGGTCTGTAGCAAAGAACTCTGAGGTCAGGGTGGATTTTACCTGGAGGATGAGGCACCTGGTCCCTTGCACTTAATGCCACAAAGTCAGTGCCTACTTATACACCACTTTTTAATGCACATGGAATTTTCAACTCATTACCTTACTTGTTAGGAGAAGTCCAGACAAACAACATGGCAAAGACGATCCCATTTTGTAGATGAAGAAAATCAGATGTAGTGATGTGAGGTGACTTCCCAAGGCAACACAGCTATTCAGCAGTACCCAGGCAGAGTGTTTTAAACCAGCCCCTGATGGCACGTCACTTTTCAGTGTCAGCTCCCAAGTGTTCTCCGTCAACAGCCGCCATTCCCCATGTAGACAACCCAACTTGCCAGAGAGCTTCAGTCTCGCAAATACTGATCTAACCTGTCTGAGTAACTACTAAGCTGCCTCTTTTCTGGTGAAGCAATGATCCAACATGATTGCTGCTCAGACGATAGAAAAATGAGCTCTCTGCAAATTCGGTGAGAGCCCGCGGTGAAGCCAATGGCAAGCCATAGGACAGTCACTCTGGGCAGAGCTTCCTCAGCCTTCAGGGGACGGGACTTGCTCCCACGTGGCCTATCCATTCGGTGTCCCTTCAGTCTGCCCTGCACTCCAAAGCCCTGCCTTCCCCAGGTCACCTCCCTGGGCAACGACTTCAAGGGCTCTCTAGTATTGACAGCAAATTTTAAGTTTTTAGAATAACTTGCCTCATGTTGTTGGCTGAGGCCAAGCTTTATTATTTTTTTTTTGAAGTTTAATTTAAAAGAAACATTAGCACAGAAGAGAAATAACAAGTCTTCATATTTTCAGAAGCGTAAGTCTCTAAATTTTGTTTAAGATCAAGAACAATTATACCCCTATATAGAGAGCAACAGCCCAGACAGGACTTATTTCTTTTCCTCCAGTTGTATTCCATTATAATTGACACATAATATTGTATTAGTTGAATGTAAACAATATAACTATATATATATATATATATATATATATATATGAACATGATTAATTCCTTAAGCTTAATTAATATCCACCACCTCAAATAGTTACTGAATTTTTTCATCTGATGAGAACTATTTTTTTGAATGCATTTTCTTCTTATTATTTATTTAAGCAATCTCTGCATTCAAGGTGGGGCTCAAACTTATGACCCCGAGATTGAGAATTGCACGCTTCACTGACTGAGCCAGCCAGGTGCCCGTGTGGTGAAACCTTTTAAGATCTACTTCTTAGCAACTTTTTTTTTCTTTTTAAAAAATTTTTTAATGTTTATTTATTTTTGGGAGACAGAGTGAGAGCAGGGGAGGGGCAGAAAGAGAGGGAGTCACCGAATCTGAAGCAGGCTTCAGGCTGTCAGCACAGAGCCTGACATGGGGCTCGAACCCACAAACTGTGAGATCGCGACCTGAGCCAAAGTCCGAGGCTCAACCCACTGAGCCACCCAGGCGCCCATGCTTCTTTGGCAACTTTCAAATGCACAATGTAATATTAGTAACTATGTCACCATGTTGCACATTGTATCCCCAGGACTTGTTTATCTTACAACTGGCAGTTTGAACCTTTTGACCCCTTTCACTCATTCCCTACTTCCTCCACCTCCACTCCAGAGAACCGCCAATCTGTTTTCTGTTTCTATGAATCCAGTTTTTTTTTAAATTTTGCATATAAATGAGATCACACAGCATTTCTCTATTCAAGTGTTTCGCTTAGCATTAATGCCCTCAAGGTTCATCCATGTTGTCCCATGGATATATAACCAAATTTATACTATTTAATGAACAATAAAGTATAGTTTAGGTAATCACACTGTTGTAAAAATAATTTTCAGAATTTTAAATGGAAGCAAGGAAAAATATAACTTATTTCACAACTATGGTGACATTTTAAATATGATATGTTGATAACATTGATATTTTAAACATTAAAGAGTTATCTAAAAATAAAGGGAAAAGGTCAACAGTGTTATAGGTGAATGGGCTGAAAAGTAATTGTACAGTTGCAAATATGAAAATCTTTTCTTATGACAAGATACTCAGCCTCACTTATAATAAATATAAATCAAAATTACATGCAGATATTTTTACCATAAAACTTCTGGTTTTTATGTTTTAATATTGTGTTGGCAAAGGGGCCCATGTCTTATCTTTCCAAAAAGATTGAGCCCATGGAAGACAGGACCGTGTTTTACCGCAACAGCATCTTGATAAATGTCTGATTAACCAATATCTAAGATAATGGTTTCGAGCGAATGCTGTGGATGCTACTGATGATAATTTGTTCTCTTCAAAGTTGCCTCAGCCTTCGGTACATTGAGGGGTGCCGGTGGGGAAGAAAACAGTTACATTCTCTGCCTTGACGTGATTCTATTGCTCTGGAACAGTACATTCAGTCATCTTCCTGTCTGGGTATAATTTTGAAAAAAAAAAAGAAGAAGAAGAAGAAGAAAGAAAACAGTGGCAGTTCACAATTGAGGGGGGAAAAACAGTGGCAAGCCTATTGTGTGGTTCGCTGTCTTTCTCCCGCATAATCTGGTACCTTAAGAGAAAGCTCTTTGAATTCTGCGACCATGTACCTAATTCCCGGCATTACATTGTCTCTTTTCAGGATATCTTAGATTGGTAAGAATCACAAAGTGATTTTTGATCAACCCAGATGAGACAAGAGTTTAAAACAAAGCAAGTTTTCAATCAGATAGGAGCACGACGTGAGGTGGCTGGTTGGGGGAGGAGGTCTGAGCTGGAGGGGGACGAGATAAGGACAAGCCCAAATGCCAGCAATTACTGTGGTTCACAGGTGACGGGGAAAAAATGTCTCCCAGGTATTTATTTTTAAAGTCTCTTGCAGCTCTCTTCATAAGCTTTTCATACTGAATGATCTAACGAAAGGGCTCAATTCCAAATATTATGACACTTGGTGCAGTCATTACTTAAAATACTTCTAAAATGCCAAAAAGAGCATAATGCTAATGAGAAAAAGACAATTTTGCCTAGTCTTGACAAAGTTAGAATGAAAAAGATCTCCAGCCCCACAGAACTAATATGCCTAATGCAGAGGGACAGTACCTGGAAGGGTATACATCTGGAGGAGAAAAGTAATGTCTTGATTTTCTATGAATTATAAAGTGAATAAAACCCATAAAAGGCAGGACACATTTTCAGTGTAACTAGCCAATTTCATCTTGCTCGGTTTTGTTCAAGAGTAGGTACAAACTTTAAATATGCCGCTAGTTAAAAAGCTTAGCATTAAAAACTACCAACCCATACATTTGGGGTCTATGGTCAACAATTCAAGGTTTGTAAACAAAAGTTATACCCCTGATTAATTTTATGTATAGCTTTAGAACGGAGTTAAGTGTCATTTAGTTTCCCCTATCATTTGTTAGTTTCAATACCTTGTGTGACTATGGTCTGACATGCAGACAGGGAAATAGCGATCGGCACGGCAGTCTCGGTAGGCTGGGTTCAGGACACCTTTTATACCATTTCCAGAGGTGTAGGCTATGCTGAAAGGATTTTTGAGCTCCAGAATCCCTCCCCCATGAGTGCCAAAAGGGGAGTCCTTGAGGCTCCATTCTTGGTTTCCTTATGACGGATCATGTCCAATATATGAGATTCCTTTTGGGGGGGGGGCGCAGAATATAACCTCAATATTTACATGTGCCTGAGAAAAAAATTTTTTTTCCAGAACAACTCAAAGGCAAAACACAATGCTAGGAGTGGATAGAGGAGGAGTAGTCTGGAGTTGAAAGGAGACAAATGACTGGCAGATTAGAAATGGTCTATTTCCAATACGTCCCCGCTGATGCGGGAGCTGAGATTGGTGATAAAGCTAATGGGGTGGCCTGCTGTGTCCAGGCATGGCGCCATTATGAGCAGACCTAAAAACGAATAATCTTGGTGATTATGAAACATTCCCTTTCACGGATCCTGTTCTATGCGTCTCCAAAGTGACGCAAACATGTTTCTTATTGAAACTTTCCAACGACTCTGCGTGCCAAAGCTGAGACTGCAATTAAAAGAGGGATCCCTGTCCTCACAAAGGTGCAGAACTCAGAGCATAAAGAGAATGTATATGACAGGGCAGAATTTGATAGGTGAAAATAGAAGTGGAGGAACATACCGCAGATGACAAGAATCAAAGGAGAGCCCCAGAGGAAAATCAAAGGAGAGCCAGGATCTGCCTGGGAAAGTCTGGCAAAGCTTTCCAAAGGAACGGAACTCTGCCCGTTGATGTATGCGATATGCGTGGATTGTCTGCGGTATGCACCAAATATGCATGGATTGTCTACACCATGCCAGGAATGAGTGTGGTGCCAGGAGTGATGTGAAGGAGAGAGACACGTAAGAACGGCAACAGTACCATGTGGTAAGGGAAATGACACAGATATGGGCAGGTAGATTCTTTAAGCTCCATGGGTCTTGCCTTGTCTAGCCCCAGGTGGTGGGGCAGCTAGTAATGGCTTTCCAAAGAGGAATACTAGAGCTGGGTGCAAAAAGTGTGCCGTGGGAGGGGGGCGGGGGAGGGAAGACAGAAACGCCAATGCACATCACCTATTCCGAGCCGAGCCACAAAGGAAGTAACACAGACGTTGAGAAGTAGTGATGGGAAGGTTGGGATTTGGGTGACTGGGTGATGAAAGGTACACAGTTGAGAAAATGTAAATCGGTTGGAGGATGCCAAGTGAGAAGCTGTGCATGCCGGGGCAGAGGGTGAAAGCGTGTCACAGGGGAGAAGAGTGAGCAGGGCGGTGTGTCCTAGAGATGAGGTGGTAAGAAGGTGAGAGCCTCGAAAGCCACGTGAAGAAGCCTGGTCTTACTTGCTATCTCCGGGGTGGCCACGTGACCAGTGGTACCATTGAGAGTGGCATCTCGCCACAGAATGAAGGATGGCAGGAAAAGGAACCAGGTCAGAAGACAGCTTGGCTAGCCGGGAGCTGGTAAGATACTAGCACAGTTTGGGTGAGGGGTACTGCCGGGCCACTCCAGGCTGGCAGTCAAGGGCTGGGATACTCAAGAGATCTGCTCCTGCATGTGGGGGGAGGGAAGAACCCATGGTGCCTGGGGTTTCCAGCCTGTCTGTCTGGCAAGACTGTAGTAAGGAGGAGATGCCCAGGAAAACATTGTGATTCTGGTCACACACATAAACCACAGTGCACGGAATGCAGAAGGGTCGTCAGACTGGAAGATGGGAGAACTCTGTGCAAAGGTCAAGCTTAAGTCATGGGAAGCAAAGAAGCTGCTATTGAAAAACCTCTCCCTTTGGCATCTTTCTATTCCAAATGGATAGTCCCTGGCATCTGATCTCCCTCCGAGTTCTACCAGCCCTACCTGGTCAATTATGAAACTGTTGTATCATTTTTCCTTAGAGCCGTGTTGTCTAATATTGTTATATGTGGCTCACGAGGATTTGAGATGTGGTTAGTCTGAATTAAGATGTACCATAAATACAAGAATTTGCACTCTGTATACAAGTGAGTGTTAAATAGCTCATACCATTTAATAGGACCGTATGTTGAAGTGACCATTTGGATGTATTGAGTTAAATAAAATATATTATTAAATTAATTTTACCCGTATACCTTGAGAACTAGAAAATTGTAAAACACCAACTCGGCTTGTGTTACATTTACGTTGGATAATGCTTCCTAAAGCATCATTTTCACATAGCGGGTATGAAATCAAAGTGGGATATAAACTATTGGGACAGCTGACAAACTAGAACATTTATAACCACATCTCTTTGAGCGCAGTGACTCCTCGTCTCCTTCCATTGATCTATGTTACTCTGGTATGTAAATTCCACCCGAATGAAGTATGTGGACTTTGATAATGACATCACCCAAGCAGCTCCCTACCAAGGGTATCAACTGTCTGAGTCTTCTTTTCCTAGTAAGTGCTCGACACAAACATGGTCAGGCAACAACTTGCTGGTAAACTACCTCTCAGAAACCAAAGAAAACAAAACAAACACACAGAGAAATACTCCTTGATTTGAGAATTTTTTTTCGTGATATATATGCTTCCCTTAAAGCCAACTTACTGACACGCGTATTTTATCAACTTGTTTGCAAAATTCCTGCATATTTGCCAATGGGATCTCGTGAGACAGTTTGAACAGGCTCTTCTCTTCAAGTTCTTTCAAATACAAGCCATTTGTTGAGCCAAAGGATCAACCGTGACTCTAGAGCAGTGCCACCCGATAGAACTTTCTGCAGTGATAGAAATGCTTTATGTTTACCCATACTAGGGGGCTACTGAGCACTTGACCTCTGGCCAGTACAATGGAAAACAGAATTTTTAATTTAAATTCAATTTAACCTTAATTAATTTAAATGTAAGAAGCCACATGTGCCTTAGTGGCTGTTGTATTGAACAGCCCAGGTCTGGAGATGCACAGGGCAGATGGAAAGTTCTGACTGTGTGTGTGTGTGTGTGTGTGTGTGTGTGTGTGCAAACATAAAATGTATATGTATATCAAATAACCATGCTATGAACTTTGAATATATGTGATTTTATTTTTCAATTATACCTCAGTAAACTTGAGAAAAATGAACAAGAAACTTACACAAGCCTAGTTTCTAACTTGAGCAAACAAGGCTGGGAAAAAGGGGTCGGGATTGAACAGCTTTGCTCGTATCTAAAACACATTGATCTTTCCCTCCTGGGAAAAGGAGCACAGAAACTGCTTTCAATATTTTTTGTCGCTGTAATTTTTTTCATAAAACTCTGGTTTTATGAACCAGGTGAATACTGGTTCATAATACTGGTTCATAATTCACTGGAGGTGAATACTCCCTCAATTTCAATTAATACAATTTGTGAAGGTGATCCCTGCAACCATTCATATTATAAAAACCACACAGTTTTAAGGTTATTAAGTAAGAACTATTAAGATTTCCATAAGGAGGACTTTCCCCATCTTGGTTGCTGAACATAAATGCATTCCGTGGTTGCTCACGAAGTTCTTTGAGCACCAAGGGAGAACTCTGTTATTACATAATCATCATTTTGGTTCTTTAGAAAACATTAGACTACTGGTTTGGGCCCAATGAAGAGAACCATGTGGAATTTCCTGCTCTATATTCAGGTTAAGAACCTTCATCAGACAAAACATGTCTTTCCCTCTAGGTGAAGAGGTTCAGAAGCAAAAAAGAAAATCTCATGCCTTATCATAAGAAACATCTGACAAAAGCCAGAGGCATTATATTTGTCTTTGTCACATAAGATTCATCAATTTCATTTCCATTGTTCTGGATTCCAGATGAACTCACTACCTTGTTGATTAATCAGAAAGTCATTGATCAAACAAACAAATAATCAAGCAAACAACAGGATCGAGCTTATAAATATAGAGAACAAAACTCGTGGTTACCGGAGGGATCAGGGGTGCAGGGACGGGCAGAATGGGTGAAGGGGAGGGGACGTTCGGGCTTTCAGTTACAGAACGAGTAAGTCAGGAGGGTGAAAGGCACAGCACAGGGAACCCATCAACGGTACGGTAATAGTGTGTGGTGACGGATGGGGCCGCTCTGAGCTCAGCGCAATGTGTATAAACTTATCGAATCACTATGTTGTACGCCTGAAAGTAACTTAACATTGTGTGTCAACTATTATGCAGTTAAAAATGAAATTAACTTCAGGGCACCTGGGGGGCTCAGGCTGTTAAGTGTCTGACTCTTGGTTTCTCTTGGTTTCGGCCCAGATCATGATCTCACAGTTCATGGGTTTGAGCCCCGTGTCCAGCCCCATGTTGGGCTCCATGCTGATGGTGTGGGGCCTGCTTGGGGTTCTCTCTCTCTCTCTCTCTCTGCCCCTGCCCTGCTCTCTCTCTCTTTCTCTCTCTCTCTCTGTTGCGCTCTCTCTTTCTCTATAAAAATAAATAAATAAACTTAAAAAAAATTTTTTAAATAAATCAATTTTAAAAAGCTATTGATCGGGGCACCTGGGTGGCTCAGTCGGCGCCGAGTGTCCGACTTCAGCTCTGGTCATGATCTTGCAGTTCGTGGGTTCAAGCCACTGCATGCTCTGTGCTGACAGCTCAGAGCCTGGAGCCTGCTTTGGATTCTGGGTCTCCCTCTCTCTCTGCCCCTCCCCCACTCACACTCTGTCTCTGTCTCTCTCTCAAAAATAAATAAATATAAATAAATAAATAAATAAATAAAACAGTTATTGATCAATGAAACTTGAATTTAGATAGCCAGCTAAATTAATTTTAGTTCCTAAAGCTCATTTTACTGCTCTTCAAAAAACCAAATACTCAATGACTGATTAGCTTTTCTAAGGTCATCCTATGAAAAACTATATAATCATTTCTTAATGGTTTCATTAATCCCCAATTGGCAAAAAAATATATTAGTAGATCACTAGGACTTTGAACTGAATTAACAATACTGAATATGCATATACTTAAAGATTTTAACAACAGTTGTGATACCATAATTTTTCTTATATTCTGAAAAAGGTTACTCACAAAAACCTTCCCAAATCTCAGATTTAAACACTGGAGAATTCTGCCTATTTCTGCTTCAGAGCTTACAGGTACTATAGGAGTAGAAAGGCAAGGCTAAATCTACACTACTTTAAAGTTGACCTCAAAAGGCAAGCCCAGTAGTTCCAAGAATAAGTAAGTGCACATAACAATTGCATTTGTTTAGGGGTGCCTGGGTGGCTCAGTCAGTTAAGCGTCTGACTTTGGCTCAGGTCATGATGTCACGGTTCATGGGTTCAAGCCCTCCATCGGGCTCTGTGCTAACAGCTTGGAGCCTCGAGCCTGCTTCGGATTCTGTGTGTGTGTGTCTTTCTCTCTGCCCCTCCCCCACTTGTGTTCTGTCTCTCTCTTTCTCAAAAATAAATGAACATTAAAAAAATTTAAGTAAAAAACAAAAAAAAAGAATTGCATTTGTTTAAAGAAATGCAGATTCCAGGATTTAGGGTCCAGTAACCTGTATTTGAACAAGTACCTTCAAATGATTCTTAGTCTACTTGTTGAAAATCCTTTGAAATCTGAGACTTGTAAACTACCTTACGTATTATCAATAGCTTTTTATCTGTCTACTCAGAGAGTATATTTGTACATTCGATTGCTTAACTTCTAAGCCCAAGCATCACTCCATAAATAGTATTTAATGGACTCCACAATGCAGATCATTCTGTACACTTATTACTTGGTAATGTAAAATAAATTTTGGTCCTCAATGTCCAGAACTCACAGGAATTTGTTTACTTGAAAAAAAAAAAGTCAATGATCTGTGAAGAACCCTAACTGCTGGTCAATAAAAGAAGGATAGGACAAAGTTATAAATCCAGTAATTAGCTCATTCTTTCCATCACTTCTATTTCTCACTATGGGTAAGAACTCTGCTGCTAAAGAAACGAGCTTAAAAAGTGTCTCACTCTCTCTCCAGTAACTATGTGTGAATCAAACTAAAATAATACATCTCATCATTAAAATCTAGGATGTCCAGGGGCACAGATCTCTGCCCACCAGGGGAGTGTTCTTCTACAGATGATTTTCCCGGGTGTGATAGGACTCATCTGAATTTAAAATATAATTTAATTTAAAACAATTATTTGGGGTCATGAAGACAGCCTCTGTGGGGCAAGAGAAATTTAAGGCAAAACATGCTTGGTAAAGAAAAATACATGCTTGGTAGAGAAAGGAGAAGAAACGAGAGGCGACAGTTAAGTATTCACTATTCACAGACACTATTTTTTCTCAACGCTGTTTCTCGAAATATCTGTCAACTATATACTGACAATATCTATAAATTAATTATGATTTCTCCATGAATCAGGAGTGTTCTCAAATATTCACAGATGATATTGAATTAATAAGCAAGAGCTTCACCACTTTGTCTGGGCTCCACTTCCTAAAATTTGTGGGGCCATGTCTTTGAGATTCAAGTGCCCATAATAACAGATCGAGTGGATGATGCCCTGTTTGTTCTGTGTTCAACCCACATCCAGGATGTGTGTGTCCGTAAGCCTGGGGAATGTTCCTTGCTTTTAAGCTCAGGTGGACTCCAAACGATCTTTTCCTTAAAAATGTGCTAGAAATGAGAGAAAACGTAAAGGAGAAAGCATGAGAACAAGTCTTCTGATACAAGGACCAAGGACTGAACACTAGAAAGTCTAGAAAAAGTCGTATTAGCAGGTTCCATTCGTACCTATGGGAACAGTTTACAGGTCACTGCCATACTTGTATTGCTTTTCTTGCTGAAAGGATTTGAAATTTGAGCATTCTTAGATATTTAAACTTTTCTGGATAGTTGTATATTGTTGTCAAGTTATTTTAACTCTTTTCTTTAAGAACTGTTTGTGGAAGGGCGTGAATTATCCCTAAACTCAACTTCCATAAATGTTAAACAGGGGGAAAAACCCCACCACTGCACTTAGAAACCCTTTGTGCCTATGAAACATTATTATTGATTGTATTAATTTTTATGCAACTTTTTGCCTTGGTACCCAAGCACAGTTCTGCTGAAGTTAGTATTTTAAAACCGTCCAAGGAAATGTGGTACCATTGGCCCCTCAATCAACTCGCTCTCCTAGAAAATATTTGTGCAGATATCAAGTAATGCCAAGTCTTTCCCATGGCTTTCTCTCCCCACCAAAAACACAGCCCAAGACTTTTATCTTCTCCTGATTATAATTCCCAACCTAAAGACGGTTGACTCATCCGTCAAAGACTTGATGACTCATCAAGTGACTCATCCTTTCCTTTATTGGTCAATTCAGTGAGCAAAGGATAAATGAAAATAAACTTCATTAATATACCCAAACCAATTAGCTATCTATTACTACTAGCTGACCTATTAAAGACTGCTCTCACAGTTCCATTCAAAGAACCAATTCACTGTGAATATAATATGTTTCCACGAATAATCTGCCATTAAATCTTTAGAACATGAAGATTTTGATGAATTTTAATTTAATCCGAAATTATTAAGAATTCTGTAATAGGTTTTGGGCTTATGGCTGTTGACACTAACGTTTATCATTCACCGAGAAAGTTTAGGTACAAAGGACTCTTCCAAAAGAGCATAAATTGCTTCAGATTTCTGGTCCAATACATAAGGAGCTTAGAAGTCTCATCCATTTAGCAATAAGCAAAGGCTAAACGAACTGAAAAATAAACTCTTGTTAGATGCATCCCCAGAAATTGGAAAGACAGAAAGGCAGATACAGAGAGTCCCAATTTATCAGAGCAGAAACTCACCAAGAGAAAGCTCTGTGGGAACTATGCCAGAGCCTCAACTGTCATGGGTAAATTGTTGGAGGCTCAGTATGGACAAACCCGGAGGTGCTGGGTTCCAGTCATGGTAAAGGGAAGCCGATGCTTTTGTGAGTTTTACCTCCAAGAGCTCTGCCAAGTTTTTACAGTGAAGATCTGAGAAAAATCCTCATCCACATTACACAAGGCGGCAAATGTACAGCAGTAAATTCATGTGCACCTTTCAACAAAAACTTTCAAAGCATACGAAAAGGCACAAAATAGTTTGAGGAAATTCAAAAGCATCGGAATCAAAGTCAGTTACAACAGGAGTGTTGAAATTATCAGACTGAAAACCTTTTTTAAACCAATGATTACAATGCTAAGGGCTTTAGGAGGAGAGCAGACAACATACAAGGACAGATGCATCATATAAGCAGAAATGGAAATTCTGTGAAAGACTAGAAAAAAAATAGCAGAGATCAAAAACACTATCAAAAACAAAGAATGGCTTTGATGGTCTTATTAGCAGACCAGACTCAGCTAAGGAAGGAATCACTGAACTTAAAGATATATCAACAGAAACTTTCAAAACCAAAAAGCAAAGAGAAAAGAGACTGGCAAACATAAAACAGAAAATCCAAGAACTATGAGACAACAAAAAAGAGGGCAATATACCTCTAGTGGGAATACAAGAAGGAGAAGAAAGAGAGGAAAGAGAAGAATAAATATTTGGAGCAATAATGACGGAACTTTTTTTTCCAAATTAATGCTAGACACCAAACCCATGGTGTCAAACCATGGGCCCAGGAGGCTCAGAGAACACCCAGCAGGATAAACATCAAAACAAACAAACAAACAAACAAACAAACAAACAAACAAGCTGCACCTAGGCATGCCATATTCAAACCTCAGAAAATCAAAGAAAAAGACAAAATCCTGAAAGAAACCAGTGGGAAAACACATCTTACCTACAAAAGAACAAAAGGATTACTTCTAACGTCTCCCCAGAAACCGTTCAAGCAAGAAAAGGGTAGAACAAAATATTTAAAGTATTGAGAGAAAACATCCACCAACCTAGAATTCTATACCTGGAAAAATTACCCTTCAAAAGTGAGGGAGAAATACTTTCTGAGAAAATAAAAATTGAAACAATTTGAGGGGCTCAGTCACTTAAACATCCAGCTTTGACTCGGGTCATGATCTCATGGTTCGTGAGTTTGAGCCTTGCCTCGAGCTCTGTGCTAACAGCTCAGAGCCTGGAGCCTGCAAAGAGAGTAAGTAGAGGTAAATAAAGTAAAGGTAAATAAAAGCTTTAATTTTTCTTTTTCATAACTGATCTAACAGAGTACACTTGATTCAAAATGGTAATAGTAACAACATGTTTGGTTATATGTAATGATCAAGTGGGATTCATCTCAGGCATGCAAGGCTGGGATAAACTGAAAATCAATTAATTTAATCCATCACATCAACAGGCTAAAAAAGAAAAACTACACGATCATAACGGCAGACGCGAAAAGAGAAAAAAAGCATATAACAAATCCCACACCCATTCATGATAAAAAATTTTCAGCCAAGTAGCAGTAGAAATGAACGCTCTCAACTTGATAAAGAATAGCAACAAAAAACCTACGATTAGCATCATACAACATGGGGAGAAACTCGAAGCTTTCCCACAGGTCCAAGGCAAAGATTTCACCCCTCACCACTATTTTTCAACATCATATAGAAGTTCTAGCTAATGCAAGTAGATAAGAAAAGGAAATAAAAGGTATACAGACTGGGAAAGGAGAAACAAAACTGTCTTTGTTCATAGATGACATAACTGTCTATGTAGCAAATCTAAAAGAATCAACAAAACAACTCTGAAACCAATGAGTGGGTGTCACAAGGCTGTAGGATTCAAAGGTAATATACAAAAGTCAATCACTTTCCTATACGCCAGCAAGAGACAAGTAGAATTTGAAATTAAAAACATATTCCCATTTATACTAGTACCCCCCAAATGAAATACTTAGGTACAAATCTAACAAAATACATATAAGATCTATATGAGGAAACCTACAAAGAAGATCTAAATCAGTGGAGAGATATTCCCCGCTCACAAACAGAAAGCTCAATGTTTTCAAGTTGCTAGTTCTCTCGTTCTTGATCGATAGATTCAATGCAATTCCAGTCATAATCCCAACAAGTTATTTTGTGGTTATCAACCAACTGCTTCTAAAGTTAATATGAAGAGGCAAAAAACGCAGAGGAGCCAACAAAATATTGAAGGTGAGGGACAAGGTTATGGGACTGACGTTACCAGACTCGAAGACTCACTATAAAGCTCCACAGTCAAGACAGTGTAGCACTGGTGAAACAAGAGAGAAATAGATCGATGGAACAGAATATAAAGCCCAGAAGTAGACTGATATCTAGTCGACTGATCTTGGTCAAAGGAACAAAGGCCACAAAGGGAGCACAGATAGTCTCTTCAACAATAATGCTGAAACAAGTGAATCCACATGCAGAAAAAAAAAAATCTAGACACACACCTTACCCTCTTCACAAAAATGAACTTAAAATAAACCACAAACCTAAATGTAAATTGCAAAACCATCAAACTCCTAGAAGATAACATGGAAGAAAATGTAGATAACCTTGGGGATGGCAATGACTTTTTAGACGCAATAAGAACAGTCATATCCCTGAAAGAAATCATTGATAAATTGGACTTCATTAAAGTTTAAAAAAATCACTGCTCTATACAAGACAATGTCAAGAGAATGAGAAGAAAAGCCACAGAATGGGAGAAAAGGTTTGCCAAAAAATATATCTAATAAAGGACTGTTACCCAAATGTACAAAGAACTCTTAAAACTCAGCAATAAGAAAAGAAACAACTCGATTAACAATGGGCCAAAGACTTTTAACAGACACGGCACAAAATAATACATACAGATGGCAAACAAGCATATGAAAATATGCTCCACATCCTACGTCACCAGGGAAATGCAAACTGAGACAACAATTGCAATGGCTAAAATCCCAAACACTGATAACTCTGGACGCTGGTGAGGATGTCGGGCCGCAGAAGCACTCATTCATTGCTGGAGGGCGTACAAAATGGTACCGTCACTCTGGAAGACAGTGTGGAAGTTTCTTACAAAACTAAACCTACTCTTGCCATATGTTCCCACATTTGCACTCCTGGTTTTTACCCAAGGGAATTGAAAACGTCTGTCTCCACAAAAACCTGCACAGAGATGTTTATAGCAGCTTTATGCGCAGTTGCCAAAATCTGGCGGCCACCGAGATGTCCTCCAGTAAGTGAATGGATATCTCACTGTGGTACGTCTAGACGATGGAATAGTATTCAGTGCGTAAGAGAAATGAGCTATCAAGCCATGAAAAGACATCGAGGAAACTCAAGTGCGTATGACTAAGTGAGAAGCCAATCTGCAACAGCTAGATACCATATGATTCCAATTATATAACATTCTGGCAAAAGAAAATCTGCAGAGATGGTTAAAAGAGCGCCCGCTGCCGGGAACCGGGCCAAGGAGTGGTTGGGGGAGAACAGGAAGGGCACAGAGCATTTGTAGGGCAGTGAAACTATTCTACGTGATACTGCAATGGTGGATGCCTGCCATCACGTTTGTCCAAACCTATAGAATGTACAACCCCCAGAGGGACCCCTGATGTAAACTATGGACTTTGGACATGGTGACGTCATTGTAGCTTTGCTTAATTGTAGCGAATGTACTACGGCGGGGTGGGATGTCCACATTGGGGAATATTGCACACGTAGGAAAGAGGGAGTAAGGAGAACTCTCTGTACTTTCCACTTAGTTTGGCTGTGAACCTAAAGCTGCTTTAAAAAAAAAAGTTAATAAATGTAAAAAAAAAGAAAAATGAACCTTTTCATAAACCTAAACCTATTTGGACCCATTAAAGAAGGATTAGGTAAATACTTTATGTAGCCATTGAAGGCAAGCTTGTTTTTTGTTTTTGTTTTTTACCTTTTTAAAAAATTTCAGGGGCGCCTGGGTGGCTTGGTCGGTTAAGCGTCCGACTTCGGCTCAGGTCATGATCTCACGGCCCGTGAGTTCGAGCCCCGCGTCGGGCTCTGTGCTGACCGCTCAGAGCCTGCAGCCTGTTTCAGATTCTGTGTCTCCCTCTGTCTCTGCCCCTCCCCTGTTCATGCTCTATCTCTCTCTGTCTCAAAAATAAATAAACGTTGAAAAAAAAAATTTAAAAATTTCAATTGCAGGGGCACCTGAGTGGCTCAGTTGGTTGGGGGTCCGACTTCGGATCTCACGGTGCATGGGTTTGAGCCCTGCGTCCGGCGCCGTGCTGACAGCTCCCAGCCTGGAGTCTGCTTCGGATTCTGTGTCTCCCTCTCTCTCTGACCCTCTCCTGCTTGCACTCTGGCTCTCTCTCTCTCAAAACTAAATAAACATTAAAAAACTTTTTTTTTTAATTGCAGTATAGTTAACATACATAACATGTATGTTGTTGCAAATGGCAAGATTTCATTCTTTTATGGCTGAATAATATTCCATTGTGTATATACACATACCCCATCTTTTTATCCACTCATCAATCTATGGACGCTTGGGCTGCTTCCATAACTTGGCTCTTGTACATTAACGCTGCTCTAAACACAGGGGTGTGTGTATCCCTTTGAATTCGTGTTTTTGTACTCTTTGGGTAAATGGCCAGTAGAGCGATTACTGGATTGTAGGGTAGTTCTATTTTTAACTTTTTGAGACACATCCATACTCTTTTCCACAATGGCCGCCCCAGTTTGCATTCCCACCAACAGTGCACGAGGGTTCCTTTTCCTCCACAGCCTCACCAACACTCATTTCTTGTATTTTTGATTTTAGTCATTCTTACAGATATAAAGTGATCCCATTGTAGTTTTGATTTGCGTTTCCCTGATGATGAGTGGTTGGGTGTTGAGTGTCGTTTCATGTGCCTGTTGGCCATGTGAATATCTTCTTTGGAGAAATGAATGATTATATCTGCTAGCTATTTTATTTTATTGAATGTTTATTTATTTTTGAGAGAGAGAGAGACAGAAACAGAGACAGAGCATGAGCAGGGGAGGAGCAGAGAGAAAGGGAGACAGAATCCAAAGCAGGCTCCAGGCTCTGGGCTGTCAGCACAGAGCCCGACATGGGGCTCGAACCCACGAACCGTAAGATCATGACATGAGCCAAAGTCGGAGGCTTAACCGACTGAGCCACCCAGGCGCCCCACCTTCTGGCTATTTTTTTAAGCTTAGGTATTTATTCTGAGAGAAAGAGAAAGAGAGCGCACGTGAATCAGGGGTGAGGCCTAGAGAGATAGTATTCCAAGCAGGCTCCATGCTGTCAGCACAGAGCCTGACGTGGGACTCGATCTCACGGCTCAGTCTCACAAACCGTGAGATCATGACCTGAGCTGAAACCAAGAGTCAGATGCTTAACTGATGGAGCCACCCAGGTGCCCCTTCTGGCCAATTTTTAATTGGATTATTTGGGTTTTAGTTACTGAGTTGTATAAGTTCTTTATATATTTTGGATACTAACCCTTCATTTGAAAGTCATTTTCTCCCATTCAGCAGACTGTCTTTCAGTTTTGTTGATTGTTTCCTTTACCCTGCGGAAGCGTTTTATTTTGACGTAGTCCCAATAGTTTACTTTTGCTTTTATTTTCCTTACTTCAGGAGACTTATCTTGAAAAACATTGCTATGGCCAATGTTAGAGGCATCCCTGCCTGTGGTCTCTTCTAAGATTTTTATGGTTTTAGATGGCAAATTTTAAAAAGCATTTTTTTTTGTACTTTGTGACCTTCTTAAATGACAATGTATCATTTTCACAGTGAAAAAAGTTACATTAGAAGTCCCCTCCTGGTTTCAAGATAAGCCTCAGATAGTCAATCTAAAGTAGTCATAGATTGTGCTTATTCTTTATCCTACCACCTTGTTTAAATCCTCTTCATAGTACATATTATCAAAAAAGTATTTTATTTGTTAACTTGCTAATTATTTATGTCTCCTATCTTTACTAGAATGTAAATTCTCTGAGGAAAAAATACCTCTCTTATTCAACGTGTTTCCATATGCTAGACTACAGACTAAAACAGAATAGGCATATGGTAATAATTTGTTGAAAAAAATAAATGAATTGACTGCTCATTTAGCACGTTCTTTCATAAATATATTTCGATACGTACTCTCCATTTCACAATCCTGCCCACTTAATGTAAGTCCCCTGAGGGCAAGGACTGTGCCATCATCATTCTTCATGCTGGCTAAAGCCCCATGCCTGAGCCACTGTAGACAAAGGTGGGAAGGAAGGAAGGAAGGAAGGAAGGAAGGAAGGAAGGAAGGAAGGAAGGTGGGAAGGAAGGAAGGTGGGAAGGAAGGAAGGAGCTTAAAGTCTGAGGGCTAACGCCCATGCTCTTCTCCCTACACCATTATGCCTGAATTCATCCTTCGAGAAGCTAATACGAATTCTAGGGTTAAAGAAAGTTCTCCAGTCAAATAACTTCATAAAATCTTGGTTTAAAAGAGGTTAAGATTCCAGGCGCCTGGATGGCTCAGTCGGTTGAGCGTCCAACTTTGACTCAGCTCATGATCTCGCTGTTCCTGAGTTTGAGCCCCACATCGGGCTCTGTGCTGACAGCTCAGAGCCTGGGGCTTGCTTCAGATTCTGTGTCTCCCTCTCTCTCTCTGCCTCTTCCCTGCTTGTGCTTTGTTTCTCTCTCTCCGAAAAATAAATAAATATTTTAAAAAATTTTTAAAGAGGTCATGTATTTGGCGCAGGACCTTGGCAGTTTGTTGTAAAGGTGTATGATAAATAATCACAAGGGGGCACAACATGTCGGGTGGCTCATCCTGTGGACAAGTCCTTTATAACAGGCAGACTTTAGATTATGGAACAGGCAGCCTGTCTCACCATGAAATTAGTTTCATTTATTCATTATGTTAATCACTAATTCTTACTGAGGTTTTAATGATCACAGCGGGTTTTTGGATATGTCTTTCTATCAGCTAGGAGAGAACTTATTGACCACGTTCTTCAGCTTCCATTATGACATTTGTCACCCAGTAAACCATGCAATCCTATAGCCCGGAGTACATACCTTCCCAGCCGCCACTGGCTGCACCAGGACCTCCGCGTCCCCTGTGCCTCGTTAGCTGGCGGTGAGTGTGGCAATGGTCCAGGCCCTGCCATCAGTCTGCCACCAGGTTCTTATTTGCAAAATGTAGATAAGAGTAATTACCACATGTGTAGTGCGAGGAATAAACGTATGCGATGATACACTACCTACTTATACTTACAAAACGTGGTCTTCCTCCTGTTCGGTTCCAATCGGGCAATTTATATAAAGGCAAGATCAGGTTTGAACAGGAGCCTCCACAAAAAGACTTAAAAACAACCAATCCTGGTACCACACGGTCTCCTTCTCGTGTTCTTCCCAATTTCAGGATAAAAACGAACATCTAGCCTTCAGTTCAGAAATTGGCTCAAAAGCTCCCAAGTGAGTGTGCAGCCAGTTTCAAAGTGAGGATATCCACTCAACGGCAGTGTCTTCGGGCTCCTGAACTGTTACCATTTCCAGGTACAACCTGGGAGGCAAAAGTTGGAGAAGAAAGAAAAGAAAGAAAGGGAAGAAAGATTACAGGCCGATATCTACGATAAACCTCAGCAAAATATGAGCAAACTGAATCCAACAAGACATTGAAAGGATCGTACACCGTGAGCAGGTGGGATTTATTCCAGGGATGTAAGGAGGATACAATAGCCACAAAACAATCAGTGGGATAGACTTGAATAAGGTGAAGGACAAAAATCATGCGATCATCTCAATAGAGGTAGAAAAGGCATTTGACAAAATTCAGTATCCATTTATGATAGAAACTCAGTAAAAGGGGTATAGAGGGAATGCACCTCAACATAATAAAGGCCATGTATGACAAACCCACAGCTAACATCATGCTCAAGAGTGACGAGTTGAAATTGTTTTTCTCTAAGGAATGATTAGGAACAAAACAAGTGTGCCACTGTCCCTACTTTTATTCAGCACAGTACTGGAAGTGTTAGCTACAGAAATTAGTCAAGAAAAAGAAATAAAATTATACAAATTTGAAAGAAGGAAGGAAAACTGCCACTATTTGCAGATGATATGACGGTGTATATAGAAAACTCTAGACTCTGCCAAAAAACTGTAAGACCTAATAAACGAATTCGCTAAAGTTGCAGGATACAATATTTATAGACAAAAAATTGTTCTGTTTCTATAAGCTAATAATGAACTTTAAGAAAGAAAAATCAGGGCGCCTGGGTGGCTCAGTCAGCCAATCATCCGACTTTGGCTCGGGTCATGGTCTCACAGTTCGTGGGTTCGAGCCCCGTGTCAGCCTCTGGGCTGACAGCTCAGAGCCTGGAGCCTGCTTCGGATTCTGTGTCTCCCTCTCTCTCTCTTCTCCTCGCCCACTTACACTCTGTCTCTGTCTCTGTCTTAAAAAAAAAAAAGAAACACAAAAAAAGAAAGAGAAATCAAGAAAACGGTCTCATTTACAATCCACCAAAAAGAATAAAGTACCTAAGAAATTTAATCAAAGAAGTGAGAGACCTGTACACTGAAAACCATAAGACATCGATGAAAGAATCTGAAGTAGAAACAGATAAATGGGAAGATATTCTATAATTATGGATTAAATAAATTAATATTGTTAAGGTGTCCACACTCCTCAAGGAAATATATATATTCAACACATTCCTTATCAAAATTCTAACGACATTTTTCACAGAACAAGAAGATATAATTCTAAAATGTATATGGAACCACAAAAGACCCCAAATAGCCAAAACAATCTTGAGAAAGAAAAACAAAGCTGGAGGTATCATGCTCCCTGATTTCAAACTACAGTACAAAGCTCTAGCAATCAAGACAGTATGGTATTGCCATACAGACACCCTGATGAACAGGACAGAATAGAGACCTCAGATATAAACTCATGCATATATGGTCAATTAGTTTCTGACAAAGGAGGCAAAAACATACACTGGGGAAAGGCCAGTCTCTTCAACAAATGATGTTGAAGAAACTGAACAGCTACCCTCACAAAAACCAAAACTGTATAACTATCTTACACTGTATACAAAAATTAACTCAAAGTGGAGTAAATACCTGACGGTAAGACCTGAACCCACAACATTTCTAGAAGAAAATACAGGCAAGAAGCTTCTTGACATTGGTCTTAGCGATGGTGTTTTTTGGATCTGAGTCCAAACACAAGGGAAACAAATGCAAAATAAACAAAGGAGATCTCATCTTCTGCACAGAAGAGAAAGAAAGAAAGAAAGAGTAAATCATATGTCCAATAAGAGGCTAATAACCAAAATATTAAAAAAAAGTCCTAGAACAAAATTTTTTAAAAAAGCAAACAATCTGATAAAATACAGGCAAGGATCTGAACAGACATTTTTCTGAAGAAGACATACAGATGGCCAACAACACAGGAAAATATGCTCAACATCACTAACTGTCAAGGAAATGCAAATCAAGCCAGAATGTGATATCACCTCACCCCTGTCAAAATGGCTAGTAGAAAAAAGAGAAGTAAGTGCTGATGAGGATGCACAGAAAGGGGAGCCCCAGTGCATTGTTGGTAGGAATGCAAATTGGGGCAGTCACTATGGAAGATAGTATGGAGTTTCCTCAAAAAATTAAAACTAGGGCTACCAGGTGATGTAGCAATTCCACTACTAGATATCTATTCAAGGAAAACAAAAACACTAATTCAAAAAGACACGTGCTGTTCGTTGCAGCATATTTACCATAGCCAAGATAAACAACCTAAGTGTCCATCGATAGATGAATTGATAAAGAAGATGTGTTATATATATAATGGAGTATTACTCAGCCATCAAAAAGGATGAAATCTTGCCATTTGCAATGACATGGATGGGCCTTGAGAGCATTATGCTAAGTGAACAGAGTCAGTCAAAGAAAGACAAATACTGTGATGATCTCACTTATATGTGGGACCCAAACCACAAAACAAATGAACAAAACAAAACCCAGAGAACAGATTGGTGGTTTCCAGAGGGGAGGGAGATTGGGTGTGGCAAAACAGGTGAAGGGTATTGAGAAGTACAAACTTTCAGTTATAAAATAAATTATTCACGGGGTTGTGATGTGAAGCATAGGGAATATAGTGAATAATACTGTAAGAACTTCGTAAGGTGACAGATGGTGACCGGACTCCTTGGGTGTCCATTTTGCGATGTATACAAGTGTCAAACCACTCGAATACTTTGAATTGACATAGTAGGTCAATTGGATCTCAATAAAAGATAATCAGATACATGGGGAAAATTTTTCAAAAGAAGTACAAAGTGAGAATTTCAAATCCTGATTCCAAAACTTGCTATAAAGCTAAGTAATCATGGCAGCATGGTCCTGGCATAAGGATGGACATATGGAAGAAAACTGAGATTCCCAGGAATAAACTCTAGCATTTATGGTCAGAGATTTTTAACCAAAGTGTCAAGAAAATTCAGTGGGAGAGGAACAGTTTCTTCAACAAATGGTACTGGGGCAACTGCTTCACACTATACAAAAAAATTAACTCGAAAAGGATTCCAAGCCTACATGTGAGATCTAAAAGTATACAACTCTTAAGACACAGGAATAAATCTTCATGATGTTGGGTCAAGCGATTATTTCTGAGGCTTGACGCAAAAAGTACAAGTGATATAAGAAGAAAATCAACAAATAAAATTTTCAAATCAGTAAGAGATGAAGTGCTTTTTGGACTTTAAGACACTCCATCAAGAAAGAGAGAAGACAGCTCACCACTTGGGAGAAAAGTATCCCTCAAGGAGCATATATATTCAAAATATAGTTTTTAATAAAACCCCTACAACTAATAATAAAAAGGCAACCTGGTTCTTAAAATAGATCATAGAGGGGCGCCTGGGTGGCGCAGTCGGTTAAGCGTCCGACTTCAGCCAGGTCACGATCTTGCGGTCTGTGAGTTCGAGCCCCGCGTCAGGCTCTGGGCTGATGGCTCAGAGTCTGGAGCCTGTTTCAGATTCTGTGTCTCCCTCTCTCTCTGCCCCTCCCCCGTTCATGCTCTGTCTCTCTCTGTCCCAAAAATAAATAAAAAACGTTGAAAAAAAAAATTAAAAAAAAAAAAAATAGATCATAGAATTGGAATAGACAAAAAAAGAAAAGTCCTAACAGATTTGGTAACTGATGTTCATTAATGACCCTGAAAATAACAGTGGCGTAGAAGGATGGGAGTAGAAATAAATCTATTTTAGAGGGATTCATAGAACATGGGAGGTGCTGTTACTGCATTTATTTAGTAACGCATATAAAATGGTTACTACTGTACGATGAGCTCTTTTAAGTATTTTTTAAAACTTAGACCATTTAATCTAGCTTCATAAGTATCATTATCATCCCAACTAAGGAAACTGAGGCACAGAGTAGTCAAGCACTTGTGCAGGGTACAAGGTATTAAATATAAAATTTTAACAACTGTTTATACGTTTGAATAATACATACCGTGTCTTACTAGTTAGTAAGACTGTTACGGAATTTTGCACTCTTGGGATTAGATGAAAATTGAACTTTGATCCAATGTTAACATTGGAAATTGCCCCATTTTCAGAGTAGTTATGAAAATGTCACATAAGCAGGTATCGAAAGGAGGGAAAAATAAAATGTACAGCTCTGTTGACTTATTTTCAAAGCCTCGTTGACACTGTCTGTCCTCACCCTTATTTTTACCTGGTGAAATGTTGTGGTGCTTTCTCTCTGTGGGGTATCCTTTGCCCAGTTCCCCGTTTCTCTGTTAGGAGAGAACCCACGGCCTCAGTCGAAGTTCACCTTGTGTTTTGTGGGTTCCTCTTCTCTGCGAAAGACTTCAAGGGTTGGTGAGTGCAACCTTGCTCCTGTCTCCCCCAGGCAGGATGCAACCTGCACCAAATCACCAAGGAGACTGGACCCATTAACAGGGCTGTAGCCACTTAAGTATATTAACTGTTTCAAGTGGTGGAATACCACGCATCCCCTATAACAAATATTGTGCTAACTGGTTACAACTAGTACGTATTTCCTGCCCACAGTAGCCCTGCAAGCCAAGTCCTGTTAAGCCCGTCTTCCAAGTGAGGAAATTGAGGTTCAAGGACATTAACATCTACACCCTAGTCAACGTGATGCCCCCCCTTGCTCTCCAGCCAGCCAACCTTCGTAAAGTTACTGTTCATGTCAGTAGTCGGCGGTATCTGTAGGATTATTTGAGCAGACGTGAGTTCTTTATTGATTTTGTGACTGGCTAGGCTTGAAAAACATGGGCGAGACTAGTGAGACCAGACAGCAAAGGCCTGTAGCATATTTTGTAGTTGGGGGAACAGGATGCTCTCAAGGAGTGTCACCTGCAGGTTGGTATGCTACGGAATATTGGTGGGAAGGCCCATGAGCTAACACACGAGCGTTAACGGCTGTTAGAAATCTGCCTGCTGCTGGACTTAGGTTGGTTAATATTTGTAAAAGGAGCAGAACCAAATATTATTTTGAGCTGTTTCCATTAAATCCCACTAAATTTCGTTTCTTCAAACGGGGCCTCAGAAAAGGTGACTCACGAAAGATGTCCACCTGTCCCGGATGCCAGCAGCGAAAGAATAAAAGGGTTGAAGTGAGTGCCATCAGTCGCGTCAAAGAGAACACTGTGTGCCTGGTTTCCATGGAGTCCGCCACCAGGATTTCGGCCTGAGGCCTTTGCCCTTCTGCAGGACGCCGATGGAAAATACGGGCATCCCGCCCTCTCCTTTGTTCTGGGACCATTAACCACTGTCGGTTTATGCAACATGGAAAGGAAGTTGCGCAGAGCAGGGTGGGTTCCCTCCGTGGTGGTTGTTGCTGTTGACGCCGTTGTTGTTTATAGACAGATCGTAGGAACTTGTTGAAGAGATGTATTTAACGATTTTATCCAATTAAGGACCTTTTTTTGTTTTTTTTTTTAATGAAAAGCTCTGGGAAAGCCAATTTGTTAGACATTAAGTGGTTCACAAGATGTAAGTTTCTTCCCAATGCAACCAGCCATCTGGACGCTTTGGATCTTGCACCGCAGGAAGAAACCAAGGCACGGCTGAGGACTCATTAAAGAGAGTCCAGGTCTTTAGACATAAGCCGGACATATGCACCGAACAGAAAGCCACCCATAGGCCACCCTCGTCTCCCCTTTACAGGAATGCTCTGATGCAGTGGTGGAGTTCGAAAAATTGCAGAGATGACATCATAACTTCCAGGAAGATCCACAGATTTTTGTAAGTGGTTCAATTGCTTTTGCTGCCCCTGGAGCATGGGACTCCAAATGTCTCTGAACTATCATTATTCACCCCCCCCGATTCAATGTCATCACGTCCACCAAGAAGACAAAGGGTCTCCGGGATAGTAGCGATGAGTCCATTAATTCCAGACGTCAACTAAAAGATCTGGCAATGTGGCCAAAGACTGGACAATGTTTAGGGGCAGTTAGCCCCAGTAAGGCATTCCCTCTTTAAGTCTTTGGTGACAAAGATTTGGAATCACATATTGAATATATTCTAACATCCTCCCTAATCCCTGAAATTTCAAGACCGGAAATTCTAATAATGTCATTGAAGTCTCCATGACTACTTTTAAGGTCGTGCTGCTCGCTTTTGTGCAAAAAGCTATCTGATACTTTAAAGTCTGTTTTTATAATTTGGGAATAATCCATGCATTGAATAATTAGCAGACTGTTAATCATACCATTATGATCAATTAAACACTTGTATGTATCACATACAGTTGGGGATCTCGTTTTTAGCCCATTTTTTAAAAAGATAAAAGTTTGGTCATCTCACTCATGGTGACCCCACTGTGGTGGTCACATAACAGTGGTCACAAGTCTTTTGAAAACTTGTTCTCAGAATTTCCATCCCCTATAAAGCAGTGGAATGTAGGCTTCCCAGTATTCCCCTACTCTCTGATGTCACCAAAGTGTTTGCAATCAAGAGTAGAGCTGAAAATAAAACACTTGTTAACCATTTGCACTCCAGAAAGGAACAGTTACTGAAGCCTCTGACTGTCGGCCACTGCTGTCACTAGCATTGACATAGAGCTGTCCCTGCTCTCATGACAAGATCAAGAATTTAAAAATGCACTAGGGTGTGGTTACTATCGTGGTAATTATCATTATTATTTTCATATTTAAGAGCAATGTTACATACATTTTCTCATTTCATCTCTGCCATTAGTTCAGAGATGGACAGTATTATTCACATTTTATAGAGGAAACATCAGTCTTGGAGAGAGGTAATAATTTACCCAAGGCCACTTGACCAACAAGTTCTAGAGCTGAGAGTGGCTTATTCTTACCACCATCGCCACAACTTTTAGGAAGAACGATAGCTCCCTTACGAGAATAAAAGTGTTGTTCATTGCTTCGTTCTGCCTAGCCAACCTTCTCTGGTTGCAAAAATTCTGACTACACAGCTGACCACTGTTCGCTGATTGGAGATCTCATGCTCTGTGAGTCAGAGTTCCATCACTCGAGAACCTTGAAAGTGTTTTGGAAACTTAAGGAAGGATTATAAAAATAAAAAGTAGCTTTTACAATACAGATGGCTAATACAAAAGTAACTTTGCCAACCCATACATGAGTGTAAATGGACTAATGTAGACAGAAAAGATTTTCAGAGTAGATGCTCTGCGTTCTCTCCCATGAATGCAATTCTTATTTAAAGGTAAGCGTGACTTCATTACCATGCTTCCGGCGGAACCATTAAAGGCCTTGTTTCTCCCAGGGCTAGACTCAGCTCTCAATATCATGCTGGACTTTTCAGGGGAAAAGCGTATGTGAAATATCTTGGCTTAGGAAGAAAGTTAATCTTGCAAATCAAAAAACTTTTTTTTCATTTTTTTTTAAAGTAGGCCTCACACCCAGCATGGAGCCCGACGCAGAGCCCCGTGCAGGCCTTGAACTCACGACTCTGAGATCACGACCTGCGCAGAGATCAAGAGTTGGACGCTTAACTTACTGAGCCACCCAGGTGCCCCCATGACTATTTTTTTTTCCTTAATTTGACTTGCCAAAGTCATGGTTTTCACTTAGTAATTTTCACTGCATACATGCACAACAGAGATACATTTCCAACCAAACTTCCCTCCTGCTCACTAATTTTAAGATGTTCTTAGATAAACGGAATTTTTAATGCTTTACTATTTTAGTTAATTCATCAGAGTTTTGGCCTCCAGCTAGCTGTTAATTGTTTCACTCCATTGCTACAGATTTCCTCCTTACCGCTCAGAACACATCAAAATTGTTTTCTAATTGAGCCTGCAAACATTTTATCCGGTTTACCCCTTCTTCTCATCTTTATTGTCTTACAGATGTTTTCCACTTTATCATGTAGTGACTTGCTCCCCATCCGAATTAAGTCTATTCTGTTCACCACGACACTGTTATTATCCCCCAGTAAAAACCAGGATACGCTGAGTCCTCCCCGCCTTCTTCAGAAGTGAAAGCTCTAGGTCCCATAAAATCTTTGTTGATAAGGACCGTCAGAAAGGCTAGTGACAGTGTAGCATCCGTGGTCAATTCTCTCTACCTAGAAGGTGTTCCACGAAACATCGACTTCATGAGGTTGCAGGCTGGTTGCTCTGGTTTTGTATAGTATTTGAAAACTGATAAAACATCGCAATCCAGAAAGCGAAACTTCAAATTAAAAAAGAAAAAATTGCTGCAAGAATACTAATGTTCTGGGAAGATCCCATATAAACGCGGATGAAAGGTATCTCTCTTCTCATAGATCTTGAACCAGGAGAAGTACGGCCTTCTATTTCTCAGTGGCCGGTGAGGTGCCTCTCCAGGTACAAATGTGGAGTAAATACGGAGCCAGGAAGACAAAAGTGAAATACATGATCACAGTTGGCCAAACTGTCTCCCCGGCAGGATGCTTCAGTGGAGAGAACTGAAGTAGACATTTCTGACCAGAGAGCTATGAGGCTGGTGAAATCTGATCGTGTCTCCTGTCCCTTCTGTTTCATGAAATTCTCAGGCTTCCTGCGTTTCACACAACCAACAGACCATGAAATAACCTGCAGCCATTTGGGAGAGTTTCTGCACCCTGAGGGAGGGACCCAGCCCCGCTCACAATCCCTCTCTCGTGTCCGAGGGGGCACGGCAGTGGGGCGTCACTGAGAAAGTGTTTCGCAGGAGAACGAGAGAAGCTTCTGTCCGACACACCACTCTGGGCTAAGGCCACCTACGTGGAGGGGCTCTTCCCCGTCAGCTGTGTCCCTCACCTCAGAAGAGGAGAGCCTTTTCTGGCCACACAGGAACCCACCAAATTTCCATATGTAGCGAAGGCTCTGCCAGATGGACTTGATCTTCTGTTTCACCAGGGACTGGTGGGCGTCAGGGGCAGACACAGACTGACGGAGATTTCAGGACGAGGGCCCCGCCGAAGTCTGTGACTGTAGGCTTTTAGCCATGGGGATATTTAGCCCCGTTCTTCTTTCTCGAAAAAATATTAGGCTCAGTTGAAAGCTCTCCAGAACTTAAGGACCAAGAAATCCCAGCTGGAGAATGGTCTGATTAACTTTAATTGCCGGTCACCTAGCACTCAGTCCTTCATCACATACTTATGGGGCCCTACTATGTACCAGGCGCTAGTCTAGGCCCCGAGGATTCTGTGCTACCCAGGTCACAAATCACTGCTTTTCTGGAGTCCACGTGATAGTGGGAGAGAGGGCCAATAAGCGAACGAACCAGTAAAAGCGTACTCTCTACGAAGAATACGGGGCAGGGTAGTGGGCTTACGGAGTGACCGTGGCAGGGGATGAGAGGAAAGGGCCACCGGAAGCGGCCAGGGAAGACTCTTGTGTGCCGGCGACCCAGGGCCAGCGTCTGGTGAGGAAGAAGACTGAGGCCACGGGAGGACCCCAGGTGAAGTTCCAAGTGGATGACTCGAAGATCCCGAAACCGGGCCCAGTAAACACCATGGTGGTGACCATCTGCTCCATGAGATAGCCCATCAGATATGCTACCAAGTTAAAATACATGTATATACCATCCTGGGAAGTTTTAATTTTAAAATCCACGGAAGACACACAAACCGCCTGAATCCGAGGTACACAAAGACCTTCTCCCAAATGGCCCCTTTCTTTCTGTCGGATTTCCACAATATAATATACAAAGACTGTCTCTTAGCGGCTTCCAAGGAACCCATCGGCTGCTCCAGGAAGAACGCCTTGTCTTGGCCTGCCTGAGGACAAGGGGAAGGCTATGGTTTCTTCCTCTTGGGCCATCGGACACCCAGGTTCTCTTACATTCTCGAGCTTCTGCACACTCTCCAACCGACCTACACCCCTAAAATCCACCTCTGCTTGGCCGGGATAAATGTTGTTGAACGTCTGTCAACATCGAGGGCGTCCAGACGTAACGATTCGTTACCCCTCTAATCTAGGGGGGCTTGCAAAGTTGAACACATTTGGAAGGGGAAAAAGATCACACCAACACTCTAAATGGACTCTGAGTTAATTTTTCAAATGAAAAAAATGTCATTAGGTTTTTAAAGTATTTAACTTGGAAGCTTTTAAAATTTCTAATTGTGGCGGATCATTCAAGACTCCATTGTTTGCAAGCACGCGTAACTACAGTGCCAATGAGCTGACTGAGCGCTGTGTACTAAACAGAAGAGGGTGGCCCTGATAAGCCCTTAAAATCTCATGGTGCTAACATGTGCAAACGTTAGTCTACATCACAGTAAAATGTCCTGGATAAAATCATCCTTACACTCGATATTTTCGGTTGCTTTTCGTGAAGGATACATTTTGAGAAGTAGCATAGACTAAGCATCAAAGGATGAAAGGTTGGGGGGAAAAAAAAAAACTTCTATTTTTACTCAAAGGCAGAGTAAAGGAAATAGATGTGACACAGATAAAGAAAGGAGCTCTGAGGAAACTGTGCGATACAGTTATTTCCTCCCTCTTCCCATACGAGTATATTTTCATCTTCCAGCATCAGGCACATAAATTTCCAAAGCTTCCAATGCTTCAATCCCTGGAGCATCGTAAGTCCTTGGTAAATATTTGTAAAATCAGTGGAAGGGGGGAAGCAAGAAAGACCCTCCATAAACAGTGCCTGTGTTTGAAATTGTATAGAGAGATGATCGGGATCCAGTAACACCTCTTACCCCAGTGGGTCTCAAATAAATGGAGAAGACACATGCCTTAGCTATGGTGCCAGAATGAGATAGGAACGTGGAACTCCCCGTGGGACCTCTCTTCCACAGTGTAGACCCTTCCGAGCCAGCCACCAAGATGATTGCTGTCTGTCTCTCCTTACTGAGTCAAGAGAGCAAGGACTGACCGAGGTAAGGCGAGAGCTGTTTCTATATAGCACACTCAAGGCCAGGTCCCTAATTTCCAACTTACAGGGAAGGCAGCACAAAAAAATTGAGCCCGTGCAGGGGCCAGAAAGGAAGAAGGACTGCCCAATGGGAGGCCAGACCTCCTAACAGGAAGCAGAGAATGTCATTCTCTCAATATATCACCCATCAATTGGGTGGAATAATCCTTACTCACGTGGGAAGGATTTTGTAAAGAGTAGAAAATGCAAAAGTGGCCTCATGGACACGATGGGACCAGGGACACAGGTCTTCATAGTACCAGCTACGTTTAAATCAGGATTTCAATCAGGATTTCAAACAGGGTGGGAGTGGAGGGAGGAAAGAGTATTTCTAATTTTAAGCTCAACAGCCTGAATGGTTCATCAACAAATGGATAAACAAACCGTGGTACATCTATACAATGGAATACGATTCAACAGTAAAAACAAATAACTGAAATAACTATGGCACATGCAACCCTGTGAAGGGCACTCCAAAGCATCACACTAGGTGAAAGAACCCAGACACAAAAGGCTTCGAATTATATGATTCCATTTATAAGACATTCACTAAAAGGCGAGACTATCGGCACAGACACCAATCAGTAATTGTCAGGATTTGAAAGGAGCAGGAGAAGACAGAGTCTAATGGGACACAGGGAACATTTCGGGCTGATAGAAATATTCTGCATCTCAGTTGTGGTGGTGTTGACACAACTGTATACATTTGTCAAATTTTATCAATGTGTTCACCCCGAAAGAGTAAATTTAGAAAGGACAGTCTTTTCAACAAATGGTACAAAGAAATGAATCTGGATACAGACCCAACACCCTACCCCAAAAAAATGAATTCAAAATGGATCATGAACCTAAATGTAAAATGCAAGACTATAAAATTTGTAGAAGATAAAAACGGAGAAAATATAGATGCTCTTGGGTTTGAGCATGTCGTTTTAGGTGCAACACTGAAGGCACGATCCATGAAAGAATTAATTGATAAGTTGGAGTCTGTTAAAATTAAAAGCTTCTGTTCTGTGGAAGAATGTAAAAAACTAAATTCGTGAATGAATGAATCTCACTCTTTAAAAAATAAGTCTTGGGGCACCTGGGTGGCTCAGTTGGTTAAGCCTCCGATTTCGGCTCAGATCATGATCTCACGGGTTTGTGAGTTCGAGCCCCGCGTCAGGCTCTGTGCTAACAACTCAGAGCCTGGAGCCTGCCTCGAGTTCTGTGTCTCCCTCTCTCTCTGCCCCTCCCTTACTCTTACTCTGTCTCTCTCTCTCAAAAAAAAAAAAAAAAAAAAAAAGAAAGCAGGGACGCCTGGGTCGCTCAGTCGGTTAAGCCTCCGACTTCGGCTCATGTCATGATCTTACGGTTCGTGGGTTCGAGCCCCATGTTGGGCACAGATGCTGACAGCTCAGAGCCTGGAACCTGCTTCAGATTCTGTGTCTCCCTCTTCCTCTGCTCCTCCCCTGCTCGCACTCTCTCTCTCAGAAGTAAATAAATGCTAAAAAATAAGTCTTGAGTGTCAGAGACGACATTGTTCACACCAACCAAATCATCTCTGAGACGAAAGGGAATTTTTTGAGTTGCAGGAAGAGTACAGGTCCCCCTCAGCAGCTGAGACACGGGGCGGTCAGGAGGCCAGCAGAGACAAGCAGAGTCTCTCGCTTACGGTGGAAGTGAGTTGACAAAGGCAACGAGGAAACAAACATCACCAACCGTGTCTCGATTGTTAGATAAAGGAGACTGATCATCAGGAGACTGACGACGAATTCAGGGAAAAAGAATGTGTGTTTTAGGAGTAGTAGTCATATGACATAGACCTGGAGGATTTTGAGGTGGATTTGCAACAACATATTCTGTAATTTTAACTGTTCTATTCTCACTCCGGAATTTGTCCGCTAAATCATAGATCGATTCCTCATTTATCGTTTTCTGCGCAGACTTTTTGTATATATCCTTTCAAAATTCCCTGGTCCTTCTGCAAACAGTCTCTGTAAGCAGCCATACGGTCTGAGTCTATGTGCTTTGAGGACTCTGTTGGTTGTCACGGAATGCAGGTCCTTGTCATTAGAATCCACTTGCAGTGGGAAGTGTAGACACATGCTTTGTGTAAAAGGGCAGCCTTTGAAAAGAAATGAATCCGGAAACGTAAACAGAGCAGAGATTTGGCCACTGTAAAGAAATTAACTTTGTTTACAAACACTTGGAAACTTTGTGGAATTTCAAAAGAAAGATGCGATTTGGCTGGTGGTCTGTCCTGTGGGCGATTTAGAGAGAACAGTTGTTTATTCTCAAAAGTCGGAATATTCACAGAGATTCCTCCCTAGTGGAATAATGTTCACGGATGGGCCAGAATCGATGCCATTAAGGGATCATGTTCACTGTGTTATTTCCAGATGAATAGGGCAGGGTGAATGGCTACACGTTTCAAGAAACCTCAGGCAAAGCAGGTTAGAGGAAGCGCAGGGAATTAAAAAGGAATCAGAAACAATGTATTCACATTTGAGACTAGATTGTTTCCAGAGGTTTCAGGTGCTGTCTGGGTAAGTGGAATGCCGGGTCTGGGATCCCAAGCGGGCTCACCACAGGGCGAGGTCACTCCAGGGCTCCCAGCGCTGGCACCGGCTGCAGTCTCCTTGTTACTTTCCTTAAGCTTATTTTAAATTAAAATCATGGACTGATCGGTGCTTGTTCTTGAAACTTCAAAGCAAGTTTTTTAAACTTCACGGGTCACACATGGTCTCTGTTATAGGAGCGCCTGGGTGTCTCAGTTGGTTAAGCGTCAGCTTCGGCTCATGTCATGATTTCACAGTTCATGAGTTCGAGCCCCGCGTCTGGCTCTGTGCTGACAGCTCGGAGCCTGGAGCCTGCTTCGGATTCTGTGTCTCCCTCTCTCTCTGCCCCTCCCCCACTTATGCTTTGTGTGTGTGTCTCTCTCTCAAAAAAATGAATAAACATTAAAAAAAATTTTTTTAATGGTGTCTGTTACATACTTCTTTTTTTCAATTTATTTATTTGTTTGTTTAACTGCCCTTTAAAACTCTACGACCTAGGGGCGCCTGGGTGGCTCAGTCGGTTAAGCGTCCGACTTCGGCTCAGGTCACGATCTCGAGGTCCGTGAGTTCGAGCCCCGCGTCGGGCTCTGTGCTGACTGCTCAGAGCCTGGAGCCTGTTTCAGATTCTGTGCCTCCCTCTCTCTCTGACCCTCCCCCGTTCATGCTCTATCTCTCTCTGTCTCAAAAATAAATAAACGTTAAAAAAAAAAAAACTTTATAAAAAAAATAAAATAAAACTCTACGACCTATTCTTAGCCCTCAGGCTACACAAAACAGGTTGCAGGCCACTGTTGAAACTACGCCAACCCCTGCTTAAAGTCATTATATTTTAATGGAGATATAACTTAGGGCATCTCACTGAGTGCATTTGCAGAGGTATTACACTTTTGGGGGTCAATGAAACCCCAGTGGTTTAGGTTGTGGGTCTTTGACCATGTGATCGATCCAGACATGGGACTTCCCTGTCTCTACAAGGGAAGCACATTTTCAGAAGCTCTGAAACAACTGATAAGGACAAAGTGAAGTGAGGAAAAGCAGCATGATCCAAATAGAACAGGCCTGGATGGCTGTTTCGAAGCGCGTTTAGATTCATATACGAACAGCATTTGGAGTGTATTTTCCCAGGAATGAACATACAGGTGGTTGTCAAGGACTCCCTAAACACGCGAATGTGCTGGTACATCGGGAAGCTTCTATCTGCAATGCTGGAGAGCCGGGGTCAAGAGGGGGAGACTAGCACACTCCCCGCGGCCTTCCCAACCCCCCAAACAAGGGAAACGAACAAATTCACACAACAGTTGCCATTGGAAGGAACAGAGCAGCCAATGCGAGGCTCACTGTGTTCTTCCCTAAGTCAAAGAACCGATTCCAGCCTATGGAAGAAGGAAACTCAGCAAATGGTGAAGAAGGCTACAGAAAAGTGAATATATCCAGATAATTTCACCTCAACAGGTGTCTGACTCATTATAATAGAGAAAAATATCCTATCAGAAGACTCCATGCATAACATGTAAATAGAGTTGTAATGGTAACTGTTTATTGGGTGCTCACCGTAAGGCAGTCACTGTTCTACACAATCAGTGTGATTCTTAACCCCACTCTGCAGATGAGGAGACAGGGGGAAAGACAACTTGTTAAGCCTCTGTCCCCCAAATGGAAAATGGTCAAGACGCTATTTGAGCCCTAACCGTTGTTCTTACTACCCACAAAAGCCGCATGGCTGGATAGGATTTTGAGTAGTTGGAGGCATATATTTTTATCCAAAAGTGTTAACAATGTGATTGGTAGCTTGGCCATGATTGAATTCATTTGGATAATTTATAGGAGGAAAGAGATACTTGTTAATTACAAAGACTTTCTTTTTTCTTTTTTCTTTTTTTTTTTTTGGCCTGTGAATCTCAAAATACCTTTCCTTGTCATCTAATGGTAACTCCACAAGGCTATCTCTCTCTTTTTTTTAATGTTTATTTATTTTTGAGAAAGCGCAAGCAGGGGAGGGGCAGAGAGAAGGGGACAGAGGATCAGAAGTAGGCTCTGCGCTGACACCTGTGGACCAGATGTGGGGCTGAAACTCATGAACTAACTGTGAGATCATGACCTAAGTGGAAGTTGGATGCTGAACCGACTGAGCCAGCCGGGTGCCCCCATAATGCTATCTAAGGGTAGCTTTTAAGAGAATTCATCAAGGGGCGCCCGGGTGGCTTAGTGGTTAAGCCTCCAACTTCAACTCAGGTCATGATCTCACGGTTTGTGGGTTCAAGCCCCATGTCGGGCTCTGTTCTGACAGTTCAGAGCCTGGAGCCTGCTTCAGATTCTGTGTCTCCCTCTCTCTCTGCCCCTCCCCTGCTTGCATTCTCTCTGTCTCAAAAAATAAGCACTAAAAAGATTTTTTTAATAATAAAAGAAATCATCCAAATAAATCAGATTTCTTAAGATTAATAAAATTTAAGCAACAGAAGTAGGAGTATAGTTGCTTTAACCCATCAGCATGTTAAAAACGCTGAAATGATTGCAACTGCAAAACCGGCCTAAAATATTGAGGAAACTTAAAATCCTAAGAGGAGAAACACAACCTTACACAGTGCAAAGAGTTTAGCGATCAGGTTGAAAGACGATTTCCGAAAACTTACTCTTTCTCCTTGTGGCAACATTTAATATAGTTACATTGAGAGCTTCAGGTGTTTTTATACAGTTTTTCAGAAATGTCAGTTATGTTTTTTACCACCTATGCTGACATGCACTGGCGATAAAGATCACTATGGCTTAAAAAGATGACATTTAGCACTTTATGCTAAAGATCACACCACGGTAGAATGCACGTCGAAATGGCTTACTTTTCTTAAACATTTGATTGAGTTTTTTCACCCTACGTGACAGTCCTCCGTGTCAGCTTTATAGGAAAAATGTCTATATTTCTGCAATCACCCTGCTTTCTACAGTAAGAGTCATCAGAAGATTTACAGGGAAAACCCAAGGCCAGTATTTCAAATGCTAAAGACCTATCCAGGGACACTGGATGGTTCACGTACAGGGATATTAAGACAGAAAGTCAGATTTTGAAAGACGGGTGATTTGATGGAAGATGGAAAAGGGAAAGAAAAGACACCGCACATTCGAGAAGGGCTGAGCTCGCTTTGGCCTCAGGATAAAACTGTAGAAAATTAGTTCAAGATCAGGGAAGAGGAAGGTAGGGCAAGGCTGCCTCCATAAAAGAGTAAGCAATCGGGTCTGTATCCCATGGGGAACCACGTACCTCTGGGAGTGGAGGCCTCAGGAGCTCAGGCACCAGACGTAAATGGCCTGGCTTTGAATCTCAGGTCTATGCCAGCCCATGTAGTACCGAGTGGACAAGTTCCTTAATCTGCCTTAGTGTCCTCGTTTTTACTACAGGCATCAGTGTATGTCTCTTCGATTATATACTAAATAAGATAATTCAGGCAAATCTTCTAGAACAAGACCTGTTGTGTGATAACAGCCAGTAAGTGACTGAGTCGGCTCCAATTTGGAAAGAACAAGCAACCATTTTCTTTTTTATTATTATTATTTTTTTTAATGTTTATTTATTTTTGAGAGAGAAAGGGAGACAGAATCCGGAGCAGGCTCCAGGCTCTGAGCTGTCAGCACAGCGCCCAGTGCAGGGCTTGAACTCGCGAACCGTGAGATCGTGACCTGAGCCGAAGCCGGACGCCCAACCGACTGAGCCACCCAGGCGCCCCCACCCTGTTATTTGAGTCTGTGATTTACAAAAGGCTCTTGCGGCACACGCAAGGCAGAGCCCAGGCTGATGGGGCAGGTGTTGTGCTGTGATCGAGAACCCTCCACTCTTCCAGACGGGCCCCAGCCCAGCACCCCTTGCGATCACAGGGGCAGGCGGACGCCGGGTCAGAACCTCTGCAATGTGGCTGTGATGTCGCCTCCTCTCAGAGCCCGTACATCCTGGCAGCAGAGTGTGTGACCAATGCCCGAATACCTTCTGAGACCCTTGGGGCAGGACTAGCCCTCACTCTGGTTCCCAGAACTAGCCCGGGAGCAACCCCCCGGAGCAAACTTTGCAAGGCTTGTTGCACGAATGAACCATTGCATGAACGCAAGGAGCCACACCCCATGAGCTTGGGAGGGTGGGGGGGGGGGGGCGCTGGCGGGCTGAGGAACAACCTTTGCTGACACCTGTCCTTAGGACCCTCGTGTCTGAGGTTCAGGAAGCTGTGAGGCCCCCACGGGTAGCCTGCAAAGATCCATGGCATTTCCAGAATCCACGGCCTGGGAGGGCCGGGGAGACCGCTGAAGACCTGACACCCACAGGCAGTGCGTGTCTTTACCGACGGCAGTCCTCGGGTTGGAAGGTCCGGAGGACCCGGGAGCTCCTAGCACGGGGGGCCAGCCTCAGAGGGCAACAGAACCCCGGCCCGGCTGGGGATCATTTTCCTCTGCACGCGTGAGGCCCTGTCAGGAGTATGTGGAAGGGGATTTTAATCAACGTTCAGCAAGAACAACTCTGGAAGAAGCGGGGGTCTTATTGTCTGACACAGTATGGAACTTTTTCTGTCTCTTTGTACTGCCAGGCTTGAGAGAATTTAGAGCGAGCTATTTTGGGCACTGTGATTACACTGATAGAGTCACCCCTTTCGTGAAATTAACTGCGAGAGGTTGCACGGATTTGTGCTCAGGGGTCTGCAGCGCTGGTCTCCCTTGAACTCTGGACCGTGGGGAAGCCTTGTTCTGTTTCTGGGTTCAGGAAATCCGGCACGATGTCCAAGGCCCCAAAGTAACCAATATGGCCTGCCTTAATCTGTCCCCACCTCCACGTGTCGTGAAAAAGACATGACAGCAGCCAATCGCAAAATCCCCTGGGCCGCAGAATCTCCAAACATCAGAAAACACAAATGGAAATCCGCGCGTGCTGTCAAATGCAACATTTTTTTAAAAAAAAACTGTAAATGCTGTGACAGACTTAGTCTCAGCAACATGTAGCAGTGGAATTTCTAATTCAGTGGTTGCCAAACGCCAGCCCAGTGCCTAGTACCTGCCAGACGACATTAAGAATCACTCCGGGCATTTCTTGTATACAAACAAGCAAAGGAACCAAAAAGCTGTGGATTCCCCCTCCAGACAGTCTGGCGCATGAAGTCCGCGGGGAGCCCCAGGGGTCTGCATCTTAAACAACCGGCCCAGCTCATTCTGATGTAGGATGACGTTTGGGAATAATATCTTGATCACGAGCACACGGGGAAGAAAACTCTTCCTTGAGCTGTCTTGCAAACTCTTTTAAAAAATGTATTCAGAGGCAGGAGATGTGATGCGAAAGGAATTTAAAACTCTCTTTATGTGCAGGCCCTGACCACCTGACCGTGGATACCGCCGAGGGAAACCAAAAGAACCTCTTCATGTGTTAAAACAAAACCGAAAATGCCATGCGATCGGAAACCAGATGAATTGGGGCAAAGAATGTGACTTCTTAGCATTTCCTTCCTTTTTGCATTGGAAATGGAAAGGACAGCTTGGAACTTAACAGCAAGTGGACAGCGCCTGAAGTATCAAAAAGCCTAAACCACAAGCTCAAGCGCGAACTGAGAGTTTGGATAAACAGACAACAGGCAGGGTACGTAGGTCAGGAGAAGTGTGGCTCACGACCCCCAGCTGTCGGCCCGTAGCCAACCACAATGACGGCTTGCCCAATGACGGCGAGCTTCCTTCATTTTTGTTCCTTCTTGCAACTCAGGATCAACCAGAAACAGCCCAGTGTGCACCCCAAACCAATCGCGTAGCATGCCAGCTTCTAGTCAGCCCCCTGCGGCCTCCCCAGGTCAAAAGCCCCCAATCAGGGCAAACCCAGAGCTTCTTTTTTTCCACCGTAAAGCTTCCCCACTCCACTGCCTGGTGCTAAAGGCAAGCCAGGCGGTCGGCTGGCTCCCTCGCTAGAGCGGGCCCTGAATAAACAGCCTCCGCTTTTCTCCTTTGGATGATCTTCGCCTATGCCCACGTCATCATCAAAGCAATATAAAATAACAAGCCCCAAACCACTCCCGCTGTTGTTCGTACCACAAAACTCAAGTCAAAGGGCGGGGCGGGGGGTGGGGGCGGTGGTGAGAAATCTTTAAGTTAGGCAATCTGCTGAAATTGTAAACGTCTGTGAAACATTCAGATGGCTGTGTCAGGCTTAAAGCTGACTTCTCCACGACTACCAGTTTCATTGCTAAAATTAAGGACGCCAGTCATCATCGATTCTGACAGCGAGATTGGCAGTAAAATAAATTAGCGAGTCATAAAAATCAGGACAATGGGGAGATGGGTAGTAAAATAACTTAGAAAGTTTTGCGGAAATTAATAAAAGGGAACCTCGTTTCAGAGGGAGTGGCGAGGCCGGCAGGGGGCGCTCTAACACCCTACCACTCTTGGTCAACTGCAGACCCAACAGGAAGATGTACCTCCCATGACCACACTATGGGGCAGGAGGAAGAAAGTTTTCCCCCCAGCCAGTGACAGACTGCCAACTCAGTACGAAAAAACCATTGTCCTTCAAACTCCCCGGTTATTCCAATGGACTTTTTTGTTTATAACAGCCTTCCTCACCACCACCCCCCCACCCCTTTCCTCTATAAAAGAACATTCTCCTTTGTTCTGCTGACTTGCCGATGGCCCCTGCCAATGGTTTTGCTATAACTCGCTTGTCCCGAATTGGAATTCTCTGCTATTTCCGAACAAACACATTTTTGCTGGTAAAATAACTGCCAGTTTTACTTTTAAGGTTAACAGTTTACCAAAAAGGACACTTTAGGAGCTTCTCCTGAGTCTTCTTTTCTCAATAGAGGATCCAGTGTAACATCACTAACATGTGCATAATTTCAAGGAGTTGGATGGCGTGTTCACGGATTCCATGTTAGCCAGATACCTCGGGGAAGATACCGCTGGAGTTTCATCAACCAATTTTAAAGTTGCCGAATATTCTGAGGAAATCCTTGCATGTTCTCAGTGCGCTCTGACCCACGACTTCTGGGCTTGTCACTTCACCATACGTTTGCAGCCTCCTGAGGCTTTCTGAGGAACGAGTCCCTTTCCATTAACTGTGACACTTGGCTAAGCAAGACACTGCTCAAATCTCTTTCCTGAGAATCTTCCTGGGCGAAAACAGAATCACAACAACTGTTGGATTTCCTAGAATATTTCAGGTTTCTTAGCCTTCCTATTAATTTCCATTATTCCTAAACACATATAGTTTGGAATAAGGAGGCAATGATTTTATTGTGCCTGGGTTGGCCCAGTCATTGTGCTCAAGGATACTAAGGTGAAGAAGATGAAAAGTCCTGCTCTCAAGGAATTCATTGTCAAGTGTCAAGAAATAGACTAATACCACAAGAACATTTTTGAGCTATTAGTTCCTGACATCTCCTTTCATTTGCTTTCTCTCCTGCCTCTCCTTTCAAGCAGCAGATCAGAATCTCTATCCCCTAAATTTTGGTGGGGAGGAAGATCGAAGTTCCTCAAGAATCTATCCTTTTTGGATGTTGGTAGGTAAGATACTCCCCGTTCACTTTCAATTATTCATTTATTTATCCATACTAATTTTTTAAAAAAGAATATAAATTCGGTGATTCAAAACAATCGAACGGCACGAAGAGACATTCCTACCCTCATTTCCCATTCTCTGCATTCCTGTCTCTGTCCTACCACTGGCAACCATTTAAAACATTTTAATAAATCTCTTGTCTATCCAACATAGGCAAATTCACAGAGACAGGAGTTAGATTAGAGGTTACTAGGAGCTGGGGAAGGGCGGGGAAGGGAGATATTGTTTAATGGCGTGAAATTAAATAAAGGAAATCTCATTTAAAATGGAGTTGGGAGGGGCGCCTGGGTGGCTCAGTCGGTTGAGCCTTTGACTTCAGCTCAGGTCATGATCTCACGGTTCGTGAGTTAGAGCCCTGAGTAGGACTCTGTGCTGACAGCTCAGAGCCTGCTTCAGATTCTGTGTCTCCCTCTCTCTCTGCCCCTCCCCTGCTCACGCTTTGTCTCTTTCTCTCTCTCAAAAATAAATAAACATTAAAAACTTAAAAAAAAAAAAACAATAAAATAAAATGGAGTTGGGAGGGGCAGCTGGGGGCCTCAGTCCGTTCAGTGTCCAACTCTGGATTTTGGCTCAGGTCATGATCCCAGGGTCATGGGATCAAGTCCTGGGTAGGGCTCTGTGCTGAGAGCATGGAGCCTGCTTGAGATTCTCTCTCCCTTTGACCCTCTCCCCCACTCTCTCTCTAATAAATAAATAATCAATGTCGTTAAAAAAATAAAAAATAAAAATAAAAAATTTTGAAATGGAGTCAGGAGGCCAGAAGGGGGAACTCTCATATGCTTGTCCCTCCCAGACTCCCGCAGGAAGAAGCCTACTTTACTACCTCAGAAGGAGGAAAGGAGAATTTCTCCTGACCTAGCAACAAGCTCAGCCAATAAAAAAAAAAAATACCACAACTCAGCCAATGAGAAACCATCACTACCCTGAACTCTCATTTTCCTCCAATGGAAAATGGCAATGGAAGAGCAGCCCCTCCCAACTTCCTTGTCTTTTCTATAAAGTAATCTTCCTTTCCTTTGATATCTCAACTTTCTTATGGTTTTCCATAGCTTACGTGTCCTGAATTGTAATCTCTGCTACTCCTAGAGAAACCCATTTTGCCAGTAAAATAACTGGCTTTTACTTTTTTTCAAAAAAAGTTTTTAATGTTTTATTTATTTTTGAGAGAGAGACAGAGTACGAGTAGGAGAGGGGCAGAGAGAGAGGGAGACACAGAATCCGAAGCAGGCTCCAGGCTCCGAGCTGTCAGCACAGAGCCCGACGTGGGGCTCGAACTCGTGAACTGTGAGAGCACGACCTGAGCAAAAGTCAGACACTTAATGGACTGAACCACCCAGGCGCCCCTGGCTGTTTCCCTTTTAAGGTCAACAGGGGGGTACAGAATTTTATTTGTAGTGATGAAAAAGTTCTAGAAGTGGGTAAAGGTGATGGTCGTACAACACTGTGAATGTACTGAATACCATTGCACTATACATCTAGAAATGGTTAACTTGGTAAATTTTATGTTATGCATATTTTACCACAGAAGCACATATGAACAGTGTAAAGAATGACTATGAAATCAACATTCAGGCGACCATCATAAAAAGGCCCATAAAAGACCACTGCCAGTGGTCTGGAAGTCCCTCCTCAACCAAGCCCCCACTCTCAGAGATTAGTCTCCCTGACTTTTTGGTAATCCTTTCCAGACTTTCATAAACACAACTATATATATTAATGAATTAAGCATTACATATGAAATGTTTGCTGGTTTTCAAAATTGATACAATTGGAATTACGTTTACGTATTTGTGCTTCTTGTTGATTTTGCTCATTATGTTTACGAAATTCACCCATGTTATTGATGTACCTGTAGTTCGTTCAGTTTTATTGCTGTTTGATGGCCCAACACATGCTCAGCATTTAGGATGTTCCGTGTATATCTGAAGCAAGCGTGTATTTGGCATTTGTTGGATGCAGTGTTTTGTGTTTCTTAGGTCTTTTGTTAATCATGTCCCTTAAACCCTTATCTTTTCAATGACCAAGAGAGTTAGGTGCTAAAGTCTCCCAATGCTATGATATATATGTCTATTTTTACTTGTGCTTATGTTTAGTTTTGTTTCATATAATTTGAGCCTATATTATTTGGGACATATTAATTAATTTTTTTACTGTTTATTTATTTTTTGAGAGAGCACGAGCAGGGGAGGGAGTGAGAGATGGGGACAGAGGATCTGAAATGGACTCTGTGCGGATAGCAGAGAGCACGAAATGGGGCTCAAACTCATGAACCTGTGAGATCAAGACCTGAGCCAAGTCAGATGCTTAACTGACTGAGCCACCCAGGCGCCCTGGGACATATTAATTAAAATTTATAATATCTTCCTGGTGTGTTAAAATTTTTAATCTCACAGATACTTATTGGGAAGTTTTATCGTTTTTTTTTTTCTCTCTCTCAGTGGTTACACTAGAAGTTCAAACACACAAACTTAATCTAATACCTCTATCCTCCTTCTAGAAAACATAGGGCTTTAGAATACAGTGCTTCAGGGGCTCCTGGGTGGCTCAGTCGGTTAAACGTCCGACTTCGGCTCAGGTCACGATCTCGCAGACCGTGAGTTCGAGCCCCGCGTCGGGCTCTGGGCTGATGGCTCAGAGCCTGGAGACTGCTTCCGATTCTGTGTCTCCCTCTCTCTCTGCCCCTCCCCCGTTCATGCTCTGTCTATCTCTGTCTCAAAAATAAATAAAACGTTAAAAAAAAAAAATTAAAAAAAAAAAAAAGAATACAGTGCTTCACTCACCCCCTCCCCAACATATAGACTTACATGTTATGTATTGTTTCCAATTTACATCCTATCTCATTTTATCTTTAACTCAGTATCACTATATGCATGTAATCAATGTTATTTTAGATTTGCTGACCTATCGGCCACTTCCTGTGACTGTCGTTCCTCCTTGCGTGTCAGTCCTGCTATATAGGGTCATGTTTCTTCTGCCTCAAGTACCCGCTTCAGAAGTTCCGTTGGTGAAGGACTAGGGGCCAACTCTCAGAATTTGTGTGTGTATGAGTGTGTGTTGTGTTTGAAAACATGTTTATTTTGGCCTCATCCTAGAACTATATTTCCCCTGGTTCGAGAAGTCTAGATTGCCATTATTTTGCAGAATTCTGAGGATATCCCTCCATTCTCTGATTTGCTTTGTTATTCTTGAGACATCATCCATGAGTTCACCTTCTGTTTCCTTGAAGGTAAACTTTTCTCTCAGGCTCCTTTTTGAATGTTCTGAATGTTTTTCGTAGTAGGAAGTTTTTACTGTTTTTCCTCGATGTCGATTTCTTTTAATGTATTCTGTTTAAGATGTACTGATCTTCTGGAAAGTGAAGTATCTGTGAAGTGGTATCTTTAAACTTTTCTGGAAACTTCTCGACCATTATCGCTTCAAGTATTGCCTCTATAACATTCTTTGTGTTCTCTTTAGAAATCTGAGTCGACATCTTAGAGCTTATTTTATTCTGAAAGTCTGTTAACCTCTCATTCATACATATCATCCCTTCGTTCTTCTCCGCTACATTCCAGAAAATTCCTTCTGGTCTATATACTCCAGTTAACAAATTCTCTTTTCACCTGAGCCCACATTGCTGTTAAACCCACACACTGAGACTTAAATTTTAGGCATTGCATTTTTTAAATTCCACAAGTCTTATTTTTTTTTTCAATATGCTAGGTTAATTTTATATTTTCCATTTAGGCAGAAACTCTCAAACCTGTTGCTTATTTTTAAATATAGCACTCTAGATGTTTTTATAATCGGCATCAACAATCCCAGTATCTGAAGGCCTTGCAGTTCTAGGTCTGCCATCTGTTATTAGTTATGACTCCTCAGTGTTTCTTTATTTTTATATAAATCTCTGGTTTTACTGTGCACCGTCCATTTTCTTTGACAAATTATTTGTGGAGATTCGACACTTCCTGAACGTGACATTCTCTATGCAGCTTCGGCTTGACCTCAGCCCCACCACCCTTTAAGCCACCAGACTTCATGTATGTGCCTGCTTGAGCAGTCATAAATTAAAAATATAGCTTTTTACTTCCTAGGAGGGTGTGCACCCTCTGTAAGTGGATTTTTTTGGTTGGCAGTTTCTAAAATTTGCCACCGCTTGGCCCTTCAAGTTCCTGTTTTATCTGCTTTGGGCAGATTTTCACTATATCATGCTTTTATTGGAATTGGAGACTGTATGTTTCCTTCTCTTTGTTAATTTGAGTAAGAACAGAGGGGAAAGATTCTTTTCTCTGCTATCACCATGTTGTTATCGGTAGCAATATGTCTCCTATAAAAGCCAAAATGTGTAAGTGAGCTTACACTGGTTGTGCTACAAAAGGAGAAAGGGAAAGAGTTTTTGAGAAGTGACAGGGTAAGGAGGAGAGATTTTCCTCGACCAGAAAGAAAGATCCGTGGACCCCACGCCACGGGATCCCTATGGGGTTTGTCAGCATTGTGTAAGGAGAGACCCCCAAGGAGATGCAAGGAGATGTGTAAGGAGAGACCCCCCAGGAGAGGGCCACCCAGCAGCCTAGGAAGGGGGGGACCTGGGACACTCAGGTTTCCAGCCTTGCCCCAAATTCTAGCCCTTCGTGAGTGGCCCAGAAGCAGAGAGAGAACGTTCCTCAGCAGGGACAATGGCAGACAGGGAGAAGTATTTTCTTCCAAACAGAGCGTTAGCTTGCAGGATTCTGTTGCCCCTTGGGTAGGAGAACGTGCCACAATTATGCTTAAGAAGAATTTCTCTACCAGTCGGTGTAATAGAGACTTGAAATCAGACATTCCATTGATGTAGAGAAAATAAAAAGCGTCCCGTCTGTCACACTTCTGCGCTTGTAAACTAGGACACATGCCCGCCATGAAAATAATTACCATCAGAGAGGAAGGACAAAGTCATATGGGCACAGAGGATGGGATGATTTAATGCTGACTGATGCTGAGAACTTCAAGCTTGGGCTGAGAAAATGAGTAGGAGTCTTGCAGGCAAGGAGGGAAGTTACCTTTCAAGCAAACAAAACAACAGAGGTAAAAGGCCCAGAGAATGGTGAATCTGCAAGGTTTCAATCGTCGATAGGGCTGAGCTTGCAAATGTTAATGTTTACTTTATACTCATTTGTTTACACATTTGTAAACTCGGTCATCAGTTTAACTGGTATTCAGCCCTCTCTGCCACAGAGGCCGGGAGAAAGCCCAGGGAACTGACGTTCCACTCCTAGGACTTCAGACTCCTTGTGGTAGAGAGTCAAGATTAATTTCTGAACTTGAGAGTCTTTGCTTACTATACTTTATTCCCACTGCTTGAGGGAATTACAATGAACCTCCTTTTTAAAAACACCATCACGAAGGGGGCCCTACTTTGCTGTGCTTCTCTGTTTCTAGTAGTTTAAAATGCAACAATTCAAAAGTATTATCAGTGCTGATAACTGTGAAATAAATCTAACCCTGGCGGGCTTTCTGGAAAGCCTTTCTCCCTATTAAAGAACAATTAACTTAGCTCTCCAAGATACCGTATTACCTAGAGTCACAAAGAAGTTGTATTCTCCTTTGATATAACAAACGCATCACTTAAATATTCACCTGAGTCAGCTCGATGAGCTTATATGAAAACACATTAGACCCCGAAGGCCACCCACATCATCATGGAGCCATTATTATAGTTTGCTGCTTAAAATATAAGATTTATCCCATCAGATAGAAGTGTTCTTCACTCCCTCCTGACTTTATCCAAGAAACAGGAAAACGTGAGAAAATGCCAGGATCGTGCTAGACAATTGTGGTGCCCCATGAAATGAGCCACACTCTGGTTTTGGTCTCTGTTTTTGTACTTCTTTTCCATTCTCCAACCTTTCCAAGAAATACAAATGGCAGGCTTCTGGATTAGGGGCTTACATCATTCTCGCCACAGGCAACACACACTTCTTTCCACAAAACCTTTAAGAATCTATTTGCCTTCTTTGTGCTAGGTACTCTGGTAATTTTTTGCCTTTTCACCAAACTCAGAAATAAATATGGTTTCTCTCCCCTTTTCCCAGTTTTCAGGATGTACCCATTAGGTAAAGGGGTCAGACCGAGGGAGCCGGGCGTCTGGACCATGTCCGGGAAAATGGACACCTATGAGAGGTAAACAAGAGTCGACACAAAATGGATCAAATCAGTATTCACACCACCTCCGCTCTCTGGAGAAGGTTGTAAATAGGCAGCTGGATAGAATTGGGACACATCCCAGCTCCCATCTGCGTGGTGGGGGCAAAGAGGCAGGATCACGTTCAGTATTACAATATATTGTCATAGGAAAGTTTGTAAAAAGAGAGGAGTCGGGTGTGATTATTTGTAAGTACTTACTCCGTGCAAATATGAGCTGGATCAGGTATCGTGTAACATTCTGATCACTTAAAAGGTGTATTGGAATTTCAGGCAGGGATGATTCATGCATTTAATCGACACGGAGCACTTACTATGAGTCAGGCAGCGTGCCAAGAACTAAATATACAGAGGAGCACAGAATGATCTCTACCTCCAATGAGCTTGCAATTTAGCAACGAGCGGTACTGATCTACGTTTAATTATGCATTATTCCCTCAGTTCCCCACTATGACAGAAGCCCCTCTGAGGGCAGGGAAAATGACTGAGCTGTTTGCCCGTTTATCCCCAGTGCCTGACTGTGTCTGGCACAAACGAGCGCTTAACGACTCTGCTTAATCAATGAGTGTGTTTATTCACCATCTGCCTGGTGCTGCGCACAAGGGCAATAGTGTTAGGAAGGGACTACAGGTGGTTCATCACACTTTCCCGTCAGCCTGCGGAACCTATCAACTATTCTTACCCCTAAGATGGCCTGTCGACCACGTTAGGGGGGCAAAAAAAAAAACCCTGCTTGTAACTTCAAATCACCAAAGCTCTATTCTTGATGTATTTTCAAACTTTGATGTAAAACGTACCATTTCTAAGGACTAGATTAGTCCTTAGTCACAGGTTGGTAAAAAGTAAACGACGACAAAAACGGCTTCTATTTACTGAAACAGTATTTACTGATCAGTATATACCAGGACCACTGAGGGTTTATAAGATGATTTTAGGTAGCATATAGACTAACCTAAAATTTCTGTTAGATATAAATTCATTTTAACGTGTTTTTTTTAATTTTTTTTTAATGTTTATTTATTTTTGAGACAGAGAGAGACAGAGCATGAACGGGGGAGGGCCAGAGAGAGAGAGGGAGACACAGAATCGGAAGCAGGCTCCAGGCTCTGAGCCGTCAGCCCAGAGCCCGACGAGGGGCTGAAACTCACGGACCGCAAGATCGTGACCTGAGCTGAAGTCGGACGCTTAACCGACTGAGCCACCCAGGCGCCCCTAACGTGTTTTAGGAAAAAGCATGACAATGTCAATGATTTCATGGCCATTATGAACATAGTTTAGACCGGGGCTAAGTTCTCCCCAACACCAAGCAACCTGATATAAAAAGAGGTTAAGGGAGAACAAAGTGACATGTGTAATGGTACAGGTGGCACCTGCAGATGACAAGAACACGAAGGTGGTGCGAGATCTGTTTGGGAGCATCTGTGTGATCTCACGGATACCTAAACACGTGTGGAGGAAGGCCAGTTGGAACAGGGCTGCCATGTGTATGGGGGGGGGGGTGCTGTGGAGTAAAGACCACTGGGTTCAAATTCCGCTGTCCTATTTATTGCATTCTCTGAGCTCAGGCAAACCTCTCTAAGTCTCAGCTCCCTCGTCTGCAAAATGCGATTAATACTATCCACTTCACCTTGGCAGAATCTAGATTCCAACACAGGTCCCTTTGATATCGACGCCAGGCCATAGCCTCTCCTACACTGGCAGATGGGTTTTATCTCCTGTGACAATCGGAAGGGTTAAAAGAAGCTGCCTGTGCCACCGAGTTCACAAGTATTTGAGGCTAACTGAGGAAAGCGACACATGGGTAGAAGACATCCACCTTCATATGTGTCCCCTGCGTGGCACTCGCCGACTGTCCACCACGGCCCCAGTGACCAGCTCTCAAAAGACCAAGTCGATGAGAATCAGCGTGACGTGCAGTGACAATGTGATTTAACCCAATCAGTTGTTTTCATTGCCCATTTTCTTCTTTATATTACCACCAATACCGAGAGAGACATACCATTATCTAAGAATAGGACTTCCACTTTAAAACGAATGTACGTTGTATAAAGTGTTTTACAGTAATTAAATGTTATGTACCTCTTCAGGTACCTCCTACTAAGGCCACCTAAACAGTTCAGTAAACAGCAGGTGTCAGACTTTCTGAAAAAAGAATGAGAAGAAGAAACAATATTTTTTAAACTTTTAATCCCACTATACACACAGTATTATACTAGTTTCAGATACACAATATAGTGATTCAACAATTCCATACATTCTCCAGTGCTCATCATACTAAGTGTATTCTTATCTCCCTCACCCGTGTCGCCCATAAGAAGAAACAACGTGCGTACCTACCCCGGCTGCCATAGGCTGATCTTGGTTGGCTGTCGGCTGATTCTTCTCCCAACCGTTGAAGTTCTCAAAAGCGAAGGACGTGTCCGGTACAAGTCGACCCTCCCCAGGTGTTTGCTCCAGTAGAAGGAAGGGGCAAACACACGATCACCCCCAGATCAAAAGCCTTTTGGAGGCATGGTGGAACGCTGGCCCCGGGAGGCCACAGGCTCCGTCTCTCCTGCACTGTAGCCACTTTGTGCGAACAACTCTCGTGCGGTCCTGCCATCATCTTGGTGCTCATCAAACCATCTGCCGTGGGAAGAGAGAAGATAATTCATAGGAGAGAATTGAAAGAAGGCACATTACTTAGTGCTGAAAATAAAACATGAAAAGGATTTAAAGAAGCCTTCCGGGAGAAGCGCAGACATTTTAAAAAGCATTTAAGATTCCAAGCCGCACCGAATGATCTTTAGGAGCGTGACTTCAGCAAACCTTTGTCCTACGCTCTAGTTGCAAGGTTACGTTGATTCATCCTAAAATGTGAGATTTTAGGAAGGTCCTATGGTAACTTTACGTGTATTCTAATATATCATCAAATCTGTAAAATTTCTCCTTTAAGATCCCCTTAGTGGAAGCTTTTATTTCTCTCCTTTCATGTGACTGGTAGGTATACCTCAGACTCGAGAAGAGCACTCTTTAAGAGAAACCTAACACAAGCCGTGCATGTAAAAACAGTAAAAATAAAAAAGGTGAAATTCATATTTATCACTTTTCTAAATGTTTATTTATTTTTGAGAGTGAGATAGAGCATGAGTGGGGGGAGGGCCAGAGAGAGAGGGAGACACAGAATCCGAGACAGGTTCCGGGCTCTGAGCTGTCAGCTGTCTGCTCAGAGCCTGATGCGGGGCTCGAAGCCACGAACCGTGAGATCATGACCTGAGCCGAAGTCGGACGCTCAACCGACTGAGCCACTCGGGCGCCCCTAATATTTATCATTTTAAGAAATATGAAAGACGTGACTGCTTGTCCCCCTTCGCACCCCAACTCATCTGATGAATTTTTCTGGGAGGTGCTTCAAGTCACGAGGTCCATCCCAGATGGGATTAATGCTGTTAGAAACGAGGCCCTAGAGAGATCCCTTGCTCCTTCCACCCTGCAAGAACATAGCAAGTAGGCAATGTGCAACTTGGGGAGGGCCGTTGTCAGAACCCCACCCTGTGGGCGTCCTGATCACGGGCTTCCAGCTTCCACTTTCAGCTGTGAGATCAGAAGCTCTGACCACCCAGTGGAACCCATTCCTTGGTAGAAGTGAGCTACATGCTGGGGTTGGGCACTCCCTGATTGTCTCCCAAGTGAAGACAGGTGTGTAAACCTTAGCGGGCCCACAACAGAATAAACACCCTCTATGTTTGCTTGTTTCTATTCCCCGATAAAGCCCTAAATAATTTCCTCTCCAGAGGACTTTCTCTTCTTCAAAGTAGAAGGAGACTTGAGTTTAAAGGGCAAAGCTGTGCTGGCAAAAGGAGCAAAACCTGGGTTTTCTAAACACTCCAAATCTCAGTAGAATTTCTGACAAATCGGTTTTGTAATGAACTGAGTAATTTGCACAGGGACCTCTTCCTTGGAGGGTAACACATAAAATCTCGCTGACAAAATGAGAACAGGAGATTGAGAGACACTAAATTAAAATTCCCCAAAGTGTCCAAGGGACCAAGAGACCCCACTCTCTGACTGTGACCCCACTCGTTGACTCGTCTATGCCTTGCGCACATCACTTAATCTCCGCGGGTGACATTTTTCTCATCTGTCGATGAGCTACAGGACTACGATGTTATTATGGTTCCTTCACCTATAAAGGAATAACAGCAAGAAAATGTCCCTCTTTTCTCATTTATGGAACTGAGAGCCCTCAGTATGAATGAACAGGGAAACTGTTAACACTCTTACAGTTCAGTTGATCAGAGGGCAATGGTGTATCTGTGTGCAGTATTTAATATGATGTGGTTTAATGCAGTAAAACATTTTAGTGCCTTCATTTGTATTATTTTGTTCCTTACAAATCCAATTTCCAAGGCTTGTAATTATTCTAAAATGCTGGCAGGCCCTAAAGAAACAAGTCACTTCCACCTTGACTTTTACTCCTTTGTATTGCCGGTAAAAATAATTTCAGCTCTGAGGAGTATAGGACTATGATCATCTGTTCTGGATGATTCTTGATTTTTCAAATGTGACACATTTGTGAAAATAAAAATCTTTTATTTGCTCCTCGTGTTCTTCCGTAGTTACCATAGCATATAGAGCAATAAAAGCATGTTATATAATATTAAATGTATCTTCATATGATACCAAATACCTAGATGTGATAGAGAACCAAATGTTGCATGGCCAATAGAGTAGCCACTAACCAGCTGTGACTACTGAGCACTTGAAATGTAGCTAGTATAACCCAGGAGCTGAATTTTTAGTCTTATTTGATTTTAATCAATTTATATGTATTAGATGTATGTAGCTAGTGGCGACCATATTGGACAATGCGTTTCTAGATTTTTTTTTAATGTTTATTTATTTTTGAGACAGAGAGAGACAGAGCATGAAAGGGGGAGGGGCAGAGAGAGAGGGAGGCACAGAATCGGAAGCAGGCTCCAGGCTCTGAGCCATCAGCACAGAGCCCGACGCGGGGCTCGAACTCACGGACCGCGAGATCATGACCTGAGCTGAAGTCGGACGCTTAACCGACTGAGCCACCCAGGCACCCCTCTAGATTTTTAAAGATAAAAGTTAGTAGATTATTTGGAGACTTCTAAATACTTGCCATATGATCTAGAAATAAAAGTGAGCTTTTCTACTTCATTTGCATGTGTGGCTCTGTATCTAAAGATTTCTTTAATTCAAAACTGCTTCTATCACCATAACATTTATCATCATGGAGCTTCTAATAACCGCGAGACACTTTTGCAGTTACTTTATGTACACTGTGTGAAGCCTTCAAACAACCCTGCAAAATAGGTGTTATTATCGCTCGTTTACGTAAGAATAAACTGAAGCTTCCAGAGCTAGTCAGGGAAGGAGTTATAATTCAAAGCCAGTTCTGAAAAACTTCAATCATTGCTCTTTTCATTCCCCATTAATAATAAAAAAAAATCTTGCAAAAAGTAAAAATATAGGGTCTCTCTCCGGAGCTTGAATGTTATACAATGGCGATGACTACTGTGATGCGCATGCATTTTAAATGGATGTGTATTAAGAAAACAAACAAATAGCAGATCACAGGAGTGTTCACATTTTGTTCATACAGAATGCAACTCCTGATTAAGTTTCAAAAGAATCGATATTTCCCGGAATCTGACTATCGTAAGGTAAAGTCCACTCAGTCAACCGACATGTTTCTCTGTTTCTGAAAGCGTGTCCAACACTTTAGGAGACGGTGACGCCAAAACACCTGGTAAGCTCAGAGCACACCCAGCTCTCTGGCTTCACTTAGTACCGCATCCCTCCTGACTTAGCCTAGCATTAAGCGGGAGCTCCTTCAAACAAGGATGCTTCATTTTTTATCTCTATATATCCAGGACTTGGCACAGGGTCCAACACCCGGAAGGCAGGCAATGTTTCTGCATGCATAAATGGATGAACAGATGGACAAACACAATGCATGAGTTCTTCAGATTCAAGGAACCTGCAATCACAATGACATCTACTTTCACCTGAGCTCTCATATAGGTCTCTACCATGGCCCTTAGGACATAAAAAACAAAAAAAGAAACAAAATCAACAAAGAATAGAAAGGACCAGAGAACATCACCAGAAATACCACCTCTATAGGTAACACAATGGCAATAAGACAAACCTTTCAATAATCACTCTAAATATAAATGGACTAAATGCTCCAATTAAAAGACCCAAGTTACCAGAATGTATAAAAAATAATCCATCGATATGCTACCTATAATAGATTCATTTCAGACCTAAAGAAACCTCAGATGGAAAGTCAGGGGATGCAGAACCATCTATCGTGCTACCCTCAGCCACTGTTACTGTTCCTATACGGGTGAACATGCCAATTTGATGGCACCCGCCATCTATCGTGCTAATGGACGTCAAAAGAAAGCTGGAGTGGCCATATTTATATCCAAAAACCTATATTTTAGACCAAAGACAGTAACAAGAGATGAAGAAGGGCATTATGTCATAATTAAGGGGTCTATCCATCAAGAAGATCTAACAATTGTAAATATTTATGCCCCCAACTTGAAACACCCAAACATATAAATCAATTAATAACAAACATAAAGAAACTCATTTATAATAATGCAATAATAGTAGGGGACTTGAACAGCTCACTTACAACAATGGACACATCATCTAAGCAGAAAATCAACAGGGAAACAATGGCTTTGAATGACACACTGGTCTGGATGGACTTAACAGTTGTATTTAAAACATTTCATCCTATCCTTTTCGAGAGCACATGGAACATTCTCCAGAGCAGGCCACAAACTGGGTCACAAATCAGCCCTCAACAAGTACAAAAAGACTGAGATCATACCATGTATACTTTCAGACCACAACGCTATGAAACTTGAAGTCAACCGTAAGAGAAAAATTTGGAAAGCCCTCAAATACTTGGGGATTACAGAACATACTACTAAATATTGAATGGGTTAACCAGGAAATTAAAAAAGAAATTAAAAAAAAAACATATGGAAGACAAGGAGAATGAAAAAATGTTAGTCCAAATCCTTCAGAATGCAGCAAAGGCAGTCCTAAGAGGAAAATATATTGCAATTCAGGCCTATCTCAAGAGCAAGAAAGGTCCCAAATGCACAACCTAACCTTACACCTAATGGACCTAGAAAAGGAACAGCAAATAAAATAAGGCCTAAAGCCAGCAGAAGAAGGGAAATAATAAGGATTAGAGCATAAATAAATGATATGGAACCAAAAAAACCCAATAGAACAGATCAATGAAACTCACAGCTGGTTCTTTGAGAGAATTAACAAAATTGACAAACCCCTAGCCAGACTTATCAAAAAGAAAAGAGAAAGGACCCAAAGAGATAAAATCACAAATGAAAGAGGAGAGATCATAACCAACAACACAGAAATACAAATAATTATAAGAAAATACTATGGACAATTATATGCCAAAAAATCTAGGCAATCTGGAAGAAATAGACACGTTTCTAGAAACCCATAAACTACCAAAATCCAAAAGTGATCTAGGAAGAAATAGAAAATTTGAACAGACCCATAACTAGCAATGAAACTGAATCAGTCATCAAAACATCTCTCAACAAACAAGAGTCCAGGGTCAGATGGCTTTCCAGGGGAATTCTACCAAACAGTTAAGGAAGAGTTCACACCTATTCTCTTGAAGGTGTTCCAAAAAATAGAAACGGAAGGAAAACTTCCAAACTCATGCTATGAAGCCAGGTATTAACTTGATTCCAAAACCAAAGACCCCGCTAAAAAGGAGAAGCACAGGTCACTATTTCCAATGAACATGGATGCAAAAATTATCAACAAGATACTAGCAAACTGCGTTCAACTATACATTAAAATAATTATTCACCAGGATCAAGTAGGATTTATTTCTGGGCTAAAGAACTAGTTCAACGTTCACAAATCAATCAATGTGATACACCACTTTAGTAAAAGAAAGGATGAGGACCGTATGACCCTGTTAATAGATGCAGAAAAAGCATCCATTCTTGATAAAAACCCGCAACAAAGTAGTGACAGAGGGAACATGCCTCAATGTTATAAAGGCCATACACAAGAGACCCACGGCTAATATCATCCTCAGTGGGGAAAAACTGAGAGCCTTTCCCCTATGGTCAGGAACAAGACAGGGATGTCCACTCACCATTACTATTTAACATAGTACTAGAAGTCTTAGCCTCACCAATCAGACAACAACAACAACAACAACAACAACAACAACAACAAAGAGGCATCCAAATTGACAAGAAGTCAAACTTTCACTATTGGCAGATGCCATGATACTTTATGTAGAAAACCCGAAATACTCACCCCAAAAAACCTGCTAGAACTACTACATGAATTCAGCAGTTTCAGGATATAAAATCAACCTGCATAAATCTGTTCCATTTATTTTTTTTAATGCTTATTTAGTTTTGAGAGAGACAGAGCACAAGCAGGGGAGGGGCAGAGAGAGAGGGAGGGAGACACAGAATCTGAAGTGGGCTCCAGGTTCTGAGCTGTCAGCACAGAACTCACAGGGCTCAAACTCACAGACTACAAAATCATGACCTGAGCTGAAGGCAGACGCTTAACCGACTGAGCCACCCAGGTCCCCCAACCTGTTCCATTTCTATGTACCAATAATAAATCAGCGGAAAAAGAAATCAAGGAATTGATCCCATTTGCAACTGCACCAAAAAAATTAGATACCCATAAATAAACCTGACCAAATAGGTAAAATAATATACTCTCAAAGCTGTAGAACACTTGTGAAAGAAATTGTAAAATAATATACTCTCAAAGCTGTAGAACACTTGTGAAAGAAATTGAGGAGGACACAAAGAAATGGAAAAGAATCCCATGCTGATGGATTGGAAAAACAAACATTGTTAAAATGTCTATACTACCCAAAGCAATCTACACATTTAATGCATTCCTTATCAAAATACCACCAGCATTTTTCACAGAGCTAGAACAAATAATCCTAAAATTTGTGTGGAACCACAAGAGACCCTGAATAGCCAAAGCAACCCTTAAAAAGAGAAAACAAAAATGAAGGAATCGAGATTCCAGATTTCAAGCTATGATACTGGCACAAAAACAGTATCATGGAACAGAATAGAAAACCCAGAAATAAGCACAACTATATGGTCAACTAACCTTCGACAAAGCAGCAAAGAATATCCAGTAAGAAAAAAAGATGGTCTCTTCAACAAATGGTGTTGGGAAAACTGGACAGCATCATGGACAAGAATGAACCTGGACCATGTGCTTATACCATACAGAAAAATAAATTCAGAATGGATGAAAGACCTAAATGTGAGACAGGAAACCATCAATATCCTAGAGAAGAACACAGGCAGGAACATCTTTGACATCGGCAGGAGCAACTTCTTACTGGACACGTTGCTGAAGGCCAAGGGCAACAAGAATAAACATGAACTATTGGGACTGCATCAAAATAAAAATCTTCTGAACAATGAAGGAAACAATCAACAACACTAAAAGGCAGCCTACAGAATGGGAGAAGATATTTGCAAACTGCGTATCTGTTAAAGGGTTAGTATCCAAAATCTACAAAGAATTGAGCAAACTCAACACCCCAAAAAACAAATAATCCGGTTAAGAAACGGGCAGAAGACATGAATAGGCATTTTTCCAAATAAGACATTCAGATGGCTAACAGACAAATGAAAAGATGCTCAACATCACTCATCAAGAGGGAAATACAAATCAAAACCCTGATGAGATACCACCTCACACCTGTCAGAATGGCTAAAACTAACAACACAAGAAACAAAAGGTCTTGGTGAGGACGCGGAGAAAGGGGAACCTTCATGCACTGTTGGTGGGAATGAAAACTGGTGCAGCCACTGGAAAACACTATGGAGGTTTCTCAAGAGACTAAACTAGAACTACCCTACAACTAGCATTATTAGATGTTTGCCCAAGGGATAAAAAAATTCAGATTCAAAAGGGCACATACACCTCAATGTTTATAGCAGCATTATCAATAATAGCCCAACTATGGAGAGAGCCCAGATGGCCACTGACTTATAAATGGACAAAGAAGATGCAGTATATATACACAATGGAATATTACTTGGCCATCAAAATGAATGAAATCTTGCCATTTGCAAAGACATGGATGGAGCTAGAGTGTATCATGCTAAGTGAAATAAGTCAGAGAAAGACAAACACCATAGGATTTCACTTATCTGTGGAATTTAAGAAACAAAACAGATGACCATATGGGAAGGTGGGGAAGAGAAGGGAGGGAAACAAAGCACAAGAGACTTAATGATACAGAACAAACTGGGTTGAAGGAGGGAGGTGGGTGGGAGATGGGCTTGATGGGTGATGGGTATTATTTAGGAGAGCACTTGTTGAGATGAGCACTGGGCGTTGCATGTAAGTGATGAATCACTGAAAGCTACTCCTGAAACCAATATTGCACTGTATATTAACTAACTAAAATTTAATTAAAGTAAATAAATAAAAATTTGAAAACCGAGGATCAGAGAGTGGAAGTGATACACCTATACATGGCCTGTGAGTTACAGACCCGCCCTTGCAACTTGATTCCCCTAATTTATATTATCCCTACACCACATCAGAATAATGCTTTAGAGTTCACTGCTCATATACCAAACTTCATTTGAGCTTAAATGGTTCCGATGAGCTCAGAGGACCAGGTATCATTCCTGTTTTACAGATGAAGGAATTGAACCTCAGGGAAAGTTGAGAGTAGCACCCAGGTTTGCAGAACCAGCGGCAACAGAGCAAGCATTTGAGAAACAAATCAAGAACCTCTTTTCTAAATCCTAATCCAGTTTTTCTTTCCGTTGCATATTCCAGAAGAGAAAAATATTAAATAGAACAAATAAAGAGAGAATTTCTAGTGCTGATAAGGAACAGCGTGCTGAGGAGGGAAGGCCTTCAGCTCTGTATTAAAGGAGGGACTGATGAGACCAGGCGGATGGGCAGGGCCAGGGGCGGAGCTTGCTGATGACCCGGCTGAAATGAATTGGACAGAGGGGAACAATATTTTGCATAATGAGGAATTAAGAAACGGCACGTCCTGATTGCCATCTTCCTCTTCAGACTTAACAACAACACTCTCAAGGAACCGTCCATTACCTGTTTAAATTGACAAAGGAGATCACTTTGATCCTTTAGCGTACAATGTACTACGTGGTGATTTTATTCATAGACTTTCCAAACGTTCAAAAGTTGGGTACAAAACTATGCACCAAATTATACCAGAAGAGAAATGAAAGCGTGAGTATTCAGAGTATTCAGAGCAGTAGAAGCAGAGGAAAAGAGAAGATTCCCTATCAGGGACACAAACTCTCTAAATTCTTTAAAAGTATTTCAAGGCCAAGAGCAAAACTAAATAAATTCACTTAAATGTATTTCACTGCATCATTTAGAGAAGATTGATATATTTAAATCATGATGTAAAGGCACAATAATCATCGCTCTTGGTGGTGAAAATCTAGAAATTATCAAGGACGACTGCATTTGTCAATGCAATTAAATAAAGAAAAAAGAAGTAAGGAAGAAGGGGGAATGAAAAGTAGTAAGTGTTGGAAAGGAAGAAACAGAACTGTCATTATGTATAAGGTGACTTTCTGAATTAAGAACCCCAAGAAGTTACAGAATATAGTGAGAGATGAAAAAAAAAAAAAGTTACAAAATAAATATGTAAAAGTCCATTACATTTCTATTGACCAGAAAGGAAGAGCTGAGAAGCATAATTCAACAAAAGCTACCATGTTGCATTGCTATAAAAATTTAAGAACGTAGGGATAAATCTAAAAACAGCTGTAGTGTAATTTATAGAAATATTATCCGAATTTCAAGAATAACAGCCAAGAAGACATAAATAAAGAGCTATTCTATACTCGCGAGAGTGCAGAAATTATAGAGATGTCAGTTTCTCTCAAGCTAATCTAAAATCTGAATATAATTAAATCAAACCCACCACAGGGTTTTACAAGAAAATTGACAAGCGAATGATAAAATGTGTACGGATGTGTGAGGCCCAAGAATATCCTGACGCTCCTGAATCAGAGTAAGGTAAGTGATTCATCCTTCCAATTACCAACATTTATTATAAATCTATACTAATTAAGACAATACAGAATTGGTGCTGGCATAGACAAATTGACTGATGGAATGGGAGAAAGGCCTTGGGCTTGACCTACACATCTACACAAACTCATTGCAGGAAGTCTGTGCTTTACTTCTGGTGCAGATGTGCTATGAAGGACGGCTCGCTGGGAACACCATCGTCATCAGTAAAATGATGACTGTTCACTTGCTAAACGTTTTTGCCAAAACATCGAAAACTCCCTTACTGTTGGTTAGAAACGAGTAGGAAAATGGAAAAAAAAAAATCAAGACTAATATTTAGTACACTGTATGAAAATATTAGAAACAGAGAATTACAAGGTGTATTTCTTTGTTATAAAACAAAAACAAAAAAACACCTTATCGAGAGTGCTCTGCATGGTGCTTGCCTTCTTTCTCTCGTCATATAACTGACAATAAACAGCGCGTGTCTTTTCTACGCCCTGGCAAACTGCCTAACTCCTATCTAAGTTTCCATTGGCTTCCCATGTTCTACCCTCTGTGCTTCCAAAGTCATAAAATATCCGAGAGTTCCTCTCGTGGTAAGTTTTTACCAACATCACCTCCTCCGGGACATGTTCAACCTTTCTGTCACCCTGATTTATGGTCCCAAGTCCCTTCAGCTGCTCATCTAAAGTCTCCGATGGTGACAGGGCCAACATTCCCGCAGGCAGATAGTTCTTCTTTAACTCCATGTATGTTTGTTTTGAACGTCCATCCCAGCATTACCACTGGTATTGCTTTGATGTGCTTGTATCTGGGAACTGTACATTTTTAGGAAATGTCAGATGCGCATGTCACTGGGAGATGAGGAGTCAGTACAACTACAGCCTCTGCTGTCTGTGCCCGAATGGTGTAACAGACTGTGAAAGACAGGAAGTGACTGGTGTTGGATCAGGACCCACATCCGTTACGTACACGGTGATTTGTGGACTGAAGAGCTGGCAGTGAAGGGTGTAGTTGATGTAATTGCACTTAGATTACCATGGTAACTGAAATTTCAACTATGTTGCTCAGGGACTTGTGTTGTTGAAGTCATTGTCACTGAGGGGCGCCTGGGTGGCTCAGTCGGTTAAGGGTCCAACCTTGGCTCAGGTCATGATCTCGCGGTCTGTGAGTTCGGGCCCCGCGCTGGGCTCTGTGCTGACAGGTTCTGTGCGTCCTTCTCTCTCTGCGCCCCCCCACCCCTCTCTCAAGAGTAAATAAACATTAAAAATCAATCAATCAATCAATCAGTCAATCACTTTCACTGATAATTGTGCATACAGAAACCATGCAAAGCAAAAACTGCCTATATCCGAAAGGTGGCTTTGTAGAACACACAGGAAAAGGTAGAACAGGTGATAAATCATTATGGTACAACTGCTTATCCACGTGGGAAAAACCAAAGTGAATTATATCTTTATGTCACACACAGAAATCAACTACAGGTGGATTAAATATCTATTTTTTTTTAACGTTTTATTTATTTTTGAGACAGAGAGAGAGAGAGAGAGAGCATGAATGGGGGAGGGGCAGAGACAGAGGGAGACACAGAATCGGAAGCAGGCTCCAGGCTCTGAGCCATCAGCCCAGAGCCCGACGCGGGGCTCGAACTCACGGACCGCGAGATCGTGACTTGAGCTGAAGTCGGACGCTTAACCGACTGAGCCACCCAGGCGCCCCTGGATTAAATATCTAAATCTTAAAGACAAGACTTTATATATGTGTATCTATATATAAATATATAGATACATATATATATGAACATCTATTTATCAATTATCTATCTATTTATCTATCTATCTATAGAATACCCCATGAGTAGTGAAGTCTTTCTTTTTTTTTTATTAAATTTTTTTTTTAACGTTTATTTATTTTTGAGACAGAGAGAGACAGAGCATGAACGGGGGAGGGGCAGAGACAGAGGGAGACACAGAATCGGAAGCAGGCTCCAGGCTCTGAGCCGTCAGCACAGAGCCCGATGCGGGGCTCGAACTCACGGACCGCGAGATCGTGACCTGAGCTGAAGTCGGACGCTTAACCGACTGAGCCACCCAGGCGCCCCAGTCTTTCTTAAGGTATAAAATCTGATCACTAGAAAAAAATACCCTATTGCTAAGTGGAAAGACATTAAAATTAGGAATTTCAGCTCATCAAAATATACCACACCCTGAACAAGATACTGTGGTAGTAACTGCTCGTTGCTGTCCCCTTCGTCAAGCACCACAAGCTGGAGCCACATTTCTCAGATGGCTTTGCAGCCGGAGCTAATCGTGTAACTAATATCTCATGTGACCAGAAGTAGTGGGGGCAGTTTCTACCTCACTTGCTTCAAGGATACTGTTGTCAGGGATTTTCTCTCTTCTCTGTGCCGGGACCAGCTCTGACCACTCGGAAGAGGAAGAGATCAAGGTTGTGGCGTAATGACAAAATGCAAGGACCCTGGGTCCCCAGTGACTGGCTACAGAAGATCCATCCTAACTGTTCACTTTGGCACCTGCTGCCTTAGGGTGCAAAAAGCTTCTATCTTTTTAAAACCCTTTTTGAGCAGTTAAAAAAAATGTTTTTAATGTTTTTATTTTTGAGACAGAGAGACAGAGAGACAGAGCATGCGTGGGGCGGGGCAGAGAGAGAGAGAGGGAGACAAAGAATCCGAAGCAGGCTCCAGGCTCTGAGCTGCCAGCACAGACAGCTTATGTGCTGTTAGCTTATGGCTCCAATCCATGAGCCATAAGATCGTGACCTGAGCCAAAGTTGGACACTTAACCAACCAAGCCACCCAGGTGCCCTGAGCATTTTTTAAACAAGACCTCCTTTGCCTTTACCATAAATATTATGGATAAGAACATGTATTTCTACAGAAGAGGAAATTCAAGAGGAGGGAAGGGAGGGGAGGGGAAGGGAAGGGAAGGGAAGGGAAGGGAAGGGAAGGGAAGGGAAGAAAGAGGGAGGGAGGAAGGAAAGAAGAAAGGGGGTGAGACACAATGAGGGGGGGAGGAAGGGAGGGAGGGCAGGAGGGAAGAAGGAAGAAAGGAAGGAAGGAAGGAAGGAAAGAAGGAAGGAAGGGAGAGAAATGGGGGGGGGAAGGGAGGGAGGAAGGAAGGAAAGAAGGGAGGGAGGAAGGAAGGAAAGAAGGGAGGGAGGGTGAAAGAGAGAGACTGAGAGGGAGGAAGGGAGGCAGGAAAGAAGGAAGCAAGCTAACTCACACTTTGTAAGAATCAGGGAAATGCGAATTAAGACCACAGTGAGATAACTTACACATTGTACCTTATTACTGTACAAATTCAGTGTACCAGGTGTTTGTGAGATTATGACACAAAAGAAATTCTTTATACTGTCGGGAAAGCTTAATAAAAACACTTTTTGAAAAACTGGCCTATTTTAAAAGCTGACTATAATCATAGTTTTTGACCCAGCAGTTAACTTTGCTCTGGAGCAGGACTTCTCAGCCTCAGCAATATTGAGACGTCGGACCTGACAATTCTTTGCTGTAGGGTTGTCCTGTGCATGGTAGGACGGTTAGCGGCATCCCAGGCCTCCACTTACCAGGTACTGGTAGCCCCTCCTTCCCAGCGTGACAACCAAAACCACTCTCCTGAAATTGCCACATGCCCCTAGGGAGGCACAATCAACCCCACGGGGGAATCACCACCCTGGAGGACCTCTTGCTTCCGTGCACAAGAGTGCTCGCGTCAGTCTGCGACAGCCAGACTGGAAACAACGCAGCCATTAACAGGAGATGAGCGAATTCATTATGTGTCATCAGGCAATAAGATATTACAGTCACGAAAAAATTATCTACAGCACCACACAAGAAAGTGAATGAATCTTAGAAACACGATCTTGAATGAAAAAAAAAAAAAATCAAACCACGTAAGACCTCATACGGCACAACACAATTTATACAAAGCGCAAAAACCATCCAAAGTATTTTCAAGGATGGCTACGCAATTAATGGAGTAAAAGCAAAGATGAACAAACCGAGAAATGATAAACAAAAAAACTCAGGATGTCTACTTTGGGGGATGAGGAGGGGTGCTGACATACAAGCAGAACAACGGTATCGGGAACGCTCTACGATTCACTTTGCGTGGCTTTATAAGACACGAATTTTGCAAGAGAAGAAAGGAAAACATAGCCTAAGTACCCCATCATGGCATGTTTCTTCTTTTAATGAAAAGAGTGTGCAGAACACAGGAAGGATATTTAAATAATTTAAAAAGAATGTTAAAGTAATTACAGGCAAACCTCATTTTATTGTGCTTTGCTTTCTGCACTTTGCAGACACCACGGTTTTTACAAACGGAAGGTTTCTAGCAACCCTGCACGGAGCACATCTCTCTGCGCCATTTCCCCAACAGCATTCGCTCCCTTCTCGTCTCTGTGTCGCGTTTTGGTAATGCTCACAATAGTTCAAATTTTTTCATTATTATTATACGCATCATGGTGATCTGTGATCAGCAGCTACTACTCAGTGAAACTTCAAATGATGGTTAGCACTTTTTAGCACTATTTTTTAGTTAAGGTACATACATTGTTTTCTTAGACATAATGCTATATTATAGCAGACTTGATAAACTACAGTGTAGTGTAGACAAGAACTTTTCTCTGCATTGGTAAGCCCAAAAATGCATTTGACTCACTGTCTTGCAGTATTTGCTTTATTGCAGTCTTCTGGAAGAGAACCTGCGAGATCTTGGAGGTATGCCTGCCCCTTCGACCTCCCTAAATGCAGTTTCAAGCAGTCTAATCCCATCGGTCAGAGCAAACCGTCAAGATTTCCAAATACCACCAAAACATAGCTCTCACCCCTAGCCTACCCCATTTTCATCTTTTCTTGGGACAACTCCACGTTCTTCTGAACTATGCTAAGTACTCCTGCCATATGTTCAACAGCACTCCGAGGGTCACTTCTGGACTCTGCTTCATATTTTATTACACTTGTTTATTTCATATGTGTCTGCCCCTACTAGGCCCTGTCTGGGGGGGCAGAGACCCCCTGCATCTTCTTCCCGTTTGCACACCCAGCCTCTGGCAAGGTGCCTGGCACATAGCAGCCCCTCAGCAAAGAACCCTTACATAGAAAGGAGTGCTTGTAGGGGCACCTGGGTGGCTCAGTCTGTTCAGCGTCCAGCTTCGGCTCAGGTCATGATCTCAGGTTCGTGAGCTCGAGCCTCACGTCGGGCTCTGTGCTGACAGCTCAGAGCCTGGAGCCTGCTTCCGATTCTGTGTCTCCCTCTCTCTCTGCCCCTCCCCCCACTTGTGCTCTGTCTCTCTCTCTTTCTCTCAAAAATAAATAAACATTAAAAAAATTTTTAAAGTGCTTGTTAGTGATTGCTTTGAGCACCAGATGAATCAGAATCTCCTAAACTACTTATATAAATAAAAATATTTATATATAATAAAATTATATATAGTTATTTAATATATGTTATATATTTATATATGTTATATATTTAGATTTGTTTAATACATGTTACATATTTATATTCATATATAATATATATTGTATATGTTATATATTTATATTATATTTATATATAAAAAATATATATTTTTTTAAAAGCATATTTCTGATAACTCAATACCTACTGGATGAGAATCTCTGGGGTGAGCCCAGGAGTCTATTTTCTTTGTTATAAGATACTCCAATAACTCCTAAATATTCTGGAGTTTTATAAAGTTGGCTGAAAAGGTAGGGCTTTCCCTAAGCTTTGCATTATTCTATTTGACATTAGGTATCTACAGATATAACTGTGTTCAGGTTGAAAGAATAATGTGGTAAGTAGCTTCTCTTTTTAAAAACGGGCAGGGGGAAGAAAAAAAAAGCCTCGAGGATGTAGCCGAAGTCGGTCCCAAACCTGCACAGGTTTTGTTGATTAATGTTTCACTGGGAAAAAAAAAAAAGTTGATTTTGGAAATCTGTTGCGTCCTCTGTCCAAAGCATTTTCCGCGTCAGTAATTTAGCTCCTTCAACATGTTCAAAATCACAATGTTTCTTCCGTGTTTCCTTCTGTCACTTCTATTTGTAGACCATGTCAACTAGCATCGGTAATGACCTGGCCGCCTTCATGTGGCCGGCTTGCCCCTTTAGATAAGCCCCTGACTGCTTCCTTTTACCTGCGACAGCCCCCTGTGACTGCCGTACTGGGACCTTCCACAGCACCCAACCTTCAACACCTGCCACAGTCCCTCAACATTGGCCCTTTCAGTATTCGGGGCTTCCTTCCCTCCTCTCCAAGGGCAGCCTCAGAATAATGTTCGGAAACGAGAGGCTAGAGCAGGTAGGGATTTCTGCCAACTGCTCTGTTTGGTCCACACCCCAGCCTCCAGTCTCACCTCTCGGTAGCTGTCCTGCGAATCGCCAATCTGTGCGCAGTGGAGCCTTGGCGTGAAGGCAAGACAGTGCCAGTTTCCATCCACCACGAAAATAATGCAAAAGTCATACCCCTCTGCCGCGACACCGTGTAGAGAAGGCAGCATACTGTGTCTCCCTATTCAATTTCTTATTTCTGCCTCTTTCTAATAATTTCCCCCATGTGATCCCCAACTCATTTTACCACGTGTCCATTTTCTTTCTATACACAGCTACCTTCTCTTTTCTTCTTCCTTTCTCTTTGGTTTGCATTCCGAATAAACATGCTTCTTTCTTGCAAAGTCCTTTTTAAGCTCTCCTCATTCCTTTTCAAGGGTTTTGCTCAAAATCGTTTCACTGATTTTGATTCTTCCGTTCAATCAATGGTCATCAATTAAACTTCCATACTATGAAGCACTGTACCAGTAAAGAGGGGAAAGACGAATAAAACATAACACCAGGCTTCAAAAAACTCAAAATCAAGCAGAAGGCAAAAAAAGTAGTATAGAAATAAATGTAATCAACGGTTTAGGCACTGTAAGTTAAGACGTGTGGTCATATGCTAGCAGTAGCTTCTAGAGACAACCACGAAAATTTGAATTGAATGGCCCTTCCAGAGTTAGTGGCGTTAATGAAGTAGAATTGGCGGAGCTTAGTTAAAAGATGTGGAGGGGGCAGAAGGCAGGGAGAAAAAGGAGGAATCAAAAATGATTCTCGGGTTGCCGGTTTGCCGAAGAGGGTGCAGTGGGGAACCCGGGAGAAACACTTCCACAGGAAACGTGGCAGATGCAGTTCTGAACGGTGCCTAGCAGGTTTGCCAATTTTATGTGCGGGCACAGACACTCAACAGAGCTTTTGTCTTTCCTTCATAGTAACACGGCAGCGAGCTTTTTAGGTCCTAGAATAAGCCTAACCTGACAAAACTTCACTTCACCGTGATTTCTTAAAAGCAAATTATTTTCTCATCTCAATTTGACATGATCTGTACACGTACCTTTTCCTTTTAGCTCCCTTTGATGCTACTTTTAATGCATTTTGAAAACAAACTTCTTACCAAGACAACGAATCTTACCTGGACCTGTCCCATCGTGACTAATCAGAACTTTCTTTTATTACTATTACTACTTCAAAAAATTACCACCTACTTTTTTATATGCAAAGTCCTACCCTATACCTTGTGAGACATACACAAGCGGGTGATATAATTTTTGCCCTCCTCAATGAGACAGTCGACATAAATCTGAAGAAGACTTCTTAAATGTACCGTAACATTTCAGGCTACCATTAGTAGCAATAATAAAAGTTAATATAGTCTTCACTATACACAAAGCCTTCTGTTGTTCATACATTTAATCCTCAGAATAACCCATGAAGTAAGTACTACTCATTGTCTTATTTCACAGTTCAAGAGACAGAGACACACAGAGTTCAACTACTTGCCCAAGGTCAGCGTCTAGTGAGGGACGAAGCCCGGACTCAGCCCCAGGCAGTCTGCCTCCAGAATGTGTGCTCTCCACCGTCGGGATACGCCTCTCAGTAGCTATAGTATCTAAATAAACTATGCATCGCAATATCTACATGTGCATACACATACAAATGAAGTTTTAAAATCAACTATTAACTAGTTATAAAGTATACGAATTAAAAGCCACAACACTCAATGCACACATCCACGCAAAAAATTAAACACTAACAGCACCCCAAGACACCCCACCACCGTCATAATCTTCCCCCAGTGAAAACCACTATCCCGGCTTTTAACGAGTTTTGCCAGGTCTCGGACAACAAACAGAATCATCTGGTATGTTCTCTTTCTGCCTGGCTTGTCCCACTCAACCTTTGGGGAACACATCCATATTGCTTCGTTGAACAGTACTGTGTTCCTTTTCATTACTGAACGTCATTCCATATTATTCACGCATTCTACTACTTATGGATAATGGTTGTTTCTGGGTTTGAGGTATTAAAAATGATGCTTCTCAGAACATTCTTGTGTGTGCCTTTTTGTGTATGGACGTGTACCTGTCTGGTGGGGAACTGCTGGGTTATAGAGCATTTGTAGACAGTCTACTTTTCCAAAACGCTCATAACACTGCACATTGGGCATGCTCCGTGCGTGGGAGGTCAAGGTGCCGTACAGCCTACTCCTACTTGGTATCATCATTCTTGTTACGTTCGAGCCATCTGACTGTGCACGGTGACACTTCATTATGGTTTTCATTGTATTTTCCTGATTACTAACAACGTTGGGGACATTTTTCATTTTATTGACTATTTGGATATCCTCTTTTTAGAAAGGACATATTCATGTGTCATGCTTATGTTTTAAAGTGGGCTATCTGTTTTCTCGTTGATCTGCTGTTGTTCTGTATAAAGTTTGGAAACAAAGTCCTTTGCTAGGATATGTGTTACAATTATCTCCTCCCACTTGCTGAATGGCCTTTTTACTCTATTGTGCCTTAAGAAAAAGAAGTCTTTATGGGGCGCCTGGGTGGCGCAGTCGGTTAAGCGTCCGACTTCAGCCAGGTCACGATCTCGCGGTCCGTGAGTTCGAGCCCCGCATCAGGCTCTGGGCTGATGGCTCGGAGCCTGGAGCCTGTTTCCGATTCTGTGTCTCCCTCTCTCTCTGCCCCTCCCCCATTCATGCTCTGTCTCTCTCTGTCCCAAAAATAAATAAAAAACGTTGAAAAAAAAATTAAAAAAAAAAAAAAAAGAAAAAGAAGTCTTTATTAAAATGGTGTGAATTTATCTTTTTTCCTTTACGCTTAGTGCTTTCTCTGTTTTGTCTTTAAAATCTTAGTCTATATGCATACACTCACGTACCTAGCACACGATGCCTCCGTAGCCAAAAGACGGAAGCAATACAACTCATACTAATGAATGGATAAACTCATGAATGTTGTATATACACACAATGGAATATTATTCCGCCTTTAAAAAAAAAAAAGGAAATTCTGACACCTGCTACAACACAGATAAACCTTGAAGACAGTGTGCTAAGTAACATAAGCCAGTCACAAAAAAATACTTTGTGATTCCACTTTGATGAGATACATAAAAGAATCAAATTCATACAGACAGAAAGTAGCACGGTGGTTACCGGGGGCTGGGTAGGGGGAAAGAGAGGAGAATGGGATTTATCGCTTCACGGGTCTAGTTTGGGTCCTGCAAGAGGAAAGGAGTTCTGGAGCAGGATGGTCGTGATGGTGGCACAACAGTGTAAACAAATGCACTCAATGCCATTTTAAAATTGTTTACACTGTGGTCGGGCACCTGGATGGCTCAGTCAGGTAAGCGACCAACTCTTGATTTCTGCTCAGGTCATACATCTCAGGGATGTGAGATCAAGGCCTATCTGGAACCTGCTTAAGATTCTCTTGCTCTTCCTCGGCCCCTCCCCAACTCGTTTGCACACACTCCCCCTGTCTCCTCCCTCCCCCCAAATTGTTAAAGTGGTAAATTTCATGTTATGTCTATTTTACCACCGTTAAAAACATTTTTAAAAATCCTAGCCTACCCCCCCCCCAAGATCACAGAGAATTTTTCTCTCATATTATCTTCTAGATACTTGTTTTGCCTTTCTTATTTAGACCTACATTTGCACGAAATTGATTTTGGGGTTCAATGGAAAAGAGGGCTCAAAATTTCTTTTTGTCTATGAGGATATCCAATTTATTGCCTTTCCCTGATGCTGCCCATCAAGACATGTGAATCTTCTGGCTCTCTTCTGTTTCTTCGTTCTATTTGTCTTGCTTGTACCAATCAATGCTGTCTTGATTACTTTAACTTTACAATAAATCTCAATATCTGGTAGTGTGAGCCCTCCAGCTTTGTTTTTCGCAAGATTAGTAATCTTCAGGATTATTTTGGGTGTATCTGACTCTTTGCACTTCTACATAATTTTACAATCAGATTGCCAAGTTCCATAAAAAAAAGCTATGGGCTTTTGATTGGTTTATAATTCTAAAATTGAAACTTCCAGTCCAGGAACATAGTATAGCTCTATTAATGTATGACTTTTTAAAACTTCCCAATATTATTTTGTCATTTTCTCAGGGGAGGTCTTGCCTTGGCCACCTGGGTGCCTACTGTGGATGGAATATGCATGAGAGCAGGGCTCTGCATGGCCCCAGGACTGTGCCCCATCCTGCTAGCCTGCTTTAACCACCACTGCCATTGGAGCTGTCTGTCGCGGGTTGGGGGGGGGGGGGTGTCTCAAGGTTCTAGTCCCTACTGCCAACAGAGGGGACCTCTAGAATGTATACTTAAATTGGCTCCTCCTCTCTCCTTCTCTCCTTCTCTCCATTCATTCCTTCACTGTGTTTCCTGGGATCACCTCCCCCATTAACCTCCCACAGGACCTGTCCCAGGCGCTGCTTTGGGAAAACTCACATGAAGGTCCCACTTTTCAAGTGGAAGTTTGTGAAGGCCTATCTTAAGGCTAGGTCCAGACAGAATCCCAGCCCTTTGAGACCTTCTAAATCCCCACATAGCATCTAGGGCTCTCCGAGGCCCCTTTCTGGTTGGTTTCTTGCTTCTAAGCTTAGAAAACTGTACTGAATATCAAGCCTCCCCCTGCCCCTTCTTTCTCTCCAGGATCTTGGACCTTCACGTCCTACCTGCCTTCACCGCTGCCCAGTGCCTTTAAAACCAGTGTTATAAGGTATTTATCAAATGTTTCTAGCTGTCAGCAGGATAGTTACTTTGTTACAAAGCTGACCATCCCAGCTGGCTGCAGAATCTTGGTTGTTTTGTTTTTGGCTTGTGTTTGTTTCTAATAGAAAATACTAGGAGTTACTTACGGTTGCCCTGTTCCCGGTTAAGCCCACCTCCACTCAGCTCCAGGCGGTACGACCCACACTGGGAAGAGACTGTACCTCCCTCTACTTCCTAACTGGTAATCAAATGAGCCCCTCTGGAATTTTCTGTGTGTCTTTTTAGTTAAAAAAAAAATTAGAGGAGGGATGATAGGTAAGAATCGATAAGGATCTTTCTATTACCTGCCCACGTCGAAACTTGACTTTGTTATTTTTGCATCGAGGAAGCCACCGACTCCCTGAATCTCCCCTGGTGCCAAGGAGGTTGATAAGTACGTTAGACTCTGTCTCCGCACCAGGCTTCCTGCCTGTGTACCTGTAGATCTCGTAAACCACCACTGAAATGTCAGAAATCTGCTATTCTCTCTCTCGTTTCTATTTTCTCTTTGAATGTAGGAGACACCCAGAAAAACAATCAGAATGTCGTCTCATCTAGTTGACGTGCGTTTCTCTGTGGTGTTTTGGACACAGTTCTCTTTCTTATGCGGACCCCTGTTCAAACACACTCTCAGCTATTCCCAGAACTACTGTTGTGAAATAATTATTGTTAGCAATTACGCACTTTCATTAACCACTATAATCTCACAGATATTAGGAAAAGTTGTGTAAAAAAAAAAAAAAATCCTCTCTCTTAATTAGATGAAAGCAGCAACTTTCCCCCCTGAAGTCTGGCTGTTCTAATCACGGCTGGCCACTCATACTGCATGGAGATCACTACTGGCATAATGGAGACTTTTCTAGCGCTCTTGAGAGAGAGAAAAATACACAGATCTTAGAGAGATACAAATTTAAATATAATTTTTTTCAAAAGGGGCCAGTGAGGTAACCAACAAATTGTAATCCACTAAACTTGACCTTAGAATTAAGGCCATTTCTGAGACCCCGGCAGAAGTCACTAATTAGAAAAGAGACTGCTCTTGCTGATGTGACTGCTGTGAATAATATCTTGGACACAACGGATACTTTTTATTCCAAGTCCTAGAACGCTTTATAACTGGTACTCGGTGCAATTGAACAGTTGCATTTATAGAAATTCACATTAACATTTTCCAAAGAACTCAGACATGAAAATCCAACAAGTAAGAAAACAAGGTAAGTGAGAAACATTGCCTGTTTCCATCGTGCCTGACCTTTAAAAAGACAAATGTGGTATATTGGGAAATGGTGTAAGCAGAAAAGATAAATCAGTTTCTTTGTGGAGTCTTACATATTCCAAAATACCCCAGAGTGAAACCCAGCTGAGCTTAAGCAGAAAATTAGAACACTTCTCATGAATTTAGGACAACCAAAGAAATCTTTTAAAACACCCTACAAAGAAGATCTGGTCTTGTTACAACCTGGATAACCGCCTGAACTGAATTAAGCCAACCTAATGATAGAATGCGTCACGAAAACCTACGTGGGCAAGCAGCATCAGAAGTCTTTAGAAGGAAGCCATGCTTCTGTTTCCTGAGAATTTTTCCAGTATTTCGGACGAAGAGTGAACTTGTTTACAACTTAAAAAAAATGACGTTTAAAATATTAAAACACATCTAAAGTAAAAAAAAAAAAAAATTAATCGTTAAAGGTCTAAAAAAGGACATATCAAAAATTATTTAGGACAGAGATCATATCCATGGAGCACGAAGATCAACACTCAGCCCTCCCTCAACCATTGTGCAGTGTGCGTATTTTACCACCAATGTACCCATTGCCCCATGACAAAATCACATATCTGGACTGCTCCCTGCACATACCTCAAATATTTCACACTGTGTTCCCGGGAACTGCTATAAATTGATTAAGTGGAAAACATAGGCACCCCCACAAATCACTGGCCATCTAAAATTCGAAGTTAAATATACCACGTGTTTAGAACAAAATGGATGTCCTAGTCGAGCACCAAGTTTTATTCTCAACCTGCATCAAAAAGAGTTATGTAGCTTGAATTAGAAATTGAAAGAAAAAAGAGGGGCCTAGGCGGCTCAGTCAGTTAAGTGTCAGACTTCAGCTCAGGTCACGATCTCACGGTTTGTGGGTTCGAGCCCCACACTGGGCTCTGTGCTGACAGCTCGGAGCCTGGAGCCTGCTTTGGATCCTGTGTGTGTGTGTGTGTGTCTTTCTCTGCCCCTCCCTCACTCACGCTCTGTCTCTCTCTCTTACTCTCAAAAATAAACATTAAAAAAATTTTTTTAAAGAAACTGAAACATATAATCCTACCCAGAAAGACAGACATTTTGCTGAAATCTTTACTATTGACTCTACTTTAATTGTACAGTATTACATAATTCACTAAGCCATTGCTGTAGTTCTGCAGCAAAGGCATGTAGATATTTTAAATACTAAATTTATCACAATAGATTCTAACTCCAAACTTTTTCATGATCCTAAGACAGTACAAAATTCTTCCACTAACTTAATGCAAAGGGAGAATTTAAGGAATGCTTAGTAAACATGTTGCGTAGACACACGTTAAACTATCGTGTGTCTTAAACAATTCTTAGCAAGTGAAGCTCTCAGAATCCTTTGTTCGGTCTCTATCCTTGGGCATGAAAGTCCAGTCTCAGTGGTGTTGATTTAAAGGCAGGGCCATATGTTCTAGCTAAAAGGCATGCATTGTTGTAAAAATGCATGTAACAAATTATCTCTGTTCTAAGAGAGGGACACCCCACACAGGGAGGTGAAATCCTGAGGGAGTGAAACAGTACGCTGAAAAATGTGAGTTAGAAGAAACTTTATAATTACCTCAAATACTTGAAAAACACAAGGCTGGGTTTCTAGCTACGGAGAGTACACGGAATGGAAGAGATCATTTTACTTGAACATGTTCAAGGCCAAGTATGACTAATCAATCATTCTGGCTGCAAGTAACCATTCTTAAAGCACCAGGTTTTAAGTAATTATTAGTATACCTATCACCATGATTTAGCTGAACGCACCAGAAGAGTTAACTTGTTGGTTTAGGTCATCCATAAATACTGGGCATTTCTGCCCCAATTTTCTTAATGTTCTTTTTACTATAGTTGACGCTCAATGTTTCTTTCTGACAATTAGGAGCTTCAGCTGCTTGGGAGCCTTACGCACTCTGACAAAAGTCTGCCGTGAGCACCGAAGAGCTTGCTGGTCTGTCTGGCACAGCTGTCATCTGGGTCATTTCATAGCTACACTACACCCTTCCACCGTTTTGAGGGGAGGGGGGCTTTGTTTCATTTGTGTTGTCACTGTCATCACTTTCATCCCTCTCCTCCTTATATTTACCTATGCTTATTGTCATTTCAAACACTCCCCCATCTTTCAAGGAATGCATGGTACACACATCTCTGTCACACCTCAGCACTCTCTGGGCTTATAAACTTGTGGCCCACGTCGTAAGACTTCACATCATCTCAACAGTGACACAAAAACCCCTCAAATTTTCACCTGTAGGTTGAGGGCTTTTTTTCCCCCCCTCAAACATCATTTTAGGCCAGAGTCTGTGCCAGACATTTGTCAACGATGATGTATCAGCTCCAACCCCAAGCATGAACATCTCCGCCAACAGTAACCTTAAGATTCTCTTTCAAGAAATCTTGGCACGCCTGGGTGGCTCAGTCAGTTAAGCATCCAATTCTTGGTTTCAGCTCCAGTCATGATCTCATGGTTCATGGCATTGAACCCCACATTGGGCTCCTCAGTGACAGCAGGGAGCCTGCTTGGGATTCTCTCTCTCAGCCTCTCTGTCTGCTTCTTCCCCCCTCATGCTTGCTCTCTCTCTCGAAAATAAATAATTAATTAATAATAAAGAAATAAATAATACATTAAAAGAAAGAAAGAAATCGTGGATTCTTTAACCTCTACTCACTTCAGTCAGCATAGAGTTAAACCTCTATCTATCTATATGTTTCTATATATCCCATGAAGAATATATATATATATATATATATATATATATATATATATATATATTATGTATATATAATAGAAGAATATATATATATATTCTTCATGGGATATATATAATTGTTCTGCATGGGATATATATAATTTCCTTTGTTAACAATGAGTATTTATTGATTTTTGAGAGTGAGCACGAGCTGGAGGAGGGGGTGGGCAGAGAGCGAGGGAGAGAGAGAGAATCCCAAGCAGGCTCCACACTGCCCATGCAATGCCCAATGCGGGGCTCCATCACATGTACCATGAGAGCGTGACCTGGGCCAAAATCAAGAATCAGACGCTTAACTGACTAAGCCATCCAGGCACCCTATTCCTCAGCCACAAAGATATATTAAATATGTCACATGACTGGAGAGGGGGCTAAAAAACATCCCTCCGATGTGATTTTTCACAGGAAGTTTAGGAGAAGGAAAGCGAAGGCATGGTAGGACATGTGTTCCTTCAGCAGAAGTTAAGAGGGAGGAAGTGATACCTAAGGACCAAGTAAAATGAGATGCCTCAGGTGTGGCCACCCTGAGGGCCCTCTTCACATCTGAGCGTGACATCCAGGAACTAAGGTATCCACATGAAGTAGGGATGGGAGCAGAATGAGAATTCTGAACGGACCAATTTCTGACCAAAATAAACCAAGCTTTATATTGGAAGTGACCGAGCTTCTTTTGAGTTAAAACGATTAAGATTTCGATCATCCGTGGAAATAGGGGCTTGGATTATCTTGAAGTCAGGTTTGTGGAGATATGATTTACATGTAGCAAAATTCACTCTTTTGAGCTATATAGTTTGATGAGTGTTGAGAAATATTTGTAAGTCCTATAACTACCACCACCATCAAGATAGAGAATATTTTTATCACTCCAAAAGGAAAGGTCTGATTTTAATAAGCTATGGAGCATGAAAAAAGTTGTATTTTTGCAACCCTCAGAGTTTTGATTGTGAAGATTCAAATCCATGACATGATGATAAAAACAATGCACGGGGAATAACCTAGAGGCTCTCTAGAAAGATCGTCTCATACACACACCTGCCTGAATTTTGAATGAACATGTGAAGGAATTGGAGCCAATTAACTGTTCGTAAAATATATTTAGCACAGTTCTGTAATTTGCATCTTGATTCCATTTGAAGGATTGCCTCTTAATATTTTATCATACCAAGAAGTTTTTCATTCCCTCGGTGGCCCATTTCTTGATTACCCAAGGTATCAGGTATGTGGTGATGAGGCAGCCTTTTCACACAGCTACTGGAATGGAGTGTTTTAAATATTTAGGCAGCAGAAGTTGATTTGCAGAATTGATGGTCCTTCACCATCAGACTTACATTGTGTCTATACATTCATAGGGTCATGGAGGCCCAGTGCATGGTTCAGGAAGAAAGGACCACCACTAACCCAGCCTAGGATGTCAAGATTGAACCAAAGAAGTAACACTGACCAAATAAAGTCAGCCCCAGAAGTAAATATGGAAAGAAACAGGCTGCTGCCTTATCCCACAATCTGTGGTCCGAGCCATGGTCTGCCCTTGCACTGAACATATACCCCCGTCCCCAGGAATGCACTTACCTGTGTACTGGGCATCTCGGTCTCCTCTCCTCAATCTCACATGTTGTGAGCGCAGGGCTCACGTGTTTTTCTGTTCTGAACCCCTAGCTCCTAGTACATGTGAATATTCACTGAACAGTACTGCATAAAGGAATGCCTGTTCATCCATCCATCCATCAAAAAGTGCCGTGTACTGATCTCCCCTGCTTGGCCAAAGAACTGCTCAAGTCTGAGCCATCTAGAATGGGCTGTGGCTGCTCCACACCCAGAACTGTGCCTTAAACCCAGGCTACCTTCCCAGGCTCTGTTTGCTCTCAACTTTACTTTCAATCCCCAGTTTATTTCAGGGTCCACCCATTTCTGGCCATTTGGCTTTTTCTCCTAGATCTGTATGTGTAGGAGTGGATGAGAGAATTTGGCCTTCTAGACTCTGATCCTAGAATGTCCAGGGAGCTCCAGCAGTCCCAGGAAGTGACTAGAGAAGGGAAGGGGGTCAGGGAATTGGCATGGTCAAGCCCTCCCTGCCGGACTTGTGCTAAAAACATCTCCTAGTTGAGCTTATTTGAAATGCCGCCTCATCTTCCTTGTGCAGTATGGCCCAGTGGTGTTATTCTCTTTCGATGCAAACCATCCTAGAGGGCTCAATATGAGGCCCCCAAATTCCCCATTTACCAAACAAGAGAGGTACATAAAAATATCATTCTTCCAGCTGTATCCCTAATGTTCCAGACTTCCATTCTCCTCCCAGGGTACTTTCTTAAATTTTCATTGGGTGGTGGCTTTGGGGACCTATCCTAGAGAGACATGTCTCTGTAGAAATGTGGTAGATGGACACGCACACACACACATACACACACACACACACACACACACACACACACAGATTCCATGCCTTGGGGTGGGAATAAACACATGAATATTTCAGTGAAATGCATGGGACCTTAAGTCTTAAGTAGGTTCCTAGCTGGAAAATGGTATACCCAGGCCTTTCCAAATATTTAGCTCTCCAATCTAGAGATAGTTGTGCCAAACGGTCTCTGGACCAACTGGTCTCCCGACTCTCCCCAGCTAACAAATGACCCTGGGGCCATGACCTCTCAGTGCCCTTTTCTCCATTCTGGGAGACAAACTCTCAAAACATCTCGGGTCCACCAATCTTGGGTGTCATAAACAAATAATCACAGAGTCTAAGGAAAATGCTTGGAAGGCCATGAACTCTGCATTTGTAACCCCATCCCTGTCAAAGTGCAATATTTTTAGTGAATGTAAGTTGGTTTTTTTTTTTTCCCCTGAAGACTTTCCAATCAGAAAAAATGAAGCGTAATTATCTATGCTTGGGGGGACTTCCTGGTGCCATGTTGTTAGTCATTATGCTCAAATGTTCCCAGGTAATACTGCATGGCTTTGCCCTTCCAAGGCCTTCTGCAGTCTGCCCTGTGGGAGGCAGCTCCTCTCTGCACGAGGCACCTGCAGTGTTGATGAGCACTGAAGGCTGCCTGTACCACCTCAGGGCTATGAGCACTGGCTCTGGTACCTGCAGAGATCTCCAGGCAGCACAGCTGACCCTCCCCAAGATAACCCCCCCCCCTGCCCCCCGGCTGAAGCTTTAATTTGATTTAATTAATGGACTGTTTTAGTGCTTTCTCTCAGGCCACCCAGAATTAAGCTTTCTCAGCACTCATCATGGTGTGATCATGTTGATACAAACTGCCCAAAGAAATCCGATCTCAGAAACAGATGGTAAATGAGATTCAGTGTTAAACATGTGCAGACACGTCAGTCTGCACTGACCACGCACGTCGGCGGTTGAGCACTGAATCCTCATGTGCCTCTTGATCGAAAATATTTATCTTATTGATGAAAAAGAAATACCTTTGAGCTGTAGAGAGAAGTGCCCAGGTGGGAAAGAAGTGGGATTCCTTCATATTTTATAGAAGGTTTCCAGGAAGGCCTCACTGAGAAGGTTCCTTGGACCGGAAACCTGACCAGAGGTGTAGGAGCTGGCCACGTAGAGGCCTGGGGAAGGCACAGGCTGGCAGACAGGACAGAACGGCAGAGTCCTAAGGACTCAGGAGACGGCTTGCCTGGCCCCATCAAGGAACGCTGATGCCGGAGTTGGGGGGAGGGTAAGCAGGCTTTGTAGGCATCGTGGCAACTCTGGCTTTACTCTTAGCAAGTAGGCAAACCGTGGAGTGTCGTAGGCAAAAGAGTGACCTTATCCGATTGATATTTTAAGAAGGCCACTCTGGCTGCGGGGTTGAGGATAATAGCCCATCCTAACCCCAAACTGTTCTTTGTGTTTGACCTCCCATCATCATGATGCCAGCTGAATGGTATGAAGGAAGCAGAGGGAAAGACAAGTTGAGGGGAGAGAACAAAGAGATTAATTTAGAGCGTGCTGAGTGCCTTCGATGTCACAAATACCAGATTCATACCCTCCTAATGGAAACCCCATGGGTGATCACATGACTCCTTTGGCTGGAATGGTCCCAATTGATACTGATTGTTCTCATGCACGAATAGAGCCTTGGATGGGGAATATATGGTGATTACGCTAATGATATTCGTTCCATTTCACAGACAGATGAACTGAGGCTGAGAAAACTTGTGTAACTTGCCCCAGTTCACCAAGCCTGTGATTGAGGCCAAGGTTTGGAAGCCAGACTTTGCATCTCTGCACGTCAGATGTCTCATCAGTGAAAGGCCACGTTTTCCCCTCGAGCACGGGTCTGGTGGAAAACGCTAAAGCATAAAAGAAAGCTTGCTTGTTTTTCCAAACTTAGCTCAGCTGTTAGCATCCCAAACTTGCTGTAGGTTGTACGTGTTCAGAAAGACACTTACTTTCTCACTACTGAAAGTCTGGTAAATACAGATATTTTAAAGGAAACACATTTCTATTATGATGGTACTTTCATACATTCTCAGATAATTATTTCTTGATTGGAAGTAAACCACTAAACACACCTCCTGCTGGCTTACCAAAACCTAGCGTCACATATTTCTTCAGCCACAGTGGTGGCCCCAAATCTCTCCTCCTATTATTATGGGTCTCTCCTGAAGAAAACCCAGAGCCAGATCCTGTGAACAGGCTGTGAGCCGAGTCAGCATTCTTTTCAGCCCGGGGCATGCCGACCAGGCCATTTATAAAGATGGTTAAGAACAACCAAGCAATGGCGATGAGCAGCCCTTGGTCTCTTTCCCCACAAACATGGCAGATGGTGAGCAAATGGGAGGAAGGTGTGGAAGTCATGCGTGTGAACAGGCTCCGCTTGGCAGTGCTGGTCTCCAGGAGGAGACTGCTCTGATCCCAGCAGCAATCCAGCTCAGCCCCCAAAGAATAGTGATTTATAGACTAATAGTCTCAAAAAAAAAACAAAAACAAAAAAAAAAACCCTTTTCTTTTGAAAACATTCCAGTAATCTTTTGAAAAGAAGAGGCAAAGTCACAAAATTAATTGGCTCAGAGTGTAAGTGCCAACTGCACGGAAAAGCACTCTTCTTGTGCTACTAAATTAAAAAAATATATAACCCTCAAGTGTCCCTAGGACTCTATCCAGCCTGGCAAACCTAAGTATTAATAGCTTCATTTTAAAAAGAAGTTCCTCTGCGATCATTCTTTGTGCTCTTCCCTGGGCCAGCTTCGGAATATTCTGACAGATGAACAGACAATCCCAAAAATATTGAAGGTCAACCCCTCCGTAGTCCTCCTTTCAAACCCAAACCAGAGAAGCATCAATTCAGTGGTTTGATTCTGCTGTGGCTTTCCTTGATGTCACAAGAATAGTAAATGAACCTCTTGGCACCAAGAATGACTTTCCAAAAGCAAAACTCAGCATGCCTGGACTGCGGCTTGCTCGCCAGTAGGTTTTGATCTCTAGTTAAACCTGAACATTAAGGTGTCACTGTTTTTTCACTTTCTTATTTGAATGATTTTCCCCTAAATGAGCAAATAATCAATCTGGGAAAGGGGCAGCCGGATGGGTTTGTCAGAACTGGAGAAAAAGGACTGGATTGGATCAGCTCTAGGTATTATGTATTACGTTATATTATTTTGTCGGAGAAAATGCTGTAGAGGTGGTTGGTGTGCTTCAGCTAAGAAATTACCCCCTTAAACGGGAAATGCTAATGGATAAAGTTTCATTAGAGAGTTTGGGAAAGGGATGAACAGAATGATGCTGGGAGACATGCTGAGTCTTTGCTGCTGCTAAAGTTAAATGAACCCAAAATCAATAGTTCATTTAAAGCACAATGGAGTTTCTTTTGTATCTTGGGTTTTTTCAAAACCCATACAACTGCTTTCTACTTTTTTATTTTTTTACAAGTAACAAACTGTGCATTTGTCAAATAGGAAGCGATTGGAAGAAATACAAAATAGGTGTCTAATAGAATTTAAATAAAGTTCATTTTTTTAATGCAGCTCTTTAAAACACCATAAATTGAGAAATAGCTAATATAGTAGGCCAATAGATTTCTTGTGTTTCTTATTGGGACCATGGATTTCAAAGTCCTTCTATACATCATTTTCAAAAAGCAGAATGGGTTCTTTTTTTTTTTAATGTTTATTTATTTTTGAGACAGAGAGAGACAGAGCATGAATGGGGGAGGGTCAGAGAGAGAGGGAGACACAGAATCTGAAGCAGGTTCCAGGCTCTGAGCTGTCAGCACAGAGCCTGACGCGGGGCTCGAACTCACAGACCGTGAGTTCATGACCTGAGCTGAAGTCAGACGCTTAACAGACTGAGCCACCCAGGCACCCCCTGGGTGCCCATCAGAATGGGTTCTTGATAGCTGTTAGCAACAGGGTGAAGAGTACAGGGGGGCTGTAGGATTCTAAATTTTTTGTTCCCCAACTGCAAGACATCAGCTCTAATTTTTCCTCATAGATACTTTGTATTTCTAACATTCCTACATCAGTTAGAAATGATTCATGTGACAGAACATGATGAGTCTTTTTTTTTTCATATTTCTTATTCAATTTATTTAAACTAACAAAAAGAGTTCCCCATTTCTCCCTCCCCTATCCCCACCCCTTGCAACCACCAAAATGTTCTCCATCTATGAGCTTGGGGGTTTTTTTGTTTGTTTTTTGTTTTTAGATTTCACATATAAAAGAGATCATAGAGTATTTGCCTTTCTCTGTCTGACTTACTTCACTTGCCAAAATGCCCTCGAGGTTCATCCATGTCACAAATCAAGATTTTACTTTTTTAATGGTTGAATCATGTTTCATTATATATATAAATATGCATATTAAATACATAAATACCAAAATCATATATGTTATACCGAATAGTTATATCATTATATAAGTGTAATTATGTTATATATACCAAAATTATATATATTATACCCTGGTATGATACATGGTTCATATAATTATACACCATATATATAGTATAATTAGTATACTATACTACTATATACAATGACAAATTAGACAATTACTAATATATTATATAACATATAATATACAAATTGTATACAATTACTAACACTACACAGTACTATACAAATTACTATACTATTACTATACTATTACTCTAATATACAAATAGTATACAATGTTTGGATACATAATTATATTTTCATAATTATAATATAAAAATTATTTGGTATGATATCAGTACAGACATACAGTATATACTTTATCCATTCATCCATCGATGGTTACTTAGGTTCTTTCCATATTTTGGCTATTGTAAATAATGCTGCAATAAACTTTGAGGTCCTTATGTTTTTTTTTTTCAAATTAGCATTTTCATTTGCTTTGGATAAATCCCCAGAAGTGAAATAGCCGGATCAGACGATGGTTCTATTTTTAATCTTTTGAGGAAACTCCGTACTATTTTCCACAGTGGCTACGCCAATCTACACCACCACCAATGGTGCACAAGGGCTCCCTTTTCTCCACATCCTCACCAGGACTTGTTATTTCTTGTCTTTTTGATAATAGCCACTCAACAGACGTGAGGTGATATCTCATTGGGTTTTGTTTGCATTTCCCTGATGATTGTGACTTGAAATCTTTTCAGGTATTTGTTGGTTATCTGAATGTTCCTTTTTTTTTTTTTTTTTGAGTATAATTGACACAAAACGTTACCTTAGCCTCAGGTGCACAGTACACAGTGATTTGACAAGTTTGTACATTACGTTGTGGTCACAAGTGTAGCTACTCCCTGTCCAGTACATCACTTCTCTGGAGAAGTACGTACTTAGGTTTGCCCATTTTTTAATTGGACTATTTGGGTTTTTTCTTATTAAATTATATGAGTTCTTTACCTATTTTAGATTGTTAGCCCTTCAACAAATATATGGTTCTTCCATTACTTCCAAATACTTTCTCCCATTCAGGACGTTGCTTTTTCGTTTGTTGCTGGTTTCCTTTGCCGTGCAGAAGCTTTTTAGTTTGATGTAGTTCCACTGATTTACGTTGGTTTTTGTTAGTTTTTGCTTTCAGTGTCAGATTAAAAAAAAATCATGAAGACCTATGCTAAGGAGCTTACTTCCTACATTTTCTTCTAGGAGTTTTATGGTTTTAAGTTCTATGTTCAAGCCTTTAATCTGTTTTGAGTTAAAATTCATGTACAATGTTAGATAGTGGTCCAGTTTCATTCTTCCGAATGTGACTGTCCAGTCTTCCCAACATATTTATTAAAGAGATTGTCCTTTCCCTACTGTATATTCTTGGCTCCTTTGTCATAAATTAATTGACCATATATATGTGGGTTTATTTCTGGGCTCTCTATTCCGTTTCATTGATAGATGGGTCGGTTTTTATGCCAATGCCATACTCGTTTGATTGCTTTATGATGTAGTTTGAAATCAGGGAGCGTAACACCTCCAGATTGTTCTTCTTTCTCAAGATTGCTTTGGCACTGGAATATCTTTCAATTTATTTGTGTCTTCTTCAATTTATTTCATTGATGTGTTGTAGTTTTCAAAATATAGGTCTTTCACCTCGTTGGTTAAATTTATTCCTATGTATTTTGTTCTTTTTGATGCAATTGTAAGTGGGATCGCTTTCCTAATTTCTCTTCCTGATAGTTTGTGGTTAGTATCAAAAAATGCAGCAGAGTTTTGTGTATTGACTTTGTATCCTGCAACTTTACCTAATTCATTTATTAGTTCTGACAGTCTTTTGATAGAATCTTTAGGGCTTTCTAGATATATGTCAGCTGCAAACAATGACAGTTTTACTTCTTCCTTTCCAATTTGGATGCCTTTTATTTCTTTTTCTTGCCTAACTGCTCTGGCTAGGACTTCCAGTACTACGTTAAATAAAAATGGTGATCGTGGGCACCCTTGTCTTGTTCCTGATCTTCCAGCTTTTCACCACTGAGCATGATGTTAGCCGTGCGCTTGTCTCAGATGGCCTTTATTATGTTGAAGCACCTTCCCTCTAAACCCCCTTTTTTGAGAATTTTTACCATAAATGGGTGTTGAATTTTGTCAAATATTTTCCCTGCATCTATTGAGATGATTGTATGATTTTTATCTTTCATTTTGGTAATGTGGTATATCATATTAACCGATTTGCGGATGTTGAGCCATCCTTGCACCCATGAAATAAACACCACTTGATCATGGTGTATGATCCTTCTAATGCGTTACTGAATTCAGTTTGCTAATACATTGTTAAGCGTTTCTGCATCTATGTTCATCAGGGGTATTGACCTGTAATTTCTTAAGACCCTTTTATCTTTTCCATTTCAGTCTTTTAGACACCCCGGACTCTAGTGCCACCCCACATGACTGTAGGGCAACTAAAACTGTCAGGATCTGGAGATTCATGTATTAAATGAGATCTTCTATGAGCAAATGCCTTTGCAAACAGTCAAACTATATACAAACATCAAGGATTAATATTAAATACTGCTTTCATTAAGCTGGCATTATCCTAAGTCTTTTATTTTGCTATATCTGAATTAACCTACAAGTATTTCTGTGGCATACAGCTTCTGTGTCCTGTGCCAAACATCAACCTAACAGGGATCGAGAATATAAAATGGAGCCCCTGCTGGGAGATAAGGCTAATCAATATGAACTTGGTATAGAAAGAGCAGGCTCTCCTTGCAGGCTAAAGTGGAGGGGCAGGGATGGTGACTTCTCTTAGGGGGTGTGGTGGGTTCAAAGCATCAGTGAGCTACGGAGTGAGGACTCCTGAGGGGAGTTGAAGAGAAGAAACTGATGAGAAGGCAGATAGAGGGGAGTCATCAGAGCTAAAATAAGAACTGAAACCACAAAACTGAGCAACTTCTGGGGAATGGGAGCCCTTCCTGAATCATGTTTATATCCTCCGGATCTCAGTACTCGTGGCACACGTTAGGCACTTTCTACCTGTTTGCATACATCTGTTTACCTTTACTTGTGTGGAATGGCTAAACAGACCACGGATGGGTATTAGAGATGATGAGGTGGCGAATCATTTACTGGAACACTGGGGCTCAAGGCAAGGGAGAGGACGGGGCTGAAGATGAAGAAGAATTACACCTCTCTGTAGAGTTAACAACAAAAGTTAGAGAGAGCCTCAAAAGGGCAGGGAGGAATCAAGCATTTAAATCCATATGTTCAAGGAAAAAGGACCAAATGGAACCAGTGATAGGAACAGAAAAAAAATAGAGAAAACAGTGAAGCCCTAGGTTGGCTTCATGTGACAGAGGTCAGGGTTGGAGAGGTGTTTAAGAACAATGATGGTAAAAGCTAGTGGTTATTGAATGATTACTATGTGCCAGGAACAAAGCGTTATAAGCACATTACCCTGAAAACTAAGTGCATTATCTCATGTACCCAAAATAATCCCATGACATAGGTACTATTTTTATCTCCTTTCATAGATGAAGTCGTTCCGGCTAAGGGAAGTTAAGTATATTGCCCAGGGTGACACAGCTAAACACATCACCAAACCAAGACTAACTCAAGTGTGCCTGGTTCCAGAGCCTCTAGAAATCTCCGCCTCTTTAAATATGAAATCAACAGTGTCAAATACAGTGGAGAGATCTAGGACACCAAGAACACACACACACACACACACACACACACGAGTCACTGAACTTGGAACACAATGGCCATCAGTATCCATTGAGAGAGAACATTTTCACTACAGCAGTGGAGGCAAAAAATAAGATGGCTGCCAGAGAGATGCAGGGAATGGATGGAAAGACAATTAAAGCAATGTGTCAGTTCACTTTTAGGCAAAACAAAACAAAACTGAGTAAGGGAACTCGGGTGCTCCTAAATCCATGACTGCTTATGTTTGTTCACATAGTATAGCCAAGAAGAAAGCCACACTAAGGTGGCTAGCAAAAGAGTTTACAGAAGGATGAATTGATGACACACATACATCCTTGCATATACATTTTCACCTCTGAATGGCCACACAAGCGTTAATCTTAAAGCCTAATATTCTAAATCACGAGTAGGCAAACTATGGCCTACGGGCCAAATCTGCCAGCACCTGTTTTTATACAGGAGCTGAGAATGCTTTTTTTACTTTTCTTAATGGTTAAAAAAAATTGAAAGCAGAATAGTATTTCTTGACAAATGAAACTTACATGAAATTCCAATTTCAGTGTCCACAAATAAAGTTCTCTTGGCATGCAGCCACACCATTAGTTTACATATCATCTACAGCAGCTGCCTCACAACCCTGGCAAGGCTGGGCAGTTTGGAGAGACTTTATGGCCCAGGCAGCATAATATATTTAGTGCCTGGCCCTTCCCAGATAAAGGTTGCCCATCTCTGTTCTAAATCATCTCAACAGTTTTAATTTTTAATACGTATCGCGAAGGAAAGGAAATTATATACCTGGCAAAGGTGCCTTATTGGTTCTTACAGTGAGTATCTCTTTCCACGTACTTCCATTATTTTCATTCTCGGCAATCCAGGAGTCGACAGTGAGACAAAACACCTCACACGTGTCTATATTTTCAAGGCTAATTTCTTCTAGACACCACCCGGGATCCTGTCCACTGTTGTCATGTCCAATGCGTATTTTATAGATTTCACCAATATCTTTAAGATCAATCTGCAACACAAAGGAAAAAAAGGGGAAATGAAAGTCCCCACATTTCTGATTCGATTTTTCAAATCAAAAATCCATATTCAGTTTTGAACTCACTATTTTCCCCACACATATTCCTTACTCATTTTCCTTAGATTTACTTGTAACACTGTGAAATGCTGTTACGTATGGCAAAGCGTGAGCCCATTGACCATGGAGAAACCAACAGATTAAATCCAGTTAGCCTTCACGACATCTTTTTTTTCTTTTAACAACTCATTGTTATTACCTTGCAAAATAAATGTTTTCTTGTGATCACTGATATACACGACTCACTCGGTAGTTAGGCCTGAAGAAGAGAATCTATTTCTCTGGTGTCTATAAGAGATTGGATATTCCCATTAGGGAGGGATCCTGAGGAAAAGAAACCATATATATATGCTTCTGGATTTACGCTAGGGCTCACCACGTAGCCCTGAAACAGTGGTACTGGAGAGATGACAACGTAGCCAACAGTGTAGGTAACATGATTAACAAGTAATTCCGCCTTATATTCCTCTGCACCTCACCAAACAACTAATTACCCGACATGGTAACTATCATCAAGTATCATTCACAGTTCAGAAGGAACAATATTTTTCTTTTCATATGAAAAAAAAATCGATCGATGATTCTACCACATCAGTTTTCTATTGCAAACAATGACCTTCATTGCCTCTCACTCCTACGGGTCAGAAACCCAGGCACCGTGTGGCTCAACTGTGTTCTCTGCTCAGGGCCTCACGAGATGAACCCAAGGTATGGGCTGAACTAGGCTCTTCTCTGGAGACTCAGAGGAGGATTCTGCTTCTAAGCTCATCCAGGTTGGTGGCAGAATCCAGTTCCCTGTGGATTTAGAACCGAGGTTCCTCTTCCTTGACACGTAACCCTTCATCTCCAAGCCAACAAAGGACACTCTGACCCCTCGTCATGCTTGGCATCCCTGGCTTTCCGTCCACTACCAGCAGGAGAAAGATATTTGCTTTTAGGGGCTCATGCGATTTAGGTTAGGCCCACCGAGATTCATCAGGCTCATCTCCCTATTTTAAGGTACTTAAGTTACATACCATGAAACACTGTAATTAGAAACAATTTCATTTGCTTCTGGTATTCTGTCTCCCTCCACCTAACTTCTTTTCTCCCCTTTGGTATTAGTATTACCAGAAACATTCACATGGCCACAGGAAGTTACTCCTCCAGAGTTTATGCAGACCTACCACATTTTTTTTCTACTAAAATATTTTTTACTGGTAATATAATTTCGGGTTGCTGTATGGGTGATAATTGTTGTGAATAAATTCTGTCCTGCAGCCAAAATTCCTTTTGGTCAGGATGCACAAGAGTTCAACAGAGTTGAGCTAAATAATTGGGCACCTCCTATTATTTCTGGAACAAAGTGGTTGTAAAAATACTCTCATGTAGAAAATCCTAATATTGGTGCTCAGTATAGATAACTAGCCTCCTACAGAGTTACAGTTGCAGATGGTGGAAAGAAGGAGAGAAAATAGAGGGCACATCTCAAAATCTGCTCAAAGGCAAAATTGTGTGGTGGCTAAAACCCTGGTTTTTGAAGTGAAATCTGGAGTTGAAAGTTCCCCTGCCCTTGCTGGTTGTGTAAATGGCAGCAAGTATGTCCACTTTTCTAAGCTTCCGCGTCCCCATCTGAACACTATAATAGTACAAACCTTATAAAGTCTACACTAGCACTCAGTAAGTATCAGCAGCCATTGTTTTATCAATCAGAGTTGTGTGCTAATTAGAAAATTCCTAAATTTACCTAATGTAAAGACAAGATTAATCTAAAGACAGGGTCCAGCATTCACAGTAGGAAATTAAAATTAGTATTTGGGCATCACATATAAAATTGAAATGAATAAAGCCTATGTCTTTCCCTGATGGTAAAAATAGGTCATTGTAAACAAAAACCAAATGGTGGCATCTAGAAACTAAATCATTATTCACACATGATGTGTGCACGGGTTAGCCAATACAATCAGAACCGAATGACTGTACCAGAGTCTGGCTAGTACTATAGATTGTACCCAAATTACTTCTAACATGTTAGCCAAACGGATTTGGAACTCTTTGTTCTGGCTTAACGTAGTCAACCTGGGTCACCTCAACTTTAGTAAAGTTCAAATGCAATATGCCAAGAAATTATTCTTGCACGTAACTGTTTTTAGTTTTCTCCATTTAACTTCCACACTTGAAAACACACACAAAGTTATTCTATAATGTAGGATGGCTTTTCATCATACAGATGGACCCCATCATGGCTCAGTTATTCTCCAGAAAGGGAATTATGCTTAAAGTCGTATGTGGTCACAGATTAAAATAAAAATTTTTTCAACCTGAGGACCAAAAAAGGCATATGGATTGCTAGATACAGGGTCAGAAAGAGAAAGGCAGAAGAAATATAGCCCATTCCCATCGCTGTAATGTCACATATTGAAAATCATAAGGATATCAATAAACGACAACATAACCAGAACATGAAGATCTAAAAAAATGTTATCTGAAAATGTCTGATTTGGGTACTTGAAAATGGATTAAGTCTATATTGAGTTTAAGTAAGAAAATAAAGCACTTTGTATACCCACATTTAAAAAAAAATTATTCTGTTTATCATACATACTACTCCCAAGAATATTTTAAACTAGACTAAGTAAGTTAAACCATTTTAAACATTTAACAAATTTGTATTACAAACACACACTGCTCTAAGCAAGCATATAAACAGGGAAAAAAACAGCTCTCGCATTCCTGTGAACCACTAATCCAATACGTTCAAAGTGAGAAATAAAGCAAGAAAAGTATGAGATGCTTTAGTACAGGTGGGGCAGGTAGCAAGGAATCTGGACCTTGAGGAATAAGCAGCGTGTCTATGAAGGAGAGAAGACAGAAAACGGTATGAGCGAAACCAAGGAGAGTGAACGTACTGCTTGAATCTGAGATTATCGTTCCTGAAATTTTACAACTCTAGGTTTTATTCCCTCCCTTTGAACAGAGTCTAGTACCCTTCCGGGTATGCATAGGTACTTGGCAAATGCAGATGCCATTGCCAGGAAACGGCCCAGGAGCAGCTACTTGGGCTGGAGGACAGAGCACCACACCTAAGCACACAAAGGGACGCCCCGCAAACCCAAGTACCGAGACCTCCTGGCACTGGGATCTTGAGGAAGTTCCACCTCTCTCAACTTCAGTTCCCTCATTTACAAAATGGAGTAATTAAGAATCACTTTAGTGAGAGACTGCGAAGATAATTAATTAGCGAAAACTTGTCAAATAAACACACACTAGGTCCTTAACAAAGAGTGGTGATCTTAGTAATTATTATTATTCTTAACTAAAGGGCGATGGAAGGAAGTAGGTGAAAAATACAGCAGGGAGAAGGCCACTAAAGTCCATATGCTTCAATCCTGCAGGCATTCTTTTTCCGTGCCTTTGACCTTCCAGCACTGAGCCGCGCAGATGGGAGAAGGAGATAAACGGAGTAAGGTCAGTCCTCTCCCCCCATCAGGTCCTCAGCAGCCAGCGGAATCCCCAGGGCTGGCTGGCATGGGATTCCTGACCACGGGGTAGGCCTAATAGATCAGGGGGCTAGTTCTCAGAAGCAGAGCATGAGAGGAAAAGCACAGAGCCTGTCATCGGAAAACCAGGCCCGAGGCTGAGGGCTCTCATGTCAGTCATTTCATATCCCCGAGTCTCAAGTTTCTCTTTGTAAAAAGAGGGCTTTTGTAAGGACCAAATTAGATAATCTTGTGAAAACACATTGTAATTCATAGACCGCCAGCCCACGCAGGTCTCAGGACAGAGAAGAGAATTGAGAGGTGTGGAGAGGTCTCTAAAGAATAACCAGGACTTGCACTGTACCTTGTGTTCAGACCACCCCTTTTCTTGGAGCTCCCATGATTGAAATAGTTGGGAAAATGAGGTAGTAATTTGAGGGGTACTCAAGAAAGAATTTGAGGATTATCACAAAAAAAAAAGGCCATTTTCATTTGTCAATGAAAATGGAAATAGTCATGCAAAAAATAGCAGAAAAGATTCTCAAAGCCAAGAAATGAACTTGAATAAAATACATTCCTTTTGCAAATTGCACAATACAATGCATATCCCCCCTTTCCAAAGACGAAGGCTTTTGTACGCTAAAAGTTGTATAGCCTATTAGAGAATGTTCAGATACAGAACTTTGAAGGACTAACCTGTATTTTCTAGAAAAACAACATGACTGGGGGATCTGTGAAATAGTCGTACAAAAAGTTTATGGAAAAAACATATTCCCTCTTCAGATATCTAGTGTTGGGGTTTTTTTTGTTTGTTTGCAGAAAAAAATGGTAGCAAATTAAAAAAAAATTTTTTCCTTTGAGTAGAATTGACACACAATGTTACATTCGTTTCAGGTGTACAACACAGTGATTCAACTCCTCTATATGTTATGCTGTGCTCACCACAAATATAGCTACCATCAGGTATCTACTTTTAGACGTAGATCTTAATCCAGACATTTTTGCATATGGAATTACTGACCAGTTGGATTTTTCTAACTTGGAGATGCTAAATCTCTTCATGCAAACGTCAGTATTTTTTTCAATAAATGGCAAAGGAATTATTTTTACAAAAATGCTATTCTGGAACACAATTCCATGGCCTGCAAAGTCTGTATTCTCTGTTTAAGAACACTTCCATAGTTTGGAAAAAGCATACTGGAACACAAATTAGCTGTGTGATCACTGAAATCCCATCTGGGGGCATTCCCCCCCCCCCCCCACCCCATGTCTCAATTTATACAGATATCTCATGTTACGTATTTATTGTCTTTCAAAAAGAACATTATGGCTTAAAAGCTCCGGACAGGAATGTGGAAGTGTAGACTGGAAACCTGGGCTCTAGTATGTTAGAAACACTGAACATTAGGGGCACCTGGGTGGCTCAGTCGGTTAAGCGTCCCACTTCAGCTCAGGTCATGACCTCACAGTCTGTGAGTTCGAGCCCCGCGCCGGGGCTCCGTCGGGCTCCGTGCTGAAGGCTCGGAGCCTGGAGCCTGCTTCCGATTCTGTGTCTCCCGCTCTCTCCGCCCCTCCCCTACTCACACTCTGTCTCTCTCTCTCTCAAAAATAAATAAACATTAAAAAAAAAAAATTTAAAAAAAAGAAACACTGAACATTATCAGGGTAAATTTTTAAGAGAAAGTAAGTCACGCCGCTAAAAATAAACATACAAAAACCAAAAGCATAAACAACTTGTTACATTATACAACAGGAAAATAAAAACTAAGATGCTTTTCTCCTCCGCCAGTCTTAGGCAAACATTCCGGATGTTAATCAGTCCCCGGGCGCCCCCCAAAGAGATAGGAAGTCCTGATAGGCCCGTAATTATTCATTGGCTATCATTGGCGAGTACTTTTCCAGAAGCGCTGCCCTCTGGCGTTTTCTGTATGCCAATGTCATTCCCCTTGAAAGAGCTGCAAAAGAAACGTTTCCTGACTCAATGAGTAAATAATAGATTTTTTTTTAAAGGGGGGAACCCTGTGTCCTAAAATGTTTAGGCTTCCTTCTGAAACCAGACAAGAGTGCCTGAATTGAAGAATGCCTTATTTTTTTATTGTTGGTGCCAGTCACAAGTCAAGTTCAAAAGCCCTGGTCTCACCAGTCTTAAAAGATTTAAAGCACCTCATTATCTCAGATGTGACCAGGTTTTCCCAGTGCCCAGTCCCTGACACTGACCTCATCTTTCAGGGTAAACAGCTTCTCATACAACTGGCTACCCAGAGTCTCTAAAGATTTGGAAGCTACTAGCTCTAAGCTAATTGTGGGTACATTACGCACTCTAGTCTTAATCTCTTGAGAAAACTTCAGTATTTGGTATTTTTTGGTTGTTGACTTTATCTTCTCCACTGGACTCAACTTTGTGAGGACCTAAGCTCTCTTTTCCTTTCTGTACCCTTAGTATGTATAAGCATTTGGCATATAAAAATGAATATAACATTTGTTGAATAAATAATTTAATTTTTGATATTTTTAAATTTTCTTTTTTTTTTAATTTTTTTTTTTTTTAATTTATTTTTGGGACAGAGAGAGACAGAGCATGAACGGGGGAAGGGCAGAGAGAGAGGGAGACACAGAATCGGAAACAGGCTCCAGGCTCCGAGCCATCAGCCCAGAGCCTGACGCGGGGCTCGAACGCACAGACCGCGAGATCGTGACCTGGCTGAAGTCGGACGCTTAACCGACTGAACCACCCAGGCGCCCCCCGCCCCCATTGTTGTTTTTTTAAAAATTTAGTAATGATATGCAATCCAATTAGTGCTGCCCAAATGAATGGGAAACAAATGGCTTTTACCTTATTATACCATCTGTATTTTTGAGAGTGAATGAATTCTGTTGGGAAACAAATGCTGTCATCTTTACAAAAAGGGTTGTGTGATTAAGGCTAAAACCATTGTCCCATACCATGGATCTCTGACTTATTCCAACACACCAGAGATTTTTTTTTTCTGGATTTTTTTCATAACTTTTGATACATCTTGGACAAATATAAACAGATTGTGGTCAGTTCTGTATTCCGGTTCCACCTTCACCAGTGCCAGAGTAGCTGACGTTGACTACTACTTAGCCACAAAAAGGAAACAAAACTACCAAAACAGGCCACAACTTGGGTGGATCTCAAGGGGCACAGTGCTAAATGAAAAACAAAAGCCTAATGTAGCTGTATGATTCCAATTATATAACGTCCTCCAGATGACAAGGTAATAGAGATTGAAAACAGAACAGTGTTTGTTGGGAATGGTGCATGAGCGGCAGTGGGGTCTGGGAGTGTAAAGAAACGGCACAAGGGAGACCTTTGGGGGGGATGAAATGATTCCGTGTCATGACTGTGGTGGTGGTTACGTGAATCTACACGCCTGATAAAACGACACGTAACTATACACACGGATTGTACAAATGCTGAAATCTTGGTTTGATATTGAACTGTAACTGTGTAAGGTGAATCCACGGGAAGGAAAGGGGGTGCATGGGGTCTCTGTGAACTTTCTTTGCAACTTCCTGTGACTCTATAATTATATAATGATAAAAAGGTCAACAAATACGTACTTACTAGCATTTTGTTACGATTAGCAAGACCATCTAGAGGCCTCGTCTCTTAGGAGATAAGAGAATTTGTCCACATTTATTTCTCCTCTAGGCATTTGGCTAATTTGCCATTTTTGGAGCACACAGTGACCTACTGCTTTAATTCTGATGTCAGCAGGTGAAGGCAGACCTTCTTCAGCTCAGCGTAATATCTACTTTTTCCTGGATTATTTGAATTACAATTCTATTGTTTCCTCCCTTCCCACACAGACAGAAATACACACATTTTTGTACTTATAAATAGATACATAATTAAAATAAGTAACAAAATACTCATATATTCGATATATCCATAAGAGATATTAAATGTGCAGTTTTAATTTTAGTACATTTGCATCTATATAAGATAGAAACAATTTGCAAAATGTAAGAGAATTTGAATTTACTCATAATTTAAATTAAATTGTTAATGATTCATTTTTTTTCCAATTTCTTGCTTTTATATTCCAGGTAATAAAAACGATGCTATGAATGACATCAACATTATCCAAAATCACAGTGGATATTTTGAAAAATGATTCCTGCAACCAAATATGCTACTCTCTGGGTAATTTTTTTCTGTTGCATTTTGCAGATTGTTTACATCTTTTATTGAAGTGAATTTATTAAAATTTCACACGGCACAGGGCTTTACAGGAATCCCATTTATTAACACTCCTTTATTTATTAAAATTGGTAAATAATTAAACATACACTATTATATACACCCTTCTTTGTATTATAACTACATTTTGTGCATTTTATACCCACTTTTCTCTTTTGAATATAATTACTAATTCATAGCTGTTCACAGTCTCCACTTTTTTCAATTAACTATTATGATTATTATCACTATTATGAAGATGGTACTTGCAGCTTAGCTAGTGCAGGCCCCTTTTAAATTTGTTCTTCTGTCCTTCGGCACTGCCCTTGACATTTTTGAAGTTATCATTGGGATTCCAGACAACAAAAGGATACTCCAGGCCAATTCTGGGGTGTTTTTGTTTTTGTTTTGGCTCAAAGACATGGAATCAATTTCGTACGCAGGTATTCTGGTTCTTTTCAGTAGCGTGCGTTTAGAGACAAAACACATTAGAGACAAAACACAGAGACAAAACACAGATGTGGGACATCTGAGAGCTTCAGGTGGTGGAAATGTGGCTGCTGTAGGGACAATTAGTGGAGACAGACCAGAAAATACGCATCTTTTTAAGGTCATGAGTTCGTACTAACATTTCCAAGTGAATACATTAAGTTATGCTCCCTACCTTTCCTAGGGTCTGAAATTTCATCCACCACCACCGAGGCTGCCTCTGCTGATACTTTCATCCCCACAACCAACATAGGAAGTTAATATCTGTACCCCCTTTCTACAAATCAGAAGGCGGAGTTTGGGAAAGTATTAAATTGGCCTCTGTTACACAGTAAAGCAGAATATGGAATCAAATCCATAAATAATAGAATTTCTTTAAAAATTTTTTAATGCTTATTTTTGAGACAGAAAGAGAGAGAGACTGCGGGGGAGTGGAAGACAGACAGACAGACAGACAGAATCTGAAACAGACTCCAGGCTCTGAGCTGTCAGCACGGAGCCCAACGCGAGGCTCGAATCCGTGAACCGTGAGATCATGACCTGAGCCGAGGTCGGATGCTGAACCGACTGAGCCATCCAGGTGCCCCAATAATATAATTTCTTTGAGACGTAGAAGTCTACTGAAATTGGTGTCCATATGTTTATGTAAATTTTTTTTGTATGGTTTGGCAGCATCTATTTTTTTGGACAGACATCTACAGGGTTATCTTAGCATTCCAAAAAGCTGCTAAGGTGGGTCTGATGGGGGTCCCTTTCTACTGGTTTTGTGTATAATCTGAAGAGCTCTTTCATTTACATAGGATAATCTTTCCATAGCTCTACAAAGTTTGTTCCATCATTTTTTATGGCCATTATTACCTATTCTCGTTTCTTTTTCCAAAACACCTTGGTTTACTTTCTGTTCGTGATCCTCTCCCCCTGCCTTCTTTTCTCCATTTTCTCTCGTTTCATTCTAGGGGATCGCTGCTGGCATGCCCCACACCACTGATTCAATCGTGGGGGGTGCTATCTCGCACTCCTCCGGTTTACATGTGAACTGTCACTCTACTGTTGCATTGTTTGTCTTGAAGACATTGCCGGCTCTACGTCTCATCCTGCTGTTTCCTCTTGTGGATTCCTGGAGACCATGGCTTCTCTTCCTCTTGTGAGGACACCAATCTCCCAAACGTGTTCTGGGCCCTGCAGTAGGGCACTGCACTGTCCTGATCCCACCGCACCCCAGCCCTCCTTCTAACCTCCAAGCCCCTGAGCACAGACTGCTCCCTGCAGGCTCCCAGCCCCATCTCCGGGGCTCTGCTCCTAAAGACTCCACCTCACAGAATGCAGTCTATCACTGCCAATTTCCTCCTACATTTTTTTTTTTTGCTCAAGTCTCCTGGGATTTGCAGTATCTACCTCGTTCTGAGATCCTGGCAGAAAACATCCTATGGCTTCAAGACAAAGCAGAACAAATAGTAATTTGCCTCTCAAAGGAGTTCCCCAGGGGGGAAAACCAGTAGCTGGCTTGTCCAGTGGGCATTCACCCTAAGACTCTGCAGGGTTACTACCCCAGGCCTCATGACCTTTCCCCGGGCAGCTGCTCTCCTGAAGCAAAGCTGAGCCTGGCATTCTGACTCAGCTCCACGTAGATGCCCTTCTGCATCAAGAGGTCTATTGCTATCCTTAGTTTTTGGTGCTGAAATGCCTCAGGGCTACTGAATCTTCATGCATTTGTGGGGAGATAGATGCCATTCTGAACAGAAAGTCTCAACCTAAATAAATCTGAGGGATTTTTATAAAATAGCATGTCTTAGTGTTGATAGAAGTGAGAGGACAGGAAATCTCCTGTCAGAACAGGCCATCATTAACGTACAGCTTATTTCAGCCACGGTTTGCATTTTTGCAAAGACGCTGTTTACTGAATCCATTTCACAGTTGAGGAAATTGAGCTAAAGTAGCTAGTCCAAGGTTGCACAGGAAGCATGCAAATTAAGAATGCAGGCCTCCAGCACACATTTGGTTCAAAACTGTCAGTCAAGTTCAATCCTGACCAAGGCAGCTTAAAATGACCTTGGTATGAGAAAGTGATCTCAGCAATTGTTAACACATTGCATCTTTGCAATGTTCAAAATGGTTGAGTTTTTATTTCTATGTGTTTTTTTTTTTTTTCTTATTTAATAGAGAAACCCAGGTTGTAAGCATTTGGGTTGGTCAAGCTTTATGACAGGAAATACAAGCTCTCTGAGGAACTGTCACATTTCCCAATCACGAAAAGGGTTTCATGGTTCTTTTGTGAAAATAAAATAAAATAGGCCACATAGTAATTATGACCTTTTCCGCAAGTAGAATTCTATAATACTACAACCCAAGTCTGATAAATTAAAATGAAGAGTGTATATTGGTTTTAGAGAAAAATCTTTTACTTTATGTCTGTATGAACATCTGTAGAATTAACAGATGTAATAATAAGGGTTTCTAGAGTCATTTAACAACAACAACCACCAAAATGTTTTCCTATATAAGTGAGGAAATCATTTAGAAAATTGGTTGTGACTTACTACACTTTCTCTGTAGTAAACAGTTTTATTTTGCACACAACACACGCACATACACAGAATATACTCTATTTGTCAGAATCACTGATCTTTCTGGGTAGTTTTCAAATCCTTCCGCCATTAATAGGACACTACTCCGTGTAGTCTCATTCCCTACCACTTCCCGCCACATAAGTTCCTTTCTAGGCTGACTCTTTCCTCACCAGCTTCCAAAGGCCAGAGGTCTTGCCCTTCTACCAATCCCCTGGCCCGGCGTATGTGCCCAGTTCTCTCTTCCACCTTTCCAAGCCCTGGGCAAAATTCCAACCTGACCCCACCTTTTCCAAAAGCATTCCAACTCTAATTGGTATCAAGCTCCTTTGTTTCTGATTTCTCCCAGCTCTTAATCATTCATACATTCATTCATTCAGTCAGTCAGTCATGCAAATGTGTTGTTGAGAGGCACTGTCCTAGGTACTCGGGAGAGACAGTAATGAATAAAATAGGGTACCAACCCTTGTAGACCTAATGGGGTGAGAGAGACAACAGACACAAATGAGAAAAAATCAATGAGGTGCTAAGTCCCCTACACAGATGAATGGGTGGCCATTGTACATAGGACGTCCAGGGAAGGCCTCTCTGAGAAAGTGATGTTCAGGCAGAGGTGCGGATGATGTAAAGATATTGGTTGGTGGACATCAGGAGAGAAAGCATCGCATGTGGAAGGAACAGCTACCGTGATCTATTAAAAGTCCTAAAGTGGGAACGAGTTGGGATTGTTCAAGCTTTGAGCAGAAAGAAGTTAAATGGGCTTTTGCAGCCAGGAGAAGCACAGAACGGGTGAAGGACAAAGAGGCAGATAGGTACCATTTGTCAGGGGTGGGACTGTAAGCAGGACATTGCCTGATCTGATTTGCGGTTTAAAAAAATTTCACTGACTGCTCTGCAAAGGAAAGACTGCACGGGAGTAAAAGAAGAAGCAAAGGGACCGTGTAAGAGACCAATGCTTCATCTGAGTGACAGAACATGGGGACCTCGACTAGGGTGTTGGAAATGGAAATGAAAAGGGATGGTGAACATATCTGGAGGTGCATTCTCTTCCCCATATTTTATCTGGCCACATCCTTAGTTTCTTGGGCTGAAAGTCTACCTTTATATTTCCAGGTGAGACAGTATTCTCACTGAAATCCCATCATAGTTTGGTACCTGCACCTCTCTCCTGGTTTGTGTTCACATTATCCATCTGACAGAAGCAGGGAGTCTATCCCTTCATTCCTGTCTTCTTCCTGGCTTTTAATGGCCCTTAGCATTTTCCACATGTCTCTAGCTGTGCAAGGCCTCAGCTTTATGAAGACATATTTTGAAAGCTCCTGCATGTCCCGAATTGCAATTCTCTGCTATTCTCGAATAAACTCCTTTGTGTGTGTGTGTGGGGGGGGGGGGGGGGGGGGGAGGGGGGGGAAGGAAAGAGAAGAAAGAAAAAGGAAAGCTCCTATTTGTTTCTATGTGTTCTATGCATTTTAGAATAGCTTTCAAAATTAGTTCATCAGCTAAATCTCTATGTAGTTACAGTGACTTTATTAAATACGTCTTTCTCTCTTTGGTATTGCTTGTAATTGGAGAGTAAGGGTTTTATTTTTAAGAGTCTATCTTTCTTTGTAAGTGAAATCCCCCAAGGTTTCACATTTATACCTGTGAAAGACAGAGGTAAGACTCAGCAGCCATTTCAAAGCTAGTAGACAAGAAATCTGTAACACGCAGACAAGGTTATGGTCAAATTAAGATATATCGGTATGCTACAGGTTCATAGCCATGTTGTATTAAAATTTCAGAAGTAATAATCCCATTAGCAGCTAAGGCAAACTGTTCATGTCTAGACATAAGTTAATCCCCATTATAATAATTACCTACAACTGAGCCAAATATGAACTATTGTTCTGGAAAACATTAACATTAGCAAATAGAACTTCAAAGCAGGCATCTGTTTTTTAAATTTACAGTATCAGAACTAGTAATCTTCATTCTCTCTCTCCCTCTCTCTCTCTCTCACTCACTGTCACCCATCCCTCCCCACACACATTTATATTATTTATATATTTATAATTTATTTATATTATTGTGAAAATACTACAAGAATTAAAGGGCTGGGGAGCAGTTTGCAATGTTATCTAGTCTATTCATCTTGCGAATAAGAGGTCTACAAATGGACCATCCCAGTCCATGAAGAAAATTCCAGACTTCCTTGGAAATCTACTTCAATATTCACATCTTACGTTAGAAATATTGTTATCAAACTACATTGTCTGGGGTATAGCAAATCAATACTGGACATATTCATAGTCTAGAATATCAAGAGTGAACTTTTATTGAGTTGGTGTGGAAATTAAATAATGGTCAATAGATTATTTTTTATTTAATTTAATAAAAGTAAAAGAGAGTTTCTAATTAGTATTTAACAGCTTTATTTATAGTTGATGTACAAAAACTGTACATATTTAATGTACATAATTTGATGGGTTTGGACATAGGCATATACCCATGAAACCATCACTAAAATCAAAGTGATAAACACGTCCATCACCTCCAAAATCCCCTTTGAAGAAGAGAGTTTTAAGGCTTGATTTTAACTTGAGAACTAGACAACAAGCTTTTCTAAAACTTTGAGACATTCAACAAATATGTCCCAGAATATTTTGAAAATAGTTCTCCCATAAACCAACAGACTTGTAAAAGAATAATTTGGCCATAAAGGAGAGAATTCTGTGGTTGTGGGTTAGGGGAGAGAGGGGTGTGTATGTTTATCAAATTACCTACATTACAAAAGAAAGGCTGGCCTGTATGTGGAGTTTTTTAGGCATTATTTCCACTGTTTTTAATGGGCCCATGGGCATCACCATTTTGTGATCACGGTAAACCTCTCCAACGTCCGCTTAACAAAGTAAAAATTCTACCAAAGGAAAGAGGGTTAAGTAACCGGCACACCTGAGAGAGAGAGCTTTGAAAACATAAGAACCAGGGCTCTTACCTCATGGGGCAAACTGGGAAACTAAATTCCACATTCATGACTCCCACCAACAGACAGAGTCCCATTACGGGGCCTATTGGCCACAGAACTTACATGGTGAGTTCTGAGCAAACACACCAGGTTTCATGTGCTAATGATCATCCATCAAGCACCCTGTTCTCCATAGAGAAACCACCATCTACTACGTGCTATATGGGCACCAAAGACAACACTCTGAGTGCCGTTACTCTGAGTTACTCGGGGGTTGATTTGTTTGCGTTGTTGCTTTTGTTTTGTTTTGTTTTGTTTGCTTTTGGTTTATTTTGAGCGCCCACTCATTCTAGGTTGGTGTCACTTAAAAGCTTTCTTCCTTCTTCGTATTCCATGAACTTCTTGGAGAATTTCATACTCCATTTTTCAGAATTACAATAATAAGAATTGGGGGGTTTTCATTTAAAATGAATCCAGTCTTATAATCAAAATCGAAGTCAGGATTCAAGATGTTTATCTGGTCTAATAAACCAGTGATGAGAACATGTTGAGAAAAGGAGATTGTCTGCCAAACACTTCACATATGTTATCTTAAATCCTTACAGCAACCCTAGGAGATACACATAATTGTCTCCATTTTAAAAAGAGGAAACTGAGCTTCAGAGAGGTGACGTCTTTTGCCCGAAGCTCCGTGGCCCTTAAATTTCAAGCAGGAATTGTAACTCAAGATGCTTGGATTTTATAGTGCGTATACTTCCCACCGCACAGCACCCCAAAACGGCTGGACAATCCTATCTCAAGAGGTGAACCTGATCCACATAGGAACACAAGACAAAACAAAACAAAGCAGAAACAGTATACCTGGTGAAACATAGGAGTAAATCAATCTTTCCTCCTTTCTTCCTTCCCCCTTCACTTCCTGTGTTATCACCCCCTGTGTGGATATAGTCTGCGCTTTATCGAGTAAATGTGTGCGGATGTCATATGTATGAGCACGTGTGTGTGACCGTACCTCTGAGGACCAGCTCTCAAATGTTCTACAGTATTTTCCAGGGGACTAAGTAATATTAATCACGTGTAAGAGCAAACACATGCGTGAGAGCAAACAATTAAACAATGTTACAGATGATTAAACAACTGATGATTAAATTAAAACGTCCTTTACATCTGCTGAAATGGAATGTTTTTGTCACTTTGCTCCAAGTGTAAGAGAGTGGACAGCATCCATTCCAATACCCCTGTGCTCTCCAGGCAGTGGCCTGGTTTTGCCATGGCACCGTATTTCCATTTGCATTTGGAGCAAAGGTTAACCATTTCTGTAAATGCTGACACTACACTTTGGTACAGTTAAACAGTGCAGCACAGACACGGTAACACGAAAAAATAGACTGAATGAGTACAGGAGAAGTCACTCTGACTTGGGCCGGAAGAGACTGAGCTTGTTGAGGAGCAAAGACAGAGAAGTCTTCAGGGTGCATGCAGACACTGAGCCAGCACATCCCTAACGTGTACAGGAAGGCTGTTCATGAAACTCAGTCCCCCCAAATCAGGTGACAAACCTAAGGCCTGGAGCTCTTTTCTCAGCATTCTAAGATGCAGCCAATTAGCTCCGTCCCCGAGTCCAGGTAAAGAAGAGTGAAATATACTCCACAGGAACAAGGTAGATACTGATTTGATTGCCCACCATGAGTAGACTTAGGAAACTGCTGGAAACAATTTAGGTACACAATCACCCCGTGATCCATAGGGATCCATTCCAAGACTCCTAGATTTCAGTGGATGCCTGAAACCGCAGGTAATGCTGAACCCGATACATATTATGTTTTTTCCTATACACACATACCTATGATCGTTCAATTTATAAATTAGAGACCGTAAGAGAGTAACAACAATAACTCGTAATAAAATAGAACAATTGTAACAACACACTGTCACAAAAGTTACGTGAATATGGTCTCTCTCTCTCTAAATAACTTATTGCACTGTACTCAATTCTTCTTGTGATAATGTGAGATGATAAAATGCCTACATGACGAGATGTAGTGAGGTGACTGACGTAGGCACTGTGACGCAGCACTGACTTCTACTGACCTGATGACAAGTCAGGAGGACCATCTGCTTTCTGACCACGGTCGGCCATGGGTAATTGAGGCCGCAGAAAGCAGAACCGTGGATAAGGGGGGTGGGGACACTGTAATTAGAGTTCAACGCATAAGTCTTCACCTTCATGCTCAAACCGTGACTTACTTTCCTGGCCTTCAAGCTAGAGGAGTTGGGACTAGATTTCCCCTTCATAGCTTCTCACCATCACCACAATAAGACTCTCAGAGAAAACAAGAAAAAAAACCCTAAATTTTGACTTGTGGCACAGAAGTGTTGATACCAATAAAATCTGTTGGCCAGATGGATCAGTAAGAATGACTTCCCACAGGCATTTAAGAAAGTGAACTAACTATAGCTTGAGTCTTTGGAGAATTATCGAAAATATCATTTCTATGTCCTTTACTCTCTAATTCAACAGACAAATGGTAGATAGGTAACAGATAGGAGATAGATAATAGATGATAGATGATAGATGATAGATAGATAGATAGACAGACAGACAGACAGATATAGGTAAATAAATGTAAAAGAAGGAGAAGTGAAGGAGGAAGGAGGAAGTGAAGTACCTAGAATCATGTAAATGAGAATCTACTCTTCTGCTTGAGATGTAAAATTAACATATACTTAAGAGACAAAGGAAAACCAATGGAAGTGAAGACTTAAATAGCTTTATGGATGTTTCTAAGGTGGATTACTGAGCAGCCACGCATGAGGATGAGACATGTGAGCATGAGTCTGTGTTATTATGTTGTTGGAGCCGATATATCTGGCAGAAAATATGTGCGTTTTATAAGGAAATAAAAACCTGGTGAATGTACACATGTCCCATGCTATTGATGACATTTGTAAGTTTTTCTCTTAGTCTTGCTATAACTCAATTGTGCCCACTCTGTAATTTACAGACGAGTTTCAGACACGAGGATACAAACTGTTCTTGAAACTGACTCCACAAATCTTGGTGTTTTACAAAATGTTTTTATGCAATTATAACTGAGCTCCCTCTCCAAGACTGCAATTCGGATCTCTGGTGAGGAAGGATCAGAAGCTAAGTCTTGTTGGATTCTGTGAACAGAGCAAATATGTTGCAAGTGAGCTTTCCATTTGGGTTGGCTATGCCATCCTGAGTTCAATGAAAAACGTCAAGATCAAATTATAAACCTGGATCAGTTGAAACCTGGACACTTTAGTGTTCCCCACCCCTAACTTTTTGAATTCCCGGATTCTACCGATTTTTTTAAGCAATGGCTGGAGATATCTGAGGTTTGGAGTATGTGTTTAGAACCCACCATCACTCTCAAGTTGACCCACTTCACAGATATCGGAGGGTCTGAGTCTGGCTGGTGCCCAGTGCTGAGGAAGGAGCAACGTATGAGACCCATATAACCCCTTCTGTCAGCAAGCAAACAGCACACACACTACCTGTCACACACGGATTCAGGTCTCTACAATGTTAGTGTCAGACGTGGGGGGAACGGCAAGAGAGCTGTGGAGATACAGCAAATGTTGACTTAAACTAGCCCAGGTGTCAAGGAATGGTGCGTTTTGTTAAAACTGTAAGGAGCGTTGATGATAATCTGCTGAAGTGGGTCTGGGGACCATCAAGTACAGGCAAAAGGCAGGCAGGAGGGCCCTGCACCGAGGACGCTGGTGAAGTGTAGGCGTGCAAAGGCAAGGTCAGGCTTTGGTTGGAAGGAGTAACGATTGCACAGAAAACCGTACTTCTGCACATCACAGCAGAGCCAAAGGGACAAAACCTTGTATATTATTTGCTTGTCAAAATCAGGGGAGTTCTCCCTTCTCTAAGCTCGGCCTCATTTTGGTTCTTTTAAAACAAACAGGGAAAGGGGCATTTCAGGGTAGCGAGAGACCTAAAGACAATGGGACGAAGATTTACTCTCTCCCTTCGCTCTCTACACAAAACCACATTTCACGACATTCAAAGCTTCCCACTATTATGTCCCCCGGATTCTTATGTTGAAATGCAAACCCTCCAGTGTGATGGCACTAGGAGGGGGGCCTCTGAGGTGGCATACAGTCAGGAAGGTGGAACCCGCACGAGTGGGGTTAGTGACTTAAGAAAGCAACCCCAGAGCTTTCTCATCCTTCTTCTCCCACGTGAGGACACAACGAGAAGTTGCAAGTCAGCAACCTGGAAACCTGGAATAGGTCCCTCACCCAAGCCCAACCATACTGGCGCCAGACCTCAGGCCTCCAGAACTAGAAGTAAATTTCTGTTATGTATAAGCCACCGCATAGCAGCCCAAATGGATTAAGACAAACACCCTGGGCTTCATCGTCTACATGTCTATTTCAGCCTTTTGTTCACGCAGGTACAGATTTGAACCTCTTGACCGGTGGGGTAAGAAGCAAAGAGGGCTCTGCTTCAAAGCCAGAGGGATGGGACGGTGTCACCTTTCACACCCCCTTCTACGACTGGCAGACAGAAGTTGTGAATTTTCTCTGCCATGGCGGACAGATCCCTCTCTTTTCTCTAGCAGCAACATTAAACCCTAAGCAGCAAAGTGTTTGAACAGGGATTTTCCACAGGAACGGCGCAAGCATTACATGTTTCCTCTGTTGCAATAGTACGAAATTTATTTTTTTCTAAAAAAGGAACACATGGATTGGTGGGATGTACTTGGGAACAATAGTTAACAGTCGATTTACTTCCAACTGGTTTCCAATAGAAGGGAAAAAAATAAATCAGTCTATGGTGAGTTTTAAGAGGCTTCATGCCTGTGAAAAGGATTCGAACGTTCCTGGGAACACCGCAATCATTCGGTAGTAATAATTGTAGCAATAGTTATACCAATGGCAAAAGGCAAAAGACAGAATAATGAGACTTTAAAAAAAATCTATTTAGAAAGTGATCAGCTACTATCTGTAAGGAAATAATTGTGCAAAGTATAGGATTAAGTATTACAAATACTCACAAAGCATCCTTTCTGGAAACCCTTATGTTGACATCCAAACAATCACCTCAGTGATTGCCTTACAAGCAGGGCATTCCAGCATAAAAGTCATGTTAAAACATTGCTTAGTATCTTTCTTATCCCAAGATAATTATAAGTTCACGCTGATGCCAAATGTAAATTTTGTTTATTTCTCTCTGAAAACTGTGGCAGGGATCTTAACGGCATTCAATGGAGCATATGGTCAGATGTGTGCATTATTTTGAAAGGTTACTCACATATGTGCTCAAACACATATGTACGTTCTGTTTAGAATGGTGATAGTGCTCACTGGTCTCAGCTTTCGTCAGTTTATTTCACTTTCAGATGAGCTTTTGCACCGCACCCTCAGCAGTATTGACTTATTAAAATGCTACCGTTTGCCAACTGGAATACTGTCAAACGTTTTCCAGCTTTCTCTTTCGCACGGCAATTCGGAAGAAAATGCTCCCGCTGCCACACTGCATCACAAATGACTTTCTCTTTCCCACCTTAAGTAATAGAAGCTGAAGTTGCTACTTAATTTTCAGCATTGACCTAAGCCACTGCAAATGACCTGCGCGCAGTTCTCCGCATCAAGGTATGCGGCATAGTTTGCTCTAGGAGAGAGGGCTATTTTTCCCTAGCAAGGCCACCAAACAAAATAGACTTTCCTTTCTTTTACAGTACAATGGCTGTGAAAGGAACAGTCATCTTTATGTATAGCATGCCTTTCTGGCATAAGGTTGAAATAAATACAGAGAATATGCTTGAATTTAAGGCTTTTACGAACAACACGGTCCCCTACGACTTACATCCTGCATGAATCTGTCTTGTACATAATTCAAATGCCACCAGTAGACACAGTGTCTCCCACTGAACCCCTATGGCTGATACTATCTTACCAGACTGTTTTGATGTCCTGTGAAAATGTGGCCTCCTTACGGAGCACATTCATAACTTACACTGATCCTGATCCAAGTTCTGCATTGCAGAATGAAGAAAGAGAAAGGATGAGGAAGAATGGGAGTTGTTTATTTACGACAGCATGCGTGTTAACAAGCTGGGAGTACTTCTAAACTTCAGGAAGATCTCCAAGTTAAGAAAAGCAAGTTTGATCTTGTTAGATCCACGTTCTTTTTAGGTAAGGGCAAAAAAGACGTAAACGTGATTGCCCAGAGTTTAAAAATAAAGACAGAAAGATGTAGGTAAACTCTTAAGAAATGAAGGTTAGAATGCTAAGTCAAATCATTTGTATAAATTGAAAACTATTCAAATATTGGGGTGCCTGGGTGGCTCCGTCGATTGAGCATCCGACTTTGGCTCAGGTCACGATCTCACGATCCGTGAGTTCAAGCCCCGCGTCGGGCTCTGTGCTGACAGCTCAGAGCCCGGAGCCTGTTTCAGATTCTGTGTCCCCCTCTCTCTCCACCCACCCCTGCTTGTGCTCTGTCTCTCTCTTTCAAAAATGAATAAACTGAAATAAATAAATAAATAAATAAATAAATAAATAAACAAACTATTCAAATATTTCCTAGAACTAGAGCATTTAGCCCCAAAGATGGCTTCTCTTCCTCATTAGCATTATAAAATGATAGTCATTAGTTTTTACGCATAGGACAGATAATATTGGCTGAGAGACAAAACTTACAAACTTTAGTGGACTCTGCGAAGTTGATCTAGGTTGAGTGGGGTGTGGCCATGAAGGACTATTCTGATAACACAACAGACAGAGCTTTCAGGTAGCAAAGAAGGAGAAATAGATAAGCAGTGTTTCTGCATCAGATCCTCCCAAGCTCTGGAGGTTGGTGCCCATGGAGGAGTAAGATTTTTAAGAAAGAAATGGTAAAAGAATGAATCAAAATGAAGGAGAGCCTTGCTCACATCTTCCAGATTTATGAAGAATCTTACTGATGAAAACAATGATTGGTAATGACCAACTAGGTGTCTTAATCCATGATAGAATGAAGCATTCTCAGATCAGGATTATGACCCTCCTATAAGTTATGAACCTCAGTATGAAATCAAAACCATTCAAAACAGGCTGATTACAAATCTGTAGACGATGTGATGGATGCAGACATGCCCACCTTCACACTCTTGGCAGCTACAGGATGCCGGATAAAGCAATGACATCTTCTTCCGTTCACTCTAGGAATCCCCAAAGAACTTGCAGAGACCCATGGGCAAGTCAGTCTAGTTAGTGGAAAGCAGTAGAGTCCAGTTTACTGAAGGCAAGGGCCTTCTGAAGGATTGCTAAGTGGCCAACATTTTGCTACTCCTGAATCTGGGAGACAGAGAACTTTATTGTACCTAAATGAACTCCATATCCTGGAAGTTCCTTTTTATGTGGTTGTTGAAGAAGGCATTTTTAGGGGTGATGACGGTTGATATGGCACTTTGGCAAGCCATGATACCCAGATACCTGGTCAAATATTATTCTGGATGTGTCTGTGGAGGTGTTTTGGATGAGATTAAAATGTAAAGAATGGACTTGGAGTAAAGCAAACTGTCCTCTGTCCTCCAGAATATGGGTGGGCCTTGTCTAGTCAGCTGAAGGTCCGAACAGAGCAAAATATTATCTCCTCAAAGCAAGAAAGAATTCTGTCAGCAGACTGCCTTTGCGCCTGGACAGCAACACTGGCTCTTTTCTGGGTCTCCAGCTTGCTGGCTCACCCTGCAGATGTCAGACATCCATCCCCATGAGCCAATTCCTTAAAACTCTCTCTCTCTCTCTCCCACTCCCTCCCTCCCTTCCTCATGAATACACATCATGTTGGTTCAGTTTCTCTGGAGAACCCTAATACAAGTGCACTATATCCAGGTACCTCTCTAAGTTAAGGGATAAGCTCAACTCCAAACAAACGAAAAGACCAGTATCAGAAACACACATCCATACATCATATAGTTATACTCAGGCAGTCAAAAGAATGAATGGATTTAATGAGATGGCCGAGGCACATTTTAGCAATGTAATTCTCTAGCCACGTAACTACCATGATTACTTCTGACTAAAAAGAGGAAAATCTCCTCCCCTAACATTAGTAAAAGATTCAGTTCATTAGATTTTGCTCTTTGAAGGACAAGTGACAATTTTCTACCATGTTCTTTGAGATCTGTTAAAGTATCTCAGTCTTGGGGCACCTGGGTGGCTCAGTCAGTTAAGCATCAACTCTTGGTTTCGGATCAGGTCAGGCTCCTGAGTTTGAACCCCGCCTTGGGCTCTGTGAGGACAGTGTGCAGAGGCTGCTTGAGATTCACTCTCTCCCCTCTCTCTCTGCTCCTACTCCACTCATTCTCATTCTCTCTCCCTCTCCCTCTCCCTCTCTCTCTCTCTCTCTCTCTCTCTCTCTCTCTCACACACACACACACACACACACACACACACACACACACACTAAATAAACTTAAAAAAACAAAAAAACAAAGTAGCTCAGTCTCTAACCCAGTGGGCAAAGCACAGCAGAATAAAGACCTGGCAAAGTCTGACACAAGGTTGTATGTCCACTGCTCTTTCAAGTACCCGTTCATTTGCAGCCTACATTATGACAGATGGAGAAATTTTAATTAATTGACGTACACAGAATACCCCAAACAAGCTTGGCTCCTTGCAGGTGGCCAATAAATACCAATTCTGACACCATATCATGCAAATAAGAATGCGACCTCTCTGCCAGCAAGGGACTGTTCATTTTTCTCTCAGAAACCTAATTCTGTGGCAAATCTGACCTTAAAGACAAAGGTAACTTAAATTGATGCACTCCAGCTTATTTCCAGCACACCCAGCATTCAGTGACCTTAACAACAGTATTTTCGCAGGGTGACGAGACCATCCAGCTCCTCTGGAGATACTAAACGTTCTTCCTCACCCATCACCGGCAAAACATTTTAAAACAAAGAATATTTTTAGAGAAAATACAGGGAGGGAAATGTACAGGAATATACGAGCCATTCTTGGAATTTCGATGCTGGCCAATACTCTGTCTTTAAAAATATCACCAAATAATTGTAAGCTTGGTTATATACAACTTATGAGTTCTTAAGGCACATAAGTTCACGTATAGCAAGGTGTAGAACTTTAGGAATTGTGTTCACGAAACAAACGTGGGAGTGAAAAAAATGAGAAATCTATTTGAAATTTTAAACCAGCGCTACTGCTTGCCAAAAAAACCAGTTTTAAGTCTCTGCTAAGATGTAGCCAGGGAAACCCTGTAATGAGAGATGGCTTTTTGTAGTTTTTAACCAGCCGAACCTGAGATAAATGTCGACGATTATACATTGAAAGGATGTCCATCTTGAAGCTTTCCAGTTGACGCTATGTTAAGGAAAAACAAACAAAGACAGTGCATTCATTATCTTCTTCTATTTTTGTACTAGACACAGACACTCTGCACAAGAGCAGAATAGTCTCCACTCAGAAGAATCAGTGTTTGTCTTTTAGCACCTAACACACATCCTGGAAGCTGCTGGCACACAACCCTTGATGAGGTACTCATAAGGACCCATCATTCACAAAGTTTCAGATGCCTTACGTAACGGCTGGATTCTCTAGCGGCCTGGAAAGCATTGACAACATTCATCTGCCTTCTGTGGCACCTGCAGACATGAAAAAAACCGAGGGAAATGAAAAACATTTCCACTACATGAACATGCAGCTGGTGTCATTGCCAGGGACGTCATAACTAATGTATGGACAAAACGCCAAGGGTCCAACCAGGTTGCCTGTATTTTCCAGTTGTATAAACTCAGTCACTTTTTTGAAAAAAGTTCAATTAATTTGGCACAGTTTCAAGGGGTGTCACAGAAAACAGGTAAAGCTATGCGGCATAAGAGGATTCAAGTCATAAGTGTAAAAGTTCCATGTTTTATGTCTTGTTGTGGTTGTTGTTGTTGTTTTCATTAAGACTTTTTTCAGGCTCACAACAAAATTGAGGAGGAAGGTACAGAGATTTCCCTGGTACCCTTTGCCCCAACACATGCGGAGCCTCCCCCATTCTCAATACCCCCCATCAGAATGGTCCATTTATTACAACCAGTGACCCTCCGTTGACTTGTCACACTCACCCCAAACCCACAGTTTACATTACAGGCCACTCTTGGTGTTGTGTATGCTATGGGTTTGGAGAAATGTATAATGGCATGTACCCATCACACGACATCATACAGAGTATTTTCACTGCCTTAAAATCCTCTGTGCTCATTCCTTCCTTCTCTTCACCCAAACCCTGGCAACCACCGATCTTCTTACTGTTTCCATAGTTTTGCCTTTTCCAAGGTGTCATATCGTTGGAATTCTACAGTATGCAGCCTTCTCAGATTGGCTTCTTTCACTTAGTAAGATGCATTTAAGCTTCCTCCATATCTTTTCATGGCTTGATAGCTCATTTCCTTTTAGTGCTGAATAATATTCCATTGTCTGAATGCACCACCTGTTGTTTATCCATTCACCTACTGAAGGGCATCTAGGTTGCTTCTAAGTTTTGGCAATTATGAATAAAGTTACTATAAACATCTACGTGCAGGTTTTTGTGTATACTTAAGTTTTTAACTCCTTTGGGTAAGTACTGAAAATTGCAAATGCTGGAGTATATGGTACGAGTATGTTTAGTTTTGTAAGAAACTGCTAAACTGTCTTCTGAAGTGGCTTACTATTTTGCATTCCCACCAGCAATGTATGAGAGTATTCCCTCTGCTTCTGTTTTCTGAAAGAAATTGTAGAGAATTTGTATCATTTCTTCTTTAAATGTTAGGTAGAACTCACCAGTGAACCCATCTGGACATGATGCTTTCTGTTTTTGGAAGGTTATTAATTGATTAAATTTCTTTAATAGACACAATCTATTCAGATTGTCTATTTCTTTTTGCATAGTTTTGGTAAACTGTATCTTCCACGGAATTGGTCCACTTCATCTTCATCCATCATTGGTTTTATTTTATTTTTGTACCTCTACTGGAAAAGTTGAAGACACCATATATTCATATAACATCCCTTTTCTTTTTTTTTTTTTAATTTTTTTTTTTAACGTTTATTTATTTTTGAGACAGAGAGAGACAGAGCATGAACGGGGGAGGGGCAGAGAGAGAGGGAGACACAGAATCGGAAGCAGGCTCCAGGCTCTGAGCCATCAGCCCAGAGCCTGACGCGGGGCTCGAACTCACGGACCGCGAGATCGTGACCTGAGCTGACGTCGGCCGCTTAACCGACTGAGCCACCCAGGCGCCCCCCCTTTTCTTAAATAAATGGTAGCATACATGTTTTTCTCCACTTTTTTTCCCACTATATAACATATTCTGGAAATCATTTCACAATAGTATATGGAAATAAACCTCATTCCTTTAGATAGAAGCAATTATTTTAGGAAAATTATTCAATGACATCCTTTTCTGAATAGCATTTGGGGGATGATACTGTGTAACTCCATTATTTGTTACATATTTTTCTGGATCTTTAGTTTTCTTAAGTGAGTCATTATAGTTACATCAAATCCATTAACTCTTAAAGGGTCAGGGTAAATTTCATGGTCCTTAGGAGGCCTCTCATAACCATCAGTGTCACAGGGCAGAATTCATCATCTCAATCTTCTATTTTTACCTATGATATCTAACTGTCTTATCAATAGTCCAAAAATCTGCTCATGTGTTTCTCTCTAATCTTCTCCATGAGATAATCAGGAACATATTTATATAGACTCCCAGTGCATATATCACATCGATTCTCAAAGTAGCTATGAAAACTAATTTGAAAACTGAATTATGATTAGACTAAAAAACAAGCCAAAGTTTTTGGTGAGATTTTTGAAAATAAAGCGTTGCAGTTTGGGTTGCCTGGTAAGTTTAAGAAAATGTAGGGAATATTCAGCAAAAGGATAATTGCTGCGGAGTCTGGGGTTGCTCATACTCTATTTGAGAGGCACGAAGCAGGACAGAGAAAAAGAATGAACCATGAATTCAAAGAGAGGCAAATTTCTTGTCTCCCTTAAGCTTAGTAAGCTACCTTGTTTTTATAGAACAACACTTCCAGCACACCCTGATCCCAGTTGAAAGGTCCACTAGTCAACAGCTATAAAAGATTTTGCTTTAGCAAGTCCCAAGAGAGAACTGTAGATCCTTTCCCTGAGCGCCTAAAACATTTTTTATCTATACTGCTTAATGGGGCACTAAGTCATAAAATTTCTGGCATCTTCCCTGTTTCATGTGCACATGTCCCCTCTCTTCAATGTGATTGTTCCTTATTTTATAGTTCTATACCTATCAGAGGTCTAAGCACAGTGTTGAAAACATTGTGTGAGCTCTATAAACACTTGCTGAACTACACTGAAATGAATAATATCCTTTGAAGACCCTATCTTCTAAGGAAGAAACAATTCGGTCTTTATAAAATGCTTTTTGAAAAGCTGGATGAAACATTTTTCTTAGATTTTACCTTCTCCTTCCTAAGAACTTACTAGTCTCCTGACTCCAAATGTATATTTGAAGGTATTTCTCATTTTTTCTCATTAAAATGCCTATATTCTTTTTTTATTGATTTACACTCTTTCAATATAATTTATTGTCAAATTGGCTTACATACAACACCCAGTGCTCATCCCATCAAGTGCCCTCCTCAATGCCCATCACCCATTTTCCCCTCTCCCCCACCCCCCTTCCACCCTCAGTTTGTTCTCTGTGTTTAAAAGTCTCTTGTGGTTTGCCTCCCTCCCTGTCTGTTTGTAACCATTTTTTCCCCTTCCCTTCCCCTAAGGCCTTCTTTTAGGTTTCTCAAGATCCACAGAGGCATGAAAACATATGATATCTGTCCTTCTCTGACTGACTTTCTTCACTCAGCATTAATACCTTCCAGTTCCATCCATGTTGCTGCAAATGTAAAATGCCTATATTCTTAATGTCTAATACTTTCTATTGAATATCATGATTAAGCAGTCTATTTGAAATTCAAAAATTAGATTCCCTTACTGATGATAGGTTGGTTTCATCTAAATTAGGACATACTAAAAAAGTCCCAGCTGTTGTTTAATACTGTCAGAGAAGAAAACATAATAAACATTATTCCAAGGCTATTCTACCTTTATTATTTAGAAGTTCTTTCTTAAATATTACTTTAATTTCTTTTATTACAGTCTAGGATATTTATTCTCTTCTCATAGAAGATGGAGTATATAGACTTCATGTTTCTGAGTGATATCTTTTTGCCCAGCTGGTTATTGAGCCTTTATACATTTTAAATTTTTATACAGAATTTTTAGCTCTTCATTGATGACTATCCAAAAACCAATCTTATAAATAAGAAATAAATAAATCTATAGATCTAGATAGACAGATAGATGTATATATGTGTACAAATATGTGTGTACATATACACACACATAAACACACATAGTTTGAGCTTAGAGATGTAGAGAATTGGAAGGAATGGGGTCATTCTCACCTTTACAACAGAAAAAAAAACTGGGTAAGCTGTAAATTATTGACCTTTTTAGAGAACTAGGTTCCAGGGTAGAAAACTAACCTAAAATTAGAGAGAGAGGTGGGGGGATTGCAGGGAGACACAGGACCCAAATATTTGCTTATCTGGGGCAGATGCCAACAAATCTCATATAAGTCAATACAATAATTCACCTAGAAATTTTCAACAAATTGCCAAGGGCTAGGTGTGAACTATCACAAAAGTTTGAACCTACTTACAGACTATTCCTCTAGCAACCCCACCAGGCATTTACAGGAAAGATTAGGTAGAATTTTAAGAAAGAATCCCTCCTGGTATGGCTAGAAGGGGAAACAGCAGTCACTGCTGAAACTCTGCCCAGACCTATTTTTCCTATCTCTCCTTTGGAACAGAAAATATAATCTGCAGAAGGAAAAGGAACAAAAACAGTCACCTGAGGACACGGGTGGAAACCCACTGCAGCTTGGGCCAAGAAACATGAAGTAAACAAACCTCTGGCCCTGGGGGAGGAGGAGGAATATGCAATAGACACACTACATCTGGAGAAGAGTGGGAACACTTGTGAAGGTCATAACCCCAGACCCATGTTCATAATGCCCAGCCAAGACTGAGGCTTAATCAGAATATCAGAGAACATACATACCTCTCTCCCACCCTCTCATCACCACATTAACAAATGTAACATTTGGGAAAGAAACATTGAGAAAAACTCTCTGACAAATTAGGGTACATCCTAAACACAGGTGTTATTAAAGGAATATGAAGACTATAATACACTAAGTATAACCGTAGCAACAAAAGTCTTTAATCTCAGCCCAACTATTGATTACATTAGCACATACTCTTACACTAAATGCTGAATGTAGGAAGGTATGCTTATCTCTAAGCATGAACAATACTGGCCCCAGCATCTTCTATTCTATACAACATATGTAGCTTCCAACAAAAAAATTACAAGGCATGTAAAATGACAGGAAAACCACAATCCGAAAAGACTAAGCAATAATCAAAACCAGACCCAGATATGACACAGACATTGAAACTATCAGACAAATAATTTAATGTAATTATGATAAATATATTAAGTCTCTAATAGAAGATGCAGACAATATACAAGATTAGATAGAACAATTAGAAACTATAAGAAAGAGCTAAAGCAAATTCTAGAAGTCAAAAACATAGTTATAGACATGAAAACAAAGTTTTTTGACAGTTTCATCAGTAGATTCAACATGGCATAGGAAAGAATCAATGAATTTTTAGATAAGGTGATATAAACACAAAGAAAAAAATGGGAAAAAAATAGGACAGAGAACCCAACAGCTGTAGGACAATATCAAACTAACAGTCTTACAGTTTAACAATTGGAATCCCAGAAGGAGAAGAAGCAGAACAGGGCCTGAGAAATATTTGAAATAGGTAATAGTCAAAACTTTTCAAAACTAGATATAGAAACCAAACCATAGATCCAAAAAGCTCACCAGGGAGGATAAATACTAACACACACACACACACACACACACACACACACACACCACCACCACCACCACCACCACCAGCAGGCACATTATATTCAAAGTGATGTAAACCAAAACAGACAAAATCTTGAAGGCAGTCAGAGAAAAAAAAGACACTTGAACAGCAGAAAGGATAAGAATTACAGCAGACTTCTTGTCATAATATACACAAGCAAATAAGCAATGGAGTACTAAAGAGGTACTAAAAGTACTTAAAGAAAAAACCCTGGTAATGAAGAATTCTATACCCAGTGAAAACATCATTTTAAAATGAAGGAGAAACAAAGACTTTTTCAGAGGAACAAAAACTGAGGGAATTCTTTGTTTAATAAGCCTACATAGCAGGCAGTGTTGAAGGGAATTCTTCAGATTATGAAAAGCCAGAAGCTTTGATCTACACAGAGAAATAATGTCAGAAAAGAATGAAGGTAAAATAAAAAGTTCTTTTTTCTCATTTTCATTCTCTAAAAAGTAACTATTTATGTTTAAAGCGAAATCAGTAATTATATGTTGTATATTTATACGTATGTAAAAGTAAAATCTATGATAGTAATGGTACAAGAAACAGGAGGTAGAAATTAGGACAATTCTGTTATAAGATCCTTACTTTCTACGTGAAGTGGTATATTATTTGAAGGGAGACTCAGGTTATTTTAAAATGGATATTTGTAAACCATGGGACAACTGCTAAGTTGATAAAAGAAAGACAGAAAAATAAAAAATGGAAGTATAAATAATATCTGCTACACTATGTTAACTTAGATTAAAAAAAAGAAGTATAAATAATATCAATAGAGGAGTTAAAACTGATTTACTTTCAAAGTTCAATTAAATCCAGAGAAGGCAGAAGAAGGAAAGAAGGAAGGAAGGAAGGAAGGAAGGAAGGAAGGAAGGAAGGGAGTGTAAGAAATAGAAGACAATTGGCAAAATGGCATATTTTATTCCAATTACAGAAATTATCCTTTAAATATAAATGGTCTAAACATAGCTAAATGACAGAGATTATCAGAGAGAGTAAAAAAGCAAGACTTGACTATATACTGTTTATAAGAAACCCACTTTATTTTTTAAAGTTTATTTATATTGAGAGAGAGAGAGAGAGAACGTGCGCACAAGTAGGGGAGGGGCAGAAAGAAAGAGGGAGAGAGAGAACCCCAAGCAGGCTCCAGACTCAGCACACAGCCCAATGTGGGGCTCGATCTTACTAACACAAGATCATGATCTGAGCCAACATTAAGAATCAGACGCTTAACCAGCTGAGCCACCCAGGTGCCCCAAAACCCACTTTAATTATAAATATGTAGATATATTACAAATATCTGTAAATTTTAAAGAGAAACTAAACATTTTTGGCATGGTATTTGGGAACGAATGTCTCCATTAATGTTTTTGAATGAATTTGTTTCAGATAGTGAGAGATTTATTTTTTTTAATGTTTATTTATTTTTGAGACAGAGACAGACAGAGCATGAACACGGGAAGGTCAGAGAGAGAGGGAGGCACAGAATCCGAAGCAGGCTCCAGGCTCTGAGCTGTCAGCCCAGAGCCCGATGCAGGGCTCAAACTCATGAACCGTGAGATCATGACCTGAGCCAAAGTTGGACGCTCAACCGACTGAGCCACCCAGAAGCCCAGATTTATTTCTTTTTTAATTAAAATTAAAAGTTATCAAATTTACATAGCATTAAAATTAATCACTTCATAGCTTCCTATCATTTTATTTTTATATAACAGTAGCAAATAATATCACCAAGGTCTTGCTGAATTCCATCATAAAAAAAAACTTTTCTAATCAACTAGCATAATCTCAAAATGTGCAAAGGCATTTATTTTAATAAACTTATTATTATAGATTTTGCTAATGTAGGGAGAATCAAGCCCAAAAAATACTGAATAAAATAACTGTATGGAAAATATTAATCATTTTTGCTACCATAGGTCTTTAAAAAAAAGAGATATACAAAATATTGTAAAGCTAAGATTGTGTATGTTAAAAGACCATGGGGATAAAAATAGAAACTACTATATAGATATCTAAGTATATGTGATATCGTGAAGCCAGGAGAAGAACAACCTTATAACTTACTTTTACTCCCTTAAATGACAACCAAAAAGATGAAGAATGTTTCCTGTATATATGTTGGTAATTAAAATATTCAAGAAACAAATCACTTCATATTCATGCAACTCAACATACAGTAAGAATTTTAATACCCCCAAAATAAATCATGTCAGCATGATGATCTTTTTCCTCTGTTGTCTTATGCCTGAAAATCACTTGAGCTATAAACTCAATTTACTAATTGGCCTAATCTGCATGATACAATTTGTGACTGTTTCAATAATAAAATTTCAGGGAACAAAACAACGGAATATTACTCAGCCATAAAATGAATTACAACTTGCCATTTGCAACAACATGGATGGATCTAGAAGGCATAATGTTAAGTGAAATAAATTAGTCAGAGAAATACAAATACTATATGATTTCATTCATATGTGGAACTTAAGAAACAACAACAAAAAAATATGAACCAAGGAAAAAAAGACAAAAAACCAGACCCTGAAATACAGAGGATAATCTGGTGGTTACCAGAGGAAATGTTGGCTGGGGGATGGCTGAAATGGGTGAAGGAAATTAAGAGTACACTTACCATGACGAGCACTGAGTAATGTATAGAACTGTTGAATCATACTGTATACCTAAAAGTAATATAACACTGTATATTAATTATACTTGCATTTTTTTGAGAAAGATTGCATGAACATGAGTGGGGGAGGGGCAGAGGGAGAGGGAGGGAGAGCATCTTAACCAGGCTCCACACTCAGCACGGAGCTGGACATGGGGCTCAAACCCACGACCACAAGATCATGACCTGAGCCAAAATCAAGAGCCGGACACTCAACTGACTGAGCCACCAGGCACCCCCGTAACTGCAGTTTTAAAAAAGAAATAATTTTTTTTTTCAAAATTCCAGGGAACAAATGGGTAACAGAGCCAACAGTATTAAAGAAATGCAATGACTTCAGTTTCCTTTAAAAAAAAAAAAATCGGGGCGCCTGGGTGGCTCAGTCGGTTAAGCGTCCGACTTCAGCTCAGGTCACGATCTCACGGTCTGTGAGTCCGTGAGTTCGAGCCCCGCGTTGGGCCCTGGGCTGATGGCTCGGAGCCTGGAGCCTGCTTCCGGTTCTGTGTCTCCCTCTCTCTCTGCCCCTCCCCCGTTCATGCTCTCTCTGTCTCAAAAATAAATAAACGTTAAAAAAAAAAAATCACCATAACACAGAATCGTATAATAAAAACCACAAGATTTATGGGGAGAAAAGAAGTTGGGAACCAACAACCAAAAACTTTGTCAGTGACATAAAAAAAGGATAGACACCTCACGAAAATGGTAGGAAGTTTTACAAATGCTGATGGTTAAGAAATTCATAAATATTGCAATATATGTAGCACCAAACATCAGGCTTACTTGCAGAGGAGATGGTGGAAAGAACTGCAGCTTGGGAGTTTTTGTCAAGTAACATAGTAGGATTATCAGAAATTGGAAGACAATTTTTAACACCAGATGTGGAGAGATGTGACTTACACCACACACAGTGAGGTGAGAAAGCTGGTAGATGTTTAAAGTGTATATGTGCAGTTTTCATAGTCCTTTTGTGGCCTGGTTCGGCTGGGTAGAATTTACCGCATGCACCTAGTGTTTCTTGTGGATGAAATGTGCATAATAACCAAAGGTGAAATTCCAATTAGAATCAAATTTTTCCTTAATATATCAATCATGTTGGCACAACTTCACATTTTCAAAACAAGTGTTAGAACTAAACTGCTTCTACTTCATTTCTATCTTTTTTTAAAGTTTATTTATATATCTTGAGAGAGAGAGAGCGTGTGCAAGTGGGAGAGAGGCAGAGAGGGAGGGAGAGAGGGACAGAGGGAGAGAGAATCCCAAGCAGGCTCTATGCCATCAGTGCGGAGCCTGCTGTGGGGCTTGAATTCATGAACCGTGAGATCATGACCTGGGCCCAAGTTGAATGCTTAACCGACTGAGCCACCCAGGTGCCCCTACTTTATTTCTATCTTAGTATTTGTTATTTTATTTCTTATTTATTTATTTATTTATTTAATTTTTTTTTAATGTTTATTTATTTTTGAGAGAGAGACAGACAGAGTGTGAGCAGGGGAGTGGCAGAGAGAGAGGGCGACAGAATCTGAAGCAGGCTCCAGGCTCCGAGCTGTCAGCACAGAGCCTGATGCGGGGCTCAAACCCACGAACAGCGAGACCGTGACCTGAGCAGAAGTCAGATGTTCAACCCACTGAGCCACCCAGGTGCCCATGTTACTATATGCATTTCTTATCCTCGTTTCTAGTATCAAAGACCATGTCGTAGTGTCCTCCTTAACACAACCAATGCCTCCAACTGTATCCTTGCTAACAGATAGATAGATCCCTTCGTCTTTTAAGAGCTCTGACTCTCACACGCCATTGTTCCTCTGCAATCTTATATGCAAAGATGCCTCTCTCTTGTCATCTTCTTCCAGTTCAAAAATGGACAATTCTGCTTTTTAAGAGTCCCATTCTCTATCCTGTTGTGACTTCTATCAAACCACCCATTGTTCTTCATCTAAGAAACTCAAAAGGAAAGTGGCTCTTTATCTAGAGCCACCATTTCTCTTCACACCATGAGAGACTCTTTTCACTCCCTGTAATCTTTCTCAGTACCATCAGTAAAACAGCTCTCCTCCAAAACACTCCTCCTTGTTGGCAAATTCATCATCTTCTTTCCGTTTTCACTCTCCCTTTCTCGGAAACATCTGTCGATCACTGTTTTAGTTTTCTAGGGCTGCCGCAGCAAAGTACCACAAACTGGGTGGCTTAAAACACCAGAAATGTCTTAGTGCACCTTATGGAGGCTAGGGTCTGAAATCAAGGCTTTGACAAGGTCATGCTCTCTCCGAGACTCTAAACAGAGTATTTCCTTGCCTCTCTATATTCTGGTAGTGGCCATTGGCCCTTGGCATCCTATGACTTACAGCTGTACCATTCCACTCTTTGCTTCTGTCATCACAGGGTGTTCTCCCTGTGTCTCTCTGCTCCTCTCTTTTTAAGACACCAGTCGTATTGCATCAAAGGTGAGCCCTTCACCTCATGATAATTTATATCTTAAATATATGTGCAAAGACCCCATTTCCAAATAAGGTTACATTTACAGGTACCAAGACTTAGGATTTCAATACCTTTGGCGGGGCAGGGGATGGGGGGAGACACTCGTAACAGTGACCTATTCTTTCCTGAAACCCTTTTGTCCATTTCTTTCCAAATACAATAAAAATATTTCAAAATTTCTGACTGTTTTCTATGTGCCCTCCTTTGTGCTGAACATCTTATACTGATTTTATGTACTTCATATAATCCTCACAAGTCTCTTAGACAGGTGCGATTATTTTTGCTCATTTTATAGACCATAAAATTTTAAATGACTTCCTACAGATAAGGTGGCCAATAAGCTAGAATTTGAATCTAGGAGATCTGATCCTAGCACCAACCCCTATCATGACACTACCCAGCCACCTGCCCAATAATTCCTTAACCAGCAACCCGGGATAACAAGTAGGGGAGAGGGATAATTAGGACTTCATTGACGATCCTAGAAAACATGTCTTAAATAGAGTGATGGGTGAAAATCCCAAACCACAGGAGAGAATGGGGAGAGAAAGAGGTGAAGCTACAAGGATAAATCAGTATTTTAAAAGGTGTGCAAAGAAGAGGAGAAACGTCAGTAATTTAAGAGCAGATTAAAGGTTATTTTTATAATAGGGAAGATGTAAGCACATTGATAGATTGAAGGCAAAGATTAAGTAGAGTCATTCTGAAGATGCAAGGAAGAATAAGGATGGCTGATGGAATACAATCACGAAAAATGGAAGAGGCTGTGATCAAGACCACAGATGTGTTGGTCTTTGCGAAGAAGAGAATTTCACCAGGTCAAGAGAAAGGCATCAGAAAAGGGACTTTTCTTTCATGTGTCCAGGTTTACTAAATAGCTGACATCTAGCTCGGAGTAGACATTAGCTAACGCCCTTTTAGTTTTCATCCACAAAGGTTTTTGGCTTCTAAGGAATAGGCCACGCCATATTCTTTTGGTAATCCTCCAATTACTATGTAATGTTTACTATCTGAGGTCAATAGTCTTTTTGTTTTAACATTTAGCCTTTTCTGAGAAAATCTGGTCCTTCTGAAAAGTGGTTATCTGCTTTCTGTAGATTATTCTGTATTGGGGTTTTGGTTTCTGTACTTTATTTAAGCAAAGCAACTCCACTGGCCTTTTTGGATAAGAATGATAAGAATTCGTCTGTGAAAACTTGGTGCTCCAAACGTAGACATCATTAGAAAATACTTTCAACGATTTGACAGAGGAAAAAGATCAAGTTAAATTGTCTTTAGGACCTGTCGTCTACAGGAAAGCCAATTATGTCAGCACGGCACTGCTGAAGGTTGCAATTCCTAAACTGCCAAATGGAGTCAATGTGAAATGTTACCAAACTCCAGATTTTAAGTAGAAAGAAAGAAAGAAAGAAAGAAAGAAAGAAAGAAAGAAAGAAAGAAAGAAAGAGGGAGGGAGGAAGGCAAGAAGGCAGGAAGGCAGGAAGGCAGGAAGGCAGGCAGGCAGGCAGGAAGGAAGGAAGGAAGGTAGGTAGGAAGGAAGGAAGAAAGGCTCTTTCCATGATTTGGCTATCGTTGAAAGTGCTACTACAAACATTGGGGTACAAGTGTCCCTAAGCATCAGCACTCCTGGATCCCTTGGGTAAATTCCTAGCAGTGCTATTGCTGGGTCATAGGGTAGATCTATTTTTAATTTTTTGAGGAACCTCCACACTGTTTTCCAGAGCGGCTGCACCAGTTTGCATTCCCACCAACAGTGCAAGAGGGTTCCCGTGTCTCCACCTCCTCACCAGCACCTATAGTCTCCTGATTTGTTCATTTTAGTCACTCTGACTGGCGTGAGGTGGTATCTCAGTATCATACAGAGAAAGACGGATACCATATGTTTTCACTCTTATGTGGATCCTGAGAAACTTAACAGAAGACCATGGGGGAGGGGAAGAAAAAAAAAAAAGAGAGGGACGGAACCAAACCATAAGAGACTCTTAAAAACTGAAAATAAACTGAGGGTTGATGGGGGGGTGGGAGGGCAGGGTGGGTGGGTGATGGGCATTGAGGAGGGCACCTGTTGGGATGAGCCCTGGGTGTTGTATGGAAACTAATTTGACAATACATTTCATATTAAAAATAAAAAATAAAAAATAAAAGAAAAAGAAAGAGAAAAAAATTTAAAAAAGGAAGGAAGGAAGGAAGGAAGGAAGGAAGGAAGGAAGGAAGGAAGGAGGAAGGTAGACAGGGAGGGAGGATGAATGGACAAGAGGAGGAGAGAAAAGAATAGAAAATTACAAAGAAGTAAGTCATACCCAGTTGTGCCAAAATCAAAATGACATGCTAGCATCCATTTAGCTAATGCCTAATAATTTGTAGCTCCACATGAATATCTAACCTTTCAACACTGAAAAGGCCCAAGATGAACATCCCTCCTATTACTTACATAGTCACTGCCTTACTCTAGCCGAGCCAACCTAGTCTTGGCTCCCTCTCCTTCTTCCTCCTACTCCAGCCTCCAGACACGTTTCTACGCAGACCCTCCCATGCCGGCAATAGCCACCTACCAACCATCTGCCGAGCTGCCTTCCTGCCCTCATTCATCTGAAAATTTTTCTTAAATCTCACCCCATCAGGAAAACAACCTCAATTTATGGGCAGGAACATAGAGTCTGCCTTAGGAGTATAAAGTCAAATGTTTCTATAAATCATTTTAATTTTTAACTCTTTAAATATGCACAATAACATTCTGAGGTATTATTGTACCCATTTTACAAAGGAGGAAATTAAAGCTTAGAAATGTTGAGTGGTGTATCCATATTTCCTTAGACAGTAAAGGTCAGAGTTGGAGCTCAAATATAAGTCTTCTAATTCCTGCTGATATAAATTGTTCTCAAAAGGCAAAAATGTATGATGCATTCTATTCGAGGAACATAAGGGATATTCAAATAATTGTGTAAGTGCCCTATGAGCTCATAATAAACATTAATTCTATTCATCTACAAAATTAATTGACTTCATCCAACAGTAAACTAGAAGCAGGAAACCACTTTCTAGGAGCAAAGGGCTCAGCTACCAACCTTACCCAAGCAACACAGAATACTATTAGTGTTTCAACTTGCAAAAATGCAATAAGAAGCTCAGTTAAATCTCTAGGCAGGTTTATAAGTAAATAATAAACATATAAGATACATGGGACGCCTTTATGATGCCTCCAAGGTGCAAATGATCACAAGGGAAAATCAACGAATGCCTCAAGAGAAAGCAGCAAATATTAAACAAATTTCAGCAAAGTTATTTTCATTAAATTTTCATGCTGTCAGAAGACATCCACAAGTATCTAGTCTATGTCAGTCAACAGGTAAGATTCAAGAATTAGCAACTAAATGAGGTCCAGTCCCTGTGGTCTAGAAATTCCTCTGTCTTCAAACTTCCTGCTATAACAGACTGTGCTCTGATTTTTGTTTTTGGTCATAATTTTTGAGGATGGCTCATTTCCTTCAGGCTGGTTCTCTGTGACATTACAGGTGCTCCTACAGGGCTGACTCCATAGTCTATGGAAGGTAGCTACGAAAATTACTACAAAGCTTGACATCACTTTGCAAGCCCTTCTTTGATGCTCGAATCCTCTACTCTATGTAGCGCCTACCATTAAATTCTCCTTCAACACCTATGATTGGGTCAAGGAAACATTATAGCTGTCCCATGTTGCCAAACACAACATGAACCAGTTATACAACAAAAAGATTTTCACTGTTCTGACAATAATGAGATGGTCAAGGGGTGCCTGGTGGCTCAGTTGGTTGAGCATCCAGCTCTTGATTTCGGCTCAGGTCATGATCTCACAGTTCATGAGTTTAAGCCCCACTTTAGGCTCCGTGCTGAAAGTGTAAAAGGTCCTTAGGATTCTCTCTCTCTCGCTCTCTCTCTCTCTCTCTCTCTCTCCCCCTCCCTCTAAAAATAAATACATAAACTTAAAAAAATGAGATGGTCAATGTCTTAACACCGCTTGGCTGGTGGCTCTTAAGCTGCATGGATTTAGTCACATGACATTACAGGCTCAAAGTCACGTTTATATTGGGACAGATCCTACTTATCTTCAGCAGGTAATAAAAATCACAGCCACAAATAGATTATTTCATAGAGGAATAGAAATTTCAATGAAGCAGAACAAAATATGATAAAGATTTTTTTTAAAGGGACAGTGCAGGACTTCTGGAATGGTGTATTGAGGCCCTCCGCAAAAGCAATGGCAAAAATTATTGAAATCAAATTTTCAAGAACTCTGGAAATTAATCAAAGACTTTCAACAATCTGAAAAGCATTTGTTCAGTAAAAACTGTGGACCTTGTTAAGAACAGAGGGGTTTATGTATTGTAACTTGATCTACTTCCATTTTTCTCTCTCCCGCTCTACAATATCCTTAAAACCCAGCAAACTTGCAACCATGGTAGCTGTGAAAAACAACACGAAGGCAGTCTACATCCTGCTACAACACAGTCAAACTACTTAAAGCCAAAACAAAGAGAGAATCTTGAAAACCACAAAAGAAAACAACTCATCATGCACAAGGAATCCTCTATCAAATTACTAGCTGACTTCTCAGAAATCATGATGGCCAGAAAGCAGTAAGATGACATACTCAAAGAGCTGAGAGAAACAACAACAACAACAACAACAACTGTCGACAAGGAATTCTAGATGCAAATTAAGACATTCCCAGGTAAAGAAAAACTGAGAGAATGCATCATTAGCAGAACTATCCTACAAGAAATACTAAAAGGAATGTGTCAGGCTGAATTGAAAGGACACCATAAGTAATTCAAATCCATACCATCAAAAAAGTTAATAAAAGATAGCCCACAAAATGGAAGAAAGTATTTATGTCATATATGTGGTAAGAGCTTCATATCCAGACTATATAAAGAACTCTTAAACTCATTAGTAAGAAGACAAATAATCCAATTAAAATGAGCTAAGTATTTGAAAGGACATTTCTCCAATGGAGATATAGAAATGCCTAACAAGCACATGAAAAGATACTCAACATAATTAGTCATTAGGGAGATATATATCAAAACCACAACGAGATACCACTTCACATCCACTAGGATAGCTAGAATCAAAAGACAGACAATTAACAAATTTCTGTTGGAAGGTGGAAAAATAGGAACCCTCATACATTGCTGGTGAGAATGTAAAATTGGTTCAGCCACTCTGGAAAAGCTTATCACTTTCTTAAAATGTTAAACACTGAGTTTCCATATGATATTCTATTCCTAGGTACTCCTAGGAATTCTACTCTAGGTACCTACCCTAGAGAAATTTTCAGTTGATCCTGGAACAATGAGGCGTGAGGGTGCCAACCTCCCACACCGTGGAAAATCTGCATATAACTTTTGACTCTCTCAAAAGCTTAACTGCTAATAGCCTGCTGTTGACCAGAAGCCTTAACTCATACCGTAAATGGTCGATTAATATATAAGTTGTATGTCATACACATTATATACTGTATTCTCACAGTAGTGAAAAGAAAATGTTAAGAAAATCATAAAGAAAAGGAAGTATATTTATAGTATTGTGCTGTAAAAAATCTACATATAAGTGCATCTGCACAGTTGAAACCAGTGTTGTTCAAGAGTCAATTGTACAGCATGTATCCATATAAAAATTTATACATGGATGTTCACAGAAGATTATTCATAATAATTATCCATATTAATAGCTAAAAGTAGAAACAATCCAAGTGTCTATTAGCCAATGGGTGAAAAAACAAAATGTTATATATTCATATAATAGAGTACTGCATAGATACTGGATAATACTGAATAATATATATAATACTGGATAATAATGGGTAGACACTCAATTCCTAAGGCTAGAGACTAGAGAGTTGCTGTTAATGGGTCTGGACTTTCTTTTGGGGGGAGGTGAAAATATTCTAAAATGAGAATGTGATGATAGCTGCATAACTCTATGAATATACTAAAATCATGAGTTGTATACATTAAATGGATGGATGTTATGGTATGTCAATTACATCTCAATAAGGGTATTTTAACAAAAAGGTAGGAAATGAAGATAACTTGCACAGATCAACAGTCGCATATTGCAACTTGAAAAGAGGTATTAAAATTTTTTAACTAAAAGATTAAGCACTGTGTATGGCAGAAATAAATACCATGATTTGGGGTGTGTAGTACTTATTTAATAACAAGTAAAATTTACCAATTGCTTACTATGTCTTGCCAGGCACTGTGTTATACAAATTAGACACTTTTACAAAGTGTCAGCACTTTGTCAGAATGGGTCAAGAGTAATCCCATCTCGAGGGGACTGGGCGGCTCAGTCCGTTAAGCATCTGACTCTTGATCTCGGTTCAGGTCATGATCTCACAGTTCGTGAGTTCAAGCCCCGTGTCGGGTTTTGCACTGACAATGCAGAGCCTGCTTCTCTCTCTTTCTCTCTCTGCCCCTACCCTGCACAAGCTCGCTCTCTCTCTCTCTCTCTCTCTCTCAAATAAATAAATAATCTTACAAAAAAAGAGTAATCCCATGTCTCAGAATTTGTCATAAGGAAATAAAAAGCTTTGGTTGGATAAAAAAAAAGAAACTAAGGTAAAAAATATATTCATTATGACATTATTTATAATAATAAAAACCTTGAAGCCATTTAAATGTCCAACAACAGCAACAACTATAGCATATGGCAAATTTCATATAGTCAATATTTAATAAAGATTATACTTCAGAAGACTGTGTAGTCCCTTGCATAAATAAGGGGCTACAGAATTACTTGCTACCATATTAAGAGTAAACATCTATTGAGTCCTTTAGGTACTGCTCTAAACACTTTTAAAAAGTTTTTTTAATGTTTATTTATTTTTGAGAAAGAGAGAGAGACAGAGCATGAGCGGGGACGGGAAGAGAGAGAGGGAGACACAGAATCAGAAGCAGGATGCAGGCTCCGAGCTGTCAACACAGTGCCTGACGTGGGGCTCAAACACACGAACCATGAGATCATGACCTGACCTGAAGTCGGACGCTTAACCAAATGAGCCACCCAGGTGCCCCCAAACACGTTACGTATATGAATTCATTTTAAGCCTCATGATAACCCCTTGAGGTAAGAGTTATTGAGGCACACAGTAGTTGTCAAGGTCACCGTGTCAGTAAATGGTAAACTCAACATTTGAATCTTGGCCATTTGCCTCCTCAGACCATGTCTTAGCCATGAGGCCGCACCTCCTTTTTATCATAGCATTATATTCCATGGATATGGATAAGGACTAGAAAAGATACTCAACAATGGAAATACTGCTTGATGATCGCATTAGGAATAAAGTATTCCACTCTAATTTTAAAAATTTTTTGAAGTTCATGTACTTTGTTACCTTTATAGTAAAAAAAAAAAATGGTGAAGAAACAAAAAATCTTATATTCTTGTTATTACACCCATTTATCCCTCTACTCCTATTACCTCTTGGGATAAAAGATTTCATGACTACCAAGAAAATGTAATGCAAATACAGAATCAAAACAAGAACGGTCTATTCCACCTTAGAGAATGTATATCATAATATATCTTAGCAAGCAAGTTGTAGCATATCAATTTTACCTTGAATATATCTGCACTGTTACAGTTAAATAGCTGGTATTTCCCAGATCCCAAAATAATAGGACCTGAACATGTCGCCTCCCCATGGACATGAAGGGATACTGTTGCTGTGGTACCAGCATTTTCAAGATCCCCAGTGACAACGGTCACCTTCCAATCTCCTTCTGCAAAGAAAAAAGGAAATGAGAAAAATTGTGGAAGAAAACCATATTAATATTAGGAAATGAGGAGTTCTACCTAATCTACTTAGTTATGAGATGAATAATTTGTGAAATCAAGAAGTATTACAGTAGTTGCTAATCATGGACTCCCTTTTGGAAACTAGCATGTGGAAAAGCCTTAGAAATAATAGAGCATTTTAATCGCAAAGCAAATAAGCAGTGAGCTTTGTAGGACAGCAGACATTTTAGGGGAAAACGTTAAACTGGAAACATTTAGTACCAGGTGCTTGGCTGGAAGATTCAGGAGTTTATCACCATCCAACCTTTGGGTGGTAATTGATGACAGACATATTGACAACCCAGCATTAAGGCAGTATCTGTACTAGGGAATAGCCTTGGCAAGCTGGGCTTGGCGATTCTAGCAGAATTGTGGTGAGGAGGCGGAAAACCTAAAAATAAAGCAAAAGGAGCTAAAGTTTTTTTTCAAGAAAAATTCCAACCCCTAAGGGTGGGAAGGAACCAACAAGGAAGGAGTAAAATATTGTACGTAGGGCCTAGCAGAATTGGGAGGGGGAAGTTGAAGAAAAGACAAATTTGAAGCAGAGGAACACCATGAGTCGTGTAAGCTGAACGGGTCATTGAGCTTTCTGCCAGGGCAATGCGGAAGCACAGGAAGGCTGAGACAAGCAGAGCACGACAGAAAATATCTTTTTAAAAGGTCTACCAATTGTTCTAGATAGATTTAGTTGGGAAAACAAATCGAGATAGTATTTATTTCATCATCCGGTGCGCTTTAGAAAACGACATCATCAACCCCAAAGCACTGAAACCCTCCCATGCGAGCTCAATACCACGTAGTCAAGCGAAACAGAGGACAGAATCCTCCTGTCCCCTAGAACTCTACGTAGGGCACGCATCCCGACTCATCACAACCGATCCTGGATTGTAAGGCCAATTTAAAGGTGTCTTTATTGTTACTTTCAAAGCCTCCATAAGTACATCCCGCCTTGTGAGTATTTATTACATTTGCAAAAGATGGTGAAGACCCACCACCATTCTGAATATCTGAGTTCTCAGGAAGTCCTCCACTCAGAGGTTATCTTCCCTTTTAATACATAACGCCACTCTCCCCGGCCCCTAATCCATCCACAAAGATCACTGGAACGTCTCTAGTCAGTTTGGCAAAACTTGCATCAGGTAGATTTTGCATAATGTTGCATTTGTTAATAAGGATGGAATTTAATTAGTCCTCATTACCAAAATGCCAAGGGAGAGGCACAAGTCCCAGGGTGCACCCTGCGACTTCCACCCTGTGGCAAGTTTGCTTTGAGGAATTTCAGTTCATTTTCAGTGGGAAAATAGAAAACACGAACATTTCAAACTATGATCTCATTGAGAATCTCATCACGATATTAATTCTTATAGAAGGCTTTCCACCTGTGCTTTGATGCATAATTCAAGAAGTTAAAGTATCTCTTTTCCTGTTTTTAGATCTTCTTTCCTATCTCATCCTTATCTCCTTCCCCTGCCATCTGGGCCCGCCCTGGGCTTTTTGTATCATGCTATCATGGGGAGAGGGACACAGAGGAGTTTGCGTGTCGGCTTGGATATCTTGTTTACTAAAACAGAGACAAATAACAATGAGCCATTGATTTATATAATACTCCTGTATTCTTCCCTTTTGAAATTACCAGGTCACCACGACATGAGCTTTAAAAGTGGAGTAAGCAATGAAACGTCTTCTGCGGTGATATTTTTAAACTGTCATTATTCTGGGCAGGATTTTCTTTACCACCACTGGAAAAAATTTTAACTACTTTCCAGTATTTTCTAGAGTATACTTTTTAAAATCTGATCATTTAATTTCTCTAAGAATGGCTCACTACTAAAATACAAAATAGTTAGAAACATTTGTAGAAAAATCACAGAGAGAAACAATCTGAGTCTATATTTAAACTAAAAACTCCACTGTCCTGTGAAAGTTTATTTCTGTCAGAGCTAAAAATATGTTTATAGTTTTTATCTCTTATCACGCGTCACAATTACAAGGTTTTTGTTCTCTAATTTTCTATTGTGAAACTCTTTTTACCAAAAAATCAAAAGAACATGAGTTCAGATATTCTAAGTGTCTCTTTTATTTCTCTCCTTAGAGCCGCTGTGTGTCCAACCCCAAGGAGTCATACCCCAAAATATTGTAATCTGATAACCCCTTCAGAAAATCACTTCTATTAACCCAAAGCTCCCAAAGGAAGCAAGAAAATTCCACGTAACTGAAATCTAAATATTTATCTTGTATTTACCAATGTTTTGAAAGGTTTTAAAAAGATTGTTGACTGTGCACTAAGCCATCGCTGAGCATCTGTCTCAGGCTGCCCCATTTTACTCTCTTTTCAGTGGCTCTCAACGCTTAAATTTGGAAAAGATACTATAATAGTCACCTCCACTTGAAGACACCCTACTACAGAAAAAAAGAAAATTTTTCTTGGACACTGCATCCTAGGAGAATTATTTTTCTCTTGTGTTAGAAATGTTTAAAAGCAGTCTAGATATACTCTATGATCTCTAAATAACCCAACAATGAATTTAAATTTTTTGTCAATAATAAAGTAAGTGTAAACAGGAGCTTCCATATTAACAATGAAAAGCATATGTTCTGTCATTTGCTATTCTTACATAGTTAAATGCAATCAGTATAGATAAAACTGAACCAGAAAATCCTGAACTTCAGGATCTGATGGTATGCCAACAACTGGAATTCACTAGTTGACCAGCTGACTTACAAGTATGAAGTGTCCATATTATGTTCAAGCATTGTGACAGATATTCAAAAGGCTCCCTAAGGGTCATGTGAGTCAAAGTACTAAACCAGACTTGACAGTTGGTAGATCTTAACTAATACCAAATTTAGTGATTATTCATTGGCAAGCCATAGGCTAAGCATTCTTCCTTTGAAGAGATCCCAGACCAGGGGTTGGCAAATTATTGCCCACTGGCCAAATCAGCCCACAACCTGTTTTTGTAATTAGTTTCACTGGAACACAGCCATGCCCATTTGTTTATGTATTTTCCATGGGTGCTCTGGTGCTATAACAGCAGAGCTGGGTAGCTGCAACAGAGACCACATGGTCTGCAAAGCCTAAGATGCCTATTATCTGGCCCCTTATCATAAAAGTTTGCCGACTCCTGCCCTGCACGATCGATATAACTCAAAAATGTCCTCTCCAGCCTGCGTTAGGACATGTGCTGGTTCAGACTAAACATGCGAAATTTAAACAATGCAAGCACAGCTATCAAACTCCATCGATTTCCCAGTTTACATCCCAGGCTCCAGTCATGCCTCCACCACTCCATAAATACCAGGTTTATTTACAATAGGCAATCTACACAGAATATGCCTGATCTCACTGCATTATTTAAAGCCTTACCGATATCGCCCAACCCACTTGCTCTTTTGCAAAATGCCCATTTTACCTCTCTACTAAGAGGTGGAGTCCATTTTCCCTGCTTGAGTTCGGGCTGCCCTTGACCATTATAATTCAGCAAAGTGACATTCTGGGCCTTCTGAGTCTAGACTGATCTGGGTCTGTTAGGACACTCTCTTAGGACAGTCCCTCCTACATCCCAGGAGTTGTGTTGTGAAAACCTAAGGCACCTGGGAAGGTGCCTTACGGAGGAAGGTAACTCCGGCTGAGCTCCCAGTGTCATCGACCGGTGGAACGGGTGACCCATCTTGGAAGTCTGGCTAGCCATAGCTTCAGATGTCTGTGCAAATGAAGTACTATTGGACTAAAGTCACCAAAGTTTCTGAGCTAAAATCACCTGGCTGAGCCACATCGACCCACTGAAAGGTAAAAGACGGTAATCAATTACTGTTTTGAGCCACTAAGCTTAGGGGTGGTTTCGTATGAAACAGTGGAAAATTGGAAGAGCGGCTGAAAGCGTTTCCCAGTTAAGAGCTCTCTGTTATCTTTTCTCTTATAAATACCATTAGTGTTTCTACCAGGAGGTCTTATTCTTAGCATGTATGCAGGGGGGTTTGACTGAGGCACCTCCTTCATTTCCTAGGAAAAGGGGAAAAAGATAGATTGCAAGTCTACTGTTAACTGTTCCCTTTCCAAAGTTTTCTCATTAATTGGAGGTTTATTTTCAGGAAGGCACGAGCAAGTTATTTTGGGGAGCAAAATCCCTGCAGCTAGTGAAGTGCAATAGCCCTTCTTGAGATCTTAACAATTTATATTTACCTTATTCTGTGTATTCTGTTACAGAGGTTACACGCGTTTGCCTTTGTAGCTCGGAAAATTGACCCTGTTGTTGAATATAGAAACATCTGTGTCTAGACACATTTCAGTTACTTGGCAACTACCCTACCGAATACTCAAAGAAATGTAAGGAGACTGCATGTGAATTAAGCTCTGACCATGCAATTGTTAGCTCGGCATATTGAGGAAAAAACTCCTCTTAGCTGCCAACCTAAGTCATCCTAATGCACAGTAAAAACCACGGGCCAGGCATGCTTTGTCTGATGAAGCACCGGACAGCAAGCATATTCCTGTGACGTTTGCCTTGAGAGAGCAGGACACAAAAAGATGCAGTGAGCGTGACAGAGCCTTATTCCCCTCTGCAGATCGCAGCCTCCCACTGCTCTGATTACAATCACAGGTAGACTGAGACAGCCTAGGAAGAACAATAGCACGATGCATCAAGAAGCATGTGCTCGGCTCGCGCTTGGTGGAGAGGCTGAGCCTGTGGCAAGGAAGGAGGGAGGAGAACTGCAGAGGACTCGGGAACAAAAGCCCTAAAGGGAACCAGATCCCCCCTCTCACACAGCCCCGCGAGGCTCTCCCAGACTCTAGGTGACGAATCTAAGAATTCTACTCTACTCGCAGTCCCTTTTCTCCTCGAGAGAGGTCACGGCAAACGAAACTTTCTCCATCCTTACATCCATGGCAGTATTTTAACATTGCTTATGGACTGGCATGCTTGTCAAATGCTTAATTCTACTCTGTTCATACTGTTGCTACCCCCTGCCCACCGCAGCCTCTGGCCTCTCTGAAATCTCTCTCCCACAGCCACTTTCCCTTACACCATCCCTCAGCTATCTCGAAGGGCTTTGTCTTACCTCCAGGCCTTCACCTGCAAGTCACTTCCTGCAAGAAGCATTCCCAAACACCCCTCCCAGTCACTAGAACGAACCCTTCTCTCCGTATCTCTATCAGACCCTATGCAAACTTCAACTCTGAGATCTATAAGTAAGCGCCATCTCTCTGGCCCTCCTACCCCTATGCACCCACCCAGATTGTAAGCCCCTCGAAGGACAAGTTTGGGTCTTACATGTCTCTGTAAACCCAGCGCCTAGTACAACCCTTGGCCCAGAGCAGGCTCTCAAACAAAACGAAAGAGCGAACAATTCAGAAAATATTTGGGGATCCGTTAAGAAATAGTTTGAAAGGCAAAGACTGCATGTGTGAGAAAGGATATGCAAGGTATTAAGAATGCTTTAGCACAATATATAACTATTTCTCAACAAAGAATAAGTTCTTCTGATTAGGACTTCTGTCATTAGGGTATTTTTTTTGTACAAAGGACAAGGACATTGCTATTTGCCTCATAATTGGTCTTGTTATTAGCACAAAGATAATAGAAACAATATTGACCTTATATCACCCAAATTTTGAAGGGCATGTAAATATATTTCAATGAGATTTGGCAAGGATATTATAAATAAGACAAATTATTACTTTATCCTAATTTTCGATAATTTTATCTCCAAACAATTCTATGTCTATAAACTCACAAATCCTTCAAAATACAACCTCATAAGAGGATCATGAGATTTTTTTTTTAATTTTTTTAGTACTTGACAAATATTTTTATTCTTCCAAGAGACAAATATCATTAATCCTATTATACATACAAAGCAATAGAGAAATTATGTGCTCACTAGCACAGGAATTAGGATAAATTCGATACAGAATTAGAAACAGTTATGCTTCCTAGAATAAAATGATTTCAAACAATACTCCATTTTCTTCACTTTAAGTCTGGGAAAAAAGCATAAAACACTATCAGAAATGAATCTGTGATATATTCCACATTGATATTGGTGTAGGGTACATGGTTTGTCATTTGTTCGTTATTTATTGCTGCGTGATGGGGTAAAGGACACCCCAATTTACAGGGCTGAATACAGAAGACTCGGTGATTAGAGACAGTTGGTGGCCGTGGGGGATACTGGATGCTCCAGCCCAAATGCTCCGGAGTCGGACTGCCACTGGATGCTCACGACCTTTGATCCCTCTTACCACAAGGGAAAATGCAGGTTAAACACTACCACGTACTGGGGTTGTGAGGGATACAGGCTCTGGTTACATGTTTTATAGATATTATTTTATCTAATCCTTACAGCAACCCTAATGGTTTCTGTTATGGCCTCTATTTTATAAGAAACAACTGAGGCACAGAGAAATCCAGGGATCTCCTCAAGCCAGGCAGTGAGTAAGCAGTGCGGTCAAAATTCAGAACCTACACCTGTAACCACGGTGCTCGGTAGCCTCCCTGCGGGTTGGAACTTGTCACGTATCACCGTTAAGTTAGGATGACCGCTGTTCACTGCAGCGTGCTGTGAATCCTCTGCCTCTCTCTGTCTGGTATGTCCAATTCCACATCAACTCTTGATTCTTGACGGGCGGAATAGCATAATGGCTAAGTGTCAGGCTCCTCCAGGGTGCCTCAGGGTCCCTGTGGCCACCCTCAACCTGGATTCCAGATTCTCCTCAGTGGGTATTCCTGCCTTGTCCTTATCCCCAATTCCCTTCAAATTCCCCCACTGACTATCCACCTTACCCCGGCTAGACACCTTAGCTTGCCCCTCTTTGGATATCTGCTAACAGCGCTCAACTACTTCATGCTCTGGCTTCCAAGCAACCTATTAGGTCTAAACCTACCTTCAGAACCACATCACTGGCGTCATTAGGATCGCGACTCACGGTCCTCAGTGGCAGAACGCATGTCTTGACTCACATCTGCACTCTACGTGAGCCACCCTCCATCAGTTCTACAGCTGTAGTTATCTACTGCTGTGGAACAAACCATCGAAAACTGAATGGCTTGAAACAACAATTATTTCTTTGGCCAATGAATCTGCAATCTGGGCCAGACTTGGCAGGGTAAGTTCATCTGTGCTCCACATGGCACTGACAGGGGTGGCTCAACAGCAGACAGAAGGATCTGTGTTCAAGATTGCTCTTTCACGTGACTGGCAAGTTGGTGCTGGCCGGGAGCTCAGCCAGGCAGGGCTCAGGGTAACAGCCTTTGTGTCTTTCCATGTAGACCTGTCCATGTGTTCTGGGCTTCTTTACAGCATGATGGCTGGGCTACAAGAACAAACACCCCCCAAGAGAGAGCCGGGCGGAAGCACTAACACATCTTTTGACCTACTTACTAGTAAAAAACAGAAATGTCACAAATGTCACATAGCATAACTTGCATTCCATGCTATTAGTTGAGGCAGTCTCAAAGGTCTAACTGGGTTGACTGCACCTTTTTGTGGGGAATCGGCAAGGTTCTGGGAGAGTCCATGGGGCAGGAAATGTAGCTACAGCATTTTAGCAAATAGAGTCTTTCACATCTACCTCTCAGACTTGCCCATCCCAATGCTCCTCAGCCCCCTTTTCCAACAAAACCACTATTCTCTAGGTCAGTGTTCTCAACTGGGGGTAATTTCTCCCCCCAGGAAATATTTGCTGAAGCCTGGAGACATTTTTCATGGTCACAACAGGGGGCCGAAGGTTATTAGCATCCAGTGGGCAGAGGTTCAGGGATGCTGCTAAACATCCTTGACAGTTTCCCCACAATGAAGAATTATCCAGCCCAAAATGTCAATAGTTACAAGGTTTAAAAACCTTACCTCAGAATAAGAGCAATTTGATTATTCCTATTTTACCCCAAACTGCACTATGCTTTTTGTGAATGATCTCCAACTATAAATTGGTTGAGAGTAGGCTCTCTGTGGTAATGTTTCTGCATAACTGTTGGATATTCTGAAGATGCTGAGATCATATTATTGTTTTAGTGTCAAATCCATTATATTCAATTACTGTGTTGATTTATGGGTATTTTGTCTCAGTCAGGAAAAGATACGAACCTACCTTCTAGAATCAATGCAGCATGAATGACTATTCAAACACTGGCCATTTCCTGTCAGGACAAAACGAGGCCAAAGCCAAGCAGGGGGCATGGGAAACACTGCATCGTTTCCTTCATTGCTCACTTAACTCTTCCTGGCAGACCCACGTCGAAGGTTCTGGGCACCAAACAGTAAGTCACAGCAAATATCTAGCCTCGGCTGAGAATTCCTGCGACTTCACCTTCTTCCTTTTGGTTCCAAACTTGTCCCCACATTGTCTTCTCTTTTCCCATTTAGCCCTGCTGGAATTCGTTAACGAGGTTTCAGGCTACCTATATTGGGACCGATGAGGCAATCCCAGATATGGTTTCCCTGGCATCTCAGCTGCAAACATCATGGGCACTTACCTGAAACACTGACCCCTCAGGGCACCCAGGTTCTCAGGTGCCCACAGCGTATCTTTCTATCCAGAAAATGAGACTGACCAAACAGGTAGAAGGTTCTGACAGAGGAGCTCAGGTGGTTACTTCTTTATCCACACAACTACCAAAAACTGTGCCATAAGTGATCAGAGCAGGGAGCAATTCAAAGCCATCTACACTTGACTTGGAATGTGTGATGATGTCATAAAATAGTTTATATTCTTAATTATGGTTAGGTGAATCCAATAATTAAATTTCAGTTTCTTTCCTAGAGCAGACACTCTTTGGGTAGAGAGACATGAAAGCATGTATAGAAAATAGAATTGAGAGGAGAGAGAACATATTGGAATAATCTTTACCCCAGATAATCTGTCAAGCTGTTAATACTCATGCTGCAAAAAGTTGTCATTGCCTGTAAATAAATGAGTGCTCCCAGAGTCTTATACTCCCTCAAGTCAGAAACCCTTGAGAGCTTGTAGGTAGCTCAGCCATTTAAAGTGAAGCAGTTTCGTGTGTATAATGCTTAAGAGCTGAATGCCAATACCAGTTCTTTTCATTTACTGTTTGACTTAAGACAAGCTTCTGATACTTCTGAGCCAGTGTCTTGGGACGGTATTTGTAAAGCTCTGTCACTATAATACCACTAAATTCTGGATAAATTGGAAAAAAAAAACTTTTTAGTACACTACTTCATTCCCAAGAAAGTAAGAAAAATTCCCCACTGTCAAATAAAATAATAATAATAATAATAATAATAATAATAATAATAATAATAGAAGAAGAAGAAGAAGAAGAAGAAGAAGAAGAAGAAGAAGAAGAAGAATAGTAGTAGTAGTAAAGAGGCCATCAGCAGAAATTTAGTGGCAAGTCACCAGCAACTGCTAGGTCTGGAGTTGCGCTTAGGGTAAATGTCAACACCCCAGGCCTGGGGCGGGGGGCTGGAGCTACACAAGGCTGGGAGCTGGACCTGAGCCTTCTGAGGCAAGCCAAAAGAGTCTATGCCCTTAGTGAAAGGTTGGGCTCCAAGTAATCACAAGCAAAGGAAGCCCAGCAGAAGCCTGATCTGTCTCTACAAAGGTTCTAGGTGAAGAAAGATTAATAAAGATACAACAATAATAACAATAACACCCCCAAGAATTGAAAACATCCTTTCACGTGTGTCTGGAATAAGGTTAAAAGCTAAAGGTCTAAAAATATAGCCTAATCAACTAGAAACACAACACAACAAAATAAATCCAAAGACACAGATGATATCTACGCATACATAAACACACACATTCTGAATGACTAGGGACAGTTAGAAGTTCCTTTACAAAGAACAGTACGGACTCTGGAATCAAACTATTTGGATTCAAGCTCTAAATTTGCGATTTGCCACCTGTGTCACCTTATGTGAGTTAAAAAAAAAACCCAAAAACTTGTGTATCCTTTACTTTCATCATCTGTAAATGGAACAATGATACTGTCTACCTCCTGGGTTATTGTGAGGATTAAATAAATAGATCTAAAACACGGAGACCCGACATAGTAAAAACCTATATAAGTTCACTATTAATGTTGCCATCTGCTTCTATTCCACATTGTAGTACAGACGTAGATAGCATCTTAGGACAAGAAAAGGTATCATCATTCACATATAATGTGGCTGCCTTCACAGATCATTCAAAAAGTGTGTGAAAATTTATTCGAGTTATGATTAATATATTTATTATTTATGAATATATGTATATATTATCAAATTATTTATTATATTATAAATTAATATACATTTATTAGAATTACTAAGAGGGCTTACCATAATGGCTAACTATAAGCATTACATAAGAGGCATTGATAACAGATGAAAAATTCAATCCTGCAATGTACAAAACATATTATTCATGAGCAAGTTCAGTCTAACTCAGAAATGCAGCTTTACTGTGATAAATTATTTTACCTATATGAATTATAAATATTTATGTTTATAAGGCATCACGTTTGGGAAACATGTCTTAGATAATTGTGGGAATTTATTAAATATGGCCTGGAGTTAATGATGGTACATAATTGTATTTACTGTGAACCACCTTGAAGTGAAATGAAATTAACTCAGTTGATTCCTTCTTGTCCTTTCTACCACTAAACCAAACTAGGATCTTGGGCTATTTTTTTCCCACTGCAGCTACACGGAAGGGCATGAATTACACAAACATGCTTCATGGACTTTCCAAGCCTAAGCCTCATGTTTGCTCTTCACCACAATGTAATGCTGCCTCATCAGATTAGACGACGTAACTTCCCAAGGTTCTTTCCACACCATAAACCAGCTGATTCATACAACCATAAAACTACTGATGTATTTCTAGAATCATATCCCAAGAAATATTAAAGATCGCATTCTTCAGAATTCAAAAATGAAAGAAAATAAAAGACCATTCACAGACAAATGATGACAGTGTCCCAAGAACTAAGGTCTGTGATTAATCTGCATTTGTACTATAAAAAATACATTTTAATTCGACCACAAAAATAAGCTAAAACCACAGAAATAAAGAAAACATTTTGTATAGTTTATTTAATCAAAATTAATTTTTAGCAAAGTTTTAAAAGTCTACCAACCTCCTTGGTAAACATGTCTGCTACTTAAGCAACCTCATTCTATTTGGTATCACTGATGTTGATTACATGGATACTATTATTAACAAAGGACTTTCAACATTTTCAACCTTATTTAAAACCTTCAGTTCAAAACTATTAGCCTATGTTATTCATATATAATGAAGTCACCACCAAGTCCTGAGATTAATGGATAATTTTTCTACTGAGAGTGCGATTTCAAGTTTTATCACTTCCAGACTTACCATAAAACACAGAACTTCTGAGGTCCCTTAAAGTTACTAACAGATTCTAGAACAGTAGTAAAATTACACCCATATTAACAGTCTGACACCTACACAGCTTACCCTCTCTACATAATTAGAAAACAAAAAGTAAAATATTAACCAAAATACAATTCCTAATACAATGAATGCAAACGCCATTTATGGACATAGTGTTTGCATCTTAGTGGCCATCCTACAAGACTTTACGACTATAATAATGTTAGCATTACCCCTTGCCTCATTTCAAATTGCCACACAGAACAAACAGTTTTGGAAACATGAAGGTTTGTTCACGGAGTATGCATATTAGTAATTTGTATTTATCCATATCATTCAGATCAGCTTTAAAATGTCAATATATTAATAACACAACTGCAGGTTGATTTGAAGAAGATCTAATAGAAAAAGCTAATCTCAGAAGACTTAAAAAGAAAACTGAGAACCAATATGCAAAATTAGTTTAAAAAAAGGACAATTAATAGAAATTAATCATTTGGAAAATGATTATTTCATCCATATATTTAAACTTTTGAAGGGAAAAAGCATTTGGGGCTAAAGTTGCTTATCTTAGTTTCTTTATAAAGCAAACCATAATATAATGCCTGTTCCTATATTCATTTTAAATATTTTTGGATCAATACTTTAAACTCAGTAAGAACATACTAAAAATCGTACAAGGCAGGTAATCTTGAAACAGAAATAGATCATTTCAGATGATTAGAAGATGAAAAGTGGCAACAACATTTACCATTTGCTTCCTCTTGTATTTTAGGTTGATGATTTATTTGCATTTCTGCAAAAACAAAAGTGAAGTACAGTTAATAATAGATTTGTCTGATGATATTATAAGTGGGAGAAAATGAAGGGTGAGTTAACTCTTTAATGGTAGCCAAATCCTTAGGTTGATTTGTAACTTACATAGGGCATATAATGTTGCCAAGACACATCTTTACATGTGCTTTTATTTTCACTGTGAGAAATAACTATACATCTGATACAAAGGTAAACTATCAAAAGGGACATTCTGGGGACAACTGAGGAATGTTCCATGATATCCAGTTGTATCAAGATCATCTTGTAATATTCCATTGTATGTATGTATGTATGTATGTATGTATGTATGTATATATATGTGTGTATATGTATATATACATATATATCACATCTTCTTTATCCATCAGTCCATCAGTTGATGGACACTTGGGCTATTTTCATAAAGACAGAGACAGGCAAACCAAGAAACGGACTCTTAACTAGAGAGAACAAAGTGATGCTTGCCAAAGGGGTGGTGGGGAGGGAATGAGTTAAATGGGTAATGGCGATTAAGGAGGGTACATGGGATGAGCATTGAGTGTTGTGTATGTAAGTGATGAATCACTGAATTCTACTCCTGAAACCAATATTACACTGTATATTAACTGACTGGAATTTAAATAAAAACTTTTCAAATAATCATCTTGTATTTTCTTCTCCTGAAGATTTCATTAATCCTCACCTTGAAGACAGAGTTCAATTTCTGAATGAATTACGCCCTGAGACATAAAGGGAAGCCATCTAAGGAAAAGAAAGAAGAAAACAAGAAAGAAAATTAATTTTTTTCTCAATTTTTCCAATAAGCTCAATTCTATACTAATTTTGAACATGAAAAGGTAACTATTAAAAAAACCAGCTTTTTATCAAGTCAAACAATCCAATCTACCGTGTACTGCTGATTGTGGTAAGAACGATATCATAACCGTGGCTTGAAGAATAGAACATGTAAATTGCTAAACCTGCTAACCACCTACCTCTCCGGGTTTATCAGTGCTCAGTCACAACACTCGTAAACGCACCTGGGGGTCCAGCAGAGAACTGCCCCACCAAGCTGTAATGAAGGCAAGGGCTAGTCTAAGACTGAACCTGATACCTGGACTAGGCTAGAAAGTGTGGCCCACCCATTGGCCCAGAAAAAGAAGTTCCCTCATTTTCATACATCTTCTATGGAGGTCTCTATCTTGCTTTCACATGACTTCCTCTAATATCTTTTCCTCAGTGTCTTAAAGAATAACGGTATTACCTTAAAACTTGATGAAAATATTACCACTTTGGAAAATGTGCTTATGCTAAATAATAGCTCATCCTGACAACTTCCCTCTAAATCAGCCAAACTTCTGTGTTAGAAGCTCCATGTCATCGAAAAAGCCAAGGCTAAACTCAGAAAACCAACGTTATCATTTTCTGGCTTTGTGACATTACCCTCTTAAAGCTTCATTTCCTTGACTAAATTATCTGTCTCACAGAGCTGCTGTGAAGCTGAAGTGAACAGTCACGTAAACATACTTTATGCACTATTAAGTGGTACATAAATGTTACTATTATATCATAATAAGCACAGTTATTGTTATCTCACATTCAAACATACTTCCATTCCTTCCATCCGTCTATTCAGTAAGTGTTTAGAAAGTGCCTTCTGTGCACCAGGTCCTTTGCTAAGTGCTGGGGACACAGGAAGAACAATAGAGACAGGGAGCCTGAGCTGAAGGAGTCTCAGTGTGAAATGTGGAAACAGACATGTAAAGGTATCGATGTACAAAGAGCTGTAGGTGGATGTGTAGAAATACTTGCAGATATTGTAGGAAGAGAAAAGGAGGCTGACCAAGCCTGAATGGCAAGAATGGGGAAGTACAAAGGAATGAAGAACAAACAAATGTCAACAAAGAGGTGATACTTGATCCGAAGGGCGGGGGTGGGGGGTAAGGAGAGGTCTGACAGGCAAACCAGAGATTGGGAAGGGCATCACCGGGAGAGAAAACAGCATCGGCAAAGGTACACAGACAAGGTTCCACATGGCTGAAGCACAGGAGGCTGCTGGGAAGGACACGGGGGCAAAGGGGAGTGGACCCCATGTGAGGGTCACTGAAGGGGAGGTCACTGGAGCTGCGAGTGTCGAGTGATGCAGAGGTGGGGCTGCGGGACTCACTCCACCACTCTGGTCTTGAAATCACCAGATGATGCTAACGGGCGGGGTAAAAAGGTGGACCGTGTTCTCCTCAGCTCTCAGGACAGCTCATCTCTCTGTTTTTCCAAAGCTTTGAGAGCTCCTATTTCCTTCTGACCACTTTCACTCACAGTGTTCTTTCTTTCCCTTTTCTGAAATCTAATAACACGTATAACTTACTTTATGCGTTTATTTAGCCCCTGATTATGCAATTTTGCTTTCTTTTGGTTTATGTATCCTGTCTTTGCAGCAAGATGGTCGTCTCCACAGTTTCCCTGATAAGCCAGAACAAAGGAGGTCAACTTTATGTTGAAGAACATAGTCTTTGGATTTCACACACGGTCAGACTGCCTGGCTCCACACTGCTTAGCCACTGATTAGCAATCTTCGTCTCTGTGAGCCTCGATTTCCTCATTTGTAAACTGTAGATAATAATGGTGCCTACACAATAGGGATACAAGATTAGATACATAAATTTATCACGGTATCTGATGTGTGACAAATGGCCACCAAATATCTGTCACTACTGTATCTTCTCACTGCCAAGCCCAGTACTTTGTACTTAGTTGGGGTTACAGTTCCATTTGGGGTGACTGCCATGCCCCTGCTTTGCAAATATGTCATAAAGAAGTAGACCGTGAACACTAACCTTTACACCACAAGTCCTGCCTCTCATCGTAGCTGACTGGGGCAGATAGGGACACCTGATCCACGCTTACTCAATCGGTCTTCATATTTTCACACAAGAGACACAGAAACTGTCATCAGAAGGCACTGACGATGGAGGCTTCACAGCATCTGTATGTTAAGGCCAGGTGGTATTTTGGAGCCCAAGCCAAAGATACGGTGGAGAAAAGCCTGCGCACAGAGAGAAGAAGCTGGTGTAGAGAGGCAGAACAAAGATGTTCAGTGAAGAGACGCTGTGGAAATGCAAACAGAGGGACTGGCTCTCTGATGACTTTCTAATTTACAATGTCTAGCTTTACTTCTTTATTGATGGCTTCCACGAGACTCACCTTCCAAGTTGCCCTTTCTAAAATTAACTTCAGTGAACTCCTCATCCTTGCAGCAAAACCAGGCTTTATCGACTGACCAACTGAAATTTTCAAAGTCATACTCTCATCTTGTCTTTTGTTTCGTCCGTGCATGGAAGGCCCCTAGTATGGCTTCTCTTTTTTTTTAGAAGATACGCGGCTAAAGCAAGGTTGTGGCCCTGAAAGCTACTGAGACTTTTGAGTACTGGAAATCTACTAATCTGTGTATATGCTAATTCCCTCTGGTTTGTTCCAGGTATGGATTTCTTAACTTGAAATCACCAAGACTATGAACTCTTAATTCCCATCAGTCACCATAATTTCTATGATGCTAACGGTTCTATAGCGTCATTAGATACTGACTCATGAACTCTAATTAACAGAACAAGATAAATCTTGGTTGCTGTGGATGATGCTTATTTGCAGCACAGGCATATTTTCTTCTGAAAAATGGCTCTACATAGCTGCCTAGGTCTGTGTCCACACCCATCGCTTAATTTCTATCCCAGAATGGGCCACAAAAGAAACTGAGAGGATTAACCAAGACTAGTTGTTGAGGACTGTGAACCATGTTTTTGCATTAGGATGTGAAAATTCCCCCCAATCCAGTGAACAGAGGAAAATATTGGAGCAGTATGGCTTGAGGAGCATGATGATATTAAAGGAATGGAACAAAAGGTAAGCAGGAGGAGCCTGCTTGCCCAAGAACAAACACCACACACGTTTTGCAGCCACCAGCAGAAGCATGCTTAAATACCCCCAGACCACCAGGGGCTTCCCTTTCGCTGGCTAGCTAGAAAATACAAACACAGAAACAAAAGAAATTTCTCTAGCCTTTTAAGGTTAAAGTGGACAACCATGGAATATGTATGAGTGATGTCACCCTTAAATATGTGGGCTGTTTTTGGGGGGAAGGGGCATAAAAAGGTGACATAGAGGAGATTTTGTCTGAGATATATTTTAGATATGGCCACCATTCACTCACATCGAAAACGGCAGAAGAAATACTAAATGCTTGTAAGAAGGTTCTACGTCTCCACCCCCATCCCGAAAAATGAGCAAGACTCATCCCTGCGCCTCATTCTGTCAGTTTCCCACCATCACCACTTGTCACTTCCATACTGAAGAATGGCTCGAACTGACAAAAAGAGCCCGGAAATCTGCAGCAGCACAAATACATGCTCAGAATAGCAAGAAATGATTAATAGTGGCCTCTTTCAGGGGAAAAAAAATCAGTAAAGTTAAGTGATTGCTCACTGTCTCGTGATAATTTTTATTATTGTCTCCCTATAAAAATAGTATTTTACATTTCTGTAGTTTGTCAAAATTTCAGTGTCCTTTCTTATCGATCATTTCCCCTATTTCTCAGAAAGGGAAAATAAAACTCTTAGTACATAAGCTGAATTCTTTTCAAAACAAATACATAAACAATTTTTACTGAAACACCTGAGGATGTTACGGAGGAAACTGATGTAAAGAGGAGGAGACCTCTAAAGTTTCTTCCACTGCTTTTTATTAGTCCTCCCTCCCTTCTTGCCACTCCTTTTTCCCTCCCTCCTTCTCTCTTCTCTCAGTTCCTTCCTTCCTTCCTTCCTTCCTTCCTTCCTTCCTTCCTTCCTTCCTTCCAGTATTGGCCAAGTCTGTGCTTGGTGCAAGAAACCATGTTGGACAATAAAAACAAATGTATGAGAAGCTTAAGAAGCTTATCATCAAGTACCTGAGACAAACACATTTGTAAACAATGACAGTAGATGACGCTGTGTGGTAAGTATTGCACAGAGGTCTAAGTAAAGCTCTAAAGAACTGTAAAGAGAAACACTTCTGGTTGGGCAAGCAGAGAATGCTTCGTGGCATGGACAGCATTGGATACTGAGCCTTGAAGGATAAGGATTTCACCAAGCAGAGGAAAGAATAAAATGAGCTAAGACATGTGCGGTAAGAGAGTATTAATGTCCCTGGAGAATGTCTAGGGAAGAGAGCAAAATGCACTTTATTAGGGAGAATTAGGAGAGAAGACTAGAAAGGTTGTTGGGGAGACAGGAGGGGTCAACTCATTTTACACGTGGCACTACAAACTAACACCTTAACACATAGCTGGCCTGGGTGTAACACTTCCCTTGTCCACTATGGTGATGTGAAAAAGCGTGCCCTTTAAACTGGGCTGCCCTGACTCCCTTCCTGACCCTCTCCACAAACTCAATCCTGCTCTATCTATAACTTAGTTTATGATTCATTCACAAATTCTTCAAATTTAGCACACACTTCCTGAGCACCTACAACATTCTGGGATAAGTCTGTCCTATGGACACTGAAGGTGTTGATGACCCCCTTCTAAGGGCATGGACCTTCATGTGTGATTTCTTCGGAAGACACGCCAGAAAATAAACACCAGGACTGGCACAGGCAGCTAAGCACGGAAGATGCTTTGTGAATGATCATGACGGAATGGTAGACAGGGGATCATCAACCTTGCTTCCGTTTAAGAGCCTCTTGCATCTAATGCAGCCCTGCCAATGCCTGAGCCACAGAGATGAAACCGCAGAGACTGCGCCCCTCTCTGCCAGACGGTGAAGACACAAAAGTCCCAGTTGTGGTTAATCAACCAGTAACGTGAGAGTTTTTCAAGACCGAGATATCCTGAGACAAATAAACCGTTTATTGACACAAATATCTATACCAGTGGAATATTAGACTTCTGGGCTCACTTTAAGAATCACTCTTGGGGCGCCTGGGTGGCTCAGTCGGTGAAGCGTCCGACTTCGGCTCAGGTCACGATCTCGTGGCCCATGGATTTGAGCCCCGCGTCGGGTTCTGTGCTGACAGCTCAGAGCCTGCAGCCTGCTTCAGATTCTGTGTCTCCCTCTCTCTGCCCCTCCCCTGCTCATGCGCTCTCTCTCTCTCTTTCTCTCAAAAATAAACATGAAAAAAAAATTTTAGGGGCGCCTGGGTGGCTCAGTCGGTTAAGCGTCCGACTTCGGCTCAGGTCATGATCTCGCGGTCCGTGAGTTCGAGCCCCGCGTCAGGCTCTGTGCTTACGGCTCAGAGCCTGGAGCCTGCTTCAGATTCTGTGTCTCCCTCTCTCTCTGACCCTCCCCCGTTCACGCTCTGTCTCTGTCTCAAAAATAAATAGACGTTTAAAAAAAAAAGAATCACTCTTAGGTATTGTATTAATACTTCAAAATATGTATTAAGTGATAATTTTGTTTATACATGTCTTATACATATTTAGACCTTTTAGATTCCATGTTCTAATGCCCAATTCTTCATTTAAGGTGATTTGCCTTAGGGCTTATAGTGTCTTCATTGATGCATGCCCTTCAGTTCAGTTCAGTAGGTATGTAACTTTAAGCTATTGTATTTCAGGATATACGGTAGGGATTGAATAGAAACATAAGACGTAAGTCTGACCTGAAGAAAGTCTTGTGAGAGCTAGAAGTCACATAGACATAAATACAGAAATACAACTACAGAAAGTGAGTGCTGAGTTAACATTATGTACTTTGGTAAAAATAGGGAAGGAAGGGACAGTTGGCCCAACCTGAAGCTTTAGGAGAGACCCCCTGGTACAGGGGACACAACCTCGTGTTGATTCACGAGTAAACAGAGTGAGAGCCCACAAGACTCCAGGCACCAGGAGAGCACCAGAAGTTGGGCGAACTCAGGTGGCACAGCACCAGCTGAGAGGAACACCCAGGGCCGGCCAGGAGCGGAGAAGCACGGAGTCTCCCCCAGGGTGCGCGAGGCTGGCGCGAGCTGCAAAGGGTGCTGTCTCGAGGGTGTGACAAAGGCCTCCTTACCCACTCGGCTCAAATGCCTGCCTCGCATGCCTGCAGGGCTCACGATTATTTTAATGGAGCAACAGACCCTGTTTTCGACAATCAGACGATGTTCAGGATTCCCAAATGGTGGGTGTGGGCCTTGAGTGGAGGCAGCATTCCATTTACAGAAAGTACCCAGGATTTGCTGATAGTCTAGTCTACCCAGAGAGGAGAGCTTTTGCAGTCTTCTTTTCTTCCACTTTTACATAAAGGAAATGATCTCAACCTTCCTAAAAAAAAAAAAAAAAAAAAAAAAAAGAAAGAAAGAAAGAAAGAAAAAAGAAAAAAAAAACCTGACTGGAAATGAGGCTGGAACACTTTAAAAGTGTTAGCTGCAATACCAACTCTGAGGAACACTGTGCAGCATCCTGTCCTTATTCCTTAGGATAATACGCCTCAGGGTCACTCCACCTATCTGACCACAATTTGCTTCTGAGACGACAAAGCAGGTCACGCTGTTCTGCCTTGGCAAGTCAAGTTAGAGAGTTTTTCAAAATATCATTTATTTGTATTTAACATTTCAATTTTTCCTCCATAAATCACCTTCTATTTAGAACGGCCCTTAGGTGGTTCTTTATTTCACCTAACCTGCTCCCACAAGCTAATGCCAATTTCATTTCCGAAGCCAGTGAGGAGTAATGAAGGCAACACCGAGAGGTTCTTGGCCCTCACTGTCCTCAGGCTGAAGAACTTTGCCATTAACCATTTGTGAATCTAGACCCACCTAGGTCAAGTGGGTTGTCCGATATATTGGGAATTAACATTGTTTCTACGAAAAGGTAGATACTAACTTCTTTTCGGTGATGTCAATATTAAAAGTCTATACACAGGCATGCACACACATGTATAAGTCTGGCAACATACAGAAAAATCTGGAAACCTCTAATTTAATGCTAATAAATCTTGTGGTGGATAGTACATCGTGAGAGCCACTCAAATAGTGTACTTGATTCAACAGGGCCCCCAAATACTCATGTCCACACAGAAGCTCAGAACGGACCTTATGTGAGGATAGGCTCTTTGCAGATGCAATAAATTAAGGCAAGGTCATACTGGAGCAGGGTGAGCCCTCGTCGAATGGCTAAGTCCCCATAAGAAGAGAAGTGACACAGAGACACATACATAAAGAAAACGAACAGCCAGTGACCGCAGAGGCAGAGATTAGAGGGACGCAGCTCTCCACCAAGGCTACCAACCGGTCACCGGGAGCTACAAGAGGCACGGAAAGTTCGTTCCCCAGAGACCGCAGGGGGAGCACGACCCCGCTGATACCTGAACTTCAGACTTCTGGCGTCCAGAACGAGGAGAGAACAAATTTCTCTTGTTTTAAGCCACCAAGCTTGTGGGGATTTATTGCGGCGGTCATAGGAAACTAATACAAACAGTAAATTAGAGTATTTACTTCAGTTCATGGTCAGATGATCTAGACACAAATTTTGCTCGCTCCAAACTCAGACCGCCAACCCTTGTGCGGAAAGGGTAGAAATTCAGCGGTGTGTACTCTTATCTATGCGAAATGTACAAAAAGCAGAAAAATAAAATCCTCAGGTATAGAAATAAAACAAAACCATAAGGATGTGGGTGTCGAGTTGAAGAGGAGAAAAGAAAAAAGAAAAGGGAACGCAAATGCTCGCAGGAAGCGTCTGTGATGCACAAAAGCGTCCTCTTCCTGTAGCTGTGCTTTCTAGTTCACGTTTTCCCGCTCAACTTATAAAAGGAACGAACGCTCGGTGGTCTTTCTCTCGGCCCTAATTCAGCTGTGCTGCACATTCTGGTCCTGTGAGGGGAGCATCAGAAGCGTACCGAGATTTTCTTTCCGTTTCCCCTGTGATGTATACACTTGAGCGTCTCTGCTGCCTGCACCCCAGAACTCATTAGCCGTCGTGAATGCACCCGGCACCCCACGGTGGCCGGCTCCCCATCAGGCCTGAGAGGAGGCCGGGCAGTCCCGAAAGAGAAGAGGTCCGTCCAGCTCCTGCGTGCAGCGTGGGTCTCCCGTCCTATTAGAGCGGACTTCCAGACTCACACCTGCCTTGCTGACAATAAGCTGTCCTTGACCTTTCACATGCAGAGAGAGGCTCTGAAGGCACAGAAGCACAGAAGCACAGAAGCACAGAAGAGGACCACAGCTGCCGCGAGGTCCTCTTCTGTTGTAGAAAGGAGCCTGCTGGGCCTGGGTTCTATTCTTGGTGCCGCTACTGTTCTGATTCTTTGAGAATTAAGAAAACAGGATCTGCCTCATCTTTTCATACCGACAGACAGGAGGGAATGATTTTTGCAACTCACTTTCCTCATCAGGGTGTTGTGTGAATGGGCATCGGCTACCATTTTCTCAGGACCTATTACTGTGTGCGGCACACCAAGTATCATCAGTCGGTTGTGTCGGAACGGTGCGTATCTGTTGTGTCACTTTTGGTCAGTTCGCGTATTTCGTAATTAAACTCTCTTCAGCCTCAATCCGGTGAAACTGCATTTAGCCATCACTTGCGTTTCTTCGTTCCAGACAAGGATGTATTAGCTTAGTGCACACATGACCTAAGGTGGTGCAGGGAGTGATGGTGGAGGCAGCGGGGGTGACGGTGGCCAGGGGCTGGCAACACTGATGACAGGGTACGTACATGCAGGCCTGAATGGTGTGATGAACACACCTAAATAACCCCGAGAAGAGTTCACATTTAAAAAAGAATCAGGGGCGCCCGGGTGGCTCCGTCAGTTAGGTGTCCAACTGTGGCTCAGGTCACGATCTCACGTCTGCGGGTTCGAGCCCCGCGTCGGGCTCTGTGCGGACAGCTCGGAGCCTGGAGCCCGTTCGGATTCTGTGTCTCCCTCTCTGTTTGCCTCTCTGTCTCTCTGTCTCCCTCCAAAAAATAAATATTTAAGAATTTTCAATAAAAATAAAAATAAATCAACTGTATTAATGTGCCAAAGTATACCAGAACCCAAGAAGAATATCGTAGATGAATCACTCCCTAGCTTTTGTGATGCAAGGAATAAAATACAGCTTCCCTTCTGCCCCTGTGATGCCTGTATGCTGCAGGTGGGAAAGGTTGGGAGGTGACACTCAGTCCCTTCCAGCATATTTGTCACTCAGTGAATGGCGGTTCTGTGTATATGCTACGTTCTGAAAAAGCACTGGGAGAAGGAGAAGTGTTGCTAGTGGGGCCAGTTAGGTCATGCTGGCAGGAGAATTTGAATAGGAACTTAAAAGGAAGAATGGGTCTTCCTGAGTGAAAGCCAGCAAACTCCAAGGGACAGAAGCAAAATGGAACAGAACTTGTCCCAGCAACGAGAGATGGTCTAATATCACCGAGATCTGGCAAGAGGACAGTTATGAAAACAAACGGGGGAGGGTGGGAATGGAGTCAAAGCCTTCAATGGAAAGGTCATGAGGCTGTTTTGGTTTGTTTGTTGGTAGGTAATAGAGATTACTGATGATTTTTGAACAGGGGAATGACGTCATTGAAACACTGTCTTAGGAACATCATCCTTGCATTTTTTCTGTTTCTTGAAAACTTTCAGGACAAAACTGTTGCAAGAAGTACTTAAGAAAATTCTAAAACAGAGCAGGAGAAAAATGAAAGAAGAAAAGATAAGCTAAAGTCAGAATGATGCTTGTGTCAGAGCCGGATTAGCTAGAAAGTGCCTCAGCAGAGTCAGAGTCCTAAGAGAGTGGCCAGCAGGGAGGACCAGAAGAGAAGGAATCAAGACAGTCCAGAACCTACCGCGACACTCTAGTCAAGGGCACAACCGGAATAAAGGAAGCGATAACAGAAAAGGAGGGGTGTGTTAAACAGGCCCTGTGAAAAGGAACTGACTGAATTCAACGACTACAAAGGCCCAAGAGAGGGACAGCCTGCTGTGGTTCCCACGGCTCCTGCTCAGTTAGTCGCCCCCAGTCACCTCTGGCTTGCGGTTTTTAGTGGCACTCATTTAAGATTTTTTGGTTGAATTGACTCACTGTCTTCCGCTCTGTTTTTGGCTTCGCAATTCAAGTTGCAGTTGTTCTGACGTCTCCGAATCTGATGCCTGAACCTGAAAGCCATTCTTTGTCTATATTTTTTTTTTTTTGCCTCGTTTCCTGTTGATTATCTATGATCTGTTGAAAGAAGGCCGTAGGGCCCCGACATTGAGGATTCAAAATTGCAAAACAGAACCCCAGGTTTCTTCCTCCATGTCCACAATAGATTGGAGTTTTGTGTAGAGCCCTATCGTAATTCAATCCCATTCCTGGGTCTGGGGCCCACCCTCTTCCCTGTGGTGAGAACCAAGCATCAATACCCAGCTGGGAGCTTCTGGAGAGAGAGGACTCAAGGGTCTAGAGAGCAAGGCTTGAACCTGGAGGCAGTAGGACCGGGTCAGAAATGGCTATCAAAGGACGGGGAGTGGGTGGGGATGAGACCGATGGTACTTAAGGATACAAACTTGCAGTGAGCAGTAAGCAAACCACAGAGACCTAATGCACAGTGTGATGAATACAGACAATATTGTATGGTAATGGTGTAACGTAATAAACATTGTTCCAAAGGCAATCATGGTACAATATACAAAAGTATCAAAATATCACATTTTGATACCTTAAATTTGTATACCTTAAATTTACACAATGTTATATGTCATGGGGCTCAAGGGAAAGCCTAAGTTATCTAGATTTTAACCTTTGTCTTTCACAGGTTCAATTCCGAGAGTTCTTGCCACAATTCTTGCTAAGTTCCCTTATGAAATTGGTATAGCACTACAATTTTAAGTAATGGAAGTAAAGTAAAGCCAACATTTAAACAAACATTCCCATGATGGAGGTAAAAATTTCCAGTATTAAACTTTTGATCCTCGTGTGATATATAGAGCACACCGAAATAGTAAGAAACGACGAGAAGATTTCTTTGCAATGCTTAGCGATAGGTTATTCAAACAATCAACGAGTAAAGATGATGTGGAATACTGGGTAAGCGACACAAACCCCCATGCCTGGAACACACACCGGCTCATGCACACACAGCATTACCCACATCGCAGCACACTCTTTGAGGTACCAGAGGGACCAGCACTACCTTTCACAGGTGAAGACGGGCTCGGGTGTGGCACCAGGCTCTCTGGCCACGACCCTGTCACAACACCAGTACTGGGATTTGTCACTGGCCTCACAGCGCAGTGGCACCTTCTGAAGTTTGCAGAGTGACACTGCTTCCACTTGACACGTATCGATCTGGTGCAGGAGGCAGAGAAAAGCCCCACGGAAATAACATGAGTCCGCACACAGCAAACGCGGGCAGTAGTAAGAGGTCGAGGACAGCCAGCAGCAGCCCGGTACTTTAGAAGAGATAATGTTACCACAGTTAGCATCAAAAGGGGAAAGAAGGAAAGAAGAATAAGCAAGTTACTTTTATCTATCAAAATAAAATTCTGTGGGTTTTTTTCTCTTCTGCAGTTTTATTTTACCCATTTGTGGTAGTTTCTAATGTAAGAAATAAACCCTTCTACAAAGGCTTCTGGTTTGTGGCTTTTCTCTTACTCAGATTCCTGCTCCTGTGACACAGTTTAGTAGGTGGTCAGATTGAAAACCATGAGCCCTAATATGCAAAACCAGTTTTGTTTCCATGAATGTTGATATCTTTGGAGACATGTAGAAACAAATTTTCCCTTTCCTTCCTTCCTTCCTTCCTTCCTTCCTTCCTTCCTTCCTCCCTTCCTTCCCTCCTTCCTTCTTCCTTTCCTCTCTCTTCCTTCCTTCCTCCCTTCCTCTCTTTCTTCCTTCCTCCTTTCCTCTCTCTCCCTTCCTTCCTCCCTCCCTCTCTTCCTTCCTCCCTCCCGTCCTTCCTTCCTCCCTTCCTCTCTCTTCCTTCCTTCCTCCCTTCCTCTCTCTTCCTTCTTTCCTTTCTCCCTCCTTTTCCTTCCCTCCTTCCTTTCTCCCTTCCTCTCTCTTCCTTCCTTCCTTCCTTCTTCCCTTCCTCTTTCTCTTCCTTCCTTCCTCCTTCCTCCCTCCCCCCTCCCTTCCTTCATTCCTTCCTTCCTTCCCTCCTTCCTTCCTTTCTCCCTCCCTCCCTCCTTTCCTTCCTTCCTTCCTTCCCTCCTTCCTTCCTCCCCTCCTCTTTCTTCCTCCCTCCCTCTTCCTTCCTTTCTCCCTCCCTCTCTCTTTTCCTTCCCTCCTTCCTTCCTCCCTCCCTCTCTCTTCCTTCCTTCCTCCATCCCTCCCTTCCTTCTCTCCTTCCTTTCTTTATCCCTCCCTCCGTCCTTTCCTTCCTTCCTTCCCTTCCTTCCTCCCTTCCTCTCTCTCTTCCTTCCTTCCCTCCTTCCTTCCTCCCTTCCTCTCTTTTTCTTCCTTCCCTCCTTCCTTCCTCCCTTCCTCTCTCTCTTTCTTCCTTCCTTCCCTCCTTCCTTCCTTCCCTCCTTCCTTTTTTCCATGCTTCAACACCTCCTCTCCTGTACTTTCCTCTGTAAATAATATATAGAGCATATTCTTGGGCTTGTTGTGGAAGGGCATCCTGGAATCTTCATTCCTAAACAGAGTCACTTTGTCGTGTCAAACACTCACTGACGTTTCTAGAGAGCGGTAGGACCTAAAGGACGTGCTATTCTGGTTGGAATCAAAAGAACTCCTTCACACATTATTTCTTCATAGATTCTTTTTGAGAAAAACCACCTAAAATTACCTGAGGAAAGGGTCATGAATTTAATCAAGTCTGCAATGATCCCAGAAACGACAGCTGACTATTAGCCACTGTTACCCTACTTTGTGGTAAAAATACAAATGCAGTACTGCTTTGTATTTTCTATAGGGGTTACGTGTCTTACCAGCTGCCACACTGTTACCAGTTTGAATTTCAATGTTATATTTGAAGACCTACTGCCTGGCTGTTAACTCTTGATGCCGTATTTGTTATTAATGGAAATCTTTAGGCCAAACTCACAACATTACTAGTCCAGGGATGTTTCTATAAACCACACTACGATTGTGCGTGTTCTCAGGTGCACCTGGACAGCCTTCTTGTGCCTCAATCCCCAGTGAGCCTTTACGAGAGACATTTCACAATACACATCACCGGTTGCAGGAGATGTGCTTGAAGCCCCACCCACTGTCTTCTAGGTCCCTTTCTGGTCCCCTGCTAGTTTGGTCGATAACTCAGGCATGCTGACGGCTTTCTTCCTCAACCCCCTGTCTCACTGCCTCTTTGCCTGAGGGCTTCCCCATTGTGGGACAGGCTTGAGGGGTGTCCTGCAGAGTTTCTCAAGGTCCCTAGCAAGAAGGAATTCTAGGTCATTAATGTCCCCATCTTGACTTTTCTCTCTTTCCAGCCTCATTTTGTCTACTCCTTCATTCCAAAGGTACTCACTGCGACTGTCCCCCAAATAAATCCCCTGTACCCCAGTCTTTGTGTTATGGTCTGCTTTGGAGCAAATCCAAACTATAATAGATCAAGGTCCAGAAAGATTGCCTGACTCAGCTTTCTGGTTACTTCTTGTCTCTTAAACTAACTTTGGTTCTGAAGGTAGAATTAAATCAGGTCTGTTACATATGTTGCTGTCTCTTGGTTATCCACTGGACCCTCTGCAGAGAAGATGGCAATACCAGCACCATCAGTGGCTGAAGATGTGAGCTGTGGCTCATGTAAAACCACTCTGGTAATACACCAGAAGACTGTTGTCACAGCTTCTGAACTGCAAAACTCTTGACATCATTTGGCATTCCCATTCCATTCCATTCATTGAGGAAAACAACAGAAAAATATGAAATCTAAAATGAGCCAGGGAAGAAAAATACTTTCGTATCTCTGATACCGAACTTCAAAACATACCACTAAACCCACATTTTTCCCCTGAAGTACACGCTGATGGCAATTGTACCTCCTGTCTGATTTTAATCTCATCCATAATGCGCCCTTCCCATTCTCTCGTAAATGCTACATACAGTGATGGACTGAAGATCCATCGTGAAGACGGCCTGTGAAATCAGTGCACGCAGCCGGACGTGACGCAGCGCACAGAGAGACCGACTAGCCAGCACCCAGGAGAGATGGGCTTCACCATCACCAAGTGATATTGATCACAAAAGGGGAGGGTGGAACAGTCTGGGACTGATGGGAAGCTAGGAGGATCCTGTAGGGGGTAACTTCACTGATCACTCGGTGTAACGATAACCTCATGATATCTAAAACTTTGTTTCTGCTTTTCTCCTCAAAATTAATTCACTTGTGATGGCAAAAATCAGGCACAATTTTGTTCATTCCCTTATCCAAAGCAGATCCAGGCTTCGTCTGCATCCGGACGAAAGTGTCTCCGTAATCTGCAGTGACAACAGAAGGCTTAGGTGATCTTTAAGATCTCTGATGTTTCGAAATAATTCATGAACTTCAACTACAAAAAAGTGTGAGAAATAGCACTCTCAAACTGGTCTGGGAGTCTTTTTTTTTTTTTTTAAATACATCCTAGGGTGACATATTCCCTATTTTTAGTTTCACACCCCAAGTAGTACTTTCTTTCTATACACAACAAAATAACATTAAAAATTAACTGGGTTGATTACATATCTTATTGCCCCCTCCTCAAACATCTAATATACAAAAAGACTCATGCTTATATATATATATAGGACAAAAGGAAATAGTGAAGGGCTTAAAGTGTGAAAATAATACACTTGGTTCCATTCAAGATGTTGTGAAGAAAGGCTATTGTGTTATTATGTGAAATGTACTATAATGCCCCTTCTATGACCCGATCTTTTAGATTAAGGCTTTGTACTTTCGGTCCCAACAGGGCATGTTCATATATATTTTTCCCTGGTATTGTCTCATTTTTTTTCCCTTATGCTATCACTAATTTTTTTTTTTTTTTTTTGAGAAAGAGTACATGCACGCGCGCACACACACACACACACACACACGAGTGGGGGAGGAGTAAAGGGAGAGGGAGAGAATCTCAAGCAGGCTCCACACTCAGCGTGGAGCCCAACACAGGATTCAATCTCATGACCTTGGGGTCATGACCTGAGCCAAAATCAATAATCGGACACTCAACTGACCGAGGCACCCAGGTGCCCAAACTATTACTAATTTTTAATGTCATTTTCTTTGTTCTATTATTCATGGCTAGTAGAGTGTGTCCCGTTTTTCTTTCAAGATCTTCTAAAACAAAGCACAATGGGAAGTTGGTCAGGAAATCTTATGTCAACGATGTCCTACAATGAAAACTTAAAGGGTGTGAAGCACCTTTCAATTTTCAATTATAAATGTCCACCTTCAGGGAGGTTGCTAAAATCATGGGAAAGTTACTTGTGTGGACTCACCTGTTCTCTTTGAAATTTTACTAGCATGTTAGATTTGTCCAGAAGTCTAAGCCCAGAGAGTCTAAGCCCTCTCCTCATAGACACAGGAAAACTTCAGACTCTGTTTCTGCTTGCTTCAATTGTCCAGTATGGACATCAACATGGTATCTCACTACTGGCAAAGCAAAGGGAAGAGAAACAGAAAGCAATCCATTACCTGTAAACTCGTACAAACAGAACCCAGATCCATGGGTCAGACCACAGTAAAAAACAGTATACGAGAATTCTTCTAATCTGGATTTTCTGGATCTGTTGAGAGATTTAAAAGCTTTTTTCAATTACTAACTTAAATTATGAATGGGCATTTTTATACCATGAACAAATGCTCAGAAGAGAGAAAGAGAGAAATAAAAGATTTTTTTAAAGACTGTTCTGGGGCGCCTGGGTGGCTCAGTCGGTTAAGCGTCCGACTTCGGCTCAGGTCACGATCTCATGGTCTGTGAGCTCGAGCCCCGCGTCGGGCTCTGTGCTGACAGCTCAGAGCCTGGAGCCTGTTTCAGATTCTGTGTCTCCCTCTCTCTCTCTCTGACCCTCCCCCGTTCATGCTCTGTCTCTCTCTGTCTCAAAAATAAATAAACATTAAAAAAAAAATTTTTTTTAAAAGACTGTTCTACATATGACATAGGAGGACATTTCAGGAGGACTTATACATATGACATAGGAGGACTTAGTATTTTAGTGGCAAGGGTGACAATGTTATTGTACATGATGCTTGAAGTTTAAAATGATAAAAGTTTAAATGAGGAAATATATCAAAAATGACGTGATGGCCCCAGAGGAGGCCCAGACCTGACATTATATCTTTCTTAGAGCTTCAGCCCCTGTGACTATAGTTGGACCATAAGAACCTCTTTGAGATTACATTTCATCCCAGATCCACCAGTGACCCATGCTATGATACAGAAAAACTCACTTCTCAATGGGTAAAACAACGCTCTGTTAGAACTAGAAACAATATTCTGTAACTAAATAGTTCAGAGAGAAACTCAAGCAACTATAAAACAACTTGTGCATGCAATATATGCCACTGAGAATCAGCAACGCACATGGAAAAAGAGCTTGTCCTTCTCTCACTACAGGAAGCTCACAGACAATCCCATCGGCTTGCATTCGAGACAACCACGCGTTTGCTGCAAAATCGAGAGTCTCCTTGCTCTTCACGTGTTGCATGGTCACCTGGATTTAGAAGAAACAACGAACAAATTGTGTGACTTCCAATTTCTCATAGAACTTCAAAGTGCACCCCCGGGATTGCTAAAATGTACTTCGCAGTCTCATGTTTGTTGCCGGTGGCAGTGGCTGTTGCTTATGATTTTCCAGTGACTATGCGAAGTGGTTCATTTTACTTATCTCTTTTAACCATCACCAACTAGATTGGAGAAATACTTATAATTTTATAGGTAAGAAAATGGAGGCTCGGAGATTTGAAATGGGCTGTCTGATTCAAAGCTCTCAATCTCACTATAGCAGTTGCTAAAGAAGCAATCCAGAGGAGGGAAACTCCCAAAGAGATTTGGTGCTCATTTTAGTCACCGAAGCAGGCACACAGCAGAATTTTGAAAATTTCTAATGTCTCTTAAATGTATTTCAATAGGTGTAGGTTACGAATAGCCCTCAGCTGCTGCAGCCAAAGTGTCTCACTTCCCCGAGTGCAGGGAGTCGTCTCTGTCTCCTGGCCCAACGTACCCTCGGCAGGCTCCTCACTGGCTCTCGATTCTTTTGTGGCCATTTCACAAGACGGCTCCCTTCCCTTTGTTTTACCCTTCACATCTCAGCCAAGGACTGACTTCCAGAAGGAATGTCACAATCGCCTGCCTTTCCTCCGGTCACATGGATGAACTGCCCCCCTCCGAGCTCACTGCCATAACCCACTGGCTGCCATTTTGGCTCCCCTCAAAACCTGTTTTTCAGCTGTTTCGAGAGAAAGCAGTCTAAAACAGAAATCTGATCACTGTGTATACTGCTCCCAACTTTTTCAATCATCCTGCCTGTAGCATAAAATCCAAAATCCTCAGCATCATGAGCAGTTCATAATCAGGCCTTGCTGACCTTGATAGAGACTTCTCCCTCACATACAAAATCCAGTCATACTAATAGGTTATGGTTCCACAACTGGCCCCATTCCTTCTCACCCCAGAGTTTCCACACACACTTGTATCTCTACATAGAACAGCTTTCATCTGGCTGAATCACCTGCTGAATTCACCTGCTGAATCTGCCCATCCTTCTTTACATGGCTCAGACATAACATCTTCTAAGAAGCCTTCTGTGAGCCCCTGGCCTGGGTTAAGCGACCCTACTGTGATGCATGGCAACCTACCCATTCATAACTATGATTTAACACCTAATATTTGACTGACTTGATGGAAGGGACAATGTCCTACTCATCTTGGTTCTTCCACAAGCTCTCACAAGGCAGTCCTTAAGTTGTTTTTTCAATGAATGATTAAATAATGAAGCGAAAATAGGTATTTGTCAACAAAAGTAATTAAAACTAAATCAGTTTTATTTAATGCCTGATTGTGTCTTTACTGCTCCAGACAAGAGGCCATTAAAAGAACACTGGATTTGGAGAAAGAAAAACTGGGACCAAAGTCTAGATCTACCATTTAACAACTGTTTGATCGTGAGCAATTCACATAACCACTTTGAGTATCAGTTTTTTCATCCATGAAATAGTTTACATGGTTGTTGTGAAGATTAGATGAGATTATATGTGAAAAATGTGCAAAACTTTTTATAAACTGCACAAAAAACTCTTATTTACATTAGCCAAATTTATATATGAAGACACCAATAAATATAAAGGCAATTACTATAACATATTCCACTAAATTTGGAAATGTCCCTCTCTCTGAACTATCTCATGCTTTACTTTTCTAGCAATTAGATGGAAAATTCAGGAATACTAAGAGATAAAGACCAGTCATAAAGAGTCACTTGCTTTTTTAACCCAAATCAGATACAATACTCAAATAAAATTATTTTTGCCAACTGTCTGAAGTTTTCATTTTTATTTTTTTTAATTTTTTTAACGCTTATTTACTACTACTGAGAGTCAGAGAGACACAGAGCATGACCAGGGGAGAGGTAGAGAGAGGGGTAAACACAGAATCTGAAGTAGGCTCCAGGCTCTGAGCTGTCAGCACAGAGCCCGACACGGGGCTTGAACTTACAAACTGTGAGATCGTGACCTGAGCCGAAGTCGGTCGCCTAATCAACTGAGCTACCCAGGTGCCCCATGTCTGAAGTTCTTAAAGTTCAGTTGCCCCAGTGGTCCTGAAACTCAGAGGCTGGGTTGCTGACTTGGCAATTAGACAGACAGGAGTGGTAGATGAATAAAAGAAGAGAAACCCACATCCCACAGCTGAGGCTCCATATGATAAGCCATCTTGTTGCTAAAGTCCTAGCAAATGAGAAATGATGTTTAATCTTTTTATTTCCCTTCCTTGATCCCTTATCATATTTTTTCTTTACTGAGGGCAAAAAGAGATGTTACTTCCTAAACTACATAGAGGAAAATACTCCTCAAAAGAGCAAGCAAACACAATTCCTAAACAAAAAAAAGAGCTGACCAAGGGGCACAAGGGAGTTTCCGGACTAGATAGATATGCTTGCATGCAGACAACCTCAAGAAGTGGCACACAGACCCTTGGCCTCCTCGCAGTGACATTTCTTAGAGCGATGCTCACAGCACTGCACTGGCCATGACTGGGAGTTTAACAACAACAACAAAAACGCCTCTACGATCAAGGAGAGTATATAGACTATCTGTGAAGTATAGACCAAAATATTTAAATAACAGCAGACTACATGAAAGCATCATATCAATAAACACTTTTCTTTCAATAAACACTCATTAAAAGAAATTAAGTTCTATGGGGATACAGGCTAATGTGAAGATTAGAACGAGAATAATTTCAGATGGAACCTAGTGGATGCTTCAGATAAATGAGGGTCATACGCAGGCAAGAGGGAGTCTTCTGCATTCTGCATTTGAAGCCTTCCCCACGAAGCAACAGGTTTTTACCAGATCATTCTACCTCAAACTACAACAGGCTCTTCCTCTACACTAAACTCTCTGTGGAACCGGCAAGAAGCCTCTGGTTTCTGAGGCTCCGGTACCGTCCCTCATCCTTAGAAGTATACTGACTGTTGAGAGAGTCTTAATCATTTCTACTTAATTGAGTGCAATCGCGCTAACTCCACTGAAAAGCCTCTGGGTGAGGGTTCTGAATGAGTTTCGTTTACCTCCAGGGTAGCGATGCCACAAAAATAACAAACAACAAATCTAAGTTAATTTGTTTTGTTTTGTTGGTTTTTTTTAAATGTTTATTTTTTTGAAAGAGAGAGAGAGAGAGAGAGAATATGCGTGGGGAGGGGAGACAGAGATTCAAGTAGGCTCTAGGCTCTGAGCTGTCAGCCCAGAGCTCCACGCGGGGCTTGAACCCATGAACCATAAGATCACGACCTGAGCCAAAGTCTGATGCTGAACCGACTGAGCCGCCCGGGTGCTCCTGTTTTGTTTTGTTTTTTATACAACACGGAGATACGGCAGTGGTTCTCAACCAGGTGAGATTTTGTCCTCCCGGGGGACATGTGGCAGCATGTGGAGACATTTTTGGTTGTCACAATTGAGACGATGCAACTGCTACCTAGTGCGTAACAGCTGTTGAACATTCTACAATGCGCAGGATGGACCCTGCAACAAATCATCCAGCTCTAAATGTCAAAGTGCTAAGGTCAAAAATCCTGAGATAGAAAGACACCTAGTTGATAATAGATAATTCAATAATTGAACAGAATGATATAGGTAAAGAAAGAGAGACACATACATCTATGGATCTTATTGTGTTCACGTCTGTTTTTGTCACAATTGTTTTTGATGATTAAAATAATAAAGTAGTACAATATTTTTTAAATTATTGAAGTATTGAAGTGAGTAACAAATGCCAATTATTAAAGTATAAAGGTCAAAATTCTTGGAAGATCACAAGGCATGAATTCAGTCACATCGCAGCTGATGGCAGGACACATGAAGGACATATGCCAAGTGGGACAAACCCAAGCTTGGATCACAGGACCTCCATTTATGTCCCGGCCCTGTTACTTACTAGGTGGCTACACAGCCCCGGGTAGAAGCCCTACACGACCTGTGGTCTTCCTCATTTGCAAAACTGGAGTACTTCTATCTTGCCGGGTTGGAGAGTGAGTGTTTTAGAGCCAGAGTGCTTTATGTAATAAAGTGAGATAAAATTACCTTGTAGAAAAGAGAAATAGAAAGTTATTTCCCACAGCAGAGTTTTCGCAAGTGTGGGTTACTATATCCAGGAATACTGAAACACACACTCATCCTGAACATCTGACTTGCCCAGGTGGCGGTAAGCGTCAGACCACTTCTTTTCAGATCCATGTGCTTAGCTATGTGATATTGGGAATGGTTTATTGTAGATTCAAAAACCTCAATATCCTCCATTGAGATAATAATATTATCTACACTGTTACGGTATAATCTCTAAAAGTCTAAAAGTGATGATTGATACTCTTAGTGCTCAATAAATGCTTGGAGGTGGTCGTGGCACTAGGAGGAAGAGGACAAGGATTATTACGATTAATCACAGATACTAGATTTCAGAATTCTTAACCTTTATTTGGGGTGATTTGTGGTTCCTCCTCTCTAACGTCCTCCTAGAGATTGCACAAGGAAAACTTCAGCTCAGTTCTTTATTATCAAAAAGAGATTTCTTTTTTTTTTAATGTTAACATTTATTTATTTTTAAGAGACAGAGAGAGACAGAAGGCGAACAGAAGAGGGGCAGAGAGAGAGGGAGACACAGAATCCGAAGCAGGCTCGAGGCTCAGAGCTGTCAGCACAGAGCCTGACGCGGGCCTTGAACTCAGAAACCGGGAGATCGTGACGTGAGCTGAAGTCGCATTTGACCAATTGAGCCACGCAGGCCCCCGCAAAAGAGATTTCTATTCTAAATCCTTGGCTCCTGCTGTACTTGGCAGAGCTGACTAGATTATCTGGGAAGACAGACAGAGGCCTCCTTAACTCCTCTTCCCCTAAGCCAATCTAAGGTAGCTTCTCCTGCTTCCTCTCTTCAGGGCCCTACCTTGAATTCTCTAGCCCATCGGTCAAGAGGTCTAAACAAAAGGCAAAATCCCTAACTTCAAGAGTGAAAATTCTGAAGCTCTCCTCTCACCACCCCACCCCCCCCATCCTACCCCTCCAGGAAAGCTCTCTAGTACCTCTAGTCTCCTGGATTCCTATCTGGATAATCCCCGCATGTTTTCTCCGAGGTGGTTCCCATTCAGGTCCTCTGTAACACCAGGCAAATGCCCTCCTTCCTCTCCACGGGTTTACCTCTTCCACTAATGTCACACCTATTTAGCCCTTCAGAGATGGCCCAGTAGCCTTTTCCCCATCTGGCCTTCATGCCTATCTTTAATGCCAACCAGGACACCCAGTAGAGTAGGAGTCGGATCCAGGTGGGGCGGAGGTAGGGCCACCACTGTGACTGGGTCACACTGGATGACAAGGGCAGGGGGAGAAGCCACCCCCCCCCCAAGCTCTACATCATTCTTTCTTGCCTGTCAGGATTGAAATTAAATGCCATTCACAACCAACAAAAATTACCACCATCTATATTTATATTTCCTTTTTTTTTTAAATTTTTTTAAATGTTTTATTTATTTTTGAGACAGAGACAGACAGAGCATGAGCAGGGGAGGGGCAGAGAGAGAGGGAGACACAGCATCCGAAGCAGGCTCCAGGCTCTGAGCTGTCAGCACAGAGCCCGACGTGGGGCTCAAATTCACAAACCATGAGATCATGACCTGAGCTAAAGTCAGATGCTCAACCGACTGAGCCACCCAGGCGCCCCATATATTTCACTTTGTTTTATGAAATACTCTTCACATATGTTATGTAACCCCAAATTTAATCTTATCTTTTCTTGGAGGAGAAATGACATACAACCAATGTCAACCCTTTCTGAGAACTCCACTCCAGTTGTCTGCTGGACCCTGGATATAAAATAAGGATGTATCAGGATGAGAGAAGTTGCGAAAAATGCTTTCAGAAATCCTACTCTGAAGTGTCATAAACCTTTGTTCTATAAAACAAAACACAAAAATGTGTAATACCTCTACTCTTATTATGTACCCAATGTAGACCATGCTTCTTGAAAAAATAATAAAAGCAAATAGTCACCGATATACTTTGGGGGCACTTAAAGTGTTCATAGTATTAACCAGATCTGGCCCTGGGGACAGGGCAGCATGTACTGTCGGTCATTAGTATTTCCTTTTTGGAGTTGGAAACATGAAAACATAATAAGGTCTAAATGTGTTGTTGTCAGAGAAGAACTCTTAAGCGTTCTCGCCAACCAGCCTCCAACTTAAGCCTGACTCTGAGCCTCCTTATTTCTGGTATTGTTCCTTGTGATAACACCCTATTTGTTACACGGGCTGTCCCAGGAGGATGGACTATGGTATTTACAACTGACTGGGGGACTATCAAATACATGAATTATCTTTGGTTCAAATAAGCTGGCACAACTTTTAGGATGTTTCTATAAACTGCTGGAGCCTTTTGAGATTAAACATTTGACTGGAGATTTTGTGAGAACAGCTTCCTGCTGTTCACTGAACTAGAAAATCCTCAAAAACAACCATTTCTCTTACTGCATTTTAGAACTTGCTCTTTCTCTTCTGTGGCTCTTTTCTAGAACCCTGAAGTGAAGAACTAACTAAAAATGACAAAGAACTGGAAATATTTATAGGATGATTTCAACTTTAAGAAAATAAAGCAAGAAAGCAATTTCTTACCTGGTTTAGCTAATCTCAAAACTGCCTGGAGCTTGTTATCAAGTAGGTTATCGTATCATATCAAGGAGTAGTAGTATAAAAATAACAACAAATGCACCAAAACCTATGACCCACTTCAATTCAAAGGCGCAGAAGAATCAAGAAGTATCCAGAGAGTTACTATTCTATTTGAGCCAATTTATCCAAGGCACATATATAGCACATGCTGCAGAAGTAGCCCAGACATGCGAAGAGAGGGCAGTGGGCCAAGAGTCAGGAGGAGGGCCTCTGGCCTTGACTGGGCAATTAACTCTATGAGAGCTGGCCAAGCCTCCGAAACCGTCCAGGCTTTGTTTCCTCATCTGCCCCTTACATCCGTCAAGGCTCAGCCATATAAGATTACCTCCCACTCCTTAAACACCAAGCAAGCTTGTATGATTTCGCTTCAATTCACACTTACAATCTACAAAGGGTTTCACGTATATTATAAATATCTGTTACGTAAACCCAAAGTGAGTTTTAGTCATTCATTCATTCATTCCACAAATATTTATCCCACATCTACTAGAATGTAGGTACCATTCAAGTAGTTGGGGTTATAACATTGAATAACACTAAGTTCCTGTTCTCATGTTTTGCTCAGTTTCTGGTGAACGGAGAGTAAACAAATAAATTTTAAAAATAAGATTAAGTAATGTGTTATACAGAAAATGAACCAGGCTCATAGGATTGAGGGAAACTGGGGGCTTACCCTGGACTGTGCCAAAAGGCCACTCTGAGGCAGAAGAGCCGTGTGGCTTAAACATAATGTAATGAGCAAGGGTAGGTGGTGGGAAAGGTGGCCAAAGAGGGAGGCAACAGTCAGATTAAATGGGGAACACAGGACCTGACTGATGTTTCTAAAAGCACTCTGGCTGCTCTTGGGAAACTGGGTATCAGGGGAAAAGGGGAAGAAGCTGGAAGACTACTTTAGGAGATTTCTGCAGTGAAAAGGAAAGAAAATATGGCACCAATGGACTAAAGGGATGATAGTAAGATGCAGAAAAAGAGACAAATTCAAGATGTTTTAGCGACAGAGCAAGAGGGGATTTTTTCAGGCACTGGATTCTGAAAGCTAAAGAAATAAAACAATCTAGGAAAACATACAGATTTCTGGTTTGGATAACTAGGTAGACGCTGACATCATCTGCTCACGCAAGTAAGTTGAGGAAGAAGCAAAAGCTGGGTGGGGAATGAAAGGTTCTGATGGTCCTGTCTCATTTTTTCACTTGATATTCACAGCGTGTGAGGGAGGGTAACTATTTCTGAGCCCTATTTTACAACAGGGAAAACTTAGAGGAAAGACGAACAAAAGACTTTTTATAAATTAAACATCTATCAGGCCTTTGGACTCTACATCTAAGATTTCTTACATCAATTTTAAATAGTCAAAGCCAATTCCAGGGAAGAAAATACAGAAACCCCAAGATTCAAAAAATAATTATTAGTTTTACACAATAGTATTTCCTAAAATAAATTCTTATCTTTTTTTCCACATTCAAAATTAATTACTATGTGATTATCTTCAGTTATAGCCATCCTGTTTTAGGGCTGAGCTATCTATCTGTTACCTGGAATCAATTCAGTGACCTGGATTAATATTTTACATCAGCATTCTGGAAGCTGACTGGCACAATTGGTTAAAGTGTATTAACATGGCTGATACAGCAAGCCAGACCTCCCTCCAGAAAGGTGACCAAAGTATGATCAAGGAAAAAGAATATGCTCATCCTCTGATACAAAAATCCACCACTAAACTAACAGCCCCAAACTGCTAGAGCATCATGGAATGGGAGAGCCAATCCCTCTAAAAATCTACATGTTAGGTGAAAAAGCATGTTTTCACCCATTTTAACTTGGACACCAGGAATAATTTCAACAAACGCTTGCCGGAAGCACTGGCTTCCCTTAAACAATAGCATCCCTTAAGTGCTCTCATGGTTCATCACCAGAAACTACTGGCTATAAACAGTTCATCTTTATGGACGGGGGAAAACCCTCATGGCATACACCCTAATAAAGGCAGACTTTCAGATTTCTCAGTCCACAAAAGACAGCCTTCGATCATGACAGAACCAACTATTTTCTTGTTGAAAACAGTATTTCCTTTTGACTTTCAGACTGGGGCATCATCTACTATACTTCTGTCTCTACTAAAAAGATCCAAAGCCCCGACTTTTGCTTTTGCTCTGATACAGAGTTGCCAAATGTGAGTACTATAAAAAAAAAAAAAAAAATCAGTATAGCAGAGAAAAAAATGCACTTATATTAAGCTTCAAAACCAAACCTTATGTTGGGATAAATGTGGGAAAAGAAAAAGGGTGAGTTCCCCAAAATATTTTTTTCATGGGAACATACACTCATTTCCATTTAAAACAAATAAATTAACCAAGTGCTTAAGGCATGACGGTATCTTTATCATGTAAAATCTTCAGCATTTGTCTTAATTTCATAAATGAACAGAAACAATTTTAGGAATGGCCCCAACAGAAACTAAAGTTCATTTGCTGAGCTCTCCCTGCTGACTTACAGTCGCAGATATTAGTTGTTTCACAAGAAAACACTAACATAAAAATTCACTTTTGGTTTCTTAGAAACCTAAAATTCCTGGATTCCTTTAAGAAATTTCAACTAAGTAGTTAAATATGTGCCCTAAAAATAGCTGACTGGAACAGACACACGGCGGTATTTACAATGTCTTAGTTAACACATCAGAATTCAACACTGAGGTTAGAACACCTCAGTCAGGTTACCCAACCTTTCTGCTCAGAACCTGAGACGGGGGAGAAATCAATTTAGCTCCTTCAATAAATCTTTTGGAAGACAAACGCAGGGAGCGAAGCATTTTCACTGAGATATAACAATTAAAATGAAAACTCTAAGAAGAACCAAACCACAGTCTGGTTTATTGCTGGGTTAATCGTGCAACAAACCTTTTAAAGGCCCGCTACGACATCTTTGTCACACTGGCATGCTCACACTCCTCGCACAGTCCCTTGCACATAGTGGGTGCTCTAAGAGTACTTGATGAAAGACTTTGAATATGAGTACAATTGTGTGTGCCTTTATGCATCTCTGTGATTATCTGTTTTAACGCCAAAGTCCCAAAGAGAGACCCGTCGCTCTCTTCCTTCCACTCGGACACACTGAAATACAAAAGAAAAATTACCGTGGTCCTGATCTGTCCAAAAGTATAGAGTTAAGTTGACTAGGACTATACTAGTCCTGACAAGGAAAAGGGAAAAGCCCTTTAAGAAAAGGGAAATACTGATTAAGAGGAATATATAGATGATACAAAGATTACTAAACTGTTCCACTGGGCCATGCATGCAGATGAATAAAACTGTGGGTTGCATAGGGATAAACTTCCAGTGCGATCGTGAAATAGAAAACAGGTAATAGCAAGAGTTTAATTATCAGACAGAAGATGGTTGTCATGCACACAGAATTCTTTGTACATGCATGAGTAGGAAGGCAAGACATGATGCTGAAAGATGTGTATTTATCAACTGACTCCACCTAAATTATGCCAGCCAACTTGTGTCTGACAAAATCGAGGCTATCCAAAGACCCTTGAAATACAAACTACTTCAGCTTTGCAAATAGACACTTTCCCTCTCATTGGGGAAAAGCCGTTTTACATATCTATGTAACTATTTTTCATGAGACTCCACATGCAGCGCGGATACCTGAAATAGGCAATCTCCAGATAACTTTCCGCTCACCATCTCCCCCTGCTCTGCCCTTACTCATACCTCTCCACTCTCCAAGGGCTTCCTGTTCACAAAGCCTTCCTGGTTCCTCAAGGGACACATCTGTATCTTTCTTATTTGAAATCTATGGCTGTTCGGGTCTTTATACGACCCTCTAATCACTATATGGATGTTACGTGATTTTGTTTCTCCACCCAGGTTGAAAGCAGAACCTATGGTTTATTCTAGTTTTGTAACATTGCAATGACTAGCACCAGGCCTATTGGTGAGTTCATCATTTTCCCTTAGATATGCCTTCAGAATCCCATAATTCACCTAGCTGCTTCTAGGTTAAAAGCAGTTCCTTGGGGTCTCACTTTGATCACCTCTCCCAGAATTCTCTGTGGGTTGGAGATTTCCAAAGAGTACACTAGCACATTAGCTAGTCATTTTCTAAATTATATAAATTATAGATCCCTATGTATTGTTAACTATGACTAGACTCATACAAATATAAGCCAGACATCTCAGTGTGTAACTGTTACATCACTGAGTCAAAGATGGCCTCTGGATATTGATTCCTAGATTGTTTATTTCTTTACTTGCAGGCTGAGGCTCATTAGCTCAAAAGCTGCTGGTGGCAAACTCAAATTTCATAAGTTTAAAAATAGCCCAGGGGCACTTGGATGGCTCAGTCAGTTAAGCGTCTGACTCTTGCAGTTTGTGGGTTCATACCCCGCTAGGGCTCTGTGCTGACAGCTCAAAGCCTGGAACCTGCTGCAGAGTCTGGGTCTCCCTCTCTCTCTGCCCCTCCCCTGCTCATGCTGTGCCCCCCTCTCAAAAATAAATAAGCATTAAAATTTTTTTTAAAAGCCCAAACGATTTTTTACCCCCCCCCCCCCCACACACACACACAAAGATAGCCCAAACAAACAAGTCTTTAGCCATTTAGACCCGGCCTGATTTACACACCCCCCAAAAACCTCACCCAACGGCTGTTCCCTATTGATAATATAGGGCCTCGAGGTTACGAGGCCCCAAGCTGCTGCTGCTGTCCTTTGGAGGTTTGTGGCAGAGACTCTCCACTATGCTGGGAAACCGAGGCATGTAAACCTCCTCTCCTCAGATCTTGCTCTCCCCTGGGGGTCTCTTTACCACCCCGCCTTCCCTTCTGAGTAGCAACCCACGCCTTAGCGCCTGTCTGCACAGACTCCTGCCACGAGGGACTCTCCCCAGATGCAAACTCGTCAAGGCCTCCCACAATAAAATGAGTGTGTCCCACTTCTGCTGCCTCCTGGTCATGTCTTTCTCCTCAATTGTCCCCCAAATGCCTCAAGTCTCTACAGCAATGCACAATATTCATTTCAAGGAATGTTAATAGATTTTACCTGAAAAATATGGTCCCATGGTGAATTTAGCTTGGAAAGGCTGTTAAACAGTTTTCTTTACCAGAGGGCATCTCCGAGCCTTCACTGTATTTATATGCACTGCAAATCTCCAAGAGAGGAATGAGAAACTCAGTGTTTCACAAACTCATTTCACCACAGAACTACTTACCGGGGGCATCTTGTGAAAGCAGAGGCAGGGCCAGGCTCTCACCCCAGAAGTCGGCCCTGGGCTGACGTACGTAGGCTTGAGAGGGGCAAATACCTTCTCTGGGTGTCCCGCACAGATACTAAATGTCATTGCCCACTAAAAGAAACCAGGGCTGGAGAGAAGAAAGCATTAGGTGAGCCTGAAATATCTTTCTGTGCCAGAAAGCAAAGAAGTACTCAGAGTATGGATGGTGACAGGCAAGGAAATAGGAGATAGGAGCTTGAAGGGTCTCCCACTGGATGAATGGAGAATGATTTTAACATCAAAATAAAGGATGATAAGAAACAGTTTAAACCCACCAAACAAAATAAGAATCCATTAAACTCATGCTGGTACAAATTAAATAAAATTTTTAAATGGGGGAGAAAGGAAAGTTGTACCTTGTAGTAGAATGCCACATAATAAATGACAGAATCAGAAAAATCCCCATCTGGCAAGCATTATAGCAATAATTGATTCTGGCAAGAATCTCCCATAGATGTTAAATTAGTGGGTGAAAAATTTATGAGAACAAAGTGTCTCCCCACAGAATACTATTAATTAATCATTAATTAATAAGTACAAAATACACAGAATTTTACATTGAAGAACTGTGATAGACACCAATCTGACCAACTGGTCCAAGTGAGCATCCCCAGGAACGGGAAGAAATGGTACTGTGTCCCTGTAGATGTGAGGCACTGAATAGAACGCACCATCCCTTCTGTGGAACTTCTGCCCCGAATGAGAAACTTGAATCTAATCATGACAAACACAAATTGAAAGGCGTTTTGCAAAGTAATAGGCCTCTACTCTTCAAATATATCAAGGTTATGACAGACAAGGACAGACAGAAGAATCCTTCCACGCTGAAGGAGATTAGGGAATCAGGACAACTAAACACAACTCACTATCCTGGACTGAATTCCTGTTTGGGGGAAACAAACCTTGAAAACTTAAGGGGCGCTGGGCAGCATGTCTGTAACCATCTCTCAAATGACGAAAAACTACACACAGACACACACACAGATATTTCAACAGAGAATGATAAAGCAAATGGGGTGTAATGTTAACGGGGCTCTGAGTAAAGTCAGTTTTTATTCCATTCTTGTAATATTTTCATACATCGGAAGTTAATTTGAAGTGGAAAACATGTTTAAATTAAGTCACAGGACGAGTTCCCTCATTCCACATCACTGTGGTGATTCAATCAGGTCTAGTAGCTCAATTCGTGTGCTGATTTGACGGATTCGCTCTTCACAGAGACCTGTGCCACCAACCCAAGGGTGGGCGGTGCCTCCTTTGGTTCCAAGGACCGAGCACACCCTCCTCCGAGCGCCCTTCCTGGGGCTGCCTCCCCCCAGCTGGAGGATCACTACTGCTGCACCTCTGAACAGCCTTCTCACTTCGAGGCCCAGAGACAGCAAAGCTCCGCCAGCGACGACAGGCCAGCTTAGCTCACGGGAGCTCCTTCCTAAAACGTCTGACTCCTCTTTCCCAGTAATTCACAAGGACAGATTTCATAATTGTGCGAGACTGTGCAGGTTCCGTGGAGGTTTGCATCCTCTTAAAGGGTTCCTTTCTGTGTGTCCTGAAGCCACTGAACGCTGCTGAACAGAGAAACTTCATAGCCAACATACAGCCTCTTCCCATTCTCTACAGCATTTAGCACAATGGAGGGCATATACTAGGTACTCAGAAAATACGTCTTGTCCAACTGACTGGAACATACTTACCTGTTCCTGTACTATAAGAATACTAGTTTTCATCATATTAGTTATGTGTTAAGAAATGCAACAATGAACATTTCGGCAGATTTGACATTTTCTCATTTACTTTCAAAATACAATCAAGGATACATAACAAAAATCACAGATAAGATTAAGAAAACGTTTTATTTTAACTTTATTTATTTTGAAACAGAGAGAGAGAGTGTGTGTGTGTGTGGGTGGGTGGGTGGGCAGGGGAGGGGCACAAGAGAGGGAGAGAGAGAGAATCTCAAGCAGGCTCCCTGCTGTCAGCAAGGAACCTTACACAGGACTCAATCTCACAAACCGGGAGACCTGGGCCAAAATCAAGAATCCGATGCTAACTGATTGAGCCACCCAGGCACCCCAAGAAACATTTTAAATGGAAAAATGTTAGACTTGCTAGATTCTAACAAACTTATTAAAAATTTTAAACCTCAAACATGTTAAAATAATATATCATGCACTATAAATGAATCAGTGACAGACATAGTATTTAAAGCTAGAAAGCAGAGATGTTATAGAAATCGAACCACGGCATCTCCACGATAATTATGCTTCCATACAGAAAACTTATGGCTTCTAAAAATTTAATTGCCATCTATTTTTGAAAACAAACTTAAGGCCCAATGATATTGCTTAAGATCTCGGTAATATTATGTATCAACTATACTCAAATAGAATTTTTTTTAATTTAAAAAATATCTCCATCCTTGTAGTGTAACATACAATAATACCTTTACTAAGTCATCTCAGCCAAATTATTTCACTTTATGGAGCCTCAGTTTTCTCTTCTATAAAAAAAAGGACATTAATGGTACCTAAATCAAAGAGTTGCTTAGGCAACAAAAATATGGTTGTATCTGTAAAGCAGTTAGCATATGGTAAGAACTTAGCATACACATTATCACTGCTGTCATTATTGCCATGATTAACTAAAAAAGAAAAAAGAAAAAAGAAAAGACAGAATCCCAAAGTAATACATAGCATGATTCAATTTCATTAAAGGAACAAAATATATATAAATGTGTGAGTATGTGTGCGTGTGTGTATGTATAATATTCGTACATTCATATGTTCAAGTATGTAATATATACATTTATATATAATCACATGAGTATGTGTATGTGGAGAGAAAGTGAGTTCAAGAGAGGGATTCATAGAAAAAAGACTGGAAGAAAATGAACAACCCCAGTGGTCATCTAATGATCAATGAGTAACAAATCATTTTTTTCTTATATACTACTGTATTCTTCAGATCTTCCATGAACACAGATTGCCTTTGTAAATATAATTATAAAAATACTATTTTTAAAAACCTCACAAAGATGAGCCATATTTGTTTAGAATGTTATAAGCAAAAAATTTGTTCACATTATTTACAACAATTGGAAAATATGCTATCTTTCTCACTGTTTTAAAAAGTCTGCTTCCTTCTTTTCATAATCGAGTAAAGATTAAGCACAAAATAAAAACCATTACCCTCTGTAAGCTCCACTCGGGCTGCTCGCTAGTCCCATCATGTCCTAGCCTGATCTTATAGATCTTTCCAATGCTTCTTATTTCAACCTGAATGAAATGCAAAGAAGAAACAATTAGCAGAATGTTCAAATTAAGCATATTAAAAATTTTGTTTTCTTCTTCTTACTAAATGCATCTTTTCTTCCTAATAACTGGAAGGCTCCCAGGGACCCCCTCAGAGTCTAGCGATGAAGTCTTCTCAAGAAGCCACTGGTGGACTCCACAGACAGAATATGAAGCAGAAACATCACGAGACTTGACTAAAAATACGCAGAAGGAGTCAGATGAAAGAATAAGATAAAGAACATACATATGCTCAGCTCTCTGATTACCACACACTTCTCATCGGAAGCCAACATCTTCTGAGCTGAGCCCAAAGATGGGCTCTTATTTTAAAAAGAAAAAAAGAAAAAAAGCAACTTTCATCAAAGCTAAATACAGCTATTTCTACACACTCAAGGAAAAGTACCAGTGAGTCCAGAACTTGCTTTTACTCTGAAAATCCTCTCTTGTTTGACTTGCAAGCTAAGACACAGATGTTCAAAGTTCAAGGATAAGAAACAAAGCTACCCACAGTGTATGTATACTTGGTTAGTTCCTGACATGGCCCAAGAGTATTTGTTAATCCAGGTAGCATTGTAGAGAATCAGCTTTCGGATCATTTTGAGTTCAACTGGTATCCTGGCTATTGTAACCTGAATAAAATATGGTATCGTATATCTCTGGATCTCAATTTCTTTATTTTTTGGACAGACATAATGTCTCCTGCATGCAATTTTCAAGTTAACTAAATAAATGTGTAACGTAAGCATTGTGCAAGTCTACAGGTATCCAAAGATTAAAATGATGGCACAGTCCCGAACTTTGAGGAATTTACAGTCTAGTAAGAGAGACAGATTTGTAAGCAGACATTTTCAGCATAACAACATATGTCCAGGACACTTAACTGTGAGGATTAGAAAAGGCAACATACCACCTTGCTGGTTAATAGCTTAAATAATAGCCACTACCATTATTTCTACTACAGGTGCTCATCTACCTCCACAGACTAGAGATGTGAATATAAGTAGGCACTTGCATATTATACTTGACTTCTATCATTGCCCATCTATGAACTAGACCCCAAAAGAGCTGGGACAGTCAAGTGACCCAGAAGCCATCAGCATTCCTCTTCCGTGCCCATTTCCCACACTCAGAAATTCTCTCTTTTAAGGGTCCACCACCACCACTTTCCCCCATAAACTGCAGCAGCTAGACCGGCCCTGAGGCAGTTGCGCTGACTGGGCACTGACTGGGAGGGAGGAAAAGAGGCTGTTAATCCCCCACTTTCTCATTCCCAGAGCTGGTCTCAGTGGCAAACGCAGAAGCTAGCTCTTCCCACCAGAGGAAGTAAGAAGCTATCCCAAACTGTCGGCCTACTTTCTCTCTGAAAGTTAAGCTGGCCATTAAGTAAACTTTCACTGCCGCAAGAATCTACTAGCACATAAGTGTAAACCTTCTCTTTCCATAAATTCTAAGTGAAAACATAAAGGACTATACGACTTCATGACTGCCTTCCTGTTACTTCTGGAGAATGTAACTGCCACGCAATGACCTCGGCTACGCGCCAGCCAGGGGGCAAGTGCTAGGTATGTATGGTCTCTTCCAATCTGTACATAGCTCTGTGAAGAGTAAGGCTCTTTAAGGACACCAAGAGGTGAAGTGATGTATCTAAAGACGTACAGCTGGATACACGGGTCCAAAAGTAAAACTCAGTCCCAAGCCTGTCTGATCAGAAATGTCACACTGTTCTCACAAAAAAAAAAGCAAGCCACGTGTTCACTTTGGAATTGGAAGGAAGGAAAAGAGAATACAAGACCAATTCAGAGGCTGCAGATGATGCCAGTGAAAATGAACAAGGGAGTCAATGCCCACAAAAGTGAGAATGAAGAGGAATGAGCTGGCTCGTCCTAACTTGAGGTTCTCAGACTACCAAGAGTCCCCATCACTCCTTAAACCCTAGACCAGTGCATCTCAAACATTAGTGTATACACAGATTACCTGGGGATCTTGTTAAAATACAGATTTCGATTCAGTGGATGTGGTGTGGGGCCTGAGATTCTGCATGTCTAACGAGCTTCCGGGTGAAGCCCATGCTGCTGGTCCGGGTCCACAAGGCCTTAGACTCCTAGGGAGCTTTCGTATCCATCCCTGAGTCTCTGCCCCTGAGGCAGGAGCTTGGAGCTGGGTAAGTCCCTGCTCGCACTTCACAGTAAATAGAAGCTAGGAGAAAACAAGCTGATGCTGCAATACCTGTAGTTAGTAAGAGTACTTCCTATCTACCAGGGGCAGAGCCCGAGACGCACATTCCCAAACATTTCTTTAAAGTTAGTAGTATTACCTCGCTCCCACCCTTTACGAAGAAGGAAATTGAAGATTGATGAGGTGAAGCGATCTGTTCCAGGTCACAGAACTAACGAGTGGTCAATATGGCTCTGAACCTGGCTTCCATGACTCCAACGCCTCTATTCTTAATCAATTTACTACATTCCTTAGGGGTCAACGGAATTTTTTAAATGTATATGTATTTTCTCTTTCTCTTATAAATTTCAAACCACTGTGAAATTTGGGGGGAAAGCCAGATATCATTGCCTCCATTCTGTATGTAAAAATAATGCTGGTCTGGAGAAAAATAATTATGACATGGTCAAGGTCACACTGTGAATATACGGTAAGCTAGGACTCTAATCCCGCTCACCAGATTTGCAGTCTAGTGCTATAACTGGCTATAACTCAGCCCTGGTTTCACTTTAGAATCACTTGGGGAGCTTCTGAAAGCTTCAGTGCTCAGGCCGCTCCCTAAACAAAACAAACCAGAATCTCTGGAGGTGGAGCCGGGCATCAGTGGTTTTTAAAGCTCCCAGGTGATTCCAAAGTGCCATCAAGACTGAGAATCTATACCATCCATTCTAAAATTGGAATCTGGGAACATTTTTCCAGAAAAACCAATCAAAGATTTACCAGCACATAAGTTCATATGTCACAGGTACATTATGAGTAATGATAGGCTTGTGTGGGGTAGCCTAGGGATCTAACCACACAAGCCTTCTGAGTTCTAAACGATCATCCTCAAATAATCTTTTGAAATGCGTATGTTGTATAAGGTACGACTGCCTGTGCATTGAGCCCATGTGCTCTTTCATGACTGCATGAGTTCTAGGTCCTGTGGCCTCAAGCAGTCTTGGCTTCCTGGTGACTTGAGTTGGCCTCGATCATTCTGTATGCTCTACCCAGCCTTAGGATACAAAAGGAATATTCTCCAGGAGAACAACTGCTGTTTAACAGTGCACTCTGTGGGGGTGGGGGCGAATTAGTGAAGTGGAATGTAATCGTCCCAACTGAAGTTTGTCCAAAGCCCTGAGGAACTAGGAGAGGCAACCAGTGACACTCAAAACAACAGCCCATTGAACAAAAGAACAGCCCCTTGTTCTCTGATGCCAAGAGAGATACTCCGATGGGCATGGGCAGAGCTTCAAAATATGGCCTCTGAAGATGCCAAGAAAAGGATCTCACATCCATACTGTTCAGCTGAGTGACATCTCAAAGTATACGCAAGTTACAAAAAACGGGTTTTCATTACCAGAAGAATTTCTAAATGGCTTATAACCTGGTTATAATTTGAGTTGAGGCTGATGGTTTATGGGGCCAGTTTCAAGGCAATGACCTAAAACTAACTGCTTTAAAGAAACCAATTTTCCAAAGAAGAAAGAAAGAAAGAAAGAAAGAAAGAAAGAAAGAAAGAGAAAGAAAGAGAGAAAGAAAAGAAAGAAAGAAAGAAAGAAAGAAAGAAAGAAAGAAAGAAAGAAAGAAAGAAAAGGAACCAATTTTCTTCTACAACTTTCTTTGCTTATATAACATATGTCAGGAAAAAAATGTTTCCTCCGATGATTCCAATAGGCTTTAGGGTAACTTGTGGGGATTTTCACAGACCAGAGATTTTATACAGGACACCCCCATAGCCACTCCCCCCTCCACACGCAGTCACACCCTTCTGTATTACAGAAATAAATTTAGGATGTTGAAAAGGCAATATTACGGCCAATCTTGTTTACCTGAAACTCATCCTCCCGTCTTGGAAGGAAAAGCTCCTCTGGGCTGTCCTTGCGAAGACTTATTGGTCCAGTGACTCCTTCATCTCCATACACCCAGAGTGTGACATTGGCTTGAGTCCCTCTATTTCCCGTCAGCACTAACACCTTCCATTCATCTTCTGAGAGAAGAGACTTACTGCTTTGGGAAGGTCTGATTTCTTCTATGGGGGGAAGAAAAGGCATTAGCGGCAGATCAGATGCAACATCAGGCTGACAGAATCCTTTGTCACCTGAAGCCCAAGGACATCAAAACCAGCGCAGGGGAGGGCAGGGCGGGGAGGCACTGAACTGCCACACCTCCAGGGAGTTGATTTGTGCTGGTCTGCTCACAGCAAGGTTCTGGTCAACTGCGACTGAACTACTGAAGTAGATTGAATTAGAACAATAAACATCTGACACACCCGGCCATTTTTCATCTGTCCTCAGCGCTACAACCCGGGCGTGTGCCAGAATTTGCAGTTCTGTCTCCACAGATTTGTCATAAAGCTGCCCGCTTGGCTTACGGACTTTCAGACAGAACTACTACAATGTAAAGAAACCAAAAAAAAAAAAAAAAAGTGGAATTAACACCCGTTTTCAAGTCAGGTGTAAAAATGGCAAATGGAGGGGAGAGGAAATTCTTCCGAAATATTTCTAGGGGAAAAAAAAAAAATGTCCCACTAGAGAAAGCAATGAAAGGATTTAAAGCTAAAGGTGGAATTTGCACACATGCTCAGCGCAGGTTAGTCTGTGGGGACAGGGACTCGGCAGCCCCCGTCAGCCAGCACTTCCCAGACGGCCGCTCCGTGTTGGTAAGAGACGCTTAGGAATGGAGTCCCCAGCCGAAGCCACCGTCTCTTCTGCCTGTTGCCTCATCCAAAGAGATGCCGGGGCACGCAGAGCTGACGGCATCTCCCCGGCCACTCTGTCCTGGTGGCTGGACTGCCCCCAGCAGCACACGAATTCTTGACTGACACGTCCGTGTAGAAACATCCCAGACTTAGGTAAGGGGATCAACTTTCTCACGATGAGCGGTTAAAAGTTCCTTGAAGCCGTCACTTCCCTGACTCTTCCTCCCTCTAGTCCTGTGGTTTGAGCTACAGGCAACCCTCAGCAGCACCTCGGATCTCATCAACACAGCGTCAACAGTGATGACCAAGCCCGGCAAATAACGCCAGTAGTCCCCCATTATCTGTAGTTCTGTCCTCCCCGGGTGTCAGTTACCTGCGGTCAGTTAAGGTCAGGAAGCAGATGTCTGGTCATGTGGTCAACAGTAGCCTAATGCTAGGTCAGTGTCTGTGTCGCGCACCTCACCTCATCACAAGAAGGGCGAGTACGGTACAAGAAGGTATCTTGAGAGAGACGACATTCGCACAACTTTATTCATTATACTAAATTTTCATAATTATTCTGTTTTATAATTATTGTTAATACCTTACCGTACCTCGTTTCTAAATTAAACTTCAGCATCATAGGTATTGTGGATAAAAAAAAATCACATGTATAGGGTTGAGTACTACCCAGGGTTTCAGGCATTGCCGGGGGTCCTGGAACATATCCCCTGCCGATGAGGAGGGGCTATGGTAAATATTTCCTTCTGTAACAAACAAATTTTAAAATAAAAACTACACCCCAAAAATTGTACATGCTAGGAAAGAACTGGCCTTCATTTTCTAAAGTTGCCGCCTCTTTACTCTCCTGGGTAATTTCCATCATTGTAACGGCAGGCATTTCTCCTTCAATCGTAATAATAATTAGCATCTATTAAGCTCCTACAATAAGCTAGGCTCTGTGTTGGATGCTTCATATTCATTTCTCACTCCATGAGGCAAGTCAAATTATGATACTCATTTTAAGATGGGGAAAAGAGGCAGAGGCTTATACGCCCTAATCATACAATAAGTAAAGGACGGAATGTCTACCTCCAAAGCCTCTGTACTCCAAGCTGGATGGGTGTATCTAAACACATTTCACCAAGACACATTTTATTCTGTGCTAAGGACGGTCCTAAAAACTTAACGTTTATTACTATGTCAACCTTACTCAAACCTCACACTAGTTCTATGAGGTCCTGTCCCCTATTAAACAAGTGGACAAACTGGGACTCAGAGGTTATTTGGCCCAGATTGATACAGGCAGTAGCAAAACAGAACTGGCAAACTAGGTTTAAATCCCATGCCAGGCTGGATGCAATGTCAAAGGTAACTGACCCGGAAATGAGCACAAAACTTGGTCCAACAAAATTTTATGACGCAATCTAATTTTCAAAATGTAAATACTGTATGTGAACACCTAACTGCCTTGCCTGCTGCTTCTGGTCAACCATGATCAGGAACCTCACACACACACTGGAATTTTCTCAGACGCTAGAAGAGGGGGCAATCAGATCTCTACTGATGAAAACTCCACAGCACATCTATGAGTGCCAGAGAATAATCAGTGATCTAGGTTAGGAGGATAAACTATTTAGGATGCTAATCCTTTACTCAGTATTTCATGAATGTCTGAGTCATCTAAAAAGATCATTTTTACTCAATTCCAGAAAATTTTATTTAGTTCCTATTATTTGCTGGGCACTGTGTTAGATTCACTGCTCTCTAAAAATTAATCGCACAGATGAAGTGTTTGAAAGATAAATGAAATAAATGAGAGTCTCACCTCAAAGATACACACTACCTGGTAGGGAAGACAAACATATAAGTATTTGGATTTCAAACATGTAGACGCATTCTCATACAATAAAAGTACTACGAAGTTTAGATACAGCAGAATGAGGAGTGGTTAACTGTGGAGGGGTGGGCAGTAAAAGCCTCATGGAGAAAGATACGAGGTGAAGCAGAATTTTGTAGAAAGAGGAAGGGAAGGACTTCCCCAATATGTACATGCCCAATATGTACAAAGGCTTGAAACAGCAGGCATAAGGAAGAGCTGCACACGGTGATAAGTGGTTAAACATGACATCCCATGAGACATTACGGGAGAAAAGGAGAAACAGTGAGATCATGAAAGGCATTGGGCAACTTGGAAGGGAGCTGGCACACCTTTGTGCAGGCAATAGGGAACCAGTCAAGATTCTAAAGTGTGGTGGTGATACGATCTGAGTGTTAGAAAGATCAATGTGGGGGCACCTAGGTGACTCAGTTGGTTAAGCGACTGACCCTTGATTCTGCCTCAGGTCATGATCTCATGGTTCATGAGATCGAGCCCCACATTGGGCTCTGGGCTGAGGGTGTGGAGCCTGCTTGGGATTCTCTGTCTCACTCTTTCTCTGCCCCCCCCCCCCATCTCTCAATTTCTCTCTAAAAATAAAAGAAAGATTAGCGTGAAGCGCAGGGAGGCCAGTGAACAAACAATGAACAACGAATAGTGTGTAAACAGAGCCTGGAACAGGGCCAATAGACCACCTTTACTTGGTTTTAGTTTTTTGGGGTATTCATATGCAAGTACATACACATTCATGCACATGTGTGCATCCTTGTAGTTTGTCTGCTTCCATCTGAAAAAAATTAATGTTCTCTAAAACCTCTTCTTCATTCTCTAACGTTTTCACAAACATAACACATTTGCACGAACATGCGTATCATTGGCATGCACTTATGTCATAAAAGCTGATGACTTAATATGGTAGAATCTAGCATATAGAATAATGTATCAAAGTTGTGCTATCAATTAAATATGAATTCCATCTAATGCCCTGATCTTCTGGAAATAAACCAAAGTCCATTAGTCTCAGACCATAAACGTATCCATTTGAGAACCATAAAAGCATTTGCTATTGTTGACTAGAGGTTTAAAATATTCTAAGCTGGGAGAATATTTGATGGTGACTCTGAATTAACTGACAGACTCTTTCAGGGTCTCCCTGAATAAAATCTACAGTGACGAAAATGTACCCAAATGACTAAAAATGTACTTCATAGGGGTGACAGAACACTTTAATTAAGCACCACTCAGGTTGACTCGGCCCAAAGGAAAAACAAGCAAACCCTAAGCTACCACTGCTGGTCTCTTAAAGCTCTAGAGAAAAGAAAAAAAAATACAGAAATAAAATAACAAATTAGCTGATTCTAATAGTTCATGGATTGAACAAAGTTAAGGTCCACTTGGAGCACCTGGGTGGCTCGGTCGGTTGAGCATCCGACTTCAGCTCAGGTCATGATCTCACAGTTCGTGGGTTTGAGCCCCGCATCAGATTCTGTGATGACAGCTCAGAGCCTGGTGCCTGCTTTCGATTCTGCGTCTCCATTTCTCTCTGCCCCTCCTGCAATCATGCTCTGTCTCTCAAAAAAATAAAATAAACATTTAAAAAAATTTCGTTTAAAGTTAAGTTTCACTAAAAGCATGAATCACCATCAGAGTGTGGGCATAAAAAAACAAACTGCGTAAATTTTTGTGTACTTTTTCAAGACAGTGTTTGAAAAAAGTTGATTTATACTAAAATGTAGGGGTGCCTGGATGGCTGAGTCCTTCAATTGTCCAATTCTTGATTTTTGGCTCAGGTCATGATCTCAGAGTTCATGGGATCAAGCCCCACCTTGAGCTCTATGCTGACAGCACAGAGCCTGCTTGGGATTCTTTGTCTCTCTCTCTCTGCCCCTCCCTCACATGTGCACACACACTCCCTCCCTTTCTCTCTCAAAATAAGTACATAAACATTGGAAAAAATAACTATTTATATACTAAAATGTAAAGCCCACTAATGCCCATTAATATCTGACACGCAGTATCAGAAAAATGGCTATTTAACTGCAAAATCATCTGGAAAAAAAATAAGGTAAAGCCAAAGCCGTCTCTCCATAGGTATCTTACCATATAAAAATATCTATTTCTACAAACTTAACATGAACCGTATTATTTTATTCACAAATTTATCAGTTTCTTGACTTAAGGCATTTATATAAAGCACAGAAAGCATAAAGCTGGTAGGGAGAGCTAACATCAAATAATCAAAACTATCTCAGCATGTTAGAATGTTGGACTGATATCAAAAAAATAAAAACTGGTATCAAGGTAAAGGTCCACATTTTGGTTCAAAACATCAGTTATATATTTTTCAGTGAAAGGATCTGAATACAATATCCTAAATGATCTTAATGAATACCAAAAGTCCAATAGCAATGCCCTACAACATGTATTCCAAGCCAAGACCATACTAACAGACATATGAGGTCCACATTAAAGGAACGCCATTATTCTAACCATTCAGATTATATGAAAAGACAGGCTCTTACATGGAGAAAAACACTTTATTTATTTTTTTTTTAATATATAAAATTTATTGTCAAATTGGTTTCCATACAACACCCAGTGCTCATCCCAAAAGGTGCCCTCCTCAATACCTTTAAAAGAAATATCCATAACGGTAAATAATTAGAAAACATATATTAGGAGGAACTATTAAAAACATATATTTCAAATAGAAGAGAATATACTAAAAAGAAACTAAAAATCCACTTTTTATTGTGTGTGTGTGTGTGTGTGTGTATGAAGGATATACTAAGAAGAAATGAGAATATACTAAGTAAAAACATCAAGGTTTGTTTTATAGGACAGGATGTTGACTTTTTATATGCCAAAAGAATTTATAAGCAGTAGGTTTTCTGTTCAACATAGAGAGGTACTTTCAACTGATTAGGATTGCTTAAAACTGTGTGCCTTATTTCTGCATTCATGTGAACTTTTATGTTATTTTTGCCAGGTGAAAAGTCCCTTCAAATCCTCATTCTTTTTTTTTTTTTTTTTAATCTTTATTTTTGAGACAGAGAGACAGAGAAGCAGGCCCCAGGCTCTGAGCTGTCAGCACAGAGCCCGATGTGCTTGAATTCACAAACTGTGAGATCATGACCTGAGCCGAAGTTGGACACTTAACCAACTGAGCCACCCAGGTTCCCCCTTCATATCTTCATTCTGTGATAAATGAAAACTTACACTACCTCTACACTGTAACTTACTACAATAGCATGAGCACAAAAGAATAAACTTATACTTCAGTCTGGATGTTGCTATTTTTTTAACATTAGAAAAAAACCTCTAAGATCACAACAGGAAGAACAGTTAATATAAGCTATTACCTTGTCTATTTACAAGAATTATTCTAAAAAAATAACGCAAAATACAGAGGAGCATCCGTTGCCAGCTATACTTGAAAAAAATTGAAAAACAATACCCAATAGTAAGGGAGTAGGTAAATACGGTATGGAATATCTATACAATGGATTATTTGCAGCTATTAAATTATTGTATAAAATTATTTAATGTTATAAAAATACTCATAATGCTTACTATATTCTATTAGCTGAGAAGCAGATTACAAAACTGTGTACTCAACATAACCTATATATGTGTGTATGCATTTAGGACGGTAATAAGATGATATAATTTTAACTTTTTCCTTTATGCCTTATGTGTTCTACATTTTTTTTCAGAATAAACTTAGTTTACTGTGACTGCTTTTAAGGAAGACTTAAACTTGGTAACAGATTTCACATCTTCTTTGCCCAAATATTACTTGCTTGTTTTTTAAAGTGTTGGCATCTAGAGAGGTTTAAAGAAAGTATAGGCAGGGCGCCTGAGTGGCTCAGTCGGTTAAGCTTCTGACTTCGGCTCAGGTCACGATCTCTCTGCTTGTGAGTCTGAGCCCCGCATCGGGCTGTGCCGACAGCTCAGAGCCTGGAGCCTGCTTCAGATTCTGTCTCCCTCTCTTTCTGCCCCTCCCCCATTCAGGCTGTCTCAAAAATAAATAAATATTAATTTTTTTAACTTTTAAAACAAGAAAGTATATGCTACGGCTGAGACCTTGGCACAGATTAGGCCTTGCTCAGTAACAGCAGTGAGACGCCAGCGGCTAAGGACCGCTGTGGCTGCAAATACTGCAATGCTCAAATTCTCCTGGACAGAATGGGTGGGTTGCCCTCAATTTGGAGGGAAGACCTCAACCACATTTATCTTCCTGAGCCTCAGTGTTCTCATTCATAAAAATAAGTCACATTGGGGGCGCCTGGGTGGCGCAGTCGGTTAAGCGGCCGACGTCAGCTCAGGTCACGATCTCGCGGTCCGTGAGTTCGAGCCCCGCGTCGGGCTCTGGGCTGATGGCTCGGAGCCTGGAGCCTGTTTCCGATTCTGTGTCTCCCTCTCTCTCTGCCCCTCCCCCGTTCGTGCTCTGTCTCTCTCTGTCCCCAAAATAAATAAAAAACGTTGAAAAAAAAAATTAAAAAAAAAAAAAAAAATAAGTCACATTGAAGATTTCTAAGGACAATTTCAGTTCAGAACATCCAATTGTAAAGCTTCTCTTTTTGGTTCAAATGTTTTTAGATGCAATGTTTCCAAACTTATGTGGAAGCAATTTATATTCCCAAATATTTTAATAACTACTAAAATACAAATTTCCAAAGTGCTTATGGAAGAAATGATATGGTGCCTTAGATTTGCTATAATCCAAGGGGGGCAACGTGGGACACAATGTGAAGGATCATAACTAAAACAAGACTTGCTCATATGGTGGTAATTGTTGAATCTGGGCAGTGGGTACGTGGGAAGTCATTATTCCATTCTATTTTTGTGTATATTTGAAAGTTACCGTAACTTTTAAATTTCTTTTTAAAAAAAGTAAAATTCCTTCCTCAAAACATCCCCCTTCCCTAACAAAACTAATATTAAAATTCAACTTAGCCCTAAAGGAAAATCTTGCAAATTTAATGGCCTTACACCTCTATTTACTATAAAAAAAGTACTATCTATTGAATACGTAGTTTTAGAAGTTCTAAATCTCTGTCTCTCTCTGATGTAGATGAGAAAAACATCCATTTTCTTTTTAATAAGCAAGCGTCTTGAATACAGAGGACAGGTTTATTTTATCTATAATACCTAATCCTCAAACTCTTTAAAACTTGCCCTATCCTGGAGTAGACTGACAACCATAATCTCATTCTTCAGGAGCGGATAGTTGCTTTTGATACTTTTAAAACATGAAATAACTTTGCTGAATTATTTTTCAACTAACATATATTTTAATATGAATGGCTAATGTAACCCAAATCCATCTAGCATGACAGCTAAATTGCAAAACCAAACGGAAGGTATTTCTGGCAAGAAACACCTTTTAAGTACTACGGATGTTTGAGAGGTAGAAAGAAGACAGTTGTGATTTCATTACTCAGTAATGAATGGGAACCTTCTAGGTAATAGTCATACGTGAAGATATTTTTTCCTATTAAAGTCATCGACGTATAAAAGCCATTTCTACTACAATCCACAAAGGCAGCATTCAAACAAATCACGGGGATTTTGCAAACGGCATTTGCATTAGGAGAGCTTTACCATCTGAATTTCCAGGATTTCATGTCCAGTGTCTGTGCCATGTCAATGACTTAAATAGCGCATTAACAAATGAAGTTCAGTCTCCCTTTTCTCAGTTTTTGGCCCACTCTCCATTTCTCCTATATCACCATTAACCACAACAAAGGACTTACACCTACCTAACCCATTCCCCCCACCTCCATTCTGGTAACCATCAGCTTATTCTCCACAGTTAAGAGTCCTTTTCTTGTTTTGCCTCTCTCTCCTTTTTTCCCCTTTACTCATTTGTTTTGTTTCTAAAATTCCACACATGAGTGAAGTCATATGGTATTTGTCTTTCTCTGTCTTATTTTTCTTAGCATAATAGTCTCTAGCTCCATCCAGGTTGCTGCAAATGGCAAGATTTCATTCTTTTTGATGGCTGAGTAGTACTGTAATATTCCATTGTGTGTATGTGTGGATACACATATGCTCTTTATCCTTCTTTATGCACTCATCAGTTGATGGACAATAGGGCTGTTCCTATAATTTGGTTATTGTAGATAACGCTGCTATAAACATTGGGGTGCATGTATCCCTTTGAATTAGTATTTTTGTAGTCTTTGGATAAATACCTAGTAGTGCAATTGCTGTATCACAGGGTAGTTCTACTTTTAAGTTTTTGAGGAACCTCCATACGCTTTTCCAGAGTGGTCACACCAGTTTGCATTCCCACCAATAGTGCAAGAGGGTTCCCCTCTCTCCTTGCCAATACCTGCTTCTTGTGTTGTTGATTTTAGCCATTCTGACAGGTGTAAGATGATACCTCATTGTAGTTTTGATTTGTATTTCCCTGATGATGAGTTATGTTGAGCATATTTTCGTGTGTGTGTTGGCCATCTGTATGTCTTCTTTGGAAAAACGTTCATGTATTCTGCCCACTTTTTCATTGTATAGTTCATGTTTGGAGTGTTGAGTTCTATAAATTCTTTATATATTTTGGATACTAACCCTTTATCAGAGGAGTGTACTTGTTGTGATGAGTACCAGGTGGGGCATGGACATGTTGAATCAATATATTGTACACCTGAAACTAATATCGTACTGTATGTTAACTAACTGGAATTTAAATAAAAACTTCAAACAAACAAAAAAAGGACTTGCAAGTCTTTTTATAAATGAATTAATAACTGAAATTTTGTTTTGTGTCTAGCATGCCCTGAATGTTTCCCACATCTCATGTATCAGTTTTTAACTTTATATTTTTATGTGATTGTTTAATATTTATCTGGCTCGATGGAGTGTAAACTCCAAGAAGTCAGAGACTGAGTCTGTTTTGTCTATCACTGTATTTCCTTACATCCGACATTTGGTAAGCACAAAATTCCTATTTGATAACTCATTACATGAAAGAATGACTTGAAAAAGTTTATATTTATCATGAGGTCTAATTTCATCATTTTTGAAAATTACTCAATCTTTCTAGCTTTATTCTAAAACGTATACCTTCCAATCCTTAAAAATTTAACAATGGTATCAAATAAGGGGTTAATATCCAAAATATACAAAGAACTGATACAACTCAAAAACAGAAAAACAATCTGATTACAAAATGGACAGAAGAATAGACATTTTTCTAAAAAATATTCAAATGGCTAACATGTATATGAAAAGATGGTCAATATCACTAATCATCAGGAAAATTCAAATCAAGACCAATGAGATATCACCTCATACGAGTAAGAATGGCTATCATCAAGAAAACAAGAGATTAAGTGTTGATGAGGATATGGAGAAAAGGGAGCCCTTGTGCACCACTGGTGTTTAAGCTGGTAGCACCACAACGGCAAATGGCATGGAGATTCCTCAAAAAATTAAAAATAGAACTACCGTATGATCCAGCAACTCCACTTCTGAGTATGTATCCAAAGGAAATGAAAACAGGATACTGAAGAGATATATGCACTTCCATGTTTATTGCAGCATTATTCATAGTAGCCAAGATATGGAAACAATCTAAGTGCCCAGCAGCATTTCAACGGGTAAGGAAGCTGTGAAAGCCGTAAGAAGGAAATCCTTCCGTTTGGAACAACATGGATAGACCTTGAGAAAATTATGCCAAGTGACATAAGTCAGACAAAGATAAATACTTTCTGAGATCCTGTATATGTGGAAACTAAAAAAAAGCTAAAGTTATAAAAACAGAAAGTAAAATGGTAGTTACCAAGGGCTTGGAGTTCAGGGGTGGGAACAGAAGAGATGTTTAAGGATACAAATTTGCAACTAGTATGTAAATAAGACATAAAGATGTAAGGTATAGTGACTATAGGTGACAATATTGTATTATAGACACTAAAATTATGAATACACTAGATCTCAATTATTCTCATTACAAAAAAGAAATATATAATTACACAACGTGATGGAGGTGCACTGTTGCATATTGCATGTATTATATATCTATTGCATAGTGCGATATATAAAAATATTAAATCAACATACGGTACACCTTAAATTTAAAAACGTTTAACAACGGTAACATTTCAAAGATGTTTTCGCCAGAAGAGACAAATATTCATAAGATATATAGAAGTTTTCCTCTTCAGCATTTTGTTACTCTTAAAAAAAGTATCTATTTCTAGGGATTTCAGCTAGTATGTTATTTTCAACCAAGTCAAATTTTACTTGAGGTGGCCATCCCAGATTTAGGTGCCATTACTTCCTGACACAAGATTGAGTTTTCCTTCTGTGAAAAATTTTAACTAAGCACATGTTTCTCATGCAGTGTGAGATTTGTCACACTGTTCCAAGGATTCATGATACGACACGGAAATATAAAACTGGGCCTGTTCCAACAGCAAGAATCGAAAGGCTAATTTCTCTTCCCTCTGCTTGATGTGATAGCATCATAAGGTTGTCAGCAAGAGACATCTATTTTCTGTTACTCTCTGAAAGAAAAGAGAGCACACCCAATTACTAATTTTCAAAAAGCGCTTTTTAAAAGGTAACACTGCAATTTATCTGACTCTCAAGATGGGATTAAAAAAAAAAAAAAAAAAAAAAAACGGCCAGAGACATCAGTCCAGTATTTCATTTCACCCAAAGATTACTAGCTTCTGATGCACAGAATTTGTCAGATATCATTCATTATACTTCGCAATCAGAGAGAAAGTAATACATTTAAGGGCAAGAAAGAAACTAAAAATTCAAAACTCTGAGGCCTACAGTACTTTATTCATGCCTCAGTTTCTTTATCAGTGAAACAGAAGAGATTATTTTTATTGTTACTTAGACTTTGGTGAGCATTTGCTGTTATTCATAAAATATATGCATAAAATATTTGGTATGTGATAGCCCAGTACAATGTCATAATTTAATAATTTCTTCTTACCAAGTCATTGTTATGGATGAATATTAAATTCAAGATAAAGAAATGAACACATTTTCACATACATGTATTCTTTGCAATATAAAACCAAAACATAAAAAAAGCAAGATAACAGCTTAAAAGCAAGTTCATGTGCAATAATGTAACCTATATTTTAAAAATAATATGATGCTCTTCCTGAGGCGGCCACAAAGAAGCAGTGCAGACAAACAACCCAAAAGAAGGGGGAAAAAAGCTGTTGCTTACTTGCAGTTGAAGAAAGTAAGGAACGCTTGGCCTCAAATGCTGCTGGTGTTTCTTGCTGATTTTTTGTCTCATGGATCTTTTCCTCCTCTTGGCTGGGTGTTGCTGACATACCCATTGGGTTTTCTCTGCCAACTGAAATTAAGATTTTAAAAGATGCCATCCTCTCAAAATCACTTGTTTTTTCTCAGAAAACTCACCATATGTTCAGCTATGCAAGTTTAAGTTTTGCTATTGTCTCCATTTCAATGCCTAGTCAAATCTTTTCACTCTGCATTACATACTTACCAGAAAATGACTTTTTATTCTTAGCAGCAGGCTGTGCATGAATGGTATTCGTATAAAATTTATTCACTGATTTGTAAATCCAAGCAATAATTTAACACCACAGTATGAATCAAATAACTTATTCAAGATGTTTTTCTTATGGATTCTAAACAGAAACTCCTTTGACAATTTGGTACTTTGCCTTCCTCAGAAGGGGAAACTGACTAAAACATGATTCAAATAATACTTCATGTTACCTTACTAAAATATGAAAATCATAGAAATATATCAAATAAATATAAATGTTTATATGTACACACATATATATAAATATATGCACACACACATATAAATGAAGAAAACATTAGCTATTTTTCTGCCTTTTATTTAGAAGCAAGTGTTCTGGTATTTTGTTCAGGAATAGGTATCTCTAGTCTACCTGAATAATAACTCCAATTTTATAGCATATGTTCCTAAGTGCTATTTGTGTTTAGGATTTCAAAGTTTGAGTTGTTTGTGTTTCATTTTTAGGCATCAGCCATAGATGAGACCTCATCAGCAACAAAAAATTATACAGATGTCTGATTCTACACATTAATAAATAATAGCAGCTACTTCTTAATACCACAATTACAGCCAACAATTTAAGATGACCCGTAAAACATATGTTAGCATGAGAAGGCGTAATGCTCTCATAAGTATGGTTAACAGAAATCAGCAACACTAAAACACATGGAGTCATGGCACTGACTACACAACACTGGTATCTGAAGAACTGCCCATGATTATATTGTCATAAATAACCTTATAATTATTTGATATCATATGATGTAATTTCAGGCAATAATCATCTTTTAAACACCAAACTCTGTAAAACATAAGGTTTTCCATATGGTTTATTTACAATGCAATGCTTAGACACTGGAGATTGATGCTAATAAAGGAACTTTAAAATATTAAAAAGAAGATCAGAAATAACTAGAAATATGTCCACTGAGAGTAAATGTACACTTACAGAAAAGAAATAAAAAAGATTCCTAAATATAATATACATGGCATCCATTTTCTTATGGTCCATTAAGGGACCCATAATTAAGGGACTACATTATTTACAAATAATGTAGAAATCCAAGATTTACAAAGAGAAAATAAACTCTCTCCCAGTCACTGCCATAAGCATAAGAATAAATCCATGCATAACACGCGGTTTTGACATGGATGAGGTCACAGCCCAGGAGGAGAACACATGAACAATGACCTCTGCTACATATTGCTGAGTGCTGTAACGTACAACGCATGCACAGGTGCCTCGCACAGAAAGGGCTGTACAACAGTGAGCCTAAGCAGACTCTGAAACAGGAATAAGCATTTCTTGCCTCTATTCTCCCACACTGGCTTTTCAAGATTCTACCTCATCCTCAAAACGAATGTCAAATTTTTATAAACACAACAGTTGTCTTAATAGTAGGAAACCCAGGATCTAGACGACATTTTCAGGATAGGTCATCTAGGATGGTCCTGTCCTTCTGTACAGAACACTGCCCATCTTGCCTTGGAGCCACGTGGGTCACAGCTGGAGGTCCAAAACCCAGGTACCAAACAGCCATCCAGTGGATTCACAGCCTACTCTGAATTGCGGTAACTCTTACCGGTGTGCTCTCTCTGTCTCACGTTCACAATTTAAACAGGAGTGTGGAAATTTATCAAACATAAAATCAAACCTGTGATAAAGGTGAAAGAAACAGGACTGTCTAGCTGGAAATCGTACCAGAAGGTATGTATTATTGATAGCTGGGATTGACTGATTAATTTGCTTACTTCAGATAGCATCTCAGTATACCCAACAGTTCGGTAGCATCAAGATCAACCAGACAGAAAGGCTCTAACTACAAAAAGTGAACTAGTAAAAATATTTTGGTTCACTGAATACCAGCTATTTAAAAAAGGCAAAATAGGGGTACCTGGGTGGCTCAGCCGGTTAAGTGTCCTACTTCAGCTCAGGTCACAATCTCGCGGTTCATGAGTTCCAGCCCCGCATCGGCCTCTGTGCTGACAGCTCAGAGTCCAGAGCCTGCTTTGGATTCCGTGTCTCCCTCTCTCTCTCTCTCTCCGCCTTTCCCCAGCTCACAGTCTGTCTCTCTCTTTCTCTCTCTCAAAAATAAATAAACCTTAAAATTTGTTTAAAAAAATAAATAAATCAAAAAAGGCAAAATATGCTAAAACACAAAAGCAATGTGTCATGCTGTTATGGCATATATATTTAAATCTATAAAATATATTTTATTATATGAAATATGTTTTTGCCATATTCTTCTCCATAAGATCATAATGTACACATTCAGAAGCTGATGATCAGGTATATGACAGTATTCACTTGTATTCTGAAACTTGGATGATCTTAGAAGATTAGTATGAAGTGAAAATGAATTTTCCAAACATACTCTAATAAAAACTTCCATAAGACTTGAACCTGAAGGAGATTCCTCATGTTATAATAAAAAATTAACATCTGAACCATATCTTCAGTCCTGAATTTTTTTTTCAAGTTACTGATACCCAAGCCTCATGGTTTGAATACAGAAGGTGGCTAATACCATTAAACCAGACTGGAATTTGAGTAAGAAGTGGCAAGCTTTAGGCATAATTTAAGTCTCAGTTATGATACTTATAAAACTGGAATATACCCAGTTCACTGTTACTTAAGTGTTCTAAAAAAGAAACAGTGTATTAAGGTTAATGGAGGGGTGCCTGGGTGGCTCAGTCGGCTGAGTATCTGAGTCTTGATTTCAGCACAGGTCATGTGGGGGGCCGGGCCCCGGTGCCAGGCTGAGACCGGGTTGAGCAATGTTACCCGTTGACTCAAGCCAACCCGGTGGTTCCCCCTCCCATTCCCCCACTCTCAAGGGCATACGAAAGCCTTGTCAAGGCTGAGAAAGTTAATTCCTGAAGCCTGTGGTCTGCAGGTGTTGGCAGTAATGTTACGTCCCTTTTTCTACCCCGAGTCAGATAGAAACAAACATGGGAATTGTGTTTTGCTAGCAATCTTATCAACAAGGTCTTGTGACCCGTCTAGAAAACGCAAGAAACACAGAACTAAATGTTTCGGTGGGCAGTGATTATGTGAAACCTGTTTATTCTTAGAATGACCTAACCCATAAGAGTCTGGTTATAAAAGATTGTGTACAGCAACAATAAAGCCGTCACTTGGGCCATCAGCCCAGGGGACCCTCCTGTTCCCAAACTTTCTCTTCTCTTCTCTTTTCTTGCATTCCCCTACCCTCAGGACCCTGACCTCGGTGTTTGTCGCGCCGGCCGCAACAGGTCATGACCCCTGTGTTGTTGGATCAAGCTGATTCCACGCTGAGCATGGAGCCTGCTTAAGATTCTCTCTCTTTCTCCCTCTGCCCCTCTCCCCCACTGGCATGCTCAAGAAAGAAAGAAAGAAGGAAGGAAGGAAGGAAGGAAGGAAGGAAGGAAGGAAGGAAGGGGAGAAAGAAAGAGAGAAAGAAAAAGGAAAAAGAAAAGAAAAAAGAAAAGAAAAGAGAAAAGAAAAGAAAAGAGAAGAAAAGAAAAGAAAAGAAAAGTTAGCTAATAGAAAGTCACAAGTTATACTGATCCAACATTCCCTAAGAAACTCCAAGAACACTGTGTTGTTATTATATGGAATTATAAGCGTGGGGTTTATTGTCTGGAACAATGGGATTGAAAACACTTCCAAATAATCCATTGAGAACCTTCTCCACGGGCTCAGTGTAATAACTATGTAAGCATATGAAATCAAATCTCTTCACACTCTCTCCTATGTATAGAGTTCATAGTACTGTGAATGTAAATTCATGATCAAGAGAATAAATATGTTTTGCTGCACAAGCCAACTATTTCAACTAAATGGCAGTAGGAACAATGACTTTTTATTATAAATCCTCAAGACACCATTAATTAAACCAAATTCTAACCAAATTGTAGACAAAGAAACCAAGTTACAGAGAAGTTATATGATTTGTCCTAAGTGATTACACGAGGGAATGAGAAGATAACTCCCCAAGAATCCATCAACTCTAAGTTATAAAAAATACACCATGATGAATCAGATCAGAAACTAATGAAACTGAAAACAGGACATCAATAGAGAAAATCAATGTACCAAACTCTGATTCTTTGAAATGATCAATAAAATTAGTAAGTCTCTTGTCAGACTAAGAAAAAAAAAAGATGAAAGAACACAAATTACTAACATTAGAAATGAAACAGATGACATCACTACAGATCCTATGGACATTAAAAGGTTATAAAGGAATACTATCAGCAATTCTATGATCTCCAGTTTGATAACCTAGATGAAATGGACTAATTCCTGGAAATCTGACAATTTGCCAAAACTCACACAAGAAGAAATAGAAAAAATGGATGGTCTTAAATCTATTAAAGAGACTAAATCAATATTTAATAGTCTTCTAAAAGAGAAAACACCTGGCTCAAACAAATTCACTGGTGAATTTTACACCAAAAAATTTAAAGGAGAAATTACACCAATTCTCTACAATCTCTTACAGTGGATAGAAAAAAAAGGAAATATTTCCTAACTCATTCTATGAGGTCAGGATTGCCCTAATACCAAAAACCAGACAAAGACATCACAAGACAAAACTACAGACCAATACTTCTGATGAACGTAGATGCAAAAATCCTCAACAAAATATTAGCAAATTGAATCCAACAATTTATAAAAAAAGATTAATAGAACAAGTCCAAGTGGGATCTATCCCAGGTATGCAAGACTGGTTCAACATTCAAAAATCAACTAATGTGAAAGACAGATACCATGTTTTCACTCTTCTGTGGATCCTGAGAAACTTAACAGAAGACCATGGGGGAGGGGAAGGGAAAAAAAAGAAGTTAGAGAGGCAGAGAGCTAAAGCATAAGAGACTCTTAAAAACTGAGAACAAACTGAGGGTTGATGGGGGGTGGGAGGGAGGTGAGGGTGGATGATGGGTATTAAGGAGGGCACCTTTTGGGATGAGCACTGGGTGTTGTATGGAAACCAATGTGACAATAAATTTCATATTAAAAAAAAGCTCCATTAATACCTATAAAAGCTGCAACTACATTTTATGGAACTATATGAATAATTGTGGAAACCTTAAAAAAAAGAAACAAAAATCAACTAATGTAAGGATTTGTAGGTCATTGAAAATATTCTTTAGATATTATATTGATGGATATATGTCATTATACATTTGTCCAAACCCAGAGAATGTACAATACCAAGAGGGAACCAAAATGTTAACTATGAACTCTAAGTAATTATGATGTGTTAATGTAGATTCATCAATTGTAATAAACATACCATCTGGTGGAGAATGTTGATGGGGGAGGCTATGCATGTGGTAGGCAGGAAGTATATGGAAAATCTCTATACTTTACCCACAATTTTTCTGTAAACCTTAAACTGTTCTTAAAGAAAAACTGTTAAGAAAATATGGCTGAAAACAATTCACCATGAGAAGCTCTTCCTTTCTTTATAATCATAACCACAGGGGCGCCTCGGTGGCTCAGCCGGTTAAGTGCCAACTTCAGCTCAGACCATCATCTCACGGTTCATGGGTTCGAGCCCCACGTTGGGCTCTGTGCTGACAGCTCAGAGCCTAGAGCCTGCTTCGGATCCTGTGTCTCCCTCTTCTCTGTCCCACCCCTGCTTGTGCTCTGTCTCTCTCTCTCTCTCCTTCAAAAATAAAATAAACATTAAAAAAAATAATCATCATCATAACCACAAACACTTGTATAGTGCTTACTGAGTACCAGGCACGATGATAAGCATCCTACAGATATTAACTCATGTAATCCACACATCAACACTGTGAGGCACTCCTCATCCTTATTTTACAGAGAATGGACGTTCGGTACAAGTGCTATGAGAGCGCACAGCTAGCAAGAGGCCGAACCGGGATGTGAACAACTGGTAGTGCATCTCAGAGCCTGTGAGCCTCCCTACCCTGCTTTACTTTCAAACCTCTAGCCGTTTGGTAGGTGAACCCAGTCAACAAGAGTGTCATCGTAGGGCAGAGCAATGACCTCCATATGATTGTGAGCCCTGCCAGACCAACCAGTATATAAATACACGTCCTTCAAACACACGGGCTTCTAAGGAGGCCAGGGCCCGGCATTCAGGGGTACATGCCTGGGGACAACAGGTACCTTCCCCACAGGAAGGTCTTCACATAAGTCTCCTGAAATGTAACCTTACTATGATCTTCCTAAAATGATCTCTTCCCCCGTACAAGTCCCTGATTGCTAGGAGTACCAGAAAATTTCAACTCTACCTTCTATGAAGAAATGTTAATGTTTAAAAAAAAAAAAAGGCATGGAGCTGGGCTTCTCTATATCTGTACTGAAATACAAACAAGACTCAACAGTTTTAAGGGGGTATTTGTTGTTATGCTTGGTATACAGCAGGCTCAATCTATCATATATGGGATATATGAATCCCAGATTCTATGAAATATATATATTCTAGTTAGAATATATTACTTTTAAGTAAACATTCTGCTGCTCACCACAAAACTCTAAGGAGCACCTGGGTGTCTCAGTCGGTAAAGCGTCCAGACTTTAGCTCAGGTCATCACCTCGTGGTTTGTGAGTTTGAGCCTGGCCTTGGGCTCTGTGCTGATACCTCGGATAGCTATCGGATCCTGAAGCCTACTTCAGATTATGTGTCCATCTGTCTCTCTCTCTCTCTCTGCCCCCTCCCCACCTTTGCTTGTTTTCTCTCTCAAAAATAAATATTTAAAAATTTTTAAAAACTCTCTAAGAGAGTTGCTTAACACTTTTTGAGTCATGGTTCCCTCTGAAAACCTAAAGGTCATGAATGAGCTTGTTCCCACCTTAAATGCACACTTCTGTGTATTTGTCTACAAATTATTTACTCAAAATATGTTTACTCAATTTCAAAAGGTTCACAGACTCACACTAAAAGTTCTTACTGTAACTCAATGTTTTTATTCTTATTTACATATGACAAAACAGAGGTTAAGCCAGATGAAAAGATATATAGGGCAATGTCTGGGAGGGCCCAGAGTGCAGGAGCTTCTGTCCCCACTGAGTGGGGTGCCTCAACCTCCCAGTACATATATGTGTTCATTAACCTGTAAAGCTCCCCAAACCCCATACTATTGGGATTTTAGGGAGGCTTTCTCATATAGACATAATCAATTATTAACTCCATTTCTAGCTCCTCTCCTGTCTCTGAAGAATGGGGAAATGAAGTTAAAAACACCAAAGATTCTAATCCTGACAGGCTCTTTCTGGTGGCCAGCACCCACCCAGGAGCCATCCAGGGACCCACCCAGAGTTGCCTCATTAGAACAAAAGACACTCTTAGTGCTCTCAGGACTTCAGAATTTACAAGGGTTCTAGGAGTTCTGTGCAGGAACCAGAGTGGGGGGGAGGGGGGGAATGGCAGAGACCAATATATTTTCTATTATCTCACACTGTTCTCTAAATTTTTTGTTATACCTTTGTTCATCTGATATGGCAGCAAATTCAGTACCACCCAGAAAAGTAAGGGAAAATGTGGGTAAAAGTAAAGACAAATAGCCCACAAAACAGATTTTTCAATGGTACATACGAGTATAGCAAACATGAGCCTTTGTACAGCAGCCATTCTTTGTGCTTTCTTTTGTTAAAATGTGCATAGTCTAATGATTAATTAGAGTCCAAATAAATCCTGCAAAGGAACTGTTGCAATGAATTCTGCAGCTACATTTTTCATTATAGTCCTGGGTGGGGAAAATACAAACTTGACGTGGAAGCCAAAAGGCAAATGGTACACACATGGATTTCTTCAACACTGTGGTTCTTGTCTTATGAAAACGAGTAAGTATTACTAGAAAGGCATTTTGAATAAATGTTAGTGCTTCCATACCTTTCCTCAGAATTCCTAGGATTCATAATGCTTCAATAAAATTTCCAAAGCAATATAACCAGCATTAACACAGGAAGTTGCCTCAGTATATTCAGAAATAATATCATGGTCGGCTTCTGGGAAGATGGCGGCATAGGAAGACTCTGGGCTCACCGTGTCCTGCGGATCACTTAGATTCCACCCACACCTGCCTAAATAACCCAGAAAATCGCCAGGAGACTAGCAGAATGGATTCTCAGGAGCCAAGCGTAGACAAAAGGCCCACAGAAGAGGGGCCCCTCCCGAAGCGGATCTCCGAAGGAAAAGCGAGCTGAGCCTGCCCCTCCCACCCCTGTGCACCCTGCCGATCCACCCCAGCTAATACGCCAGATCCCCAGCACCACAAGCCTGGCAGTGTGCAAGTAGCCCAGACGGGACACGCCACCCCACAGTGAATCCCGCCCCTAGGAGAGGGGAAGAGAAGGTACACACCAGTCTGACTGTGGCCCCAGCTGTGGGCCTGGGACAGACATCAGGTCTGACTGCGGCCCCGCCCACCAATGCAAGTTATTCAAGACAGCACAGGGGAAGTGCCCCGAAGTCCTGCACCACTCCAGGGACTATCCAAAATGACCAACGGAAGAATTCCCCTCAAAAGAATCTCCAGGAAATAATGACAGCTAATGAACTGATCAAAAAGGATTTAAACAATATAACAGAAAGTAAATTTAGAATAATAGTCATAAAATTAATCTCTGGGCTTGAAAACAGTATAAAGGACAGCAGAGAACCTATTGTTACAGAGATCAAGAGACTAAGGAACAGCCAGGAGGAGCTAAAAAAGGCTATTAATGAGCTGCAAAATAAAATGGAGATGACCATGGCTCGGATTGAAGGGGCAGAGGAGAGAATAGGTGAACTAGAAGATAAAATTATGGAAAAAGAAGAAGCTGAGAATAAGAGAAATAAAAAAATCCAGGAGTATGAGGAGAAAATTAGAGAACTAAGTGATGCACTAAAGAGAAATAACCTACACATAATTGGTATTCCAGACGAGGAAGAGAGAGGGAAAGGTGCTGCAGGTGTACTTGAAGAAATTATAGCTGAGAACTTCCCTGATCTGGGGAAGGAAAAAGGCATCGAAATCCAAGAGGCACAGAGAACTCCCTTCAGACATAACTTGAATTGATCTTCTGCACGACATATCATAGTGAAACTGGCAAAATACAAGGATAAAGAGAAAATTCTGAAAGCAGCGAGGGATAAACGTGCTCTAACACATAAAGGAAGACCAATAAGATTAGTGACGGATCTCTCTACTGAAACTTGGCAGGCCAGAGAGGAATGGCAGGAAATCTTCAATGTGATGAATAGAAAAAATACGCAGCCGAGAATCCTCTATCCAGCAAATCTGTCATTTAGAATAGAAGGAGAGATAAAGGTCTTCCCAAACAAACAAAAACTGAAGGAATTTGTCACCACGAAACCAGCCCTACAAGAGATCCTAAGGGGGATCCTGTGAGACAAAGTACCAGAGACATCGCTACAAACATGAAACCTACAGACATCACAATGACTCTAAACCCATATCTTTCTATAATAACACTGAATGTAAATGGACTAAATGCGCCAACCAAAAGACACAGGGTATCAGAATGGATAAAAAAACAAGACCCATCTATTTGCTGTCTACAAGAGACTCATTTTAGACCTGAAGACACTTTCAGATTGAAAGTGAGGGGATAGAGAACTATTTATCATGCCACTGGAAGTCAAAAGAAAGTTGGAGTAGCCATACTTATATCAGACAAACTAGACTTTAAATTAAAGGCTATAACAAGAGATAAAGAAGGGCATTATATAATACTTACAGGGTCTATCCATCAAGAAGAACTAACAATTATAAATGTCTATGTGCTGAATACGGGAGCCCCCCAAAATATAAAACAATTACTCAAAAACATAAGCAACCTTATTGACAAGAATGTGGTAATTGCAGGTGACTTTAATACCCCACTTACAACAATGGATAGATCATCTAGACACATGGTCAATAAAGAAACAAGGGCCCTGAATGATACATTGGATCCGATGGATTTGACAGATATATTTAGAACTCTGCATCCCAAAGCAACAGAATATACTTTCTTCTCGAGTGCACATGGAACATTCTCCAAGATAGATCACATACTGGGTCACAAAATAGCCCTTCATAAGTATACAAGAATTGAGATCATACCATGCATACTTTCAGACCACAATGCTATGAAGCTTGAAATCAACCACAGGAAAAAGTCTGGAAAAACTCCAAAAGCATGGAGGTTAAAGAACACCCTACTAAAGAATGAATGGGTCAACCAGGCAATTAGAGAAGAAATTAAAAAATATATAGAAACAAACAAAAATGAAAATACAACAATCCAAAAGCTTTGGGATGCAGTGAAGGCAGTCCTGAGAGGAAAATACATTGCAATCCAGGCCTATCTCAAGAAACAAGAAAAATCCCAAATACAAAATCTAACAGCACACCTAAAGGAAATAGAAGCAGAGCAGAAAAGACACCCCAAACCCAGCAGAAGAAGAGAAATAATAAAGATCAGAGCAGAAATAAACAATATAGAATCTAAAAAAACTGTAGAGTAGATCAATGAAACCAAGAGTCGGTCTTTTGAAAAAACAAACAAAATTGATAAATCTCTAGCCAGGCTTCTCAAAAAGAAAAGGGAGATGACCAAAACAGATAAAATCATGAATGAAAATGGAATTATTACAACCAATCCCTCAGAGATACAAGCAACTATCAGGGAATACTATGAAAAATTATATGCCAACAAACTGGACAACCTGGAAGAAATGGACAAATTCCTAAACACCCACACACTTCCAAAACTCAAACTGGAGGAAATAGAAAGCTTGAACAGACCCATAACCAGCGAAGAAATGGAATCAGTTATCAAAAATCTCCCAACAAATAAGAGTCCAGGACCAGATGTCTTCCCTGGGGAATTCTACCAGACATTTAAAGCAGAGATAATACCTATCCTTCTCAAGCTATTCCAAAAAATAGAATGGGAAGGAAAACTTCCAGACTCATTCTATGAAGTCAGTATTACTTTGATTCCTAAACCAGACAGAGACCCATTAAAAAAAGAGAACTACAGGCCAATATCCCTGATGAATGTGGATGCCAAAATTCTCAATAAGATACTAGCAAATTGAATTCAACAGCTTATAAAAAAAACTATTCACCATGATCAAGTGGGATTCATTCCTGGGATGCAGGGCTGGTTCAACATTCGCAAATCAATCAACATGATACATCACATTAATAAAAGAAAAGATAAGAACCATATGATCCTGTCAATCGATGCAGAAAAAGCATTTGACAAAATTCAGCATCCCTTCTTAATAAAAACCCTCGAGAAAATCGGAATAGAAGGAACATACTTAAACATCATAAAAGCCATTTATGAAAAGCCTACAGCTAATATCATCCTCAATGGGGAAAAACTAAGAGGTTTCCCCCTGATATCAGGAACACGACAGGGATGTCCACTCTCGCCGCTGCTGTTTAACATAGTGTTGGAAGTGCTAGCATCAGCAATCAGACAACAAAAGGAAATCAAAGGCATCAAAATTGGCAAAGATGAAGTCAAGCTTTCACTTTTTGCCGATGACATGATATTATACATGGAAAAGCCGATAGACTCCACCAAAAGTCTGCTAGAACTGATACATGAATTCAGCAAAGTTGCAGGATACAAAATCAATGTACAGAAATCAGTTGCATTCTTATACACTAATAATGAAGCAACAGAAAGACTAATAAAGAAACTAATCCCATTCACAGAAATAATATCATTAGGATTAGCATTTCTGGGAATAGTCTACTTCTATACAAATTTATGATACTGGTGATGAGATTCCCTGGATCAATGAGAATTTCTTGGTCAATCTGGGCATCTACAACAGTGGGGAGAGAGAACTACTTAGGCAAACTTTCAGTATCAACTTTTTCCCAGATTCTGTGAATACTAACAGGTAACATACAGAATATAGAACACACTACCTCAGGATAACGTGAACCCTGAAGATTTTAGCCAAGGCCACAAAGGGTCAGCTAACTTGTAGTAATGTTCTAAGGATTCCTGCTTGAAGGCCATATCAACACGCGTCTTCATACATATTAATACCACTTCCTACAAAATGGGTTCTCTGCCTTTAATTCTATTAATTGCTTCTTCCTACTGAATCTCTGAGAGAGAGAGAATCTTACCCCTCACTTGTCCATGTCTCTATCCTGGCTCTTGAATTCTCATACAATGACAAGATACATAATGAGTGATACATAATGTACTGGGCTATAACATCACATCAATGCAAAGTGGTATTACAGTCACTTTTACAGGTTGAAAATAATCAGTGGGAAGGTATGAGGCTAAGAATTTTAAGTTTCCGGGGCTCCCGGGTGGCTCAGTCAGTTAAGGTCCGACTTCAGCTCAGGTCATGATCTCACAGTTCGTGGGTTCGAGCCTCGCGTCAGGCTCTGTGCTGACAGCTCAGAGCCTGAAGCCTGCTTCCATTCTGTGTCTCCCTCTCTCTCAATCTGCCCCTCCCCTGCTCACATTCTGTCTCCCTCTCTCTGTCAGAAATAAATAAACATTAAAAGAAATTTAGAAAAAAAAAAAGAATTTTAAGTTTCCTTTTAATTTGAAAATCCAGAATCCTTTGGAATAAGCCCTTCAGGGGTAGCAATCTTGATAGAGCTGAAGTCGATAACTTTACACTATGTTTGAAAATCCTCCATTCATTGTTTTCAAGCGGAAGAGGTACTTGCAATAAAAGTCTAGCATTCACTTAGAACTTCCGTAATCTAGTCAATGGACAAAATTCCCTGATTTTCCCCACGGGTTAATCCAGATAGGAACAGCTTGTTGATCACAGGAATTTGCATCTAGTAAGAATGACTTGTAAGATCTCAGGCTGGTAAGTGACAGCCCAAAGTAGGGCAAGAGGAACCCTTCGGTATATCCAGGATAGACAGGAGCCCGTAGGCAATACCCCACGGGGTTAAGGAGAGCCAAACAGGCTTCTGAGACTGCTAGAGTCACCATGGGGCATTCAGATTTAAAAGAAGTCTATCATCACTGAAATTGAATGCACAATTCCACTTCTGGTAATTCATGCTAAGAAAAAATTTCAGATCAGTGCAAAAATAGGTATGTACATGAATGATCGTCCCAACATTGTTTATAAGAACAAAAAATTAAACCACAAAATACCCAACATTAAAGGACTGGTTAAATAATTTGTAGTAAAGGCATTAATAAAAATCACTTGAAAATATGGTATAAATCTGAGTATTGATGAAAACGATATCTTTAAGTAAAAAAGCAGAAAAAATTGTTATATATGTACAGAAGTCTATATATGTATGTATGTATAATATACATATATGTAGCCAGAAGCCGTATATCTTGCTACAAATGTACTTTCAGTATATTTAGAGAAAGTAAATATATCCAGCACACACTTTCACAGAGAAAAATCATGAAAACACATACAGAAAAATGTAAATAGTTTTTATCTCAGATAGATTTCTACATGAGTGTATTTTCAAAATTTTCCACAATTACATGCATTATCCATATAATAAAAATAATAAAGGGGAAAAAGAAATTATGTAAAGAGATTACCGATGTCTATCAACCAGGCTAATCAGCGTAGCAGCAGAAGAATTAGTGTCAGCCCTACTGGCTATAAGCTCTTAAAGTTCATTTACAATCAATGCGTTTTCAAACACATTATCACATATAAAAGTGAAGTTTCAAAAGACCACAAGAAATAACATATCTATTTTCCGAAGTGAGACTAAACTATATAACCCATGCTTCTCAGTGTGTGGCATAAAATAACCGACTACAAATGTTAGGTACTATTACTGAAACGAGGACTTTCATGTGCATTTACTTGCTTGACCCCACCGGCTTCACTGGGGAGACAGGGAAGGTATTACCGTTGTCCCAGTTACACAGACACAGCTGCCTAAAGTTAGTCGACTTGCCTAAGAGCATACAGCTGGTAAACAGAGAGAAGAAATCATCCGTGCTCTAGTAAGAGAACTACACTGTAATGCCTGCAAAAAAGAACGACTTCTTTTCTACCGGTACCAATATCTTAGGTTGAGAGACACGGCCTTTAATTCTCTCTCTCATGTGTTGCCACAAATTATTTGTGCTCGTTCTCATCTTTTTTCCAATTATTGCTACCTCTGCCCTCTCATCTCTTCCTCACTGTTCCCCCCTTTCTTCCTGTGCTCTTCCGGCATGGTCGGTGTCCCCTACTAGCTGTTTCACACTACTTTTTCTTCCACTCCACCCTGTACGTTCCTGCTTTCCCTCAAGTCATCTGTTTCCCTGCAGAGGGCCAGAGACAGATGGCAAACCCATTTCGTTGAGTAGGAGTGCCACTCTGTGCCAGTCTGTGGAAAAACAGAGGGTGGAGGGAGTGGCGATGCGGATGACAGTAAGTTAAGGTGTACTAGTCCAACAATTTGCAAAACTTGAAATATGGCAACTAAAGGCTGAGAAGGAATTGAGGCAGACAGCACAAAGAACAGGGCCAGATATATCATCATGTTAAGTCAAGCTCTTATTTAAACTATCTTCAACAGGATATTTTATACATATATATATAATATATATTTATATATTTCATATATATATATATTAAATATATATATAAATATATAAATATATTATATATATATTTATATATAAATAAATATTTATAAATATATAAATATATAAATAAATATTTATATATATATTTATATATATAAATATATAAATAAATATATATATAAATATATTTCATATATATATGAAATATATATATATGAAATATATATATTTATATATATAAAAAAGATATATATAAAGAAGATTATATATATATAATCATAACACATATACGACACATATATGGTAATGTATCTTATAGGGAGATACACATGTAGACTTTGAGAAGCAAAGAGAAGTTAAATAAGAGTCAGACTGACTAAGAAAATCATCTAGATTAAGCCAACGTCCATGGGACTACATCAGGCAAAAATTAGACAGCAAACTAAATTTGCAGATAATTTAAGAACACAATGGAGTTACCTCACTGGCCTTTGTGTTCCAGCAAATACATTCTAAGCTTAAACTGTTTAAATAAAGTCCTCAGATCCCCACTTCAATTAGCTAGGGAATCTGAACTTAGATAGGAGAGAAACCAGTTTCAAAACATTCACATTTCTGTCCTATCCTTGTACTTTTTCCCCCAAATCCTATTTTTAATTCAAATCCCATTTGTAATGATCTTTTTTCTATCTCATTTTATACAGTGAGCATTAAAAATTAATAGCAATGAAACTGAGAATATTTCTAACAGATCCATTTCCCCACAGCGCATATGGAGATACCATTAAATAACAAAATACACATACACACACACACAAACACACACACGTGCAAATGTACAAACAAATTTTAAAACTACAAAGGAGCTTAATACAGCAAAAACTCTGTATCTAACATTAACTACCTGAAAATTTGGGTTAAGTGATCTTCATAATTTTTTTCACTGCTTCTAGAATAACAGCAACTTACAAAAAGGCTAATTAGCAGAGATCTGCTTAGTAAAAATGTGATGAAATTATCAGACACAAAACTATCACAAAGCAAACCAAAATGGAAACATTTCAAAGTAAACGTACATTTGACGACTTGTGGATAGAAGAACACATTCCCATTCTTGGTATAAATAACTGGTTTTGCCTGTCCATCTGACTCAAGTCCAACAAATAACCCCGGGCTTTTCGTAGATTCCAGGCTTACAGACGCATTTTCCAAGTTCTTCTTTATTTTAAAATGACAGTCAGTATCTCCTGTACCCTGTGATCAATATAACATGATTTCATGAATGTAAGCAAATACCAAAGGGCAGAATTTAAAACCAGTCATTTGACAGGAATAAAATTTGGCTTCATTTTCCAACCTCGGGATGAATACAGAACCTTTCGCCTATCCTGCGCTACACACTTCACCTTGTTCCATAGATCCAGAAATGAGACCGTGTGTTTGGCTGAGGCAAGGGCGTATGCCCTAGACAAAAGGCTCCGAGTAACCAAGGAGCTTCAATGAAGGAGAGTGTACTGTATGCTGTGTTTCATTTCAGAGTTATTAAACTATTGGTAAACAGAGAATACTAAGATGTGAAACTTTCCTTCTGAAAAACACTCTAAGATAATGAAAAAAAGGGCTATTCTCACCGTAAGTCCATTTACACCTAAACATAAACCAATTTTCTGTGCTATTCCACATTTTCTGAATTGAGTTTTTACCAGTAAACAGAGTTCACATAAATTACTCAAAGACTGCATAGCAAAACATTCAAGAATTAGGTGCTTAGGCATAATCTACATACCCTTCAGATCATCAAAATCATCTCTCACCTTTTTAAAGGTATGTATCATGTCCTATTAGAAAATATTTCACCTTTTTCACCATTTACTGCTTTAAAAAGTTTTCTTATAAGATTTAGGAGTTCTAGAAAATAAGTTTTGTGAAAATGAATCAAAACTTGTAATGCAACCATTTTATTTGTAAAAGATGACTGTATTCTGATCTCTACCTTCAAATGTGAACTTCTTTTAGATGAGAAACAATGTGCCTGTGGTCTATTTCTCTCTCACAATATAAATATGGCTTAAGCAACTTCTGTCTTCTGTTCTTGTTATGGGTACAATAAAATTCTGGCTTTGATTTGTTCATAGCCAAGTAGAGCACATGACCACACATACAAATGATAATAATAATAATAATAATAATAATAATAAATGTGTAAGGGCCAACAGGATAGAGATGGACTCCTTGGGTGTAGGGAGAAGAAAAGGAACTAAACTGAGGAAAATCAGGAAGGGATTCCTAGAAAAGGTGAAGCCGAGTTAAGTGTCAAATAAGAACTACGCTAAGTGGAGGAAAATGAGGGGTGGTAGGTAGTGGATTTCAGGCGCAGGGCAACATGAACAAAACTAAGAGGCCAAAAGCAATTTGGTGTGTAGATGAACAACTTGTTGATGTTCTTGAGCAAGAGAGAGGAAGGTGAATTCAGAAAGGTCGTATCAGTTTGTATGCAACATAGAAAGTCGAGCCTGATCTCAGACTGTGGCAGCCACTGAGGAGTGATATGGGCACATCTCAAATTATCCTCAGGAAATTTCTTTAACGCCCCTTTAATGACTCTCTAATACTCAGTATCTACCCAATAAGTTACATCACGCTCTGCAGTTTTCTAGCAATGATAAACAGAATCTCAATTCTCTCCTGCTCTTCAAGTACACACCCCTGGAGGTCCCTTTTATTATCTTTTAGAATAGACTTTTTAAAAAACGTTTATCTATTTTGGGGAGAGAGTGAGTGGGGTAGGGGCAGAGAGAGAGAAGGGGACAGAAGATCTGAAGTGGCTTCACGCTGAAAGCAGCAAGCCCAAAGCAGGACTTGAACTCATGAACCACGGGATCATGACCTGAGCCAAGGTCTGATGTTTAACTGACTAAGCCACCCAGGCTCCCCTTTAGAATAGACTTTATATTTTAAAACAGTTTTAGATTTACAGAAAAAATTGAGAGACAGTACAGAGCTCTCCATATATCTAAATCTACTTTTTCCTATTAACATATTGCATTACTAGGACACATTTCTTATAATTAATGAACCAATGCTGATACATTATTAAGTAACACTTCACTGATATTTCCTTAATTTTTAACTAATATCCTTTTTCTGTCCAGAATCCCACCCAGGATACATTTATATTTGGTCACCATGTCTCTAGACTCCTTTTTGCTGTGGGAGTTTCTTATATTTTCCTTGTTTTTGATGACTTTGACAGCTTTGAGGAATACTGTTCAGGTACTTTGTAGGATGCCTCACTATTGGAATACGTCTGATGTCTTCCTCATGTTTAGACTAGAGTTTTGAGATACTGGGAAGAAGACCACAGGAAAAGGTGCCATTTTCATCACATCAAATCAAGGGTACAAATTTTCAACGTGAGTTATCTCTGTTGAGGTTGACCTTGATCACATGGCTAGGTGTTGGTCAGGTTTTCTACTGCAAAGTCACTGTTTTTACACCCGCTCCCCACCCCCCCCCCCCCCCCACTGCCCTTCCCATACTCTATTCTTTGGGAGGAAGTCACCGTGTGCAGTCCATACTTAAGGGAAGGAATTGTGCTTCACCTCCTTGCAGGCAGAGTATTTTATGTAACTTATCTGGAATTCTACATAAGAGATTTGTCTCTTTCCCTCATTTATTTATTTATTAAATCATTTATGTATATTACTATGGGCTCATAATATTTATTTTATACTCTAGGATAGAATCCCACACTACTTTGTTTCTCAAACTGTTCCAGCTTTGGCCATTGAGATCTTTCAGTTCTTCATAAGTGAAGTGTCTCTTAAAGTGTCTCTGAAAGTGTGTGTGTGTGTATGTGCGTGTGTGCTCGTGTGTATGTGTGTTGGCGGATCTCAGGGTTCATGAGTTCGAGCCCCAATTCCAGTAAAAACATGAGCCCCGCTTCAGGTGAGCCCTGATTCTCTTTCTCCCTTCCCCTTGCTCACTTGCATTCTCTCTCCCTCTCTCTCTCACACACAATAAATGAATAAATAAATAAATAAATAAATAAATAAATAAATAAATATTTCTGCTTAGACACATGAAAAGATGTTCAACATCACCCATCATCAGGGAAATACAAATCAAAACCACATTGAGATACCACCTCACACCTATCAGAATGGCTAAAATTAACAACTCAGGAAACAAAATACATTGATGAGGATGTGGAAAAAGGGCAAACACTTTTTCACAGTTGGTGGGAATGCAAACTGGTGCAGCCACTCTGGAAAACAGTATGGAGGTTCCTCAAAAAACTAAAAATAGAACTACCCTACGACCCAGCAAGTGCACTACTAGGTATATATTCGGAAGACACAAAAATGCTAATTCACAGGGGCACACGGGTCCCAATGTTTATAGCAGCACTAGCGACAATAGCCAAATTATGGAAAAAGCCCAAATGCCCATCAACTGACGAACAAATCAAGAAGATGGAGTAGATGGAGTATTACTTGGAAATCAAAAAGAATGAAACCTTGCCATTTGCAACCATGTATGGAACTAGAGTGTGTTATGCTAAGCGAAATAAGTCAGAGAAAAACAGATATCATATAATTGCACTCATATGTGGAATTTAAGAAACAAAACAGATGACCATACGAGAAGGGAAGGAAAAATAAGATAAAAACAGATGGGGAGGCAAACCGTAAGAGACTCCTAAATACAGAGAACAAACTGAGGGTTGCTGGAGGGGAAGTGGGTGCAGGGGTGGGCTAAATGGGTGATGGGCATTAAGGAGGACACTTGTTGGGATGAGCAGGGGGTGTTAAATGTAAGTGATGAATCACTAAATTCTATTCCTGAAACCATTACTACACTATCTGTTAACTAACTTGGATTTAAATTTTAAAAATAAATAAATAAATAATCTCATTAGAGCAGGAAAAAAAAAAAAAAAATCTCTGTTTTATCCCTAACCCAAATACAAACGGATTAATGGAATGCAGATAGGAAATAAAAGAAACTACGTAGGTTCTGGATGTAAAAGGGTCCTGTTGTATTTTGTGTGTCTTCCTACATATCCACAACATATACCAATGGGACAAAGTCTTGTTAGAGTGTTGATGCTCTGACCGCTGCTGCAACAGCATGTGATGTGCCTTTGCCTCTATCTGGTTTCTTTCTAGAAGGACACTTCCTACTCATCACCCCCAAGTGATATTTTAACTTCTTATTCATTACTGAGCACCTACCAAATGTCAAACCTTGTTGAAGAGTTTGGGGTATTTTAATAAACGAAGCAAATAAGAACCTCTTCCTTATGATGCCCACATTCTACAAATTAATATACATTCTATACATTGTACTATTATATTATTAATGGTTCTCATCAGCTTTCTCTTTTCCAGGATGACTCACTCAACAATTTATTCTTGCCTTAAAGTCTGTTGCTTGTGAGGGGAAGAAAATCTTTGTTGCTGTCCTCAAGCCCCTCTGTGTATTCTTGAAATCTCTTTCATGCTATAAACATTAAAACTAATGCATAGACTATGGTCTATAATAAACAGCAAAATGTAAGATCGTTTTCTGGAAAATTCAAACAAAATAGCTAATCTTACAATTGTAATAAAATTCTTCAAAATTTTTTGATTAAGTAAAAACATAATTTCAATTCCCAGTTTCCAGTTCTGCATGTAAGAAACTTAGAAGTTACTACTCTGTCTTAACAAATAAAAAGCTAAACAGATTGAAAAATCACCAACTCCTTTTAGAACCGTCAGAGGAGTGAGGATACAGGTAATTGCTGCCCCCAAGAGTAGAGAGACAGACAGGCAAATACAGGGAGTCACAGCTTACCAGAGCAAAGACTCAAAAGCAGGAACTAATGAGGAAACCATGCCTGGGTAGGAAAACTTGAACTGTAATTGACGAATTGCTCAACTGAGCCTCAGTGAGGACAAGTCTCAGAGTTAAAACTCTAAGGAATTCCAGTCAGAAACAGGCCCCTGTACTTTGTGCCTTTATCTCCAAGATCTCAACCAGGGCCCTACAGTGAATATCAAAGAATTCCCTTGTGCTTCTGGCAGGGGGAGGGAAAAACGAACCATTTTTAAATACACATACCACTTTGTTCTTCTTAACAAGAACTGCCCACAGGAAAAAACCACTTAATGATAGCCTCAACTTTCGGGGTGTTATCAGACCCTTAATGACCTGGGGAAAGGGAAATATCCAACTTCCGCCCACTCTAGCTATCCCAGAACTGAGAAGCACTTGTTAAGTTCATATTCTAGGGGCGTAGGCTCACTAAAATCATAGGATCTATTATCATCTACATAAAACTAAGTCTTTTACTGAATTTTATACTTTTCAATCCACTGCTCTAGCATTATATACCCAGCCCAGCCCATTTGTACATCTGTACCACTTCTTAAAAATATGAATTATCTTTAACTTTGTAGTTATGTACATCTAAACGAAAGAGGCAAAATTAAATAAATTTGCCATGAGAGAATCTGTTTCTGCAAACGCAATTCTTGCCCATGAACAAGGATCCTCCTAGTGTGGGTGTATCTATGTGTGTACGTGTCTTTTGTTTGTATGCTATTTAGTTTATTTTTCCTCCAACTCTTAACATCTCTTTTTCCTTTACACTGATTCTAGGTGATGAATTCCACCCATGTTTTGAGGCTTGTTTTCTTCTCTGTTTCTTTATTTTTTTTAATATTTACTTTTAAGAGAGAGAGAGAGACAGAGCGTGAGGGGGGGAGGGGCAGAGAGACAGGGAGACACAGAATCGGAAGCAGGCTCCAGGCTCCGGGCTGTCAGCACAGAGCCCGATGCGGGGCTCGAACTCACAAACCATGAGATCCTGACCTGAGCCGAGATAGGATGCTTAACCGACTGAGCCAGCCAGGCGCCCCTGAGGCTTGTTTTCTTCTTTAAATTAATAGCATTACAAATGTCCCTAGTGAAATGCATGTTTGTTGCTAACTTGAATCTTCACCACATCAGGTGATTTATTCCTACACCATAAAAATTTCATAGTAACAGAAACATTTATTATAGAATCAGCATCATACTTGATGATAAGTATGCCTGCCTATGAGAAATGTTTTCAGGGGTGCCTGGGTGGCTCAGTCGGCTGAGCTTCCAGCTCTGGATTTTGGCTCAGGTCCTGATCCCAGGATCGTGGGATCCACCCTTGTGTTAGGCTCTGCACTGAACATGCAGCCTGCTTAAGATTCTCTCTGACCCTCTATGGCCCCCCACCTCTCTCTCTCTAAAATAAAAGAAAAAAAAGAAATGTTCTCAAATATACAATGGCAGATACATTAGAAACATTAATGCTCTTATTCAATTCCATTCATACAATGAACATTTGTTGACTAGCTACTAGGACCGAGGCACTATTAGGTTTTTAAGGTATAATATGAGTATGCGTTACCATTTACCTTTGAGTTCATTTTAAGCCCCTTTGGAGGCTGTGAGCATGCCTTACAACAGCCTCTAAATACATGCAAAGGAGAATCGTTAAGATGATTATTACCATTCTGTTTTCAAGAGTAATGTCATTGCAGCCTAATGATTTCTGGTCAGATACAGTAAAAGTGAAAAATAATATGCCTGATTCTTATGCATTAATACAGTACCTTATGAGCAAAAAAGCTATCCATTTTGACTAAAAAGATCTACTTACCAAAATTTTAGATGAAGAATTTTACTCAGACAACCACATCAATGAGTCACTAAATAAGTTATAAAGAGAACACTATGATGGGAACAGCAGAAAGTAAAATACAAATGCTGAAAGTTCTGGGGAGGCTCTTCTCCACAAAAGTTCCAAAGTAAAGTTTAAACATCAATGTTGTTTAAATGGTAAACACACAGGGGTGCCTGGGTGGCTCAGTCGGTTGGACGTCCGACTTCGGTTCAGGTTACGATCTCGCGGTATGTGAGTTCGAGCCCCATGTCGGGCTCTGTGCTGACAGCTCAGAGCCTGGAGCCTGTTTCAGAGTCTGTGTCTCCCTCTCTCTCTGACCCTCCCCCGTTCATGCTCTGTCTCTCTCTGTCTCAAAAATAAAGAAATGTTAAGAAAAATAAATTTTTAAAAAAATAAAAAATAAATGGTAAACACCATCCCATAGTAACCTGAGTTCTCCAACCTTCAGTTGTTTACATGAGGCTGGTATACACAAAACAAATAGACACGTGGGATCCACAGGAGGAGCCCTCACTAACCTTGATGTCCCCTGACAGTGTTGGTGGGGGGAGACCATAGTCAAGGGGCCAATCCCAATGAAAAGCTAGAATAGGATTGATCTAGACTGTGCCTGATGGATAAAAGACTTAAATTTAGAATAGAAACTCTTCAATCCTGGCCAATCTTTTAGTAACTACCTAAAGGGAGTGACTCATTCATTTACATAGATCACTTTGGGGTAAGACCTGCTATTGTTGTTTTCTTATCTTATTATCTGGCTTGCTATATGAGTTTAGGGGTAAAAGGATGTCATTACAAATATAAGACAGTTAGTCCAGCCTCTGCTACGCAAGCGACACTCAAAAATATTAGTCTTTCTCCTCTCTGCTTTCTTTGCTGATCCTGTTACAATTATCAGGAAGTTCACCTTTGGCAAGAATAGTGGCACATTTTTCTAGAATTTACATAGCATTCAGGAGCCTGTGGCTTCATGGAAAGTCTCTTTAAAATTTCAAATCTTTTGGGGCACTTGGGTGGCTCAGTCGGTTAAGCATCCAACTTCGGCTCAGGTCATGATCTTGCGGTCTGTGAGTTCAAGCCCCGCATCAGGCTCTGTGCTGACAGCTCGGAGCTTGGAACCTACTTCTAATTCTGTGTCTCCCTCTCTCTCTGCCCCTCCCTCGCTCATGCTCTGTCTCTCTTGCTCTCAAAAATAAATAAAACATTAAAAAAAATTTCTTTTTAATTTCAAATCTTTTAACAATAACTTTCCAATGCAATAATTTTTCCAAGAATAAGCTTGAAATTTCTAACAGGAACACCAGGAAGGTAAAGACCTCTACCATATGTTTGAGCTTTGATTTTAGGAGGCAAGTGAACAAAAGTAACAGATCTATAAGTTTGTCATAGGTTAGGAAGACTCCAAAATCTTACCTTAACTGGAGATTTTTACCAATGTTTTAAAAAAAGAAAATAGTAACAAGATTTCCTCTGCAGCCTTCAAGGGTTACACACACCTCACCCTTTGTGTGCTAGTAGTGGTTGGGGAGCAGTGTTTGAGATTGAGCTGGTACACACTGGGAGAGCCATGCTCGTTTTTTAAACATTGAAATACTTCCATTTGAGATGGTAACTAGCTGTGGTCTGAGCCCCTAGTTCCTCCTGGTGCGCTGGCTGTTCCAGCAGGAGACAGCCTCTGGAGGTCCTGGCCCACTGCTGGGATTGGGGGCAGGGGGCAGGGACTAGAGCCTAGCAGAAGAGATGGCACCCTGAGCAGGGACTAGATCCTAGCAAAACAGATGGCACCCTGAGCAGAGACTAGATCCTAGCAGAAGGGACGGCACCCTGATAACACGGCCAGCAGTGCCTCACCCCCATCGTGGACCCCCAAGGCTCCTTTGCTCCCTGCTCTTCCTTCCAGACCCCCTCCCCCTTACTAGTTTCTTTTCCATCTACCTCCTGCTTCACAAGCATGTGTGGTCTCACAGGACCATGACCTAAGAGGAAGGTCCTTAAACCTCCAGTCAAATGACATGCAATCAAGGTATCATTCCCAAAACGCCTAGAGAATCTCTGTGTTATGCTCTATTATGGCCCGAATTTCTTCTTTTAATGTTCTAAATATCAAATTCCATGTAATCAAACCAATTATGTTCCTTCACCTTTGTCAATATATCTCACTGGGTTCCCCACTTTGGCTCTGTCCAAGCCAAACAGAACAAATGCCTCTGTTTTTTTCAAGTTAGGAAAGATCTTTAAGAAGAAGGGATACTTGGATTTGAAACCCGAACACATGATTGCCTGCCTCAGTTCTAAAGTACAGAGGAAATTCTGAACTTAGCTTTTTATCCTGAGAAGTCTATCAGGAAGGGAAAAGCAAGCACAGGCTGAAAGGACACAATTTTAGATTCACTCACTCACCTAAGCTGTCAACAAGATGGGTTCTAGGAAAATTGCTAAAGAAGGAAACTTTATTTTTGCGTTGGGAATCACCTCCCCTCTATGTATATGGACCCTGTTCTCCTCATGGGAGTCATTCCAGCTCTCCCATCTTGCTATCATGAATCCTCCCGAAAAAGGGGGGTGCTTAGAAGGTAACCTGACCTAGACTGATTCTTGGCTCTGACACCAGCTGCTGGGCTCTGGGAAAGTTGTGTAGCCAGGCTCACATTCAGCTTCTTCATCGGAAGAATGAGCATGCCAACAGTTTCCCTGTGACAGAATACTTCTACATACTAATCTGTAAGTTTCCGCCCGTCTGCCTGTGCTCACCAAATTCTTTCAACTGAATACCCAGGACTTCTTCCAGTTCCCTCAGCCTCATCACATAGAGATGAGTCACTCAGCACAAACAAGAAGAACACGAAGAAAACAACAGTAAGTACTTAGTGTAGGGCAGAAAAATTCAAGATTCTGCTACACTCTTGCAGAGGAAATGTGCTCACGTGCAGGGACAAGAGAAGCAGCATACTGGGAAAGAGGGGGAAGAGACAGGGCTCACACAGACTGGAGAGGGAGGAATGGGAGAACCATGAAAACCACCATCCAATTGAGTATGACACAACAGCTAAATGGAAGGTGACTGACAGATGAGCTATCCCCTCGGTTGATATCTAGACAAGACACAAATTTCCAATGTTGGTTCATCTACTTTAAAGTGACATTTATCTTTGCCACCACAAACTCTCCCCAGAAATTTAAAAACACACATATTCCAAAACATGTGTCATGCAGTGATACAGATCTGTCTCATGGTTCTGAACACTCCCGTGAGCCCCCAAAGCAAAGACTCGTATACTTTGTGGACGCTGGTGATACGAAAGGAAAGCTACCTCCTGATGTTCCTCCAGTAGGATGACTGAGCATTAGATGAAATCATACTCTCAGTCTGGCCATAGTAGTAATGTTACCTGTTTCGGTTTCTTTTTTTTTTTTAAGTTTATTTATTTATTTTGAAAGACAAACAGAGAGCGCACATGCACAAGTGGAGGAGGGGCACAGAGAAAAGGAGAGAGAGAATCCCAAGAAGGCTCTGCATTGTCAATACAGAGCCCAACGTACGGCTCAAACCCACGAACCATGAGGTCATGACCTGAGTCTAAATCAAGAGTCAGACACTCAATCAAATGAGCCACCCAGGTGCCCCAAAAGTAACGTCACCTGTTTTTAATCTTAATTGGTTCACATACCAGTTTGCCATAGCATGGCACCATGGATTCTTCTGTGAAATTTCACAGTGTTCTTGTGAGTCAATCAAGGATACTAATTAAATATGTGCATGCATGTGCTTTTCTCTTTGCACTCTGAACACCAGTGCAGCTCACCAGACACAGACTTGCCAGTCTGCAGCAGAGACAGGGGCCCACACAATGATGAGTAGTCTAAGCCTTCCTCCTTCTCACCCCCAGAAGCTCATGCAAACACTACCATATAATTGATGCCATACTGGTAAGGAGAAAAGGGAGAGGAAGCACCCCTGGGTCTATCTTAAAGATACAATTTAAACTAAATTGTTTCAAAAAAGAACAGAGGAACACAGCATTAGCAGTCAAGTTAAATGTGTAATCTTACATGACCCTCAACCCATAGAAGAATTATGATATATGAAAGGTGTTATGTGAGTTGCCTTCTATGTCCCCTCCTAAGTCAGGATGTTAAAGAAGATCCCCTAATATTTAGACTTTAAAATTACTTCCTTACTCAAAGTGCAGGGTTTCCATTGGTGGAAATTCAGGCACCAAAAGAAGCAGTAGGGAAATATTGTTGAGCTGGGACTTTCTGGAGCCTTGGTTCTCAATGTATGGTTTATAGACCAACATCATCAACAACAGCTGAGAGCTTATTAGAAACACAGACACACAGGTCCCACCACAGTTCATCTGAATTAGAATGTGCTTTACGATACAATTCCCAGGTGATTTGTGTGCACATTACATTTCAGAAGCAATGTCTAAAGGGTCGGACAGAATCCCTCTCTAATCATATAAAGCATGAGGCTGCCCTCCCAACTTTTCAATAAGTCAAGAGGACCACCATATATAACATCCAATTTCTAAAACGTTTATGGGTTAAAGCTAAAAAAACAAAATACTCAGAAAGAGCCATTCTCATATCTATCATTGGCAAACGTATTAAACATTGGCTGAGAAAAATACAAGCATATGCTTACTGTTCCATCACACTGGCCATCCTTAATCCTCAGATACATCCCTGCATTTTTCACACTTTCAAACATGCAAATACCAGAGCTGATTTTATGCACTTTCCAGTAGGATTTCTCAGACTGGCTTCCCACTCCAGTGCAGCTCCCATCAGGCTGGAGACACAGGGCTTGGCACAGACTCGTGGCAAGTAGAACCACAGCACTGTTCAGGAACACGCCCTTCAAGATGACATACAGAACAGAAGGCAGTAAATAACAAGCTCATGTTTTGCTAAAAGAAGATGGCAAGAGAGCCCATTCTTTTACAGAAGTTATAGTGATCAGAATCTTACCAGAAACTTGTTGGCTAAAAATGAGCAAAATAAGGAATAATTTAACTACTATGCAAAACTATACAAAATTAAGGGAGGTTCTCTGACTGGCTCATTATAATATACAACAATTATTATTCATTGAGAATAAAGGATCAGTATTTAATGCTACAGAGATTTAAAAAATATAAAAAACCACAAATACTTCTCTTAAGAAATTTATAATCAATATAAACAAATAATTATAATATTAATACAAAGCAGAATAAAAACAGTGTACTACAAGTGTACCTGAATTATAGGATGCACCTTATTAGGTGCATATTAGGTCAATGTACATATGTAGGAATGAATGAATAAAAAGAGATATCAAATACAACTAAAGTATTTTTAAGTAAATCCTAGGCAACCAATAACTTAAGAAGATGTAAAAAAATCTTGAAAGTTTATTAGAATACACTAATACTGTGCAGAAATAGATAAAATACATAAACACACAAGTCACTGAGGACAAAATACAAATGGCAAATACACATTAAAAAAAAAAAAGGCAGTTCACCCTACCTTATTACTCTAAAAATTGTCAAAAGTTTTTTTTAAAGACCATACTCAACACCAAGTTCAACAAGATGGATCCTCTCCTACACTGCGAAAGGAATTGGGTAGTAAAGCAATTAAGGAAAAAAAGAAACAAACAAAAACAGACTCTTAAATACAGAGAACAAACCAGTGGTTGCCAGAGGAGTGGGGAATGGGAGAATGGGTGAAATAGATAAAGGGAATTAAGAGCACACTTTCTCTGATGAGCACTGAGAAATGTATAGAATTGTTGAATCATTATATTGCACACCTGAAACTCATGTAACACTGTATGTTAATTATATTTCAATTAAAAAAGAGAAAGAAATTAACTTTGCTCACACAGGTCTGGCCTTTGCCTTTGGATTCTGAAAGGTAATTTCTAAACCTTTGGATTGTTATGCTTGATAGGAGTTTTTTGTTTGCTTGATGGTCTTGAACCAGTCACATAGTAAAAATCTGAATTAGGGTGGCAGTTTTGAGTCACAAGATGTCAGCTGACCTCCTCTGAGGCTGGAGACTGAGATCAGCAACATGGACTCTTTGTATGACTGAACCCCAATAAAGACTGCACACCAAGGCTCATGGGAGCTTTCTGAATGGCAATACTCCACGCATATTGTCACATATCAATGCTGAGAAACAAATGCTGTCCTCACTCTATAGGGAGAGGACAACTAGAAGTTGCACCATTTGGTACTTTCTACATGTCTCTTCCCTTAGATGATTTTAACCTGTATCCTTTTTCTGTAATAAACCATAACCATGAGTATGACAACTTCCAGTGAGTTCTGAGCTATTTTACTAACTTATCAAAACTTGATAGTGGTCTCAAGGACTCTGGAACTCTGAAGTGTGTGTCAGATGTGAGGGTAGTCATATGAGCTGTCCCCTTTTAACTTCACAGTTGGTTTAATGTTCACAGGATTTAAAACTAGTACATTTCTGGAAAGAAAGTTGGCAGTATGTTCCCATAGTCTTAAAGGCTTCATATTCTGACCCTTAAATTCAATTTCAAATCATTTAAGCTAAGCAAATCCAAATATGTCAAAGTATGTCAAAGTATATTTTGCAGTAACATATGCAGAGGTGGTAAAATGAAGAGATTAAGATTAAACACCCAGGGGCATGTGGATGGCTCAGACAGTTAAGTGCCCAACTCTTGGTTTCGGTCAGGTCATGATCTTACCATTCAAGGGTTTGAGCCCCACATCAAACTCTGCACTGAGAGTGGGAGCTGCAGGGAATTCTCTCTCTCTCTCTGCCCTTTTCCTGTTTTCTCACTCTCTCTCTCTCTTTCTCAAAAATAAATAAACTTAAAAAAATTAAAAATCCAATGAGAGACAGAGAGAGAGAGAGAGAGAGAGAGAGAGATTGATACATAAACAAAAAAACATATACATACACCTTATGTTTGGGTATAAAAATCATGTTGTTTTGAGAAAAATAATATTACCATGAAGTGTTTATTATATAGTAAGCATAAAATGTTTTGAAGACAAATTGACTTTGATTTGAATCACGATCCACCATTTATCCACTAGTTATGCTACACTAGTCAGATTTTAACTTCTCGGAAAATCTTTTCTTCTATTTAAAATACAAATAATAGTATCTGTCACTATTTTTAGGATGATTAAATATAATTTTGTATGTGGTAAAGCTCTCAGTAAAGTGCTTGGCACAAAATAGGCAAAATGGTAGGTATTGTTTTATTATGATAACAATAATATTTTTAAGATAAACTCAGAAGCACATACTATAAAGAAAGAAGCATAAAATGATCACACATATACAACACTCAAAGAGTGTAAATATTCTAATTGTTAGACAAGTTAAATATATACGTTTGATTCCCAAATGTAAGAGTCTCTAAATTTGTACTAAGAATTCCCACATTTATGGTTTTCACCTACAAATTCAATTGAATAAAGGATGTCACTCCTATCAGTTCCAGTGCTGCTAAAGCTATGATCCCTATTGCCTTCCACAGTCTGGGTAAACAGAATGGCAACAGGCATCAATGCCACCTAGTGGGAAAGAGATCTGATTACTCCATTCTGACTCCAGAGCTTTCCTCAATAGAGCGAAATAAAGTAGGTATTTAGCAATATAAACTTCAATGACTTTCCACCATTTTACCTTGACAAAAACCACAAATTCTTTTGAAAGGTCTGCATAGCCTGCTGATGATTCAGCAGCTCTTTTGCCATGACGATCAAAAATAACCGTATGACCGGGAACCAATGCTGACTCAAGAAGTGCACAGCGGTTAGGCTGATAAAGCACTCGCAGCTCAGTGCAGGCTCCACCACTAGCCTAAAAGAAAAGGAAACAAACAAGCAAGCAAACTCTGAATTAGCAATAGAAAATAATTAAATTTGAAATGTTGGCACATTCTATGTATGTACAGGTCTATTTCCCTCTATAGACTCCTCATATTATCTATCACATGCTTTTGTCATTTAATTGTTTTGATTTTCCAGCCTGATTTCCAGGGTCTTATTCCAAGAACTTTCTGTTGATTTCTCAGAACTCATGGAAGAGTACCAGGTAACAACAAAAAAACTTCAGCAGCAGGAGAATTTAATGAGTTACTGTATTCTGTTGCTTATTTTTCATTTCTTCATTTGTGTTCTCCTAACTCAAGACTCCTTTGGACCAAAAGCTGAAATTAACAGGCACGCATTATTAGGTTTTGTTTACAAAAAAATTAAGCAAATCGAGGAGGTTATGCTACAGGGAAACATTCCTGGCTCAAAGTACTAGTTGAGATTTTACCCCATTTCCCCTCAGTGCCTTGGGGAGGCACTGGGCCTGAAAAGGAAGGACACATGGGTGTCCTTGAAAGGCTTGGCCCATGGCACTCACTAAAGCTACCAAACTCAGCAAAGTGCTCTTGTGTAAATATGGTAGGTAAGCAACAGGGCTATTCATCTCCAAGAAGCCATCTGATGTTTGATGAGTACATCAGCAGTTACTGGTGTGGACTGAAGCCAAAAGGGCTGTTACTGGATATTCCCAGACCCCCATACCAGGAAAAGTCTTGTGTGTAACAAGATGAGTCTCGTCGTAACTAAGATGGAAACTCTCGCCAACCTAATGGGTTAGGGGCTTGGAAGTAAATTTAATTTGAGTTTAGAAAAATAAATTTCTCAAACTCTTGATCTAATTAAGTAGATTTCATACTTACTACATTCTTATTTATAAGCACTTACTATGACCAGGATCTGTGCTGAGCAGAACGTGCTACAAAGTAGAGCACAGGATGACGTGCTAAGTCCAGAGCAGAGGAGAAAAGACTTTGTAAAGAAAATTTGACGGATTATCATTTAGCCTGAATTTCAAGCCTACAAATTATATACGTTTTTTTCAATAATTATTATTTTCCCTTAAGTTAAATAATACACTACGAGTCAAAAATCATGTAATATTATATAGCATTACATGAAAAGCTGTAGCATGAGTGCTAGAATCAGAATGCCAGTGTTCAATTCCTGCTTCCACATTTACTGCCTATGTGACCTTGAGCCACTCACTTCATTCTCCTACACATCAGGTTCCTCTTCTGTTAAACAGGGATAATAACGAATTCTCTCACAGGGCAGATATAAAGATTAAGCATTATAACACATATTAAACATTTTACAACAGTGCGTGACAGCTATCCTATGCGGTCTCATTTTTCAAAATAAATAACATGCATATATTTTTTAAAACAGCTTTATATATTAAAAGCTACTTTTCAAACCTAAACTAAGCAATACAAAGCATCCTTAGGTGACGTTATTAGTATTTCTTCCCCAATAATATGCTCCTTGAAGGGACCTTTGAGAAATCAGATCATCCCCTTTTGGAGGCTTATTAATACTTTGAATGTTATCAGAAAAGTGGTCTAGTTTTCTTGTCTAAATTTTAATTGCTGAAATTAGGACCATTTATGCAACAGAATATCAAAAGTTAGTTAGACAAAACAGAATAATGAAAAGGGTGAAAGGGAAAGCCAAAGGAAATACAATTTGATAATCTTATAAAAATAAATTATATATGGATACACAGCATATATTGATAAACAGCAAATAAACAAAATCACTACACACCATTCCAGTGACAGTACTGTTGTCAACAGCAAGAGAAAGATGCCTGATTACATGACTCTGGAAAATGCACATATTTCCTTTGTTGAAAATAACATCAAAGAGACCTGGAAAACATTTTAGGTATTAGCAAGTAGTAATTCATGCTTTTAAAGTATTTTTTCTTATTCAATTATACACTGAAACCTCCTGATAAGACATTTTATGACACCTCTCAGTTAAATATTTTTAATTAGTCAAAAGACAGAATGCCACTAACCTTTGATTGTCTACGAGTTGCTTGGCAATTTGGTGGAATTTCCATGGAAAATCCCTAATGCCTTTCCATGCTAATCGGTAAGCCCTGATACAACCCCAAAGAATAATACCTGACAGAACTGATTCCAGGAAAATAAATTATCCTGGTGCAAAAAAAAAAAAAAAAAAAAAAAAAAAAAAAATTCCATTCCATAAATCTCAGGGACTTGAGGTAAAATAAAATAACACATTATAATATAATAATGCATTACAAATACATATGACTTGAACATTAGTGACTGCTTTCTAGGATTACGATGATTAAGATAATGTCATCATATATCTGATTGTTTTCAGTTTTCAATATACTGTTTTTTTAAGTAGGCTTCACACCCAGTACAGAGCCCAATGTGGGGCTTGAACTCATGACCCCAAGATCAAGACCTGAGCTGAGATCAAGAGTCGGATGCTCAACTGACTGAGCCACCCAGGCACCCCAGGTTCTCAGTATACTTTTATATACCTTTTTATCTTAAAATGTATGCTTCTTCAAGGCATGAATTTTTGTCTACTCTGTATACATCCATATAACTGCACTTAGAACAGTGTGTAGAACATAGTAATTTCTCAAGAAATATTCTTTAGTCAATTAAATCATATATATATATATATACACACACATATGCATATATATGTGTGTGTGTGTGTGTGTGTGTATAGTATATATTAACAGATCCAGAGAGAAACTGACAGACTGCAATAATGTAAGGAACTTTAACACCTGACTTATAACAATGAATACATCTAAACAAAGAAATCAATAAGGAAACATTGACTTTAAACAATATGTTAAACTAGATGGACTTAAAAGACATACACAGAACATTCTATTCAAGATCAGCAGAATACATATTCTTCTCAATTGTACATGAAACATCCTCTAGGGCAGATCATATGTTAGGCCAAAAACAAGTCTCAGTAAATTCAAGAATATCAAAATCATATCAAGAATCTTCTCTGACTACAATGATATAAAACTAAGAAACCAAGTACAAGAAGAAAACAGAAATCCACAAAAATGTGATGATTAAAGAACATGTGGGTCACCTGGGTGGCTCAGTCAGTTAAGCGACTAACTCTTGATTTCAGCTCAGGTCATTCATGATCTCATGGTTCTCATGTTCTCATGATCTCATACACTGTATGCTAACTAACTGGAATTTAAATAATTTTTTTTAAAAAAAGAGGGAAGATCATAGCAGTGCAGGCCTAAATCAAAAAATAAGAAATATCTCCAACAATCTAACTTCATGTTAGAATCTAGATGTAAGACTCTAGTTCTGGTTCTGGCAATAAAGAGTTCAATAATTCATTCAACCACTATTTACTGACCACTTACTACGTGCATGAAATATTTTAAGTTGTAACCTAGATAAAGATTCTCAATGTTCTTATCTGTCCAACATTCTTATCTTTACAAACAAGAGGTGGGGCTCCTGAGTGGCTCAGTCAGTAAAGGAGAGAACTTTTGATTTCAGCCCAGGTCATGATCTCCACTTCATGAGACTGAGCCCCAGAGGGGGCTCCACACTGACAGTGCACAGAGCTTGTTTCTGATTCTCTCTCTCACTCTCCCCCTGCCCTTCCCCGACTTGCACTTGCTCTCCCTCAAGTAAATAAACTTTAAAAAAATAAAAACAAGAGGTAAGTCTATATAATCTTAAGTTCCTGGCTAATTCTAACATCCACTGGATCTAGTCACGCTAATGTCACCAAAACGAAGTCTAATTGCCAAAATCCAACAGAAGCGTTTCAGTCCTTATTTGGCTTTGCCTCTCTACTCCATCTGAACCTGCAGGCACCTTTTGAAACTTCACAATCGCCCTCCTCACTAACTTCCTTCTCAATTGCCCTTTTCATGCACAGGGTTCTGTCCTCAGCTGATTAACCTTCTCACTTTTCACTGGCTCCCTGGGAAGTTTCTTTTGATAATCCATAAAGTGATAAATGCCAAGTAAAATCTAAACCACCCCCTCAACATCAGCTCATATATATCACTTCCTGTTAAACATAAACAACTGGGTATCTCACAGACACTTCAAACTCCATATATACAAACGAGAGCTCACAATTTCCCCTACACTCCTAGCTTCCAAATGTACTCCTCCTAAATCTTCTGTATCTACGCTTTAGTTGGCGATCCCATCAACAATTTAATCACCCAACTCAGAAACCTGAGAGTAACCTTTGCCCTTAATACTCCTTTACCAATAAATGATGAAAGCCTGCCAATCTTATCTCCTAGAAATTCCTCAAAGCATCCCCTCTACTCTACCAATATTCCCACTGAAGTATTTTTGGTCCTCATCATCTTCTGCTTGACATGTTACAAGAGGCTTCTAACTGGTCACTCCTTCTCTAATCTCCCTGCACATCCTGAAATCTTACCTCCACTTAGCTATCAAAGTATTTCTATTCTACTTCAAATCCATTAACAGCTATGTCCCACCCATAGGAGGGAATAAAAGAAGTTGCCTTCAGACATACATTGGCCCTTCTCTCTCAGGTATTTGTATAGGGGCCACAGACTAGTCATGGAAGGGGATGGTTTGACTTACACATTGCAGTAGACACCTTTTGATGACCAGCAGACTACTTTTAACACAATATTCTTGTGGTATTGGGATAAAGGGTTTAAAACATGCTTTACGGTCTCTAGAGTAAAACATCAGATTTAGCACTCTCTATTGCAACACTCAAAAAGATACAGGAGTGCTGATTCATAGGGGCATGAACCCCAAAGTTTATAGCAGCACTTTAAACAATAGCCAAATTAAGGAAAGAGCCCGAATGTCCATTGACTGATGAATGAATAAAGAAGATTTGGTTTGTATATTCAAAGGAATACTACTTGGCTATGAGAAAGAATGATCCTGCCATTTGCAACAACGTGGACGGAACTGGAGGGTATTATGCTAAGTGAAATAAGTCAGTCAGAGAAAGACAGATAACCATATGTTTTCACTCTTATGTGGATCCTGAGAAACTTAACAGAAGACCATGGGGGAAGGGAAGGGAAGAAAATAGTTGCAAACAGAGACAGAGGCAAGCCATAAGATACTCTTAAATACAGAGAACAAACAGAGGGTTGATGGGGGAGAAGGGAAAATGGGTGATGGGCACTGAGGAGGGCACTTGTTGGGATGAGCACTGGGTGTTGTATGTAAGCAATGAATCATGGGAATCTACCCCCAAAACCAAGAACACATTGTATACACTCTATGTTAGCTAACTTGACAATAAATTATATTTTAAAAAATTCATCTTGGATCTACAGTTGGATTCTGAGTTAAGAAATTCAGCAATTTACAAAACAAAATAGCCCTGATTTGCTGAAGACTGGTATAAGCGTTAGTCTCACCTCTATGTAGTCTCTATGAGTCTCTCAACTCAGAGAGAGTTACACAAGGTCAGAGAGCAAAGTGAGCAGCCATATCCAAACCGTGAACACGTACTTCTGACATCCAGAGTTCTCTTCTTCCTTTACATCTCCTTTCCCTAATCTTTCTGAATTCAGAGACTTAGGTTCACTTTAAAGGAGACTGAATAAGACAACATCCATCCTAGAACACATTCTTTTTCAATTTAAAGCCAAGGAAGTCCTTCCAAGTCCTCTCCCTAAAATAGAAGAGCAAAACCAATGGCTTTTTGATCTCAGAGAAATGCACCTAGGATATGGTAAGAGCTGGAGCAGAAGACAAAGTGGCCAACGTGTATCCACTGCTATACTCTTTAAATTATAAGTATTTTTTAATTTGCTTTATTAGTACCTAGTAGCAGACAACCAGACAAACAAAAAAATTACAGCTAATCACCACCTAGTGAATCACCACATTCACTAGAAATAGGGCTTAAAAATGAGTAGATCAACTGCTAACAATAATCTAAGAGAAGAATTCTAGTAGTACCTACACAGAATCCTACCTACACAGACAGAATACGAAAGATAACACAAAGAAGGAGTAAGTTCTAGAAAAGACTGTATTTTTTGTTATTCAAAAAAAAAGTAGAGAATAAACAGCACAAGAACTTTCGTTTAAGGGGAAGAGGAAAATTAGCTTCCTTGGTATACCATGTAAACTATTTGATAAAGAAACAATGAAAAACTACAGAAAATCTTCTCTTCAAAGTCCTGAGAAGATTCAATCTATATCTCCTATGAAACAATACTCCTTAAATTCCTACTTCCCAATTAATTGTAACTGAAACTGGAAATTATCAAGCATGCATTACAGGTATAGTTACCATACAATTGTCCAACCAGGATACTTTTGAGAGTAAAATGGGATGCCAATCAGATGGAATACAGATTCAAACAAGAACATGCAAACGAGAGTGTGTGGTCCTTTTAACTTATGCAATGCTTTACACAAGAAAAAGACCTTAGCCTTACATTTTAAAATTGGATAATAAGTGTGTGTTTGTAAGTGTCAAGCTTATACTAAAGCTAAAGCATCCATTTTTTATTATTAATTCTGCCTTAATGACAAAGCGTAATGAGTCTAAGACCCTCATGCACCACTGATGAGAGTATATACAACTGATATAACTGATATATTTAAAGGGCTGATATAACTCTTCTGAAAAGAGATGGGGCAATCTATAAAAAGAGGCTTAAAAATCTTGGGTGAAAGGAGAAACCAAAGGAAAATCAAAATAAATCCTGAAACAAATGAACATGGAAACACAGCACACCAAAACTTATGGGATACAGCAAAAGCTGTTTTAAGAGGGTTAGGTGTAGCAATATGTGCCCACATTTTAGAAAAGAAAGATCTTAGGGCACCTTGATGGCTCAGTTGATTAAGCAACCAACTCTTGATTTTAGCTCTGGTCATGATCTCCAGGTTCGTGAGATAAAGCCTCGAGTCAGACTCTGCACTGACATCATGGAACCTTTCAACATGGAAGCCTAGAGCCAGAAGAAGGTAGATCAAATTAAAGACTGGAGAAGAAATAAATGGTATAGAAACAAACAAACAAACAAACAACAGTATAACACATCAATGAACCTAACAGTTATTTCTTCAAAATAATTATAAAATTAATAAACTCCTAGCCAGACTTATCAAAAAGAAAAGAGAAAGAACCCAAATAGATAAAATCATGAATGAAAGGGGAAAGACCACAGCCAATACCACAGAAATACAAACAATTATAAGAAAATATTATGAAAAATTATATGCCAACAAACTGGGCAACCTGGAAGAAATGGATGAACTCCTAGAAACATACAAACTACCAAAAGTGAAAACAGAAAGAAATAGAAACTTTGAATAGACCCACAATCAGAAAAGAAATTGAAACAGTAATCAAAAATCTCCCAAGAAACAAAATTTGAGGGCCAGAGGCTTCTCAGGGGAATTCTACCAGACATTTAAAGAAGTGTTAATACCTGTTCTTCTTAATCTGTTCTAAAAAACAGAAACATAAGGAAAACTTCCAAACTCCAAAACCAAAACCAAAGACCCCACTAAAAAGAAGAATTGCAGGGCAATATCCCTGAGGAACATGGAGGCAAAAATTCTCAAAAAGATACTATCAAATCAAATTTGACAGTACATTAAAAGAATTATTCACCACGATCAAGTGGGATTTATTTCTGGGCTGCCAGGCTAGTTCAGTATTTACAAATCAATCAGTTTGATACACCACATTAATAAAAGAAAGGATTAGAACCATATGATCCTCTCAATAGATGCAGAAAAAGCATTTGACAAAATACAGCATCCATTCTTGACAAAAACCCTCCACAAAGTAGGGACAGGGAGAACATACCACAACATCACAAAGGCCATATACGAAAAACAGACAATATCATCCTCAAAGGGGAAAAACTGAGAGCCTTTCCCCTACAGTCAGGAACAAAACAACGATGTCCATTCTCACCATTACTATTTAACATAGTACTGGAAGTCTTAGCTTCAGCAATCAGACAACAAAAAGAAATGAGGCATCCAAATTGGCAAGGAAGAAGTTAAACTTTCACTATTTACAGACAGCATGACACTCTATGTTGGAAACCCAAAAGACCCAAATAATTGATAGAACTAATTCAGCAAAGTTGCAGGATATAAAACCAATGTGCAAAAATCTGTTGCATTTCTATACACCAATAACAAAGCATCAGAAAAAGAAATCAAGCAATCAATCCCATGTGCAACTGCACCAAAACAATTAGATACCCAGGAATGAACCTAACCAAAGAGATAAAGGATCAGCACTCTGAAAACTATGGAAGACTTATGAAATAAATTGAAAAGAACACAATGAAATGGAAAAGCACTCATGCTCATGGATTAAAAGAACAAACATTGTTAAAATGTCTATACTACTCAAAGCAATCTACACATTTAATGCAATCCTTATCAAAATAACACCAGCATTTTTCACAGAGCTAGAATGAACAATCCTACAATTTGTATGGAACCACAAAAGACCCCAAGTAGCCAAAGCAATCCTGAAAAAGAAAACCACAACTGGAGACATCACAATTCCAGACTTCAAGCTATATTATAAAGCTGTAGTCATCAAGACACCATGGTACTGGCACAAAAACAGACACACAGATCAATGGAACAGAAGAGAAAACACAGAAATGGACCCACAACTATATGGTCATCTAACCTTTGACAAAGCAGGGAAGAATATCCAATGAAAAACGACAGTCTGTTCAACAAATGGTATTAGGAAAACTGGACAGCAATATGCAAAAGAATAAAACTGGACCACTTTCTTATACCATACACAAAAATAAATTCAAAATGGATGAGAAACCCAATGTGAGACAGGAAACCATCAAATCCTAGAGAAGAACACAGGCAGCAACCTCTTTGACCTCGGCTGGAGCCACTTCTTACCAGACACGTCACCAGAGGCAAGGGAAACAAAAGCAAAAATGAACTAATGGGACTTCATCAAGATAAAAAGCTTCTGCACTGTGGAGGAAACAACAAAACAAAAAGTCAGCCTACAGAATGGGAGAAGATATTTTCAAATAACATATCTGATAAAGGTTTAATATCCAAAATCTATAAAGGACTTATCAAACCCAACACCTGAAAAACAAATTATCCAGTGAAGAAATGGCAGAAGACTTGAATAGACACTTTTCCAAAGAAGACACCCAGGTGGCTAATAGACACATGAAATGACATTCAACATCACTCGTCATCAGGGAAATACAAATCAAAAGCATAATGAGAGGGGCAGCTGGGGGGCTCAGTAGGTTAAGCATCTGACTCTTATTTCATCTCAGGTCATGATCTCACAGTCATGAGACTGAGCCCAGCATCAGGCTTTGTGATGTGCATGGAGCCTGCTTGGGATTGTCTCTTTTCTCTTCTCTTCTCTTTTCTCCCTCTCTCTCTCTCTCTCTCTCTCTCTCTCTCTGTCCTTCCCCTGCTTGCTTTCTCTCTCTCTCAAAATAAATAAATAATCATTAAAAAAAAAACACCACGAGATACTGCTTCACACCTGTTAGAATGGCTAAAATTAACAACACAGGAAGCAAGATGTGTTGGCAAGGTTGTAGAGAAAGGGGAATCCTCTTGCACTGTTGGTGGGAACGCTGACTGGTGTAGCCACTCTGGAGAACAGTATGGAGGCTCTTCAAAAAGTTAAAAAGAGAACTACCCTATGATCCAGGAATTAACTGCACTACTAGGTATGTACCCAAAGTTACAAAACTACAGTTTCAAAGGGGTATATGCACCCCCAATGTTTACAGCAGCATCAACAACAGCCAAACTATGGAGAGAGACCAAATGTCCACCAACTGATGAATGGAACATGAGGTATATGTATACAATGGAATATTACTCAACCATCAAAAATAATTGCAACAACTAGATGTATTAGGCCAAGTGAAATAAGTCAGTCAGAGAAAGCCAAATACCATATGATTTCACTCATATGGAATTTAAGAAAGCAAGCAGATGAACATATGGGGGTGGGGGTAAAGAAAGAGGTAAACAAACCATGAGAGACTCTGAAAGACAGAACGAACTGAGGGGTGATGGAGGGAGGTGGGTGGGAGATGGGCTAGATGGGTGATGGGTATTAAGGAGGGCACTTGTTATGATGACCACTGGGTGTTGTATGTAAGTAAATAATCACTGAATTCTACTCCTGAAACCAATATTGCACTGTATGTTAACTAACTAGAATTTAAATAACAATTTGAAAAAGAAAGATTAAATGAAATAGGAATCAAGAACAATAGGAAAGATTAACTAAGACCTTGAAATAAGGAGTTGGGTTTTTTGAAAAGATAAACAAATTGTCAAATCTTTGGCTGGATTAACCAAGAAAAAAAAAGGAGACTCAAATAGGTAAAATTATAAATGAAAAAGAAGACATTACAACTGAAACCACTGAAATACAAAATGTCATAAAACAATTTTATACCCACAAATTGGAAAACTTAGAAAAAACGGATAAGGTCTTAAAAACATACATTCTAAGAATGAGTCATGAGAAAAAAAAAGAAAATTTGAAGAAACCAATAACAATTAAGGAGTTGAATCAGTAATCAAGAATCTCCCAACAAAGAAATGCCCAGGATCTAATGGTTTCACAGGTAAAATTACCAAATATTTAAAGAACAATTAACACCAATATTTCTCAAACATTTCCAAAAAAAAAAAAAAAAAAACTGAGGAGGGAACACTCCCAAACTCATTTTACTAGGCCAGCATTACCCTGTTACCAAGGCCAGATAAGGACACAACAACAACAACAACAACAACCACAACAACAACATAAAAGAAAACTACAGGCCAATATTATAGATAAATACAAATGCAAAAATTCTCAACAAAATAGTAGGAAACTCAATCTGAAGTCACATTAAGAACATTATACACCATGATCAAGTGGGATTTATCCCTGGGATGCAAACTGTTTCAAAATACTCAAATCAAGAGAGTGACACACTACATTAATTGAATGAAAGACAAAAATCATACAATCATTTATAGATGCAGAAAAAACATTTGAGAAAATTCAGTATCATTTCATGAAAAAAATCTCTCAAAAAGTGGGGATGGGAGAACCTTACCTCTACATAATAAAGACCATGTATGACAAGCCCCCAGCTAACATCATAGTCAGTGGTGAAAAACTAAAACAAGTCTAAGATCAGGAAGAAGGCAAGGGTGCCCACTGTCACCAGTACGTATCAGCAGAGTACTGGAAGCCTAGCCTGAGCAAACAGGCAACAAAAAGAAATAAAAAGAATCCAAATTCAGAAGGAAGAAGTAAAATTGTTTCTACTTGCAGGTGATATGAGAGTCTCCACCAAAAATTGTTAGAACTAGTAAAACAAATTCAGTAAAGTTGCAGGATACAAAATCAATGCACAAAAATCAGCTGAGTTTCTATAACACTCACAGCAAACTGTCTGAAAAACAAATGAAGAAAAAATTTAAAATAGCATCAAAAATAAGAAAATTCTTAGGAATAAATTTAACCTAGAAAGTGAAAGATCTATACGCCAAAACTGTAAGACAGTGATTAAAAAAATTAAAAAGACATGAATATAAATATATCCCATATTCATGAATCATAAACTGTTAAAATGTCCATACTACCTGAAGCCATTTATTGTTTCAACACAATCCCTATTAAAATTCTAATGGCATTTTCATAGAAATAGAAAAAATAATCTTAAAATTTATAAGGAACTACAAAGACTGTAAATAGTCAAAATAATCTTGAGAAAGAACAAAGTAATCTTGAGAAAAAAAAATCATACATCCTAATATTAAACTACATTAGGGCTACAGTAATCAAAGCAGTTTGGTACTGGCATTAAAACAGACACCTAAACCAATGGAACAGAATAGAGAACCAAGAAATAAGCCCACACATACACCGTCAACTAATACTCGACAAGAGAGTCAAGGAAACTCAATGCAGAAAGGATAGTCTCTTCAATAAGTGGTTCTGGAAAACTGGATGTCCACATACTGTTGAAGAACAGTATAAATAGCTCCTTAATGTTGGTCTTGGCAATGATTTTTTGGATATGACATCAAAAGTACAAGCCACAAAATAAAAAGCAACAAGTGGTACTACATCAAACTAAAAGACTTCCACACAGCAAAGGAAACAATCAACAAAATAAAAAGGCAACCTACAGAACGGGAGAAAATATTTGCAAACCGTATCTCTGATGAGGGATTTATTTCCAAAATATATAAGGAACTCAACGCAATGGCAAAAAAAACACCAAAAAACAAATAAAACAACACACACACACACACACACACACACACACACACACACACGATTAACAACAAAAAACACTTCCATTTAAAAATGGATAGGGGCACCTGGGTGGCTCAGTCGGTTAAGCGTCCAACTTCGGCTCAGGTCATGATCTCACAGTCCGTGAGTTCAAGCCCCGCATCGGGCTCTGTGCTGACAGCTCAGAGCCTGGAGCCTGTTTCAGATTCTGTGTCTCCCTCTCTCTCTGCCCCTCCCCTATTCATGCTCTGTCTCTCTCTGTCTCAAAAATAAATAAACGTTAAAAAAAAATTTAAAAATGGATAGAACATTGGAACAGATATTTTTCCAAAGAAGACATACAAATGGCCGAAAGTACAAGAAAAGGTACTCAACACCAACCATCTCGGAAATGTAAATCAGAACCACAATGAGATACCACTTTACATCAAATTAGGATGGCTATTATCAGAAGGACAAGAGATAACAAATGCCTGCAAGGACCTGGAGGAAAGGTAGCGCTGATGTACTGTTGGTGGGAAGGTGAATTGGTGCAGCTACTGTGGCAAACACTATGGAGTTTCCTCAGGATATTAAAAATAGAATTACTATATGATCCAGCAATATACTTTTTTACAATAAATAAGTATTTTGTTGGGGCAGAGGCTGAAAACTCGCAACTCCTACAGGACAGCTCCTGCCTGTGGACATTTTTTTTTTAATGATTTATTGTCAAGTTAGCTAACATACAGTGTAGTCTTGGCTTCAGGAGTAGATTCCCATGACTCATCACTTACATGAGCACCCAGTGCTCATCTCAACAAGTGCCCTCCTCAATGCCCATCACCCATTTTTCCCACCCCCTCAAATCCCCACTCCCATCAACCCTCAGTTTGTTCTCTGTATTTAAGAGTCTCTTACGGTTTGCCTCCCTCTCTGCTTATAACTTGTTTTTCCTTCCCTTCCCCTGTGGTCTTATGTTTCTCAAATTCCACATATGCGTGAAAACATATCTGTCTTTCTCTGACTTATTTCACTTAGCACAATACCCTCCAGTTCCATTCACATTGTTGCAAATGGCAACATTTCATTCTTCCTCATTGCCAAATAGTATTACATTGTATATACATACCACATCTTTATTCATTCATCAGTTGATGGAGATTTGGGCTCTTTCCATAATTTAGCTATTGTTGATAGAACAGCTATAAAGATTGGCATATACGTGCGCCTACAAATCAGCACTCCTGTATCCTTTGGATAAACTCCTAGTAGTGCTATTGCTGGGTCATAGGGTAATTCTATTTTTAACTTTTTGAGGAACCTCCACACTGTTTTCCAGAGTGGATGCACCAGTTTGCGTTCCCACCAACAGTGCAAGAGGGTTCCCCTTTCTCCACATCCTTGTCAACATCTGTTGTTTCCTGAATTGTTAATTTTAGCCATTCTGACAGATGTGAGGTATGTCATTGTGGTTTTGATGTGTATTTCCCTGATGATGAGCGATGTTGAGCATCTTTTTGTGTGTCTGTTGGCCATCTGGAGATCTTCTTTGGAAAAGTGTCTATTCATGTCTTCTGCCAATTTCTTCACTACATTATTTGTTTTTCGGTTGTTGAGTTTGGTTAAGTTCTTTATAGATTTTGGATACTAACCCATTATCTGATATGTCATTTGCAAATATCTTCTCCCATTCTGTCAGTTGCCTTTTACTTTTGTTGATTGTTTCCTTTGCTGTGCAGAAGCTTTTTATCTTGATGATGTCCCAACAGTTCATTTTCCAGCAATATACTTTTGCGTATATATCCAAAGAATATGAAATCATTATCTTAAAGAGGTATCTGTACTCCTATGTTCATTCACAGTAGCCAGGAAATGGAAAAAAATCTAAGTGTCATTCAACAGATGAATGGAGAATACATATAGATGTAGATGAATATTTTTCAGCCACAAAAAAGAATGAAATCCTGACATTTGTAACAACATGGATGGACCTTGAGGGTATTATGCTAAGTAAAGGAAGTCATACAGAGAAAATCAGATACCATATGGTTTCACTTATATTGAGAACCAATTTTTTTTTTTTTTTGTAAATCTGACACTGAACTGTGGAGAACAAACTGAGGGTTGCTGGAGGGGAGGTGGTTGGGGCATGGATTAAATGGGTGATGGGTATGAAGGAAGGCATTTGTGATGAGCACTGGGTATTGTATGAAAGTGACAAAGACTTGAAACTACAAAAAAAAAAAAAAAAAAAAAAAAAAAAGCTGAACTGAGAGAAAGGGAGAGCAGACTGGAGGTTGCTAGGCCGAGAGGTGGGGGAAATGAGATGCTGGCCAGTGTACAAATTTCCAGTTACAAGATGAATGAGTTCTGAGGGTGTAATATACAGCATAGTGACTATTACCAACAATACTGTATCAGATACCTGAAAGCTGCTCAGAGATTGGATCTTGACTGTTCTCACAACAACAAAAACAATTGTAATTGTAGGCCATTAACACAAATGTGTAAACTAACCCTACTGTGGTAATCGTTTTGCAATATATACATTTATAAAATCATCGTGTTGTGTATCTAAACTTACACATTGTTTTACATAAATTATGTCTCAATAACTCTGAAGAGTAAAAAGAATTAGTAAAATCTAAAGTTGAAAAGACTCCTCACTCCTCCCAAAGTAGATACACCAATCTCATTGGAATGTAAACTCTAAGCAGGCACAGGTTTTGTTTGTTTGATTCCTGTAATGTTTCCAACATCCAGACCAGTACTTAAGTGTGTGTGTATGTATGTATGTATGTGTTTACATTTAATAAGTCTCTCCTGTGGACAGAATTTATAATTTCTAAAAAAGAAAAAAAAAACTAGAAATCTCACTTAAATTACAGTGAGAGTTATCTGCCATGAGTAAGCAAAGTTTAATATAAGAATAGAAATACTTAGTTTTAAGAAAATATATTTATTCAAGTAACCTTTATTAACTCTAAATCTAATATGAAAAACTGTATCATGAATCCAGAAGACGCCAGAGAAATGTAGTAATATTTAATTTTTAAATCATTTTTAATAGGGTTCTTAGTAAAATTAGAAATATGTGACTTTTTCTATCACTCTAAAGGACTAGTATTTAAAAATCAATAACCACATTATATATAAGGGGGAATCTACTTTCCCCATGCTGACTCTCACACTCCCCTACACTCCATACCATGGAATAGAGCACCTTTGGTGCTTTGAAAGAAGCTAGTATTACAGTCTAGGCCCTTTCTGTTCCCAAAGGAGCCACCCTCAGGGAAGGTCCTTTCTGCTGTGCTCTTTGTCACTTGTAAGGGGCAGCTCTTTGTCACTTGTAAGAGTTAATATCCTTATTTGACCCCATCAGCAGTAATGCGGAGATCTCAATTTCCATGTGTCTGCGTTCTGTATCTTATTCTGTAACTGATTCTGTACACAGGAAGGGAAAAAGGTGGTATTATTTATCAACTCCTCTTCAAATACCCAATTCTAAATAAACAATAAAGACATTCCATTAATATTAGTTACAAAATGAGAACGTCAGTATTACCAACATTATTTTGCCTTCTTAAGGATGTTCTTGCCAGCTGAAAAGTGCTTGAAATCAAAACAGATCTAACTATTGGGAAGTAGATAAGTTTATTATATTTGTAATACCTGAAAAAACTCTTTAAAGCAGTAAAATTCAAAAGAAATACCTGACAAATAGGCACCTATTAAATACTGAATAAAACATAAAAGCTGTAGATTTCTTTATTTTTATGTATATGTTATTTATAATAGAAAGGGGGTTATTTATAATAGAAACCAAAACCTTCATCATAACACTAACAAGGCAATGCAGTAACTACGTGAAGAGAGAAAATAGTTTAAAAATATATATGAAGTTCTGAAAAACTAAGTGTAGGACAAATTCCTAAAGGAAAAGTCTGAACACTGAAGACATGAATTTCTTCCAAGTTAATATATAGATTTAATGTAATTTTAACAAATTTTCCTTCAGGATTTATTTTAGAATGATGAAAAAAAATTGTTAATTTGAAAGAAAAACCATACAGATCAACTCTGATAAATGTTTTATGCTGTAGTTTGAGTATTTTTTAAGAGCACGTGCAAATCAGGGAGGGGCAGAGAGGTTCGAACGCAGGCTGCACGGTAACAGCAGAGAGCCCCATACAGGGCTCAAACTCAGGAACCCTGAGATCACAACCTACCCCTGTAGTTTGAGTATTAAAATCTCAAGTCATAGAGCATCTGGGTGGCTCAGTTGGTTAAGCATCCGACTTAGGCTCATGTCATGATCTCACAATTTGTGGGTTCGAGCCCACATGGGACTCCCTCCTGATAGCTCAGAGCCTGGAGCCTGCTTTGAATTCTGTGTGTGTGTGTGTCTCTCTCTGCCCCTCCCTCCGCTCATGCTTTGTGTCTGTCAAAAATAAACATTAGAAAGGGAGGGAGGGGGAGGGGGAGGGGGAGGGAGAGGGAGAGAGAAAGAGGAAGGAAGGAAGGAAGGAAGGAAGGAAGGAAGGAAGGAAGGAAGGAAGGAAACTCAAGTCTTTGAAATTTCAAAGTACCTCTCGCTTTCAGCTCAGGTGCGGTTGCTTAGAAGCTACTCGGAAGGGAAAGGAGCATTACCTGGTTTCTCCCGGTTTCCCTCATCACCTTCACTCACCAGGTGAAGTTAGTATGTGATTTATCGCTCATATGAATTACTGTGGATGCAGAATTGCAGGCCCAGCTTGTTGACAGGCCCACTCTAGTGTCTGCCACACTAGATTAGCATTCTCGTACTACCATCAACAGCTTCCTGATATTGAAGAATCCTATCAAGGCGAGGCCTTTTTGCACTGGGCAGCCATCCGGGGCAGCTAGATGGCACCTGTTTACGTGTCCATCTGTGCCTCGTCTAAAATCCCTGGAACCCCAGGAATCCATTCCTCAGATTCAAGAGAGATTAGGGGCTGAAGTCAGCCTCTGACCTTCCTATGGTCCTTCCCTATGATCTAGTACTTCTAGTCCACTCTCTCGCCATCAGACAGACAGACAGCCTGCAGGAAGACACCTGTGTATCACATAGACAAGTAGTCCCTACGCAGCAGGCAGCTGTTACTCAGCCAGCCACACTTCCATGAATTCAGCCATGAGGACACAGCAAGCCTCGCTGAATTTAAGTAGTTTATTGGACCCGGCCCAGCAGGCAGCACAAAGTGCAGGTCCATGCCGATTCCCCTGACCCCCGAGCCCCATCAGGGCAATGCAGAGTAGGGCGAGGTGACTGCCACTGCACACTGTGACGCGGGATCACACCCGAGGAACTTCGAGCTGGGCAAAGCCCCACGCTTATTAGGAACTGCTTGCAAACCCGCCCAATCTTTGACCACAGAGAGGGATTATCTTAACTAGAAAACAAATGTTCTCTGAGGAAAGCCGGAAGACCTTACTATCCCTGAAGGTCTTCAGGAAAGGAGATGTTCTTTGTCTTGCAGTATCTCTTTATACAGATATTCTTAAAGTGGCCACGGATAGCTTTGCGCAGGAGACCCAGATCATACAGAAATGTGAGAGACACAGGGAGAAACAGTCCCCTGACAACACGTTGTCTTCACGTACACACCTCCAAAACTTCCCGGAGAACGCTGGATCTTCCACTCCAGTAGGGAACAGCGAAAAGACGAGGTGCTAGGAGAAGGTGCTAGAGCCACCCCCTCCAACCTACTGCAGTCCTGAGGCCCTTTACAGAAAGCCAGTTCAAGTCGTGATATGAAGTGTGCATTCCTGGCTCAGTTTGCCACTCTGCTTCTTCCTGTTACACCTGTTTGTTTGTAATGCGCTCCCATCAACCAGACTGGCAAGTGAAATAATGCCTTTGTGAGAACTGGAAAGAGTTGTCCTTTTACCAAAACACATTATTGCCTTTTTTGTTAGAAATTGTTAACAAATGTACAAATCCGTAACAACTACAAATGTAAATTTTACCTCTGCTCTCATGTTAGTCAACCACAGTAAAATAACATAAAATGCACCATTTTAACCATTTTGAAGTGTACAATTCAGTGGTACATTCAGTGTTGTGCAAATAATCACCCCAAAAGAAACCTGTAGCCATTAAGCTGTCAATCTCTCTTCCCCTCACTTCCAGCAGCCTTCGATCCACTTTTTGTCTCTATAAATTTGCCTATTCTGATATTTCATATAAATGAAATCATTCAATATTTGATCTTTTATGTCTGGCTTTTCACTTAGCATGTTTTCACAGTCCATTCATGTTGCAGCATAAATCAGTACTTCATTCCTTGTACAGCTGAATAATGTTCCATTGTATGGATATCACATTTGTTCACTCATCAGGTGACGGATATTTGGGTTGTTTCTGTCTTTTGGCTATTGCAAATAGTGCTGTAAACATTCATGTACACATTTTTATTTTCAGTTCTCTTAGAGTGGAAACGCTAGGTCACATGGTAATTCTATGTTTAACTTACTAATTGCCAAATCATTTTCCAAAGCAGTTGAATCATTCTGCATTCCCACTGGCAACGTATGAAGGTTCTGATTTCTCCATATCCTCACAAGCACTTATGTCCTGTTGTTTGTTTGGAATTTCCAGATGAGAATTTTATAATAACAATTACAGTTTTTCATTTTTTATTCAAGTATAATTAATATACAGTGTTATATTAGTTTCAGGTGTATACTATTCAACAATCCTATACATTTCTCAGTGTTCAAGGTAAGTGTACTCTTGATCCCCTTTATCTATCACACCATCCCCCATCCACCTCCCCTCTGGCAATCACCAATTTGTTCTCTATACCTAAGATTGTGTGTGTGTGTGTGTGTGTGTGTGTGTGTGTGTGTGTGTGTGTGTGTATTACCTCTTCTTTATGCATTCATCATAAATAATGCTGCAATAAATATAGGGGTGAATATACCTTTTCAAATTAGTGTTTTCATTTTCTCTGAGTAAACACCCAGTAGTAAAATTACTTGATTATATGGTAATTCTATTTTTAATTTTTTTAAGAAATCTTTATACTGTTTTCCACAGTGGCTGTCACAATTTGCACTCCCACCAACAGTGCACAAGGGTTCCTTTTTCTCCACATACTCACCAACAGTTGTTATTTCTCGTGTTTTTTGTTTTTGCCGTTCTGACAGGTGTAAAGTGACACCTTACTGTGGTTTTAATTTGCATTTCCCTGGTGATTAGTGATGTTGAGCATCTTTTCATATGCATATGAAAAGCCATCTGTATATCTTCTGTGCAAAATATCTATTCAGGTCCTTTGCCCATTTTTAATTAAATTATTTGAGGTTTTGGTTTTGAAGTTGTGTAAGTTCTTTATATATTCTGGATATTAATCCCTTATCAGATATATCGTTTGCAAGTATCTTTTCCCATTCAGTAGGCTGCCTTTTTGTTTTGTTGATGGTTTTTTTCTGTGCAAAAGCTTTTTATTTTGGTGTAGTCCCAGTAGTTTAATTTTGCTTTTGTTTCCCTTGCCAAAGGAGACATAACTAGAAAAATGTTTCTATGGCTGATGTCAAAGAAATTACTGCCTCTATATTTTCTTCTAGCAATTTTGTGGTTTCAAGTCTCATATTTAGGTCTTTCTTTTCTGTTATTTTTATTGTAGCCATCCTAGTGGGTATGAAGTACTATCTCACTGTAGTTTTGATTTGCACTTTTCTAATACTAATGACAGTGGACATCTTTTTATGCATTTTTTGGCCATTTGTAGATCTTCTTTGATTAAATGTCTATTCAGTTTCTATGCTCATTTTTAGTTTTTTTTTTTATCATGTTGTTGAGTTTTAAGAACTTTTTATATATTCTGGGTACTAGAGCATGATCAGATATATGATTTGCAAATATCTTCCCCCATTTTGGGGGTCACCTTTCCATCTCTTAATAGTATCCTGTGATGCATAAGAGTTTTCAATTTGATGATGTCCAACTTACCTATTTTTGTTTTGTTGCTTGTGCTTCTGATGTCATATCCAAGAAACCACTGACTATTCCAACGATATGCAGACATACACATATATTTCCTTCAAAGAGTTTTATAGTCTTAGATCTTATGTCTTTGGTCCATTTGACTTAAATTTTGTATATGGTGTGAGGCAAAGGTCCAACTCCATTCTTTTGTATTTGGATATCCAGTTGTCCCAGCACTATTTGTTGAACAGACTATTATTTCCCCAATTGAAGGTCTTGGCACCCTTGTCAAAAATCAATGACCATACATGTACAGGTTTATTTCTAGGCTCCCAATTCTACTTGCATTGTGTATAATTTAAGTTTTCTGTATATTATGACGGTTCGACATCTTAAAATTTTTTCTGGCTGGGAGAGACTGCGTCACTCTGGGCTAAATTCTTAGAGATAGTAAAAGATCTAGACTACAGCAGACCTGTACTGTAATATTCAAACTACCCAATCTAGAGTCATACTTCCTCTTTCTGGCCCACGTACCCCAGGAGGCAACGTTCCTCTGTCTTAATCATCCCAGAACCAAGTACCAGGCAACTAGAGACCACCTCTATAGTCCGAAACTCAGTGAAACTATTCAAATTAGCCAATCCTAAACTATTTACCCTGCCCTTCCTTGCCTTTCCCATGTAAATCCAAATAAAGGTCATGGCCTACGTGCTCCCTCTCTCCTATCTTCTGTATTCTGAATTCCCTGGTGTTTTTCTGTGGTCCTGCATGATATATTATGCCTCCTGTCTTTAGGATCTGTGAGTATAATGAAACTTGTTTTTCTGAGCCTCTCCTGTGTCTTTTGCACCTGACTGATCATCCCATAAAATATACAAAACACCATTCCATTGTTCTATATGTCAATATTTATGCCAATACCATACCATTTTGATTACTGTAGCTTTATAGTAATTTGTCCAATAAGGAAATGTGAGTCTTCCAATTTTGTTCTTTTTCAGTACTGTTTTGGCTATTCAGGGTTCCTTGAATTCCATATAAATTTTGGATTAGTTTTTCTGTAGAAAAGGCATTTTGACAGGGATTGAATCGAATCTGTAGATAATTTGGGGAAGTACGGTCATCTTCACAATATTAAGTCTTCCAATCCATGAACATAGGATATTGTTTTACTTATTTAGGTCTTCCTTAATTTCTTTCAAAAATGTTTTATAGTTTTCAGTATAGAAAAAAAACTGAACATACACGACTTCCTAATCCACCAGTAAAAAATGTAGAAATGAATCAGCAATGCAAGAAAGATGATGAGAATCCAGATTAGAGAGAGGAGAGATGCTGCCATAACTTAGTGTGAGGGGAAGGTGGAATCCATCATAGTGTCCAGGGTGAGAATATACTGACACATCTTTTTTACAGGTGGGTAACTCTGGGTCAGGGTCTCTCATGAGATTACACTCAAGTTGTTGGTTGGGGCTGTTGTCATTTGAAGGCTTGACTGGGGCTGGAGGATACTCTCATGAGATGGATCACTCAACATGGCTGTTGGTAAGAAGCTTCTGTTCCTTTCCAAGTTGGAAACCCTCTCCATAGGGTTGCTTGGATGTCCTAAAGACATGGCAGTTGGCTTCCTCCAGAGTGAGTGATCCAAAAAGAACACCAGGAAAAATCTATAATGCCTTTTATGACCTTGCTTCAAAAGTCACACACAATCACTTCTAACATTTTTTTTTTTTTGGTTTATTTATTTTGAAAGAGAAAGCATGGGAGAGGCAAAGAGAGAGGGAGAAAGAGAATCCCAAGCAGGCTCAGTGCTGTCAGCACAGAGCCCAACATAGGGCTCGATCCTATGAACCATGAGATCATGACTTGAGCTGAAATCAAAAGTTGGACACTCTACTGACTGAGCCGCCCAGGCCATATTCTATTTGTTAGAAGAAAGTCCCTTAGTCCATCCCATATTCAAGGGGAGAAGAGTGGGCCCACATCTTGAAGAAGTCCATGTCAAGTAATTTGTGGACAGATTTTTAAAACTCCTACACTGAAGAACGTCGTCACCTCTTCCACATGCGCTAGTCTAACACGGAACCAAATAACCACTCCAAAAACAAAAATCAAAAATCCATCATCAAAACCTGGTACAGTAGTTCCTCCTTATCCACAGAGGATACACTGCAAAACCTCCAGTGGATGCCTAAGCCCGCAGATGGTACCAAACCCTATATATTCCATGTTTTTTCCTTTGCATAAATGCCTATAATAAAGTTTAATTTATGAATTAGGAACAGAAAGAGATTAACAATAGCTAATAATAAGGTAGGACAATTATAATAATATACTATAATAAAAGTTATGTGAATGTGGTCTCTTTCTCTCTCTCAAAATATCTTATTGTATTGTACTCGCCTTTCTTCAGGTGATGATGTGAGATGATAAAATGCCTACATGATGAAATGAAGTGTGGTAAATGACGTAGGCATTGTGACATAGTGTCATGCTACTACTGACCTTCTGACGACATGTCAGAAGAAGGGTCATCTGCTTCCACATCGCAGTTGACTGCAAGTAACTGAAACTGTGAAAAGCGAAACCAGGGATAAGGGGAGACTATTGAACAACTATTGACCTAGATTCTTAGAGACGATACAGAAGACAATAATGACAATTGGAAACTTCCAGTGGAATGATATATTTTACATTTTTAAAATTCATGCTTACTCCTCTTAGACTATAAGTCAAATCTCAATTTAGATTATGAATTTTTTTCTTCAAAACTATAAAGTGAGAAAACTACAGAAAGCTGTATTTTATAGTAAATCTTTTGAAATTTGGGGGTAGGGGAAGTTTGTGAAATTGGCCCTGACATAAAGTAACTATCAAGGGTTTGGAATGAAAAACTGAATTGCTTTGGTTGTCTGGCCCTTCTTTTTGGTTCTAAGATATCACACTAAAGACAAGAAGACTTGTTTATGATTGTCATTCTCAATGTTGGCATAGTATTGTTTTTAATACCTATTTCAAAGATCTTCCCACGCTGTGTCATGCTTTTAGGTCCAGTATTGCCAATAAATGGTTTAGCAGCTCTCAGAGAAATGAGCATCTAACTCTCTGCGTATGGAAATAGCTAAATTTACAATCAGCTTGATGACTAAACAAAAGTTATTGTTTCATGGTGATAAAAACAACATTGTTTTGTAGAGTGAAAAGTGTAAGCAAACTTATCTCAGAGACAAGTTCTTAAAATATTTTCCTGAAAAGATGTCCATGGGTCAGCACTGTTCATCCCAACACTTTCCAGGCATGTGAAAACCGATTCATGAGTGTGAATTTATAGGATACTGAGCATAACATCAGGAAATAATGCTGCAAGTAATTATCACACATAAAAGACCTCCTGTTGCAAAAATGCCAGTTATGCCAAGGAAAATTACTCATACTATCCTGTACCTCCCTTGTTGAGGACTGCTCATTCTACTTTATGTATTAAAGGACTAGCATATTAAGACGCTAGAAATGCTTCGGGGTAAAAAGTTTCTCTTTTCCATATGTACCAGTTAGTGTGGTCTACACAGGAACTCACATATTTGACTACAGGGCAAGAACTCAGTTGGAGCTGTCGGAGCATCAATTCTTTCTGATGGCTGTCTGGGCTTTCTTGTAGCAGGAGGACTGGCTTCCAAGAGGAATTAATCCAAGAGACAAAGGTAGAAGATACGGATTTTGCAAGTTACAGTGTTGTCCCATCTGCACTGTATCAGTCAAGCTGTGTAGAAAGGCTTGACCCAGTAAAGGGTAAGTAAGGAAATGAATTCCACTTCTTGATGTGGAAGTGGCAAGGTCCCTTTACACATTAGGTTGTATGATGAGTGTTAGAAGACAATCCTCCCTACATCTGTCATTCTCCTGCAGAGGCCGGCCCTCTGAATAAAGACACTTACAAAAGGTTTATATAAGGAAACAATCCGTCATAATAAAGCTTAGAGATCTCTCCCCCTCCACTTCCTTTCCCTTACCTCTCTTCTCCTCTTCTCTCATCTCTCTCCCTCCCTCTCTTCCTTTCCTTCTCTCTCCTTCTCTTTCTCTCTCTCTCTCTCTCTCTCTCTCTCTCTCTCTCTCTCTCTCCTCTCGCTCCCAGGAGAATAAAAAGGTAAAGGCCTTTCCTTCCCTTCCCTGGAGAAGATTTGTTTATGTTCCAGAATAAAAAAAGGTGTTGTCTGTCTCCTTTCTCTCTGTCTCTGTCTCTCTTGCTCTTTTTCTGAAAGGAAGGATGGGCAACCCTACATAAGACCAGAGTTTCCTGATTTGGGGGATTTCTCCCCTTTAACGCACCCACCCACATATGCAGGTTCCATCAAGCCTTCACCTCAAATGCTGTGGGATTCAGACTTGGGGAACCAAGCAAGATGTTGCTCTGGCTGCTGCACTTGCTGTGGGAAATGAATGGTCTTGGTCTTTGACTGTACTCTCATGTTTTCTGAAAACAGGGCAAAACTTAGATCCTTCACAGTTTCTGATTTAACAATAGCAGATACTTTTGCGACCACATTTGGAAATACAATATACTATATTCAATAAGGAAAAAACCACCAGCCCCAGGGTCCTGGATATAAAGGGCCACTTTGAATGATCTAAGTAGGTAAATCATTCCAAATGGGAACCAACAGGTAAAGAAAATGTCTAAGGGATAGATTAATTTTGGAAAGAGAAGCTACTAGGAAGTATTCTTAGCCTTCCACGTATTTTCATAGAGGAGAAAACTGGATGATTCCTTGGGATCTCTAATATAAGGTAGAGGACGTTACATTTTGAGGAAAAATCTCCAGCATATCTTAGAGGCTATTAAACAACATGGTTTCTAACAAAGTACAGCAAAGTCATATTCACAGACGCAGCTGGAAAATTTTGCTTAAATACTAAATTTGTTTCAAAAAGAGTTAGAGGTTTGGGTTTATAGTCAAAGATCTAACATAATCAGTTTGCCCCTTCTTCATTAGTTCTTATGGTCATGGCATCACTAAACGTCAAATCTAGACTTTCTTTGCCTAGTTCTTCCTCTGTATCTTTATGATGGCACTAGCTACCAAGAAAAAAGAAAAACCAAATCATTATTAGAATCGTATGTGTTTGTCCTCGTTTTTAGGTTGTGACCCTCTGGAATTCAGAATACTGTCTTAGTTATTTCTGTGGCCCTCAAATTATTTAACATAGTGTTTTGAACAGAATAGTCACTCAATATTTAGTAGAACCAATCTAATTCCTTAATGGCCATACCATTCAAGAGCTCAATTTTGTGAACAATTAATGTTAATTGCCTACATTTTATTCTTCAATTTATAGCAAATATAAGTTTTTTCATGATGTACTGTTCCGCAAAATGACATCATCTGCCCGGATTTAAAGCGTGTCACGAGTGATTATTTGTATTAGTGTAAGTCGTGAATTGTTTCAATGGCCTAATACTGGTGTAAAGCCATGTGAAAAGAAGCAAAACCATAAATTAAACTGCCTTCCTCTAGTTCCCAAAACTGCCACAGCACCAGCTGCTTTGCCAAATGACTTTACCGCATTTGTCTGTCTTCTCTCCAAGTGCATCAACTGTGCCATCTGGATGCAGACGGACAAACCCTCCAGTGAGCTTGTTGTAGAACTGAAGAGTATTTCCTTTCATAAACTTCCATCTTTCTGCAGCCCACTTAATATGAAAACAAAACAAAACAAAAACACCAACATGAGAAGACAAAGAGAACATTATATACTGTTTTTGTTTTAACACATCAAATAGCAATTTGGACACTATTGATACCAAATAATTTAAGGCCAAAAGTAAAATCTTACTGTTTCTTTTCTACTAAGTTCTAGCTTCTGCCCTGAAGGTATAAAGGAAAGAGAAAATCATTAATTTCAGCAGAGTCATGCTTTCCTCAATCATCGTAAGAGAACCTTCCCAGCAATGTGCATATAAGACACTCACGCACAAAAATGATACTGTTATCCCTGGCATACAGTTCTCTGGCAATTTTACCATCATCTTCCCCTTGATCCAGCCATCTATGGAAAGAAAAATATATCAGGAATATTGTGGCTTTACACTTACACTGAGCACTGGCAATTATGGAATCAAGTCAGAAATAACGGGTAACAGGAACTGCAAAAAGTCATAGGTATCTTGTTGGCACATGCAGAGCAGAAAATGGAAAAGGGAATGCATGAAGTGACTAAGAAAGTGCAAGGGAGGGAGGAGAAGCTGCCATCAGATTATGGGAGAGGTATCTGCTTCCCCTAACCCACAGGTCAGTCGGTCAGTTAGCTGGTCAAGGTCACAGATCTTACACCCCCTGCACCAGTTATTAAATTCCTGGTTTTAAGCCATCAACTACATTTCAAACTACAGTCAGTTATTTCATAAACGCCTATTATTGGTTCCATAGGGAAAGAGGCAGGAGAGTGCTGAAAGAAAGAGCAAATCTATCACCACTTTGGAAGAATAACCCAAAAATCAAGGCCTAGTGACAGTAAGTCAGCAAAGCCATCATTGTATAAAAAGCCACGTGCAACATTTATTTTGTACATTTATTATAACCGAGCTTAATTTGTGACCTAGTCCACAGGGGATCAGTTTTCTTGCCAGGGACTTTCATTCTCATAGGAGAAATCATATTTTTTTAAATCTTTCCAGGTAAACCAAGGAAGATTTAATCATATTTTTTAAATCTACCTTAATTTAATGAGAAAAATTTAAACTTACATCAAGAATGATGATAAACATATTGTATATCTTTCTAAATAGAAGCAGATGCCCCTAAAATTAATCTTCAAAAAAGTTACCCAGCAAAGCATTAGTGACCAGGAATAAGTGAATAAGCTATCCATTGCTCCAAAATACATGAACTTGGAACTAATATGAAATGAATCTGATGAATGTAAAAGCAAACCTACACACCTGTGACAGAAGAAGGCATATTCGTGGTTTGTTGTGGGATCCTTGATTACAACATCATCAAGAAACCAGCCATTTCCTAAACACAGATTAAAAGAAAGAAAAGTGTAAATATGTATGGCCTAGGTATTACTTGAAATTTTGAAAAGATGTCCTGGCTTCCAAATATATGTGAAGGCTTTATGTACTGTAAAGCTTTAATACTTCAAATAAAGCAAAATATAAGAAAAGCTATAAGAAGCATTTAAAAATATTTCTTATATATGTAACAAAAGCACAACATGTTTTAAGGTTTCATGTTTTATGATATCTACCTCAATATTATTTTCCAAGAAGTTTGAAAACAGACCAATTCAACAATTTCTCTTGATTTCATAAACTGTTATTTATATCCCTGGACCTAAGATCTTCCAAAAAATATATACCTAATGAGCTAGCAATACTTTGTATTTCTAAAACATACACATAAAGTTAATTAAAGTTCAAATCTGAATCAAGTATATATTTTGCTAATCCAGAAAATGAACTTTTAGATACTCTGTTGAAGCACACAGACTGAGCCGGTATACATGAAGACAGTCATTTCCTTTTAAATATTTGATTTTATATTAATTTGAAAACTGGAGTTAGTTAAGATATAATTTAATTTTACTTATAGATAAAATGGAATATTTTAACCAGTCACAGTAGTTTCATCTATACAAAAGAGTCAGCTCAAAATCTATACTCTTCTAATCAAATATCCTTGAGTTTATGAGTTAATAACTAATAACTAGAGGATGAAACTTTTTTTTAAATGTGTTTATTTTTGAGATAGAGACAGAGACAGAGACAGAGTGTGAGCAGGGGAGGGGCAGAGCGAGAGGGAGACACAGAATCCGAAGCAGGCTCCAGGCTCCGAGCTGTCAGCACAGAGCCTGATGTGGGGCTCGAACTCACAGAGTTGTGGGATCACGACCGGAGTCAAAGTCGGACGCCTAACCAAGTTGAGCCACCAGGTGCCCCTAGGATGAAACTCTTTTAACAAAGCATTCAAGGGCCTTCATTGCCTGGCTTCTGCTTACTCTTTAACTTCATCCCATATTATGTACTCCCATCATGGAACCATGCCAAATTGCTCATAGTTCCCAGATCAGCATGCATCAAAACCACCAGGAGGGATTAGAAAAACACAGATTGCTGGGCCTCACACCGAGTTTCTGATGCAGTAGCCCTGGGATTAGCAACCTAAGGGGACTAACTGTCCCAGTCTGCCCTGGAAAGAGGGGTTTCCCAGGATGTTCCTATACTGGCAAACAGTGTTTCCACTAAACACTAAAGTGTTTAGTTTCAGTGCTAAAACCAGGAGAGTCCCAGGCAAACCAGAATTATTGGTCGTCATATAAAAGAAACCAAGAATGGAATTTTTAACGACATCCCAGGCAATGCTGATGATCCAGGAACCACTTTGAAAACCACTGCCATAGATAGTGGATATTCATAATTTACACATGGTGCTCCATCACCCATGCCATTCTGTATGCCTAAAATGCCATCCCCAAAATGCTTTATTTCATTTTTTTATTAAAAAAAATAGAATTACTTGTCTCCTTTAAGGAAAATTAAAATGTTACCACAATTCTGAAATGGGTTTTAAGAGCTACTGAGGAGTCTCTAAAGACAACTCTTGGAGATGACAAGGTACTGACTTTTAAAATACTTTATAAGTTAATAGGTTTAATTAATAATCAGTATAAATATATTTTTTAATGTTGGTTTATTTTTGAGAGAATAAGAGAGAGAATGAGTTGAGGACGGACAGAGAGAGAGAGGGAGACACAGAATTGGAAGCAGGCTCCAGGCTCCGAGCTGTCAGCACAGAGCCCAACGCAAGGCTTGAACCCACAAACTACGAGATCATGACCTGAAACGAAGTCAGACACTTAACCGACTGAGCCACCCAGATACCCCAATTAATAATTAGTTTAAAAGTACCTATATAAAAACATATTATCTCCAAGAACAGTCAAGTGGAGGCAAGATCAGCTAAAAGACAATGTAAACATGAAATAAATATCACTGTAATTCACTGAAATTTAGGAGTGGTTTTCTATACACCATACACTAGACTTGTGGGTTAATTAAAATTTTACAAAATTAGATTAGAAAAAAGGTTAAACTTCAAATATTATATTTCTTTGTATAACACTAAAGATTTACTTTTTGGCCATGTTTTCCAAGTTCTTTATATGATGAGTGGTTTTTTAGTGTATCCTTTTGGAAATAATGTTATGAGACTCCGAATGCTATTTAATCTTCTTTTTAGCAGGCTGCACCCTCCACCCCCATTGATGTGCAGCATAAGCTATACGTGTGTGCACACATTCAACTTCTGACACAACAGGTCTAAGTGGGCACTGACTCCTTGCAGACACCTAGGTAAACGCTGACTTCCTCCTCCTGCCCACTGATACCTTCCCCATAAAAGTAAGGCATTTGCTGTGTCACTGACTCTGAGGACAGTAATATCCCTGGCGTGACCCTCTGTTTCCGTAGAGAGGGGAAGCATGAGGCTCAGTCACACCCTTTGCTGCTGCAGAGTAAGGACAGAAGCTCGCAAAAAGGAAGGAGAGGCTGAAGAGTACCAACTAGGCCCAACTCCACCACCCTGCTCTGCCTTGTTGGTGTGGACAGGAGGATAAGCTTAGGTCACTGGGCCTCACTGATGACTAGGGCACAGGGCGAGCAGAATGCCATTCACTCCATATTGTCCTACCTCATTCCACCTCCTGATGCTAGGTAGGGGTGGACACTCAGACACGACGAGAATTCACTGACACCGGGGGTGGGAGACAGTGGAGTGCTGACTAGCCCCAGCTTGCACTGCTTTCTCCTATTTGCAAACAACAGGGCTGTCTACGGATAAAATTCTAAACAATCTACAAATAATAATAAATAATAATAATAATGAATGATAATAATAATAAATCCCAGAAGTAAAAAGTGAGTTGAGTGACATCTTGGATACAAGACAAATCACCACACAAAAATAAATCGCATTTCTGTATACTAACAATGAACAAATGGAAACTGAAATTCAGACACGATGCCACTTAAAATCACTGTAGAGATTAAATATTTAGGATAAACTTAACAAAACACGTACAGAATTTGTATGCTGAAAACTTTTAAATGCTGAGGAAAGAAATCAAAGAATGCTTAAACAAATGAAGAGATATACCCATACTACATTCATGGATTGGAAGTCCCAATATAGTGAAAGCATCAATTCTTGTCAAATTAATTTCTAGGTTTGATATAATTCCCTTCAAAACCCAAGCAAGTTTTCTTGTAGATATGGATAAACTTTTCTAAAACTTATATAGAAAAGGAAAGGTCTTAAAATAGCTAAAACAATCTTTAAAATATTAAAATACGAGGAATTAGTGTAACTGATGTTAAGGCCTATTAAATAGCTGCAAGACAGTATGGTATTGGTAGGACAGACACACATATCAACAGAACAGAGCAGAGAATCCAGAAATAATCCCACATAAACATGCCCAATTGCTTTATGACAAAGGTATAAAAACAATTCAGTGGAGGCAGGATAGGCTTTTAAACAAATTGTTGGAATAACTGGACTTTCATAGCTAAAATAAATTAACTTCAACCTACATCTTACACTTTATACAAAATAAATCATAGAATTAATCGCAAAATAAATCATATTTTATCATTAGATAGCTGACTTCCTTTTTCTATTTCTATCGCAAAATAAATCATAGAATTAAATAAATCGCAAAATAAATCGCAAAATAAATCATAGAATTAAATATGAAATGTAAAACTATAAAGCTAGAAATAAATAAGGAAAAACAAGTTTGTGTATAATCGCAAAATAAATCATAGAATTAAATCGCAAAATAAATCATAGAATTAAAAATGAAATGTAAAACTATAAAGCTAGAAATAAATAAGGAAAAACAAGTTTGTGTATAGGACTATTCAAAGAGTCCTTCAACTTAACCCCCAAATTATAATCCATAAAAAAAAGAATAAACTGGGCCTTATCAACACTAAAAACTTGCTCTGCAAATGACCTTATAAGAAGGTGGAGTGACAAGCTACAAACTGAGAAAAAATATTTGCAAACCATAAATCCAAACGACCAGTATCTACAATATATATACAAAAAAAAAAAAAAAAAAAAAAAACTTTTAAATTTTAACACTAAAAAAAAATCCATTACAAAACAAACAACATAAAGACATTTCACCAAAGAGGATATAAGCACATAAAAATATGCTCAACATTATCTTTATAAAAATACAAATTAAAATGAAACTGGTAAGTCACTACACACCCATCAGAATGACACAGGGGGAAAAAAGGCAGCAAAAACACCCAATACCAACACGGATGCTGAGAAAATGGATCACACATATACTGCTGGTGTGAATACAGAATGGCATTGCCACTATGAAAGTTTGCCAATTTATTACTAAACTAAACATGCAATTCCATATGACCCAATCAACTGCATTCTTGGGCACTGATCGCAGAGAAATGAAAAGTCATGTTCACGTAAAAATCTGTACACATACAGTCACGGCAATTTTATTCATCACAGCTCCAAACTGCAAGCAACCTAGATGTTCTTCAATGGGCGAATGGTTAAACTGAGGGAAAGCCATTCCATGGAACACTACTCAGCAATAAAAAGGAACAAACTGCTGACACATAACAAACAGCTCGAATGAATCTCTAGGAAACTATACAGAGTAAAAGAGCCAATCCCAACAGAATGCATAATACATGATTTCATTACTATAACTGTCTTATTCGAAATGAGAAATTATAGGTATGTGGTACAGATTAGTGGTTGCTGAGAGTTAAGAATTGGAAATGTAAGGAAGAAACTGAGGAAGACAAGTGGATGTGGCTACAAAAATGAGACATGACAGGTCATTGTAGTGATGGCACTCTTCTGTGTCTTGCCTGTATAAATATCAATATGCTGATAACGATGGTGTAGTATACCTTTGCAAGATGTTACCACTGAGGAGAACCGGGTAAAGGACACAGAGAATCTCTCTGTATTATTTTGTATAACTACACGTCAATCTATAATTATCTCAAAATAAAAAATTTAAATCATCCCCATCTCTCCCCAAATCTCTTATTTCTTCACTTCTGATGCTCCACTTGGTTTTGGAGTAAACAATGATGTATCCCCTTACACCAGTTAGAATGGCTAAAATCAAAATGACAAGAAAAAACAAGTGTTGCCAAGGATGTGGAGAAAAACGAACCCTCGTGCACTGTTGGTGAGAATGTAAACTGGTGCAGCCACTATGGAAAACAGTGCAGAAGTTCCTCAAAAAGTTAAAAATAGAAATACCATACAATGTAATAATTCCACTACTAGATATTTGCACAAAGAATATCAAAACATCAATTTGAAAAGATATATGCACCCCTATTGTTCACAGCACTATTTACAATAGCCAAGATATGGAATTAACCTAAGTGTGTGTCAATAGACAAATGGATAAGGAAAATGTGGTATGTATATGTACACACACACACACACACACACACACACACACACACACACAGGAATATTATACAGCCATAAAAACGGACAAGATTGTGCCATTTGAGACAACACGAATGGACCTAGAGAGTATTATGCTAAGTGAAATAAGTCAGACTGAGAAAGACAAATACCGTATTATTCTACTCATAAGTGGAATTCAAAAAATGAATAAAACAAAAAGCAGAATCAGACCTATACGTACAGAAAACAAACTGGTCATTACCAGAAGGAGTGTATTGGGCTAAATGGCTGAAGAAGAGAGGAGGTAACAGGCTTCCAGTTATGGAACGAATATGTCACAGGAATCAAAGACACAGTGTAAGGAATATAATCGATGACAGTGATATAATGGGATAGATATGGTAGCTATGCTTGTGAACATAGCATAATCTATAACTTGTCAAATCACCATGTTGTATACCTGAAACTAATATAACACTGTGTCAATTATACTAAAAAAATGTTTTAATTAAAAATGTAGTTTATAATTAACTTTTTTAACTTTCTTTTCTGAATAATAAAAATTTATTTTGAGTCATTTTGAATTGCTTTTTTAATATCCATTGATCATTTTTCCAGTGACATTCACGAAACTGCCTAGTAACATTCACTAAACAATATTTAAAAATTATCCTCATGCATTTTAATGTGAGAGTCTTCCTTGTTAATCTATTTCAAAATGCTACAGTCTATTAAATCCTTTAAATTTTTCCAAGTTAGTAACATAGTAATTTTAACAGATTTATTGAGAAATAATTTACATACATAACGTTCACCTGTGTAAATGAGTTCTGAGGTTGTGTGGTTGGTAATATATCTATAGTTGTCATGTCATAACCCAAATTCAGTACCATTTCAACAACCCCAAAGGAAAGTCTGTACCTATTCACTACCACTACCAACCATCCATCCCCTCCCCTCTGCTAGACTTAGGCAACCACTAATCTACTTCCTCATTTTGAGAAGATCTGCCCATTGTGGAGATTTCACACAAACGGAATCATGTAATATGTGGCCTTTTGTGACTAGCTTCTTTCAGATAGAAATAGAAAAAGGAAGTCAGCTATCTAATGATTTACTTTAGGTTAATTTTACTACCTGAGTCTGTGATGGCTCTTAATCAAAATCAGTAGGTGTATCTGTATTATTATCCCCATCTCTCCCCAACTCACTTATTTCCTCATTTGATTTTGGAGTAAACCATAGTCTTTCTATAAGACACCATTGCAGCAGATTCTCTCCATTGTAGTCTTAGATCTTATGTAAAATGAATCTCACAGCAGATTGTTTTTGCTAACCAAATGGACAGACCTGGTGCACTTTGGCTCATCAAACAAAATTCTCAACTCCTTCTACAGCCAACGCACCAGAGACACAGCTAGGACCTAAACTAAATATATGGAAGCACGAAACCTTCACCTCCCTCACCAAATAAATAAATAAATAAATAAATAAAAATAAATAAATAAAATAAACCTCTAAAACAAAACAAAAACACCTCACACATAATGCTACTGCAGTATCAACACCAAGCAATGGATTACAAAACTAGCTGAGATCAATCACTGGTAACTAATCTGTAAAGAACAAATAGGTTCACTTAATCTGAAACAGGACCTATAAATCACACTTTCTTGGCTAGAACTTCTATTACCTCTCCATATGGCTTTCAGACAAGGCAAGTCTAATAAGTCAGATGGGAATATACTATTTATTGTTGATGCTAATTATTACATATAAATATTACATATATATTAAATATATATTTTTTGCTGCCACTCTAAGATCTTTTATATCTTGTATTTTCTATTTAAGAAAACAAGACTCAAGTTATCATATATTGATTTAATTTCTAGTCACTTTATAAATTCTATTTATTTTTTTTATTTTCAGTTGATACTCCTCGCATTTTAATGGACATGTCTATCACCTGTAGGCAATAATTTTGCCTTCTCCTTTCTAAAATTATAATTGTTTTAGAAAACATATTATAATGCTTTCCAAGAATGCCTATATTCATAATGAGGAAATCTTTGTTGTTCCACTTCATTGAATTTCATTGTTTATTAAGTAATTGTCTTGAGTTACATTATTTTAAAATGTTTTTTCTGTTCCAAATTTTCAAAGAACTTTTAATAATAGTATTATTGGGCTGTTAACAATTTTTCTACTTTACCCTTCTGAAGTGATGTTATTTAATTAATAGATTTTCTAATGAACTATCTTTCAAATTTTGGGCATGAACCCTATTTAGTTGTTATGTATTATTCCTTTATTATACTTCTTGGTTCATTTTGTACACATTTAACTTAGGATATCCTCACATACATTTATCAGTAAGGCTGAACTACAACCGTTCTTCTGGAAAATAAACACCATGGGACACAGGACATGGCATAACTATGAAAATCCTCAGGAGCAACGTGTCACTTTTATTAGAATATTTGGAGGAAAGGGAAATGAGAAATTTAACTGTCTAATTAAAATACTGTCTTAGTCTGCTTGGACTGCTATAGCAAAATACCACAACTTGGCTAGCTTATAAACAACAGAAATTAATTTCTCATAGTTCTGGAGGCTGGGTAGTCCAAGATCAAGGCACCAGCATAGCCACCTGATGAGGGCTCTCTTCGTGGTTTATAGCTAGCGCCTTCCTGCTGTGTCCTCACAAGGTGAAAGGCACTAGGCTTCTCTCTCTAGAGCCACTTTTATAAGAGCATTCCTAAAGGCTCCACCTCCCCCAGGCTCCACCTACTAATATCATTGCATAAGGCCTTAAGATTTCAACATTTTAACAGGGAGGGGGTCACAAACATTCAAATCACAGCAAATATTTTTAAACAAATATGGAAAAACTATGAAATAAAAATATTTGCTTACATTTACATTATAAAACATGAATATGGTAAACAAAAAGAGAATTCTTTTAGAATAGATCCTCTGAGGTCTGCAGGCATTCTTGCCCATACTAGGAACGTAACAGAGGATAATGCAAGAAGCATTAAATCATAGTTCTATATTCTGTACATTTTCAGGCTTCAGTATCATTAAGTCTGCGTACAAGTTTCCAATTCCATAATCTGGGACATTTTATATAGCACTGAAAATGTCTGCTTCATGGACATTTCAGAGAAAGTGCTGATAAATCCAAATAGAAACACAGGTGTTGGAAAGAGATTAGCCTTCTAAAAAAATTTATTATTATTGATTACCATTATTTTCTACTTTTTCTTTGGTCAATATTGAGTCAAATCTGCTTCTTGGGTAATTCATAATTTCTTAGGCTACATTTCTTGAGTCAATTTGTCTTAAATAATCATCCAGTTCATGCGGAGCTTCAAATTTATTTATCCAAAACTGTACATAATAGTCTCAAAACTTTTATCCAATATGTGTTTGTATTGTATTCACTATATCTTATTTTGGCATGTATTTTCTTCACATTTTCATTGCACTTCTCAGTGTCATCTTCCTATGTGAGTGCTCATATTTTTTTCCCGTAGAAATCCATTCACATACATGACATCAATTCTGTTTTACTATTTTTAGTCTTTGATTTCTATTTTTGTCTTCATATTTTCTTTGTCTCATTTTTCTTGATTTTTCTCTCATGCATACCTTATTTTTTCCCTGAATTGATTATCGAGATATAATTGACTTGGAATATTGTGCAAATATATATATATATGTATATGTATATATATATATATATACATATATATATATATATAATTACCAACATAAGGTTGGTTAACACATCTCACATCACACACGTACATTTTTTGTTATTGCTATGGCGAGAATATTTAAAATCTAGTCTCAGAGAAACTTCCAATTATATAACACAGTATTATTAACTAGAGTTACCATATTAGATCCCCAGAACTTATTCCTCTTATAACTGGAAGTTTGTGCCCTTTGATCAACATCTCTTCTTCCCCACCACCCAGCCCCTAGGAACCACCAATCTACTGTTCCTATGAGTTCAGCTTTTATATATTCCACATATAAGTGAGATCATACAGTATTTGTCTTTCTCTGATGTTTTTCACTCAGCATAATGTCCTCAAAGTTTGTTCACATTGTCACAAATGGCAGGATTTTCTTTTTAGGGCAGAATAATATTCACTGTACATATTGACCACAACTCTTTACTTATTTATTCATCTGTTGATGGACACATAGGTGGTATCCATGTATTTATTGGCTATTGTGAATAATGCTGCAATAAAGATCGGAGTATATCTATGTTTATGAGATCATAAATTCATTTCCTTTGGATATATACTCAGAAGTGGGATTGCTGGATCATATGGTAGTTCTATTTTCATTTTGTGAGGAACTTCTACACTGCTTTCCATAATACCTATACCGATTAACATTTTCATAACAGTGCATAAAGGTCCCCTATACATCCATTCCAGCCTTCTAACAGATGTAAGGTAGTATCTCAGCATGGTTTTGATTTGCATTTCCCTGATGATTACTGATGTTGAGCACCTTTTCATGTACCTGTTGCCCATCTGTGTGACTTCTCTGGAAAAGTGGCTTTTCAGATCTTCTGCCCATTCTTTAACTGCATTCTTTGGGTTGGGGGATGGGGTTGTGGGTGTTTTGTGTTTTTGTTTTCTTGCTATTAAGTTATACAAGTTCTCTGTATATTTTAGATATTAACCACTTAGCAAATATATGATTTACAAATATTTTCTTCCATTCTGTAGGTTGTCTTTCTTTCTTTTTTTTTTTTTTTTTTTTTTTTTTGATGATTTCCGTAACTGTGCAGAAGCTTATTTTGATGTTGCATTGGATGCCTTTGCTTTTGGTGTCAAATCTAAAAACTCTTTGCCAAGAATGATGTCAAGGAGCTTAAGACCTATATTTTCTTCTAGAAGTTTTATAGTCTCAGGTCTTACATTCAGGTATTTAATCCATTTTGAGTTAATTTTTTGTGGGGGGTGTAACATAGTGCTGCAGTTTTATTCTTCTGCATGTGGCAGTCCAATGTTCCCAAAACCATTTATTGAAGAAACTATCCTTTCCACATTGTACATTCTTGCCTCCTTTGTTGTAAATTAGTTAAAAATATAAGTGTGGGTTTATTGCTGGGCTCTCTATTCTGTTTCATGTATGTCAACACCATAATTTTTTGATTACTGGAGTTTTGTATTATAGTTTAAAATCAGGAAGTGTGATGTTCTTTCTCAAAATTACTTGGTTCTTTATTCTTTCTCAAGATTACTTTGGCTATTCAGAGTCTTTCATGGTTCCAAACAAGCTTTAGGATTCTTTGTTCTACTCTGTAAAAAATGCCATTGTAATTTTCATAGAGATTGCACTGAATCTGTAGACTGTTTTGAATAGTGTAAACATTTTAACATTAACAGTATGGACAATTAATTCTTCCAATCCATGAACATAGACTATCTTTCCATTTATTTGTGTCCTCTTCAATTTCTTTCAATGTCTTATGATTTTCAGTGCACAGGTCTTTCACCTCATTGGTCAAATTAATTCCTAGATATTTTATTCTTTTTGATGCAAATGTAAATGAGATTTTTTTTTAATTTCCCTTTCTGAAAGCTTCTTTTTTTAATGTTTATTTGAGAGAGACAGAATGTGAGCAGGGACAGGGGAGGGGCGGAGAGAGAGGGAGACCTAGAACTCAAAGCGAGCTGCAAGTTCCACACTGGCAGCACACAGCCCGACGGAGGGCTCAAACTCACATACTGTGAGATCATGACCTGAGCCGAAGTCGGACACTTAACCGACTGAGCCACCCAGGTGTGCCGGAAAGTTTCTTATTAGTTGTACAGAAATGCAACAGAATTTCATATATGGATTTCATATCCTGCAACTTTACTGAATTTATCAGTTAACAAATTTTTGGTGGAGTGTTTCGTGGTTTCTATATATAGCATTATGTTATCTGCAAATAATGACATTTTATTTCTGCCTTTCCAATTTAGATGCCTTTTATTTATTTTCCTGCCTAGTTGATCTGGCTAGGACTTTTAATACTTGTTGAATAAAAGTGGTGAAAGTAGATTTTTTTCAGGTATCTCCATTAATTTAATAAGTATTAATTAGTACATCTCCACATTAACTGCACAAAGTTTCTGTGGGTGCCTGAGTGACTCAGTTAGTTGAATGTCCCACTCTTGATCTCAGCGTGGGTCATGATCCCAGGGTCATGGGATCAAGCCCCACGTCAGGCTACATACTAAGCATGGAGCCTGCTTAAGGTTCTCTCTTTCTCTGTCTCTCTTCCTCTGCCCCTCTTCCTTGCTCACACTCTCACTCTCTCTAAAACAAAAAAATTAAAAATTAATAAAAAATAAAGAAGAAAACACTGTCTATATTAAGCATTATACACATACATCATTTTACCATGCTTCACTTTTTATTATGTTTCACAGATACTACGCTTTTTATAAGTTAAAGGTTTGTGGCAACCCCACACTGGGCAGGTCTCCTGGCACCATTTTTCCAACAGTTTTTGCACATTTTTTGTCTCTGTGTAACATTTTGATAATTCTCACAATATTTCAAATTTTTATTATTACTGTATTTGTTACGGTGATATCTTATCAGTGATTTTTTACGTTTACTGTAATTATTTTGGAGTACTATTAACCATGCCCATATCACATGACAAATTTGATGTGTGTGTTCTGTTCCACCAACTGACCATTCCTCTATCTCTCTCCCTCTCCTTGGGCAGCCTCCCTATTCCCTGAGATACACAACACTGAAATTAGGCCAATGAATAACTCTACAACAGCCTCTAAGTGTTCAAGTAAAAGGAAAAGTCAGCATCTCTCACTTTCAATCAAAAGCTAGAAATGACTAACCTTAGTGAGGAAGGTATGTCCAAAGCCAAGACAGGCCCAAAGCTAGGCCTCTTGCAGCCAAACAGCCAAGTTGTGAAGGCAAAGGAAAAGTTCTTGAAGGACATTACAAGTGTTACTCCAGTGAACACATAAATGACAGGTAAGAGAGCAAAGAGCCTTGTGGCTTACGTGAAGAAAGTTTTAGTAGTTTAGATAAGAAGATCAAACCAGCCACAAGATTCCCTTAAAGCAGAGCCTAATCCAGAGCAATCCTAATCCTAACTCTCTTCAATTCTGTGAAGCCGAGAGAGGTGAGGAAGCTGCAGAAGCAGAGTCTGAAGCATGAGGTTTAAGGAAAGAAGCTGTCGGCATGACATAGAAGTGCGAGGTGAAGCAGCAAGCAGTGATGCGAAAGCTGCACCAAGTTATACAGAGGACCAGGCTAAGACCATCAATGAAGATGGCTACACTAGAGATTGCGATGCAGATCGAACAGCCTTATACTGAAAGAAGATGCCATTTAGGACTTTCACAGCTAGAGAGGAGGTGTCAATGCCAGGCTCAGAGCTCCAAAGGGCAGGCTGACTTTCCTGTTAGGGGCTAATATGGCTGGTGACTTTAAGCTGAAGCAAATTCTCATTTACTATTCTGAAAATTGTAGGGCCCTTCACAATTGTGTTCAATCTATTCCACCCGTGCTCTAGAAATGGAACAACAAAGCCTGGATGACAGCACATTTGTATGTCACAGGGTTTATGGAATTTTTTTTTTAACGTTTATTTATTTTTGAGAGAGAGAGAGACAAAGTATGAACAGGGGAGGGTCAGAGAGAGAGGGAGACACAGAATCGGAAGCAGGCTCCAGGCTCTGAGCCATCAGCCTAGAGCCCGACGCGGGACTCAAACTCACGGACCACGAGATCGTGACCTGAGCCGAAGTCGGCCGCTTAACCGACTGAGCCACCCAGGTGCCCCACGGAATTTTTTTTTTAACCCCACTGTTGAGACCTACTGCTCAGAAAAAGATTCCCTCGAAAATATTACTGCCCCTTGGCAATGTCCCTGGCCACCCAAGAGCCCTGATGGAGATGTACAATGAGATTAATGTTGTTTTCATGCCAGCTAAAACAACATTCATTCTGCAGCCATGAACCAAGGGGCAATTTCAACTTGTAAGTCTTATTACTTTATTTTATTTTTTTACATGTTTTGCATATACTTTAATCACATTTGCATGTTATTTTAATCAAAATAAGAATATTTCATTTTACTTACAGTTTTCTAACAATTCTTTTTGTTTCTGAGATGTTGACTTTTATCATTTTTAATGCATTTATTGATATGATCATAACATTTTTTTCTTTAAACACATTTTTTTAATTTTAAAAAATTGTTTTACAGTATTAAGGAATTATTCATTTTTATTTTTATTATTTTAAAAATACATGTCATAAGGCTCTAGCTGCCATAGATAGTGATTCCTCTGAAAATCTGGGCAAAGTAAATGGGAAACCTTCTGGAAAGGATTCACCATTCTAGATGCCATTAAGAGCACTTGTAATTCATGGGAAGAGGTCAAAATATCAGCATTAATAGGAGTTTGGAAGAAACTGATTCCAATCCTTGTGGATGACTTTGAAGGAGGGGTTCAAGACTTCAGTGGAGGGAGTAAATGCAGATGTGGTGGGAAGAGCAGGAGAACTAGAACTAGAAGGAGAGCCTGAAGGCAAGACTGAACTGTTGCAATATCACGACAAAACTTTTACAGATGAGGAGATGCTTTTTGTGGATGAGCAAAGCAAGTGGTTTCTTGAGATGGAATCTACTCCTGGGGAGGATGCTGTCAAGACTGGTGAAATGACTACAAAGGATTTAGAATATTACATAAAGTTAGTTGAGATAAAGCAGCAACAGGATTTGAAAGAACTGGCTTCGATTTTGAAAGAAGTTCTACTGGGGGTAAAATGCTATCTCACAGCATTGCATCCTACAGAGAAATCATTTGTGACAGAGTCAACTGATGTGGCAAACTTCCTTGTCTTACTTTTTTTAATTGTCATAGCTGCCCCAGCCTTCAGCAGCCATCAACAGCAGCCTCATCAGCAGCCTGATTAGTCAGCGGCCATCAACACTGAGACAAGACCCTACACCACCAAAAAATATTACAACTCACTGAAAGCTCAGATAACACCTAGCATTTTTTCGCAATAAAGTATTGCTTAATTAAGGTACACATATTTTTTAGACATAATACTGCTGTACACTTAAAAGACCGCATACTTTTTATAGGCACTAGGAACCCAAAACATTCGTTTGATTCACGTTACTGTGATAGTCACGTGATTGCAGCAGTCTGAAGATTGCACTGTCTCCAACTCACACCTGTACTTCCTCAAAAAGAATTCACCCATCCATTTTAGATAATTTATTAAGCAACTTCCTCAAAAACATTGCGTTGCTTCCACTACACAGAGATTAGGAAGTTAGAAAAGCAAACCCACGGGGCACCTGGGTGGCTCAGTCGGTTAAGCGTCCGACTTCGGCTCAGGTCACGATCTCACAGTTTGTGGGTCCCAGCCCCGCGTCCGGCTCTGTGCTGACAGCTCAGAGCCTGGAGCCTGCTTCAGATTCTGTGTCTCCCTCTCTCTCTGCCCACCCCCCAACTCGCACTCTGTGTCTCTCTCAAAAACTAAATAATAAACATTAAAAAAAATTTAAAAAAAAAACCCCACTGCCGCACACCCAAAAGAGCATAATACAATTTCAACACGCTTTGTGATAACTTAAGTCTCACATATAAAGAAGCATAGCAGTTTGTAAACATGCAATACACATATTCATACAGTGTAGTTTACAGTCTTAACAGAAGGAAGAATTATATTCACATAATGTAGGGTACTTAAACAAATATGTCTTTGTTTTGGTGCGTTACCCTTCCAACATTTCTTCCTGTGGTTAAACTTCTCTCTGCTACAAAATGCTACCACATTTTTTAAAAATTTTATCATTTTTAATCAAATAATATCTTTTTATTCTACAGAGGCTCTCTCTGAGATGTTATTCAAAGGACTGGAAGTTAAGAAAATTATGAGACCATTTGATTACTAGTAAATTTTAACCACTGAGATCTTCACCCTTGATTATGACAAGAAACAGTATTTTATCAAGTTACTCAACAAGTGTTGCCAAATTTCACTGCAACATAAGTCTACTAGAATTTATTAAGGAACTTCAGTGTTCTTCACCTCTTAAAAACAAAGGACTCTAGGGGTATCTGGGTGGCTCAGTCAGGTAAGCACCAGACTTCGGCTCAGGTCATGATCTCATGGTTCGTGGGTTTGAGCCCTGCATCAGGCTCTGTGCTGACGGCTCAGAGCCTAGAGTCTGCTTTGGATTCTGTGTCTCCCTCCCTTTCTGCCCCTCCCCTGCTCACACTCGGTCTCTCCCTCTTAAAAATAAACATTAAAAAAATTTCTTTAAAACAAATCACTCTCTGAAGGAGATTCTAATTAAGACTTTCTGAGAGACAAAATTTGTAATAGCAATAGTGTAATAGTAGTTTGAGACTATTTCAGAAAGTATCCTTAGCATGTTATTACTTCTTGAATTATAAAACGGATGTAAGTTAAAAATAACAGTATTTTTAAGCTGTAGTCAAGACAGTATGGTATTGGCACACAGACACCTCAATCAATGGAACAGAATAAAAAATCCAGAAATGGACCCACAACTATATGGTCTAGTCATCTTCAACAAAGCAGGAAATATCCAATAGAAAAAAGACAGTCTCTTCAACAAATGGTGTTAGTAAAAGTGGATGGTGACAGGCAGAAGAATGAAACTGGACCACTTTCTTACATCAGATACAAAAATATATTCAAAATGGATGAAAGACATAAACTGAAACAGGAAGCCATCAAAATCCTAAAGGAGCATCAAAATCCTAGTCCTTGGCACAGAAATTTCTTACTAGACATGTCACAAACGTGATTACTGGGACCTCATTAAGATAAAAACCTTCTGCACAGTGAAGGAAACAATCAACAAAACTAAATGGCAGCCTATGGAATGGGAGAAGATATCTGCAAATAACGTATCTGATCTGATCATACAGATGCAAAATCTATAAGGAATTTATCGAACTCAACACCCAAAAAACAAAACAACCCAGTTAAGAAATGGGCAGAAGACATGAATAGACACTTTTCTTTTTTTAATATTCATGTTTATTTTTGAGAGAGAGAACATGAGCAGGGGAGGGGCAGAAAGAGGGAGACACAGGATCCAAAGTGGGCTCTGCGCACTGACAGCAGCAAGCCCAACGTGGGACTCAAATTCACGAACCACAAGATCAAGACCTGAGGCGAAATCAGAAACTCAACCAACTGAGCAACCCAGGTGCCCCAAAAGACACTTTTCCAAAGAAGACATCCAGATGGCTAACAGACACATGAAAATATGCTCCACATCACTCATCATCAGGGAAATACAAATCAAAACCACCGTGAGATACCACCTCACACCTGTCAGAATGGCTAAAATTAACAACACAGGAAACAACAGATGTTGGCGAGGAGGCAGAGAAAGGGGAACCTTCTTGCACTGCTGGTGGGAATGTAAACTGATGCAGCCACTCTGGAGAACAGTATGGACGTGTCTCCAAAAACTAAAAATAGGGGAATACCCTACAACCTGACAATTGCACTATTAGGTATTTACCCAAAGGATACAAAAATATAGATTTGAAGGGGTACATGCATCCCAATGTTTACAGCAGCATTATCAACAATAGCCAAACTATGGAGAGAGCCTAAATGTCCACTGACTAACGAATGGATAAAGAGTATGTGGGGTGTGTGTGTGTGTGTGTGTGTGTGCGTGCACACACACACATATAAATGCAATGGAGTATTACTCATCCATCAAAAAGAATGAAATCTTGCCATTTGTAATGACGTGGATGGAGCCAAAATATTTTATTTAGCATAAATAAATAATAACAGTTAAATCAATCAGAGAAAGATAAATACCATATGACTTCACTCATATGTAGAATTTAAGAAACAAAACAGATGAACATATGGGAAGGGTGGGGGGAAGAGAAGAAAGGGAAACAAACCCTAAGAGACTCTTAACCATAGAGAACAAAATGAGGGTTGCTGGAGGGGAGACGCGTGAAGGGATGGGTTAGAAGGGTACTGGGTATTAAGGAGGGCACCTGTGATGAGCACTGGGTGTTGAATCAGTGAACTCAACTCCTGAAACCAATATAGCACTGTACATTAACTAACTAAAATTTAAATAAAAACAAATACAGTAACAACTATATCTTAACCACTTGCGGTCAGGGACTTGGTAGATACTGAAGTTCTATTTTCCTACAGAATTAGCACCACACTATACAGACAAATATCCAAGGTGGTAGAACGGAGATGGACATATGGAGGAGACACCTTTCCATTCCTAAAACAAGGACAGCAATTTGCATGTAACAAAGACTCGAGAAAGGTTGGCTGAATGAATACAAGGGAAGTAGCCAAATGCAGTAAAGAGGTAAATGCTGGCCACTTCTAATCCTTTTTAGCCTAGCAATTTCCATCACCACCAACTCCCACAAGTGCTCTTAGATAAATACCGCTGACTGTACAAATAAAGAGGTGGAGAGAAGTGAAAGGAGCAAGATTATAAGAGGAGTTTTTAGTTTCCTTCTTACAATATACATACAGAAAATGCGGAAATGAAAGAAAATGGACTAATCTTACAAAACAACATATTAAATTGGTATTTAAAATGTGATTCAAATCTAAATATTGGACCAGAAACTACCTCTGAAGACTATCCATCCCAAGATCGGGGTGGTGCTCCTGAGACCTTTAACTTTTAAATCATACAGCTGAAGCATAAAGTTGTTTGTTGTACACAACAAATATGTGGAGTAAGTCTGTTAGTGTTTCTCTACGAAGAACTCTTTGTAAACGTGTTTTGTTATTTAGTGTGGAACCTCTACTTGAACAATTCTGAACTGTACAAACTCATGGAGCTTCTGCTCTTAGCGGGTTTCTTACTTTTGTGTGGATCTCATATACTGCACTGTCCTGTAAGTAAAGATTAAATCCCACACTTTTCTTTAAAAAATAAAAATAAAATTAAGAAATAAAATGTAATTTCAGAAATTCTAGTGACTATCTATTGACAATTCACTGTCAAATGTATACTGCTTTGCCATTCATAAACAACCTCACAGAATCCTCACAATAACCATATGAGGTATTCATCTCGTTTTACAGAGGATGAACGGAAACTCAGAGAGGTCAAGTGATTCGCTCAAGATCAAAAAATCAACAAATGACAGGGCCCGAATTCAAATCTGCGTTGCTGGCTAACATTCTAATATTCTCTTCATTATGTCACAGCAACGGTATATCGGTTACTTAGATTCCATTTAGATAAACTAAGAAAATCAGAATTTGGAGGAAAAAAAGACAGGACTTTCAACTAGAATTAGGAAGCAAGGTGTTGTCCCAAACTTGTTAGGATTTAAAATCATCTTGCTAGCTCTTGGTAGACTAAAGGGCAGGCATTCCACGTTGGTCACCCTTGTATATACTACAGAAAGTATTCAGCACAGTACTTTGCACATAGCAGATCCACCAAAAATGTTTACAAAATTGGATCAGCTGACATGTAAGTGTTAGCTTGGGCACACGAACACGTCCTATTAACGTCGTTCTAGAGCACAGTCTAACAAATCGGCCTTAGAGCCGTCTGACTCCTGGCAGAAGCGTAATGCTACAACACAGTGTTGACTATGGACTGGGCCCAGATCATAAAATTAGCCATCAACTGAAAGAAAATAAACTGCAAAAGATTTGAGTCTTGTCAAAATATAAACAAATACATCCAGGAGAGAAGACAACACTACAGGTATGTTTTTACTGTCCAAGAACATTAGCCACATTTTTAATTTATCAATCTTATTCACCGTTCTTTTTGTTTTCACAGACTATATGAATGTATGTTTCAGTTTCATGCAACCTCCTTTGAACCAGCTTTTCACCTTGCTGATTCTGTCACTAATTATTTAAACACACTTTCAGCATATTCATAAGAAAACTTTGTCTAGACACTTTGAAAATCAAGCATTGCTACCTTTTAGTAAAAGAGTTTACCCTCTTATTTGATGCTTTTTAATTTTTGATCCTTTTTGTGGTATGTACACTTTAGTGCTCCTATCTTTTGGTAAAGACTCCGTTTGTCTTATGGTTCTCTTTTTTCACAGCAAGAGAAAATGTGCTTATTGAGAAGATGTGGGTCATCTCACAGAACTGACAGGAAGACGGAGGAAGAAGCATAAGCAAAGTGGCAGTGGAAAACACAGCTGAGAACCTGCTACCGACGCAGCCTCCTTAACATGTGACATGCGCCTGCTGGCACTAATGCTGGCACCCCATGGACTGTCACTGCCGGCAGGCACCGCTGCTCGGCCCACAAGTACCATCCCAGAGCTAGAATGCGGCCACGTGCCACAGTACGTGAGTCCCACATTCTGCCAACATTCATGCAGCACTCCTTCCGGCATTCTAGGCAGAGCATCCACTTGGACAAGCCTACGGCATTAAAAGAAAGGCACACCTACTTAAAATTTAAAGAACACTTGGGTTCAATACTTTAATTTCAGATAGCCAATACTTAAAGATGAATTTATCATAAGTTTCCTACAATTATTATCCAAATTTGTACAGAGTTGTACGTGACTAGAAAGGAATCAAACCTTACATATCTACTAATGTAAGCTCTTACCCGGGCCAAGTCCATCATGGCCTATGACAATCTTATATAGATCCCCAAGGTGCACAGCTTCTAGGGAGAAGGTGTCAGTCTGTAACAAATCAAAAAAGGATAACTACATCTGGATTATGAGTCTGATTTGTTACAAGATTATAAATTAAGATACACTAAAAATTGTGAAAAGAACCGGGTGCAGTTAGTAAACACACAAATCTAATTTAACTACTTAAAGATAAAACAATATTAATTTGTAGAACCTATCCCCCACACGTCTTTTTGTTGCCAATATTTCATTATGAAAACACAAATTTGGGGACTCTCTACAAATACAGGTTTCAAATAATAATAATAATAATAATAATAATAATAATAATAATATAAAAGTAATAATTATAAAATATACTAAAAGTTGTCATCCCTTTGAATACAACCAACTCTTACCTGTCCTAGGATGGACTTTTTTAAGCAATGTTTATGGACCATTGACAAATATAATGTTTCTACAGTGATTTTAGGATATTGATACAAACATTATTGGAAATCTATAACATGTATCTGAAGTCCCAATGGGCTGTTACAATAAAAATTATTCATGTTTGTGCTCTAAAGGTTTACATATTCAGAACATGGATACAAGTAAGGAGTACAGAGTTCTTTTGATAAAATCTAAGATAATTATATATAGGTTAAAATGCAAGAAAAATATATGATGCAGCATATCAGTTGAAAATAACCCAGAAACAAAAAATAACGTTTTCATTAGATAGTAAGTTATACATATTGAAATATTTTCACACTAAAATTGTACTTTATGCTTAGAAGTCATTCTCTGAGAAAGTTGTTATCTAACAGTAAACCTCATTTAACATTATAAAAGTAGATTTAAAAATCAGACAATAGGAAATGACTTCACCAAGATGAGGGACTAGAGAAAACCAAGCCCTCCCTCCCCAATGGAGATACCATTTTAACAATAACAATAACAGAATACTTCTGTGCAAATTCTGGATACCAGATGGGAAGCTTCAGTACCCACTCCAATGCATAATAAAAAAGGGACTCCATCAAGAGGTAGGAAAGTTTGTGACTTCTTGCATGCTCATAGCCTTCCCCTTACTTGGCACAGTGCATTATAACAGGCCGGAAACCTTCCATACCCTGCATCCTCTTGGGACAGAAACAAAAGAGTAGACAAAGCATACAAAACTCTGGCTTCCCTGAGGGCTGCCCAAAGAACTGATTCTCTCTCACTTATCTCAAGTACTAATGGCAGCAGACTTTGGAAGTCAATGAAAACAGAGAAGAGCACTGTGGCATGTCAGAGCTACAAAGGTTGTAAAGTACAGCAGGATGGAGTGCAAGCGAACATGAGCACAGGAGGAGGAAAAGGAGCAAGCAGCCTAGGAAAATTAAGAGTTAAAAACATGTAAGCAAGCCCAAAAAAGATACAGTCCAAAAAAGCATGAGAGTCCCTGGAAGTTCAGCCAGGCTCATGGGTGAGGGTCTTCCCTTCACAATGCAGTCCATCAAGACTAGGTAAGATAGTTTTGCAAATGCCAGATCTCAAGAAAAGGTCACAGGGCATGTAAAGAGGGAAACACAGCCCAGTCAAAAGAACAAAACAAATTCCAGAAACCAAACAAAGAAATAAAGATCTCTGAAAGGTTTTTTATTTCAAGTTTTTATTTAAATTCTAGTTAGTTAACAAATTTTACATACGAGTAAAATCATATATTTGTCTTTCTCTGAAAGACTTGTTTCACTTAGCATAATATATTGACAACTCCATCCACGTCATTACAAATGGCAAGATTTCATTCTTTTTGATGGCTGAATAATACTCCATCATATATACATGTCCATCAGGTGATGGACATTTGGTCTCTCTCCATAGTCTGGCTATTGTTGATAATGCTCCCATAAACATTGGGGTATATATACCCCTTCAGATAAGTACTTTTGTATCCTTTTGGTAAATACCTAATAGTACAATTGCAGAGTCTCAGGGTACTTCCATTTTTAAAATTTTCAAAAACCTCCATACTGTTTTCCAGAGTGGCTGCATCAGGTTGCATTCCTACCAACAGTGCAAGACGGTTCCCCTTTCGCCACATTCTTGCCAACATCTGTTGCTTTCTGTGTTGTTAACTGTAGTCATTCTGACAAGTGTGAGGTAGTATCTCATCGTGGTTTTGATTTGTATTTCCCTGATGACGAGCAATGTTGAGCATCTTTGCATGTGTCTATTACCATCTGGATGTCTTCTTTGCAAAAGCATCTGTTTATGTCTTCTGCCTATTTCTTACCTGTATTATTTGTTTTTTGGGTGTCAAGTTTGGTAACTTCTTTACAGATGATGGATACTAACCCTTTATGAGATATGTATTTTGCAAATAACTTCTCCCATTCCGTAGGCTGCCTTTTAGTTTTATTGATTGTTCCCTTCACTGTGTAGAAGCTTTTTACCTTGATGAAGTTCCAATAGTTTGCGTTTGCTTTTGTTTCCCTTGCCTTCGGCGACATGTCTACTAAGAAGTTGCTCCGGCCGAGGTCAACTGCTGCCTGGATTTCGATAGTTTCCTGTCTCACATTTACGTCTTTCATCAATTTTGAATATATTTTTGTGTATGGTGTAAGAAAGTGGTCCAGTTTCATTCTTCTGCATGTTGCTTTCCAGTTCTCCCGGCACCATTGGTTGAAGAGACTGTCTTTCTTCCATCGGATATTCCTTTCTGGTTTGTCGAAGATTAGTTGACCATATAGTTGTGGATCCATTTCTGGGATTTCTATCCTTGCTATTTGCAAATCTTGCCATTTGCAGCAACGTGGATGGAGGTATAGTACATTATACCAAGCAAAACGAGTCAGTCAAAGAAAGACAAATATCATATGATCTCACTCATACACAGAATTAAGAAACAAAACAGATGACTATAGGGGAAGAAAAAAAGAGAGAGAGGAAGGCAAACCATAAGAGACTCTTAACTATAGAGAACGAACAGTGTTGAGGGGAGATTGGGGGGGGGGAATGGGCTAAATGGAGGATGAGAATTAAGGAGGGCACTTGTTGTGATGAGCACCAATGAATCACTACATTCTACTCCTAAAACTAAAAAGAAAAAAAAATTACTTTATGATTCCAATTATTTGAGATATCTACAGTAGTCAAATTTATAGAAACAGAAATTAGAATGGTCGTTTCCAAGGGCTGAGGGGAAGGATAAATATGGAATTGTTTAATGAGTACAGAGTTTCAGTTCTACAGGATGAAAACTTTCTGGAGACCTATTGTGCAATAATGTGAATACATTTACCACTAGTGAACTGTGAACTTAAAAACAGTTAAGATGGTAACTTTCATTTATTTTTTACCACATGTAAAAAAAATCAAAGGACTTTATCACTTACTTGTCCTCTTAAAAAACTGAAGGAGCTCTTTGATCGAAACAGTTGTCTGGATCCTGAATCTCCCTTTTCCCCATAGACAGAAATGTAGACATTTGCTACTGTTCCAGCGTTCCAAAGCTCACCTGTTGCCACGTGCACTTCGTATACTGTCACTGGCAACAAAAGAAAAATAAACTTTATATGCCAAGAATTATTCATATGATAGAAAAATTACTTCCACCTAACGTAGAGTTCAGTTCCAGTTAAAATGCAGTAACACGCCATATGCAGTCCTTCCCACTGAATACAGCTATAAACTCTTGACAAATGCAAGAAGCAGCCATATGAAGATGCTGAAGAGTAAAACGTAGCAGGAGCATTCAGGAAGAAGACCAGAATTTGATGTACCAAGTGGCAGTATGTTTGTCATTTTTTGCCCTCTGGCATCTCCCATCCTGGACTCAGTTCACGAAAAACCTGGAAATGAGCACTGGAGTTCAGACGAAGAAACCCAGGAGAGCCCTCGTGCTCGGGCTTAACACACAGGAAAGAAAGTTCCTAAGACACACAGACAGTAGAGATTTTGCACTATTTGATTTTCTCTTTCATTCCTTCATTCTCTCACATGCCAGTGCTTGAGCACAGCAGCACACAGGAAGCAACACTCTGAGGGAGAACTTTTGCCTGTTCAGAAGATCTGGGCTTCAGCAGAGGGAGGCCAAACTCCACTGCTTTCTTTGCTCTCTGTCCTACCAGTGCATGGCCCTGGACATAGGAAGAGTGCATAAATGCACATCCAAACAGGAAAACTAAAACACCAGCTAACCAACCAAAACTAGAAGCCAGGGAACTCGAAAGTACCAAAGAGCGTCATGGAAGAAAAGCAAACCCCGAAAGCTCTTTATTAACTCTCAGGCTCACACCTAAGCTAAAGATGCATGACCCTGATCCTATCCTCTTCAGCGTCCCAGAGACCTTGAGATCTAAACTAACAGATAAACCTCCACCTAGGACCCAGATTCACCAGTGAATAGCATACATATAGGGCAGATATGAATAGCACTACAAAGGCTTTTAAAACTAAACTGACATTGGAACCACAGCCCACAGATGACAGGTGGAAACTAACCAGGGGGTCAACTGCCTGTCAAGGCAAAAATATAAACATTCTCCGTAGGATTTAAACGGCACCCAGGAGGGGCCGAGACGGCAGAGCTGCATGGAAGGTGTTTTTGCCTCTCTCGTCCCTGAAACGCAGCTAGATCAACACCAACCAATCTTGCACACCTAGAAAACTGATTTGAGGATTAACACAACAATCAGCACAACTTGAACCACAGAACTGAGCAGGTACGCAGCATGGAGAAGTGAACTGGGGGAGAGAAAAGCCGCAGAGGGCAGGGAAGTGTTTTTGCTTGCAGAGAGAGGACGGAGACAGGGGGGAGAGTATAGGAAAAGCACTCCCCCCTTGAAAACAGCTGGAGAGAAAGAGAAAGACTGGAAAGAGCCTCAAGGGACTGAGGAAAAAAGGGAGAAAGGAAAAGGGAGAGGACTTAAATTCTTAACATTAAGATGCTACAAACAGGGGAATGCAGAGTCTGAAACTCTGCAGCTCGACACCTGCCAGAGCTCCGGTGGGAAGGGGAAATCCCCAGGAGCAGATAGAAAGATCTGAGGGGTCCACAGGCTACATGGGGAGAGGCAGTTCCCCAGCTGGAAGGACATTTGGTAGAGGCCGTGTGGCCTCCCCACAGGCAAAAGGGCCCAACAGACCCGAGAGAACAGCCACGTTCACTGGTGTTGGAACAAGGATGTTAAGGGTGAAGCCTGGTGCCAGAAGTGTGTTGTGATTCACCACAACCCCTGGAATGCCACTGCCATAAAACTGCACGAAATTGTTCTGGGGCGGGCTGGCACCTGGCCACGATCTCTGGACATCTGCAGCACAGTCACCCAAACATTCCTGGAGGTGGGCCGCACCCAGCCACTGCTCAGCAAGACCCTCCCTCAGGGGGTCTGAGTGGGTCAAAGCTTCAGGGCCCTCAGAAGTGAGGGGTTTGGAAACACAGCCCCACTGAGACATAACTCGGGAGAGAGGTGCCACCTGGCAGGCTGTGGAGATCACAGACTGTGTAGAAGCAGGGAGTGGACCCAAGCTAGAGACAAAGGAGGGATGCTTGACTGCCTGTCGGCAAAAGCACAGAGTTTTGATACTGGAGACTGGGTAGCTGGGTAATGGCCATTTTCACCCCTTCTACCCATGCGCATACACGCCTACACAAGCCATAACAATCCATCAGGAAACTAAGCAGCACCTTTTAGTGGAGAACAGAGCTATTACACCAAGCCCCGCCCAACAGGGCCAAGCATGCTCTGGAAGAACACCACAAGTCGCTCTGCCTGCATAGTTTACAGACTATAAAGAGCTTCATTGTTTGACTTATAAGGGAAGCCTGATGTAATTTCATTCATATTTCATTCTGTTCACTGGTTCATCTATTCAGTTTTTCTTTTTCATTTGTTTTTTATTCTTCAATACAGAAAGAAAGAATTTATTTTTATTTTCCGTTTTTACAAAGAAGATTTTCTTTAATTTTTTTTACTACATTTTTTACTTCTTAATTTTTTATTTATTTATTTTTAATGTTTATTTATGAGATGGGGTGCCTGGGTGGCTCAGTCAGTTAAGCGTCCGACTTCAGCTCAGGTCATGATATCACCATCCGTGGGTTTGGGCCCCACGTCGGGCTCTGTGCTGACAGCTCAGAGCCCCGGAGACTGCTTCGGATTCTGTGTTTCCCTCTCTCTCTGCCCCTCCCCCACTCACACTCTGTCTGTCTCTGAAAAATGAATAAACCTTAAAAAAAAAAATTATGAGAGACAGAGCACAAGCAGGGAAGGGGCAGAGAGAGGGAGACAAAGAATTTGAAGCAGGCTCCAGGCTCTGAGCTGTCAGCACAGAGCCCGATGCAGGGCTCAAACTCAGGAACTACGAGATCATGACCTGACCCGAAGTCAGATGCTTAACCAACTGAGTCACCCAGGCGCCCCTTTATTTGTTAAATTTTTCAAATTCTATTTTATTTTTATCATTTCATTTTATTATATTTTCCTATATTCATTTCTTTAAATTTTCAAACCATTTTTTCTTTTCTTTCCCTTTTCTCTCTATTCTATCAAACTTCTTTCAACAACCAGACCAAAACCCACCTAAGATCTTGCATTCTTTATTTGATTTTTTTGTTTTTAATTTTTTAATTTTTATATTTTTATTTTATTAATTTTTTCTTCCTCCAAACCGATGAAATGAAGGAATTCACCCCAAAAGAAAAAACAGCCAGTGACTTAACACAGATACAAGCAAGATATCTTAACCAGAATTTAGAATCATGATAATAAAAATAATAGCTGGGGCTTGAAAAAAAATCATAGAATCCCTTTCTGAGGAGATAAAAGAAGTAAAATCTAGTCAGGATGAAGTTAAAAAACACTACAAATGAGATGCAATCTCGAATGGCTGCCATGGCAGCAAGGATGGCTGACACAGAGTAGCAAGTCAGCAACATAGAGAACAAATTTATGGAAAATAATAAAGCAGAAAAAAAGAGGGAGACTAAGGCAAAAGAGCATAATGTAAGAATTAGAGAACTCAGTGACTCATTAAAAACGAGTAACATCCAAGTCATAGGGTCCCAGAAGATGAAGAGAGAGAAAAGGGAATAGAAGGTTTATGTGAGCAAATCATAGCAGAAAACTTTCCTAACCTGGGGAAAGGCACAGACATCAAAATCCAGGAAGCACAGAGAACTCCCATTAGATTCAACAAAAGCAACCATCAACAAAGCATATCACAGTCAAATTCATAAAATAATCAGGCAAGGAAAGAATCATGAAAGCAGCAAGGAAAAAACAGTCCTTAACCTACAAGGGAAGACAGATAAGGTTTGCAACAGACATATCCATAGAAACTTGGCCAGCCAGAAAGGGGTGGCAGGATATATTCAATGTGCTGAATCGGAAAAATATGCAGCCAAGAATTCTTTATCCAGCAAGGCTGTCATTCAAAATAGAAGGAGAGATTCAAACTTTCCCAGACAAAAACTAAAGGAGTTCATGACCACTTACCAGCCCTGCAAGAAATTTTAAGGGGGACTCTCTGAGGGAAGAAAACACGAAAAAAAACAAAACAAAAAAGACCAAAAGCAAGACTAGAAAGGACTAGGGAACGCCACAAGAAACCAACCCTACAAGCAATATAATGGTAATAAATTCACATCTTTCAGTACTCACTCTAAATGTCAATGGACTAAACATTCCAATCAAAAGACACAGGGTAACCGAATGGAAAAGAAAACAAGATCCATCTATATGCTGTTTATAAGAGACATAAAGACACCTTGAGATTGAAAGTAAGGGGATGGAGAACATCTATCATGCTAATGGTCGCCAAAAGGAAGCTGGAGTAGCCATACTTATATCAGACAATCTAGATTTTATACTAAAGACAGTAACAGGAGATGAAGAAGGGCATTAGATCATAATTAAGGGGTCTACCCACCAAGAAGATCTAACAATTGTTAGTACATTAAAAGAATTATTCACAATGATCAAGTGGGATTTATACCTGGGATGCAGGGCAGGTTCAATATTCACAAAACAATCAATGTAATACATCACATCAATAAAGGAAAGGACAAGAAACATGTGATCCTCTCAATAGACACAGAGAAAGCATTTGACAAAATACAGCATCCTTTCTTAATAAAAACCTTCAAGAAAGTAGGGACAGAAGGATCATACCTCAAGATCATAAAAGCCATATTTGAAAGACCCACCACTAATACCATCCTCAATGGAGAAAAACTGAGAGCTTTCCCACTAAAGTCAGGAACACGACAGGGATGTCCACTTTCACCACTGTTATTCAACATAGTACTGGAAGTCCTAGCCTCAGCAATCAGACAACACAAAGAAATAAAAGGCATCCAAATTGGCAAGGAGGAAGTCAAACTCACTCTTCGTAGATGACATGATACTCTATATGGAAAATCCCAAAGATTCCACCAAATACCTCCTAGAACAGATCCATGAATTCAGCAAAGTTGCAGGATATAAAATCAATGCACAGAAATCAGTTGCATTCCTATACACCAATAATGAAACAACAGAAAGAGAAATCAAGGAATTGATCCCATTTACAATTACACCAAAAACCATAAAATACCTAGGAATAAACCTAACCAAAGAGGTGAAATACCTATACACTGAAAACTATAGAAAGCTTACCAAAGAAATTGAAGAACACACACACACAAACACACACACACACACACACACACACACACACACACACACACAAATGGAAAGGGGCGCTTGGGTGGCTCAGTTGGTTAAGCATCCAACTTCAGCTCAGGTCATGATATCATGGATTGTGGATTCGAGCCCCCCGTCAGGCTCTGTGTTGACAGCCTGCTTCGTATTCTTTATCTCCCTCTCTCTCTGTCCCTCCCCTGCTCTCACTCTATCTTGCTCTCTCTCAAAAATAAATAAAAATACTTTCTAAATTTTTAAATAAAATAAAGTAACTATGATTAATATGCTAAAGACTCTTAACAGATTATATACATAACATGCAAGGACAAATGGGCAGTGCAAGTAGAAAGATGGGATTCCAAAGAATGAACCAGAAGAAAAATGATATCAATAAAAAAAAATTATAACAGAAGCAAAGACTGCCTTTGATGGACTTGTTAGTAAATGTTACACTGATGACGAAAGAAACTCTGAGCTTCAGAGATAAATCAATAGAACCCTCCCAAACTGAAAGGCAGAGGGAACAAGAACTGAAAAACAAGGATTCTGGGACAACTACAAAAGGTATAATATATACATAACAGTATTATCAGGAGAAAAAAGAAAGGAACAAAAGAAATATTTGAAATAATAATGACTGAAAATTTCCTCAAACTAGTATCAGATATCAAGCCAAAGATCCAGGAAGCTCAGAGAGCATGAAGTAGGATAAATACCAAAATAAAAATGATTTTACCTACTTTAGGTATATCACTTTCAAACTACAAAAAAACAAAGATAAAATAAAATATCCTGAAGAAATACAGAGAAAAAAAACCTTACTTACAAAGGAACAAAGACAAGAATTACATCTGACTTTTCAGCAACCATGCGAGCAAGAGTAGAATGAAATATTAAGTGTTGAAAAAACACCACCAAGTTAGAATTCTGTACCCTGTGAAATTATCAACCAAAATGGAAGAAAAAATACAAACTTTCTCAAAGAAAAATTGAGAAAAGCTGTTGCCAGAGACCTGCCTTGCAGGAAATGTTAAGTTTTTAAAAGAGAAGGAAAACAATATAGCTCAGAAGTTCAGATCTATATAAAGGAAGAGTATCGAAGAAGCAGTAAGTAAAGATAAAACAAAAACTCTTATGTTTCTTAATCATAATTCATTTAACAGGTAAATTCATTTAAAATAATAATAGCACCAGAGTGCGTGGGTAGCTCAGCCAATTAAGTATCTGACTCTTGATTTCAACTCGGGTCCAGATCTAACAGTCATGAAATCAGGCCCCACATTTGGCTCCACACTGGGCGTGTAGCCTGCTTAAGACTATCTATCTCCCTCATCCCCTGCCCCTCCCCCTCTCAAAAACATAATAATAATGGCCTCAATGCATTTAATTAGGTATGTTTATGAATGAATAGGTAATATATGCTTCTGAGTGCTTATATATAAAAAATAATACGAGATAGAAGAATTCAATTATTTTGTTATTATAAGGTACACTATCCATGAAGAGGTACTGTGTTATTTGAAAATGGACTTGTATTAGTTGTAAATGTACATTTGAAACTCTAGAGCAACCACTAAATAAAGTTTTTTTTAAAAAGTATAACTGATATGCTGAGAAAGGAGAAAAAAATGGAATAATTTTCTCAACCAAATGTTCCATTAAAATCACAAATGGCAAAATGAGTGAAAGACAAAAACAAGAACAAAGAATAAAAGAAACAAATAGAAAACAGTAGCAAATATGTTATATACTAATCCAATTATATCAACAATCTCTTTGAACATCAATGGTCTAAATGAACCAATTAAAAGACATTGTCAGAGTAGGTTAAAAAATAAGACCCAACTATATTTTTTCAATAAGAAACCTACTTTTGATATAAAGATATACATAGATTAAAAGTAAATGGATGGATGGGGCGCCTGGGTGGCTCAGCTGGTTAAGCGTCCAACTTCAGCTCAAGTCATGATCTCACAGTTCGTGAGTTCGAGCCCCGCGTCAGGCTCTGTGCTGACAGCTCAGAGCCTGGAGCCTGCTTCAGATTCTGTGTCTCGCTCTCTCTTTGCCCCTCCCCACTCATGCTCTGTCTCTCTGTCTTAAAAATAAATAAAACATTTTAAAAAAAAAAGTAAGTGGATGGAGGGGGCAGTTAAGATGGCGAAGGAATAGGGAGACCCTAGCTTGTCTCACCCCTCATACACAGCAAGATAGTTGTCAAATCATTCTGAACACCCAAGAAATCAATCAGAGGTCTAAGAGAACAAAAACTGCAAGTTTACAAGTAAAAAAGTTACAACCTTCTGGTATGTAGGAGGTGCCAGCAAAAGCCCAGGAGGCTTTTGGGGAACAGAGTGGGTCTTCTCATGGGAGTCCCTAAAATTTAGAGATTTTTTAAAAAAAATTTCTTAAATGTGTATCTATTTTTGAGAGACAGAGAGAAAAAAAAAAAAAGCATGAGTGGGAGACGAGCAGAGAGTGAGGGATGCGAAACTCAGTTGCATGCCTGGGATAAAAAAGCCTGGATACCTGCAGGGTGAATGCAGGGTTCTAACAGAAACTGGGGACACAAGAGGGGTGACTGATTGCTCTTCCATGAGGGTCTGTGAAGACTGGGGGGTGTGATCTTTCAGCAGTGGGGCTGGGGGAGTGTTGCCATATTCATCCAGCCCATCAGCACTGAAAGACTTCAGGGAGCAAAACAGCACCACCTAGTGAAACCCGAACCAATTACTTGTAGCAAGCCCCGCCCTCTACCCCCTGGAGATGCATTTCCACTGAAACAAGTCAGCCTGAGTCAGTGCAGCAAGCCCTTCCCCCGGAAAAGAAGCACAAACCCCTTGCTAGCATCAAGTCTGCTGACCAAAGAGTGCCACAAAATTTCAGCTCTAGGGGAAATAGGATCTAACTTTCTGATTACTTTTATTCTTTATTTTTTTATTATTTGCATTTATTTTCTTATTTTTTTAATTCATTTTTCAGTTACTTTTATTTTTATATATATGTTTATATTTTTTTGTTTGCTTATTTTATTTTATTTTATTTTAGGGTCTAGATTCTTTTAACAAGCAGACCAAAATATACCCAGGATCTAGATTTTTGGGTTTTGTTCTGTTTTGTTCTTTTGGTTTTTGTTGTTTATTGTTTTTTTCTTTCTTCTTTTCTTTTCTGGACCAAATTACAAGATGGGGACATTCGCCCCAAAAGAACAGGAGGTAGAACTCACAGCCAGAGATTTAATCAATACAGATATAAGTAAGATGTCTAAGCAAGAACTTAGAACAATGATTACAAGGATACTAGCTGGGCTTGAAAAAAGCATAAAAGATACCAGAGAATCCCACTCTGCAGAGATAAAAGAACTAAAATCTGGTCAGGTAGTCAGATGGAAATGAAAAAATACTACAACCAAGATGCAAACCCCAATAGATGCCATGAAAATGAGGATGGATGAGGCAGAGGAGCAAACTAGTGATATAGAAGATAAAATTACTGAAAATAATGAAGCTGAAAAGAAGAAGGAAATAAAAATCATGGATCGTGAAGACAGATGTAGGGAATTCAGCGGCTTATTAAAATGTAATAACATTTTTATCATAGGAGTCCCAGAAGATAAAAAGAGTGAAAAAGGAGCAGAAAGTTTACTCAAACAATTTATAGCTGAAAACATTCCTAATCTGGGGAAGACACAGACATCAAAAACCAAAAAGCACAGAGAACTTCTATTAAAGTCAACCAAAGCTGACCATTGCTAAAGTATATCATAGTCAAATGCACAAAATACATGGACAAGGATAGAATCTTGAAAGCAGCAAGAGAAAAAAAATGTCCTTAACCTACAAGGGAAAGACAGATGAGGTTCACAGAAGATCTGTCCACAGAAACTTGGGAGGGCAGAAGGAAGTAGCAGGATATATTCAACATGCTGAATGAGGGAAATATGCAGCCAAGAATTCTTTATCCAGCAAGGCTGTCATTCAGAATAGAAGGTAAAGAGTTTCCCAGACAACCAAAAAGTAAAGGAGTTTGTGACCACTAAACAAGCCCTGCAAGAAATTTTAAGAGGGACTCCTTAAGTAGAGAGGAGAAAAAAAAAAAAAAAAGACTAGAAAGGATCAGAGAGCATCACCAGATACACCAACTCTACAGGCAACACAATAGCACTTAATTCATATCTTACAATAATCACTCTGAATGTAAATGGACTAAATGCTCCAATCAAAAGACACAGACTATCAGAATTGATTAAAACAAAAACAAACAAAAACAAAACAACAACAACAAAACAAGATCCATCTATATACTGCCTACAAGAGACTCATTTGAGACTGAAAAAAACCTCCAGATGGAAAGTGAGTGGATGGAGAACCATCTATCATGCTACTGGAGGAGCCAGAGTAGCCACACTACCACCAGACAAACTAGATTTTAAACCAAAGACTGTAACAAAAGATAAAGAAAGGAATTATATCCTAACTATGGGCTCTCTCCATCAAGATGACCTAACAATTATAAATATTCATGCCCCCTACTTGGAAGAAACTATATAAATCAATTCATCACAAGCATAAAGAAACTCATTAACAATAATACAATAATACTAAGAGATGATAACACCCTATTTACAGCAATGGACAGATCATCTAAGCAGAAAATCAACAATGAAACGATGCCTTTGAATGACACATTGGACCAGGACTTAACAGATACTTTCAGAACGCTTCATCCTAAAGCAGCAGAATATATACACTTTTCGAGAACACATGAAACTTGCTCCAGAACAGACCACAAACTGGGTCACAAATCAGTCCTCAACAAGTACAAAAAGATGTAAGATCATACCATGCATGTTTTCAGATCACAAAGCAATGAAACTTGAAGTCAACCACTACAAAAAATTTGGAAAGCCCTCAAATACATAGAAGTTAAAGAATATTCTACTAACGAATGAATGTTAACCAGAAAATTAAAGAAGAAATTTAAAAAATACATGGAAGCAAATGAAAATGAATAAACAACAGTACAAACCCTTTGGGATGCAGCAAAGGCAGTCCTAAAAGGAAAATATATTGAAATTGAGGCCTATCTCAAAAAGCATTTCACAAAGATCCCAAATACACAACCTAGCCTTACACCTAAAGGAGACAAAAAAGGAACTGCAAATAAAACCTAAAGACAGCAGAAGAAGACAGATAATAAAGATTAAAGGAGAAATAAAAATATAGAAAAAAAAAACCACAACAGAGTAAGATCAATGAAACATTGTTTTAAATTCTTGAAATAATAAATAAAATTAATTGATAAACCCTTAGCCAGACTTATCAAAAAGAAACGAGAAAGGACTCAATTAAATAAAATTATGAATGAAAAAGGAGAGATCATAACCAACACTACAAAAATACAAAAAATTATAACAGAATATTATGAAAAATTATATGCCAACACACTGGGCAATCTGGAAGAAATGGGTAACTTCCTAGAAACATTCAAACTAACAAAACTGAAACAGAAAGAAATAGAAAATTTGAACAACCCATAACCAGCAAAGAAATTGAAACAGTAATCAAAAATCTCCCAACAGGGGGGCCTAGGTAGCTCAATCGGTAAGCGTCAGATTTCAGCTCAGGTCGTGATCTCATGGTTCATGAGTTCAAGCCCTGCGTCAGGCTCTATGCTGACAGCTCAGAGCCTGGAGCCTGCTTTGGATTCTGCACCTCTCTCTCTCTCTCTCTCTCTCTCTCTCTCTCTCTCTCTCTCTCAAAAACAAATAAAACATTAAAAAAAATTTTTTTTAAATCTCCCAACAAACAAAAGTTGAGAGCCAGATAACTTCCCAGGGGAATTCTACCAAACATTTAAAGAAGAGTTAATACCTATTCTTCTCAAAGTGTCCCAAAAAATAACAATGGAAGGAAAACTTCCAAACTCATTCTATGAGGCCGACATTACCTTGATTCCAAAACCAAAGATCTAATTAAAAGGAGAATTACAGGCCAATATCCCTGATGAACATGGAGGCAAAAATTCTCAATGAAGTACTAGCAAACTGAATTCAATAGTACATTAAAAGAATTATTCACCATGATCAAGTGGGATTTATTCCTAGGCTTACCACGCTGGTTCAATATTTGCTAATCAATCAACATGATACACTACTTTAATAAAAGAAAGGATAAGAACCATAAGTTCTTGTCAATAGATGCAGAAAAAGCATTTAACAAAATACAGCATCCATTCTTCATAAAAATCCTCAACAAAGTAGGAACAGAGAGAACATTCCTCAACATCATAAAGGCCAAATACAAAAGACTCACAGCTAGTATCACCCTCAGTGGGGAGTATGAGTCTTTACCCTACAGTTAAGAACAAGACAAGGATGTTGATTCTCACCATTACTACTTAACATAGTACTGTAAGTCTTAGCTCAGCAAGCGGACAACGAAAAGAAATAAGAGACATCCAAATCAGCAAGGAGGGGTCAAACTTTCACTGTTTGCAGACAACATGATACTCTATGTAGAAAACCCAAAAGACTTCACCAAAAGATTGCCAGAAGTAATACATGAATTCAGCAAAGCTGCAAGATACAAAATCAATGTGCAGAAATCTGTTGCATTTCTATACACCAATAATGAAGAAGCAGAAAAAGAAATCAAGCAATCCATCCCATTTGCAATTGCACCAAAATAATTAGACACCCAGGAATGAACCTAACCAAAGAGGTAAAAGATCTATATTCTGAAAACTACAGAAGACTTATTAAAGAAATTGAAAAGAACACAAAGAAATGGAAAAGCATTCCATGCTCATGGATTAAAAGAACAAACATTGTTAAAGTGTCTATACTACCCAAACAATCTACACATTTAATGCAATCCCTATCAACATACCACCAGCATTTTTCACAGAGCTAGAACAAACAACCCTAAAATCTGTACAGACTCACAAAAGACCCCGAGTAGCCAAAGAAATCCTGAAAAGAAAAACAAAGGCATCACAATTCTGGATTTCAAGCTATATTACAAAACTGTAGTCATCAATACAATATAGTACTGGCACAAAAATAGACCCATAGATCAATGGAACAAAATACAAAATCCAGAAATGGACCCGCAACTATATGGCCAATTAATTTTCAACAAAGAAGGAAAGAATATCCAATGGAAAAAAAGACAGTCTCTTCAACAAATGGTGCTGGGAAAACTGGATGGTGATATGCGGAAGAATGAAACTGGAACCACTCTCTTACATCATACACAAAAATAAATTCAAAATGGATGAAAGATGTAAATGTGACACAGAAAACTATCAAAATCCTAGAGAAGAACACAGGCAGCAATCTCTTTCTCCTTAGCCAGAGCAACTTCTTACTAGACATGGCACTGAAGGCACAGGAAACAAAAGCAAACATGAACTATTAGGACTTCATCAAGATAAAAAGCTTCTACACAGTGAAGGAAACAATCAACAAAACTAAAAGGCAGCCTACAGAATGAGAGAACAGATTTGCAAATGACATCTGATCTGATCATACAGATCGAAAATCTATAAAGAACTTAGCAAACTCAACACCCAAAAAACAAACAACCCAATTAAGAAATGGGCAGAAGACATGAATAGACACTTTTCCAAAGAAGACATCCAGATGCTTAATAGACACATGAAAAGATGTTCAACATCACTTGTCATCAGGGAAATATAAATCAAAATCACAAAGAGATACCACCTCACATTTGTCAGAATGGCTAAAATTAACAACACAGGAAACAACAGATGTTGGCAAGGATGCGGAGAAAGAGGAAACCTCTTGCACCAATGATGGGAATGTAAACTTATGCAGCCACACTGTAAAATAGTATGAATGTGTCTCAAAAAAGCCACAAACAGGAGACTACCCTACAACCCAGCAACTGTACTATTAGGTATTTACCTAAAGGATACAAAAATATAGATTTGAAGGCCACCCCAATGTTTATAGCAGCATTATCAACAACAGCCAAACTATGGAGAGAGCCCAAATGTCCATCGACTGATGAATGGATAAAGAAGATGTGGGGTGTGTGTGTGTGTGTGTGTGTGTGTCTGTGTGTCTGTGTGTAATGAAATATTACTCAGCCACCAAAAAGAATGAAACCTTGCCATTTGCAACAATGTAGATGGAGATAGAATGTATTATGCCAAGTAAAATAAGCCAATCAGAGAAAGACAAATACCATATAATTTCACTCATACGTGGAATTTAAGAAACAAAACAGATGAACATATTGGGGAGGGGGGAGAAGAGAGGGAAAGAAACCACAAGAGACTCTTTACAATAGAGAACAAACTAAGGATTGATGGAGGAAGGCAGGTGGGAGATGGGTAGATGAGTGATGGGTATTAAGGAGGGCACTTTTGTAATGAGCACTGGGTGTTGTATGTAAGTGGTGAATCAGTGAATTGTACTCCTGAAACCAATACTGTACTGTGTTAACTAAAATTTAAATTAAAAAATATATGGCTTGGGTCATGATCTCACGGCTCATGAGTTTGAGCCCCGTGTCAGGCTCTGCGCTGACAGCTCAGAGCGTGGAGCCTGCTTCAGATTCTGTGTCTCCCTCTCTCTCTGCCCCTCCCCTGCTCACGCTCAGCCTCTCTCTCTCTCTCTCTCTCTCTCTCAAAAATAAATTAAAAAGGAAGATAGAAAGAAAGAAAGAAAGAAAGAAAAGAAAGAAAGAAAGAAAGAAAGAAAGAAAGAAAGAAAGAAAGAAAGAAAGAATAAAGTAAATGGGTAGGGAAAATGTATCATGTTAAATTACTCAAAAGAAAGCAGGGTAACTATATTAATTTCAGTCAGAGCAGGTATCAAAACAAGGAAATAAGAAGGGTATTACATAATGATAAAAAGGTCAGTTCTCCAAGAAGATACGATAATCCTTCATATGTATGTGCCTAACAACAGAGCATCGAAACACGTGAGGCAAAAACTGATAAAAGTGCAAAGAAAAATAGATAAATCTGCTATCACAGTTGGAGACTTCAACACCCCTCTCTCAGAAATGGACAGAATAAGCAGGCAGAAAATCAATAAGGACATAAGTGAATTCAATAACAGTGTTATCAACTGTTTATAATTCACATCTGTAGATTACTTCATCCAAAAACAGCAGAACACATCTTCTCCCCACACTTACATGGGATATTCACCCAGATAGGCCACAGTCTGAGCAATAAAACAAAACTGTTATGAACAGACTTAAAAGAACAGAAATCATACACTGTCTTCTCTCAGACTATAGTGGGATTAAACTAGTAATTAGTAACAAATAGATAACTGAAAAATTCCATAATACGTGGAGATGAAATAACACACTTCTAAATAACACATGGGTCAAAGAAGTGATCCGAAGCTAAATTTTAAAATATTTTGAACCTGAGGTGCCTGGGTGGCTCAGCTGGCTAAGTGACCAACTCTTGGTTTCAGCTCAGGTCACGATCCCACGGTTCCTGAATTCGAGCCCCATGTCCTGCTCTATGCCGGCAGTGCATAAGCTACTTGAAATTCTCTCTCTCCCTCTTTCTGCCCCTGCCCTGTTTGCACTCTCTCTCTCTCAAAAGAAATAAATAAACATTAATTAAAAAAAAACTTGACTTTAAAAAAATAAAAAAATAAAGATAAATAAAATATGTTGAACGTAATTAAAATAAAAACGTACTTATCAAAAACTGTGGGATGGAGCAAATGCAATGCTGAGGGATTCAGAGCATTAAATGTATACATTAGAAAAGAAGAAAAGTCTAAAATCAACCACTGTGTGTCCACCCTGGGAAACTAGAAAAAAGAAGGGCGAATTAAATCCAAAGTAGACAAGAAGAAATAAGGCTTAGAGCAGAAATCAATGAAATTGAAAATAAGAAATCAAGAAAGAAACTCAATGAAACGAAAAGTTGGTTCTTTGAAAAGACTGATAAAATGAGAAGCCTCCTGCCAGGCTAACTGAGAAAAAAAAAGAGAGACAGGACACAAATTACTATTATCAGAAATTAAAGAGGGACTGTCACTACAGTTCCCATGGAAAATTAAATTGATTCTAAAGGAATGCTATGAACAACTCTACGTTCACGCATTTGACAATGTAGGTAAAGTAGACCAATTTGCTGAAACACACCATGGGCCAAAATTCACCCAAGAAGAAATAAAATTTCAGTTTTGTAAGATGAAAAAAGTCCTAGAGATCTGCACAACAATGTGAATATACTTCACGTTCCTGAAATGTACACCTAAAAATGTTAAGAAAGTAAGTTTTATTATGTTTTTGTTATCATAACTGAAAATCAGAATTAAAAATAAATATCTCACACAGCCTGAGGAAGTCCACTTTTACTCTGATTATCTTAGCAACCCTTATCCACTAATAATTCCAAAACTATAAAACATATTTTTTCAGGTGCATATGATAGTATACTGGTTAACCAGGCCAACAGTTTTACACGCCTTTTCACCTTCAATGATAAATATTGCCCTAACTATGGACTCAAAGACACTGAACATAGCAAAAAAAGACACTAATCCAGCCTTTCCTTATTTATACCACCTAGAACTGATGTATCTGTCTCTAGAGAAAGCTGCTACCTGTCTGTAATGACAGCATTTCATACACAGCACCAATCTTTGCTGGAGTATTAAACAAAAATATGGCTAAGATCAGCTATCATTTGTTATATCTACCAATGAGATTTAGATAATTAAAGGCTCACCAAGTTTATTAATAGCACATGAGAGGGTACAGATAGCCCAGAGATAACATATAAGAGATTTCTCCAAGCCGAGTGAAGAAGCTTGGGGGAGGAGGGGATATTTATTAACAAACCATAAGTATCAAGTACTACAAACAGAGCAAGGGAAGTCAGTATGTGTTTGAAGAATATGCCTCCTATGAACATAATTTTATAATTAAAATAAGAGACAAAAAAGCAAAAAATGACCCCTGCATCATGACTAGCATGGGTAGGAACAGGGCACCTGACCAACGTCTCCTCCTTGGTGAAGCAAATAGGTTGATGAGGAAGAACGTTGAGAATACTTATAAACAGTGATAAAAATGCTTATGAACAGTGAGAACAATGCTTATACAAGCCTTCACTTTTCAGCAAATGGAATTATTCATATATTTTCAAAAATATCTTAACTTCAAAAACTTAAACTAAGAGTCTATTACACCTTAGTTAGAAACCACAAAGGAAAAAAAAAAAAAAAAAAAAAAAAAACAAAAAAAAAACACAAAGGAATGAGGGTGCCTGGGTGGTTCAGTCAGTTAAGTGTCTGACTTCCGCTCAGGTCATGATCTCACAGTTTGTGGGTTGAAACCCCACACTGGCTCTGTCTGTGCTGACACTCAGAGCCTGGAGCCTGCTTTGGATTCTGTGTCTCCCTGTCTCAGCCCCTTCCCCAGCTCTCTCCCTCTCTCTCTCTCTCTCAAAAATAAGTAAACATTTAAAAACATTAAAAAATGCTAAAAAAGGAATCAACAGCCTCTGCAAATGTTTTACTTACCTACGTTTCCTAAAAATGTTACCCAAGTTATTATGTGCCTAAGCCTAATGATAGATTATATGACATTATGGAAGCCTCACATGCTGTCTCTCTTTCTGTCTCTCTCTCTCTCAAAAATAAGTAAACATTTAAAATCATTAAAAAATTGGGGTGCCTGGGTGGCTCAGTCAGTTGAATATCTGACTTCGGCTCAGGTCATGATCTCACAGTTCGTGAGTTCGAGGCCTGTATCGGGCTCTGTGCTGACAGCTCAGAGCCTGGAGCCTGCTTCAGATTCGGTGTCTCCCTCTTTCTCTCTGCCCCTCCCTTGTTCACACTCTGTCTCTCTCTCTCTCTCTCTCTAAGAATAAACATTAAAAAAAATTTTTTTTTAATAAAAACATTTAAAAATATTTAAAAAAGAATCAAGAGCCTCTGCAAATGTTTTACTTACCTACGTTTCCTAAAAATGTTACCCAAGTTATTATGTGCCTAAGCCTAATGATAGATATGACATTATGGAACTCTTCTTAATCTTCACATAGTATTTGTTACAATTTATTGCTTTAGAAAACTAAGATACCACATTTTGGATAGAAAATATTCTGGATTGGAAAAAAACTTATTTTTATAAATTACCCATTTAATAATTCTTACTTACCATTTTCCTATTCTCTTCCCAAACAAGGGCCAGCAGACACAAGAGCAAAAAGCTCTTAGAGCCAGAGTCACCTTCAATCATGCAGTGACTCTCTAACCCTGAGGAGAGCCTATTTTTCAGCCATGGTTACACAGGCTTGAACACACCTCTGCTCTTGGTCAAATGCTTAAAAAGTCATTGAGTAGTTCTGTTTTCATTCCTTCATTAGCAGCAAATTTTTCAAAAATAAGGTAGGATTGTTGGGGAAACTATACATTGACTTGCATTTCTTAGCCCTGGAATAACTTTATTGGGCTCTCAGCTTTCTCATGACCTCCTAAAAATTAATTTCTTGCTTTGATTAACAGGCATTTCATTTGACCCCCCTCCAGGGTTAATTGTTGACAAAAACATATTCCTGAATGCCAGTACACAAAGCAACTAAACCATATTTAGATGCATTTATATCACACCATCAGTGATAACTGGTAGGAAATGAGCAGCTGTTTAATCACTCATTTGTCCATTGATTCATTTATGCAACATGTATTTATCAAGTTCCCTGTCCTTCAGCATTTAGGCAAACAAGTTTTATCTGTGCTGCCTGCAGTTGGGTAGTTGGATCTTCCCTACCTGGAAGCATGGGTCGTCCTTTGTTTAAAACGGGAAATTCTCGACAGATTTCCCCATCCTCTTGATCTCGTGCTAACCATCGTTGAACAGGTATATAAAACTTTTTTCCAGAATTCATGTTCCACAATTGTATCTACAGTAGAAACAATATTTCTTGTGAAAAATGTAAGAATACTTTATCAAAGAGTCAAATAAAAGTTATCATCCAAGCCTGACACTTAGCTCATAGAAGACCACGTTATTTTTTTTAATACAAGAAGTTGTTGAATACTTGACAAGAAAAGTGCTAATTTCTTCTTTTATTGCCAAATCAAGTAAAATGGCATTTCTTTTCTTTACTTTGAAATTTTTCTGTTTTTAATTTCTCTACATTGAAATTCTAAACATGCCAATTTCCTCCCAAATTTTCTAAGTGTCATCAATATTTTCCTATTTAGAAAGAGATATTTATAATTTTTAAAAACCTATTACTTTCCTATACCAATCTCTTAGTAATACATTTTTTATTTCAAAATGGTATTATAAAATGTTAGCATGAGCTTAGATTTCATGTACTACAGATTCAAACTAATATAGTTTCCTCTGTGGGTCCTCAGCAATGAATGAAATTTAGGCAATAATTATTAATTTGGGTACCTATTATGCCATATTATATCTATTCCACTTATCCTGGAGTTAAACAAAGATGTTAATAAATTCTGTTAGGATCAGTTGAATACCAAAAATCATCAAAATGTAGAAATTATGAATCTTGATTCTAGAATCTAGCCTTTCACGAGTAGGTATTATATTATTCTTTTAAAAGTTTCAGTGACTATTATTTTATCTCTTAAATTAAACTTATAGTCTTTAAAATGCCTTAATCAGAGATTTTCTATTTTAATGTGTTTAAGAAATCAGGTTCTTATAAAATTAGATTTTTGATTCCTAAACTTACTAATTCTGTGGATCTTGGTACGGCCCAAAAATTTGCATTCATAAATTCACACCACGTGTGAACTTGGTACAATCATACTTTTAAAAAGGCTTCCCGAGAATCACACAGAATTACCATTGGTTTGCAAGGCTGCTGACATCACGATTTAATTTGGTTATTTTAAGTAAAGCCCAAGGCAAATCACTTGAGAAATACAAAATCACCACCATTTGAAACTTTTTATTCTGTAATCTTCTTAACTAAACTTGAAAGAACAAAGATTAAAGTCCTAAAAGCTAATGTGACTATTTTACAGGCTGTGGAAATAGTGTATCATTATTGCTACAATGGAGTAGATGTTTTAATTCAAATCGCTTTGAGTTATAGGTACAAGTTGGCCTACTTTAAATTTTAAACTTTAAACTTCTAAACTATAAGAATTGAACACAAAATTCCCAGCCCGTTTTCTAGCAACTTAATTTGGCAAAATTAGGATAAAGGTTTTATCTACCTAGAATAAAACTTTAAATCAAGAACATCTCTCTTCCTTGCCAGTACTCAAAGACAGGTGATATAAACCTCAGGCAAACAAGTTGCCTTGCAATGAGAGTAACTGCCATAGAAAGACAACAGGAACGTTCAGCCTGACTTTTTGTCTTTCCTATGCAATACTATAAAATCTTTTCAGATCACTTAATCATTGTTTCAACATCCAAGCTATATATATATATGTGTGTGTGTGTGTGTATATATATACACACACACATATATATATATACACATATATACATATACACATACACACACACACATATATATATATATATATATACATACACATACACACACATACGTGGGTGTATATAAGCAATATATAAACACATATATATAATGAATATAATATTGCTTGTTGGTTATCAATCAGATGAGATGGCAGGAGGATTAATGATTATTTTCATAAATTAGCTTAGCTTACTAGGAGACAAACAAATAAAAGACATTATCATATATGATCATTGAAGTGTCAATTTGAATATCATACTTCAAACACTCTAGAACATAAAAGAGAATAATTTCATATAGAAGCAAGGCATTAATTTTGAACTTTGAAGTCTAACTTCTATATTCATATTTTCATTAAGTGAGTTTTCTTTTTTCAATTTCCTTCATGGTCTCTGATGGCTTTAATGTAAAGATGCCATTATTAACAACCATATATATCTGCTAACAGAATAAAAGTATTTTTAAGGGATTCCTCATCTTCTACAAATTTTTCATTAATTTTCTCACATATTATAAAACTGTAGAACAAGTTTGCCAAGAATATCAGGAGTTTGACTAGGTGCTCTTTGCATTTTGAAAACTTGCTTACCTAAGTTTATTTATTTTGAAATGGCAAATTTTTCCATACCCCAAAATGGAAAACAAGCAAGATTTTTAATGGCCACTGTTAAAGATGTCCACTTCTTGGCCATTATGGCAATAAGTAAAATGTTTACTTCTGAGCAATGTAGAAAATGTATGCCCGTTTTTGCTAACGAAATGTATTCAGGTGGCATTATTTGTTTAGCATGAAAAGACCTAATTCGAGAACTGGCATTCAAGTCTAGCAGATTATTACTTCGCCAACACAAATGGTCTATTTTTACAACATTCACTTAGTCACCTTTTTATCACTAGTGCAACTACATCAAGAAGCAATTCCCAAAACACCATGTTGTACACCTGAAACTAATGTAACGTTGTATTTCAACTGTACTCAATAAAAAATAATAAAAGAATAGCTGATGCTAAAAAAGAGAAGCAGCAGCAGCAAGTCCCAAGTATCCAGAGTCCCAAGTACTTTCTTTTCTTTGCAAAAAGGTAAAGGGATTATTTAGTGGAGGGACTTCCCTCAAGAAATTAGGAGTTAAATTATTAATCAGGGTATATGATACTGTTGTTTTAAGAAATATACTGACTAAAAAAGATTCGAGGTTTGACTCAATCAACTCATAACAGGTGTGAAATAAATGCCTCTTTGAGGTTGAATTCCTGAACAGAATCTGCAGAGGAGTTTTGCAAAGGATGTGAGTCTTGACATGCCTTTACCTCTTTACAGTGCCAGGAAGGGGACAGTCCAGAGTTAGTATGACCAATACGAATCTTAAAGAGTGTTCCAATATCTCCAACCCTGATCTAGAAAAGAACCAATAAAATGTCTTTCAATGTAATTCAACAAAACCCATTCAAAAATTGCTCATATTAGGACATTATATGTCAATAAAGGGGTCAATCCATCAAGAAATAATTATAAACATGCATACACTTCATGACAAAGTGCCAAAACATGAAACAAAAATTGACAGAACTGAATAGAGAAATAATCTACAATAATAGTTGAAGACTTCAATATCTCACTTCAAATCATGCATAGAATAACAAGACAGAAGATCAATAAGGAAATTAAGTCCTTGGACAACATTATACACCAACTAGATCTAACAGATATTTATAGAATATTCCACTCAGTAACAGCAGAATATAGTTCTCTCAAGTGCACATGGAATATTCATTCTCCAGAACAGACTATATGTTATACGACAAAAAAAGTTTTGCAAATTAAATAAGACTGAAGTCATAGAGGGAATGGTTTCTAACTACAATGGAATGAAATTATAAATCACTAGAAGAAGGAAAAATGAACAAGCCGTAATTATATGTAAATTAAAAACCATACTCTTAAGTACCCGATGAGTCAAAGAAACTGCAAGGGAAATTAAAAAATAACTTGAGATGAATGAAAAACAATAATAACACAAAAAAAATATATGGAATAAAGTGAAAGCAGAGCTCAGAGGGAAATTCAGGCTGTAATTCCTTAAAATTTGAATGTACTTAAAGAAGGAAATCATTTCAGATGGGTGCCCACCAGCTAAATTGGTAAGCTTACTGTGAAAAAAAAAATTCTTTGGAGATTCTGACCTAATAAATCCAGAGACTCTAAGCAAAAAGAAGAAGAAGGGAAAGGGAAAGGGAAGAGGGGAAGGAGAAGGAGGGAGGACAAAGGGGAGAGAGGAAAGGGAAAAAGAGGTGGGAGGAGAAAACAGGGAAAAGAGGAAGAGGAAGAAGGAAGATCTCAAATAATCTAGCTTTACAATGTAAGAGAACTAGAAAAAGAAAATTAAATGCACAACTAACAAAAGAAATGAAGTAAATATTAGAATGAAGATAAAACAGGGGCATCTGGGTGGCTCAGTCAGTTGAGCGTCCGACTTCGGCTCAGGTCATGATCTCACATGTTTGTGAGTTCGAGCCCCACGTCAGGCTCTGTGCTGACAGCTCGGAGCCTGGAGCCTGCTTCGGATTCTGTGTCTCCCTCTCTCTCTACCCCAACCCACTCTCATTCTCTCTTGTCTCTCTCAAAAATAAATAAACATTAAAAAAAAAATTAGAATGAAGATAAAACAGAAAATAAAATCAATGAAACCAAAAGCTCATTCTTTAAGAACACCAAAATTGACAAATATTTTTTCTTTAGAAAAAAGAAAGAATATTCAAATTGCTAAAATTAGAAATGAATAGAGACATTACTACTAACCTTACAGAAAGAAAAAGGATTACTGAGGGGCACCTGGGTGGCTCAGTCGGTTAAGCATCCAACTTCGGCTCAGGTCATGGTCTCACGGTTCGGTTCATGAATTCAAGCCCCACGTCGGGCTCTGTGCTGACAGCTCAGAGCCTGGAGCCTGCTTCAGATTTTGTGTCCCCCTCTCTCTAACCCTCCCCCGCTCATGCTCTATCTCTCTTTCTCTCCCAAAAATAAACAAACATTAAAAAAAATTTTTTTAAGAAAAAGGATTACTGAGAAAAAGAACATCTTGGGCACCTGGGTGGCTTGGTAGGTTGAGCATCCTACTTCAACTCAGGTCATGATCTCACAGTTCTTAAGTTCGAGACCCACATCAGGTTCACTGCTGTCTGTGCAGAGCCTGCTTTGGATCCTCTGTCCCGCTCTCTCTGCCCCTCCCCTGCTTGCCCTCTCTCTCAAAAATAAATAGACTTCAAAAAAATTTTAAAAAGAAGAACATCATGAATAATTGTATGCCAAAAAATTAGATAACCTGTATGAAATGGACAAATCTTAGAAACACACAAACTATCAAAACTGACTCAGGGAAAAACAGATACTCAATAGGCCTATAAAAAGTAAAGAGACTGGGATGTCTGGGTGGCTCAGTCAGTCAAGCATCTGACTTCAGCTCAGACCATGATCTCATGGTTCATGAGTTTGAGCCCCGCGTTGGGCTCTCTGCTGTCAGTGCAGAGCCCACTTCAGATCCTCTGTCCCCCTCTCTCTAGGCCCCTCCCCAACTCATGCATGAGCTCACTCTATCAAAAATAAAGAAACACATTTTTTAAAAAGTAAAGAGATTAAATCAGTTATCAAAAACCTCCCAATAAAAAAAGGCCCAGAATAGATGGCTTCACTGGTAAATTCTACCAAATACTTTTTTTTATCATTAATATGTAATGTTCTTTTTGACTGAGGTATAACTGTAATATGACATTATATTACATTCAGGTACACAACGCAATGATGTGTTATTTGTATAATCTATGAAATGGTCACCCCAATAAGTCTAGTTACCATCTGTCACCATGCAAAGTTTTGTAATTTTTTTCCTGTGATGAGAAATTTTAAGATTTACTTAGCAACTTTCAAATGTGCAATACAACATTACTGACTACAGTCACTGCTATAACATTACATCCCCCTTACTTATTTTATGACTGGAAGTTGTACCTCTTGACACTCTTCACCCATTTTACCCAACCCTCAACTCCCTTCCCCTCTGGAAACTACCAATCTCTTCTGGGTATCTATTTGTTTTGTTTTGTTTTCTTGTTGTTTTTTTTTTTTAAGATTCTGCATATAAGTGAAATCATATGGTATTTGTCTTTTTCTGATTTATTTCACTTAGTATAATACCCTCAAGGTATACTTATATTGTCTCAAATGGCAAGATCTCACTCTTTTTTATGACTGAGTAGTATTCCATTACGTATTTACACCACACCTTTATCCATTCATCCATCCATCTATCCAACCAAACACTTGCTTGTTTCCATATCTTTGATATTGTAAATAATGCTGCAATGAACACAAGAGTACATTTATTTTTTTGAGTTAGTATTTTCATTTTCTTTGGATAAATACTCAGAAGTGGAATTGCTGGATTGTATGGTATTTCTATATTTAATTTTTTGAGAAATCTCCACAGTATTCTCCACAGTGATTGCACCAATTTACATGACCACCAACAGTGCACAAGGGTTCTCTTTTCTCCACTTCGCTGTCAACACATTATTTCTTGTCTTTTTGATGGTAGCCATTCTAAATGTGGGAGGTGATATCTCATGGGTTTGATTTGCATTTTCCTCACAATTAGTTGGGTTACATTGAGCATCTTTTCATGTGCCTCTTGGACATCTATGTATGTTCTTTGGGAATATGTCTATTCAGATCTTCTCCCATTTTTTAAATCAGATTGTATCTATTCTGTTATTGAGCTACAGGAGTTCATTATGTATTTTGGATATTAACACCTTATTAGATATATGACTTGGAAATACCTTCTATTCAGTAGGTTGCCTTTTCATTTTGTTGATTTCTTTCACTATACAGAAGAGTTCAGTTTGATATACTCCTACTGGTTTATTTTTGCTTAGTTGCCCTTGTCTTTGGAGTCAAATCCAAAAAAGTCATTAGCAAGACTGGTGTCAAAAAGCTTACTACATATTTTTTCTTCAGTTTTACAGTTTCAGATCTTACATTCAAGAGTTTAATTGATTTTGCTAATTTCTGTATATGGTGTAATACAGTGGTCAAGTTTCATTCTTTTTCATGTGGCTGTCCAGTTTCCCCAGCACATTTGTTACATATTCTTGCCCCCTATACCAAGAATGACTATATGTGCATGGGTTTATTTCTGAGCTCTCTGTTCTGATCCGTCTGTTATTATGTCGACGGCATACTGTTTTGATTACTACAGGTTTGTAGTATATTCAAATCTGGGATTGTGACACCTCCAGCTTTCTTCTTCTTCCTCAAGACTGTTTTGGTTACTTGGGATCTTTTGGGGTTTCATACAAACAATAGGATTATTTGATCTATTTCTGTGAAAAATGCCATAAATTTTCAGAGGGATAGCATTTAATATGTAAATTGCTTTGGCTAATATGGACATTTTAATAATATTAAGTCTTCTAATCCATGAGCATGAAATATTTATTTGTGTCTTCTTCAATATCTTTCATCAATGTCTTCTAGTTTTTGGTGCACAGAAATTTCACCTCCTTGGTTAAATTTATTCCTAGGTATTTTATTCTTGTTGATGCAAATGTAACGGGGATTGTTTTCTTGGGTTCTCCTTCTTATACTTGATTGTTAGTATATAAAAAGAAAATAGATTTTTGTATACTGGTTTTATGCCCTGAAACTACTGAATATGCTTATTAGTTCTCACAATTTTTGGTAGATTCTTTGGGATTTCCTATATATATAAACATGTAATCCACAAATAGAGTAGCTTTGGCTAATATGGGCATTTTAATAATATTAAGTCTTCTAATCCATAAGCATGAAATATCTGTGTCTTCTTCAATATCTTTCATCAATGTCTTCTAGTTTTTGGTGCACAGAAATTTCACCTCCTTGGTTAAATTTATTGCTAGGTATTTTATTCTTGTTGATGCAAATGTAACTGGGATTGTCTTCTTAGGGTCTCCTTCTTATACTTGATTGTTAGTATATAAAAACAAAATAGATTTTTGTATACTGGTTTTGTGCCCTGAAACTACTGAATATGCTTATTAGTTCTCACAATTTTTGGTAGATTACTTGGGGTTTCCTATATATAAAAACATGCAATCCACACAGAGTTTTCTTTTTCCTTTCCAGTATTCTATTTCTTCATGATTCAGTCTTAGAAGGCTGTATATTCTAGGAATTTATCCATTTCTTATATATTGTCCAATTTGCTGGCGTATAATTGGTCACAGTAATCTCCAATGAGCCTTTGTTTCTCTTTGGTATTAGTTGTAACTTTTGCTCTTTCATTTCCGATTTTATTTGAGCCCTCTCTCTTTTTCTCAGAACGTCTCACCAATGTTTGTCAATTTTATCTTGTCAAAGAACAAGCTCTTTGTTTCACTGATCTTTTGTATTGTCGTTTTCAGTCTCTACTTCATATATTTGGCCTCTGATCTTTATTATCTCCTTTCTCTTACTGAGTTTGGGCTTTGTTTATTCTTCTTTCTAGATTCTTTAGGTGCAAAGTTAAATTGTTTATGTGGGATTTTTCTTGTTTCCTAAGATAGGCCTGCATGGCTAGAAACTTACCCATTAGAACTGCTATTGCTACATGCCATAGATTTGGGTATGTTGTATGTCCATTTTCATTTGTTTCAAGGTATTTTCTTATTTTTCCTTTCACTGACCCACTGCTTATTCAGTAATTTGTTGTTTAATCTCCACAAATTTGTGATTTTTCCAGACTTTTGTCTTCTAGTTGATTTCTCATTTCATATCATCGTGGTAAGTGAAGATCTTGATATGATTTCAATCTTTTTAGATTTATTGAGACTTTTTCGGTGGCTGACATGTTATCTATCCTGCAGAATGTTCCATATGCACTCAAGGAGAATGTGTTATCTTGCTGCATTAGGATGAAATGTTCTGTACTTATCTATTAAGTCCATCTGGGCTCATGTATCATTTAAGGCCAGTATTTCCTTATTGATTTTCTGTCTGAAAAATCTAAACATTGATATAAGTGGGGAACTAAAGTCATCTATCTACTATTATTATACTGCTGTCAATTTCTCCCTTCAGGTGTTAGTATTTGCTTTACATATTTAGGTGCTCTTATATTGGGTGTGTGAATCTTTACCAATGTATCTTCCCCTTGTATTGATCCCTGTATCATTACATAATGCTCATCTTCATCTTTTATTAGAGTCTTTGTTTAAAGTCTATTTTGCCTGATATCATACTTACCTCAGCTTTCTTTTGGTTTCCATTTGCAGGAAATATCTTTTTCTATCCCTTCACTTTTAGTCTGTATGTGTTTAGAACTGAAGTGAGTCTCTTGTAGGCAGCATATAGATAGGTCTTTTTTTTTTTTTTTTTACCCATTCAGCCACCCTATGTTTTCTGATTAGAGCATTTAGTCCATTTCCATTTAAAGTAATTATTGATAGATATGCCATTTTGTTCACTGTCTTCCGGCTATTTCCATAATTCTTCTCTGTCCCTTTCTTCTCCAGATCTTCCCTTGTGGTATGATGACTCTCTTAATTTCTTTTCTCATTATCTTTTGTGTATTTATAATAGATTTTTTTTTGCTTTGTGGTTACCATAGGGCTCACATAACAGCCTACATATATAAACATCTATTTTAAGTTGACAGCAATTTAAATCTAAATGCGTTCTAAAACTGCATTTTTACTCCCCTTCCCATGTTTTGTTTTTGATGTCACATTCTACATCCATTTTGTGTCCCTTATCTAATTATTGTATAGTTATTTTTATTGCTTTTGTCTTTTAATCTTTATACTAGTTTTATAAGTAATTAATCCGTTACATATACTACCTGCACCTGTGAGATTTTTACTTTCATATGTTTTCTTGTTAGTAACGACCACCCTTTCTTTTCAGTTTAAAGAAGCCCCTTTAACATCTCCTGTAAGGCCAGTTTAGTGGAGATGAACTCCTTTAGCTTTGCTTATCTGAAAAACTCATGATCTCTCCTCAATTCTAAATGATAATTTTCCGGTTCACATTCTCGGTTACAAGTTTTTTCCCTTCGGCACTTTAAATAATCATGCCACTCCCTTCTGGACAGCAAAATTTTTGCTGACAAATCTGCTGAAGAACTTATGAGGGTTCCCTTGTAAGGGGAAAGTTGTTTTGTTCTTTCTTTTCAAATATATTCCTCTGTTTCTTCATTTTGCTTGATTCTCAGTGTTTATCTCTACATATGAGGTAAAACGGCTACCTCTCTCAATCTTGAGGGAGCACCCTTATACAGGAGTTGAACTGATCATCCAACCTTACCCTAGTACTTGGTTATCTCTTGGACCTTTGTGATTGTCTAAGCAACTTGATTTATTCCTTATAGGTCTCAGTTATTGAGGTTGTCCTAAGACCTGTCAGTGCTCCAAGAAGAGGGATCTCAGTCAACTCATACTTGTAGGCTGATTAAAAACCAGACCTTCAGGCAACAACCTTTAAAGCCTGTAAAACAGAGATAACATCAAGACAGCAAAGTAGGAAGATCCTAAGCTCACTTCCTCCCGTGGTCACAACAAAACAACTCTCTCTCTAAAATTGAGCTAAAGACTAGCAGAACAGCTAGAAATTCATAAAGAAAAAGCCGCACCAAGATGAATAGAAATGGCAGAGACACAGTCTGGTCAACCCACAACCCCACTGGGAGACCGAGATATAGGAGCAATATCACAAATATGGAAGTGCTCCCTGAGGAGTGAGAGGATCAAGTCCCACATGGGGCACCACTGCCCTGGGGACCTGTACTAGGAAAACAAGCTGCCCCTATAATGTCTAGCTTTGAAAATCAATGGGGGTTAACTCTGGGGAAGCTGGAAGGTTATAGAAAACCAAGACTGTGCTCTTAAAATACTGATGCACAATCTCACTTGCTCCAAGACTCAGCACAAAGGCAGCAGTTTGAAAGCACCTAGGCCATAAGTGAAAGATATTTACTGACTAATTTTAGGGCATGTGACACAGAGGTAGGAATCTGTAGGAAGTTTCTCCAGAAAGAGCGGCACTGATTGGTGATATTTTTCTTATACTTCTTCGACCCAGGCAATCCAGACCTTATGGGCACTGTTTCTGACACTTTCCATCTACCTTGCTAGCACCACTTGCGTCCCTTGCATTCTCCTGCAGACTCGCTCCACCCACACTCTAACCCCTGGCAGACACCCCTCCAAAGTAGCTTCTGCCCCACCACACCTGACAGGCAGCCTCGGCTGGCACCGGAACCCTTACAAAGATGCTCCCACTTACCAGCATGCCCAAAGCAGCTGTGGTCAGGCCTCTCAGTCACCCAAGCCAAAGGCCAGCCCAATCGACCAGTGTGCCCACAGCAGTCATGCCCCAGCCATGCAGGAGGGCACACAGCCCATACAGGAGACACCCCTGGAGCACCTCCTTCTGGTGACTAGGAAGGACTGAACTTCTCAGCCCCACAGGACACCTTCCACATAAGGCTGCTCCTTCACAACCAGGAAACATAGCTCATCTACATAATATAAACACAAAGGCAAAATGAGGAGACAGAGAAATATGCCCAAGTAAAATAACAAGATAAAACCTCATAAAAAGAGCTAAACAAAATAGAGATAAGCAATCTACCTGATAAAGAGTTCCAAGTAATGGTCATAAAGATGCTCATTAAACTCAGGAGAAAAATGGATGAACATAGAACTTCAATAGTAATATAGAAAACATAGAAAGGAACCAATCAGAGCTAAAGAATACAATAACTAAAAGGAAAAATACACTAGAGGGAATCAAAAGCAAATTAGATGATACAGAAGATCAAATAAGTGTTCTGAAAGACAGGGTAGTAGAAATCACCCAACTTGAACAGCAAAAAGAAAAAGAGAATTTTTAAAAGATGAAGATATTTTAAGGGACCTCTGGGAAAACATCAAGTGTACTAACATTTGCACTATAGATGTCTCAGAAAGAGAGAGAGAGAGAGAGAGGCAGAAGACTTGCTTGAAGAAATAATAGTTGAAAATTTCCTTAATCTGAGGAAGGAAACAGACACCCAGGTCCAAGAAACACAGGGAGCCCCAAGCAAGATGAACCCAAAGAGGTTCACACCAAGATACGTAATACTTAAAATGTCAAAAAATTAAAGATAAAGAGAGAACCTTAAAAGCAGCAAGAGAAAAGAAACTGTCAGCTGAACGCTTAACAGAAACTTTGCAGGTCAGAAGGGAGTGGATTGATACATTGAACGTGCTGAAAGGAAAAAGCCTACAATCAAGAATACTCTACTTGGCAAAATTATCATTCAGAATGGAAGGAGAGATAAGATTTTCCCAGATAAACAATAGGTAAAAAAAAATCATCACAACTAAACCAGCCTTATAAAAAGAGTTAAAGGGATTTCTTTAAGCAGAAAAGCAAAGCAAACGTATAATAAAGGTACTTGGTCAACCACTTATAAAGCCAGTATAAAGGTTAAAAGAAAATAGCAGTGAAAATCAACTATGTGTGTGTGTGTCAGTGTATATATGCACACACAACTATATATCTACTGTATATATATATGTGTGTGTATATATATATATGTGTGTGTGTATATATATATATGTATGTATATATATATATACATACATATATATATCAACTATATATTTATAATAACTGGTGAGGGTTGAGGGAACGTAGCACTTTAAGAAAGTGTTTGAACTTAGGTGAGCATAAACTTAAAATAGACTGCTAAATGTTTAGGGTGTTACATATAAACTTCATGGTAATTACAAACCAAAAACCAATAAGAGATACACAAAAAATAAATAGAAAGGAATCCAAATATAGCACTAAAGAAAGTCATCAAATCACAAGGAAAGAAAGTAAGAAAAGAAGAAAGGAACAGAGAAGAACTACAAACACAACCAGGAAACAATGGGCAAAATGTCAATAAGTACATTCCTATCCATAATTACTTTAAATGTAAGTGGACTAAATATTCCAATCAACAGACCCTGTTGTTGGGTAACCAACATTTTTCACAAAACTAGAATACTACTAAAATTTGTACTGAACCACTAAAGACCCTGAATATCCAAAGCAATCTTGGGAAAGAAAAACAAAGCTAGAGGTATCTTAATCCAAGATTTCAAGATATACTATAAAGCTGTAATAATCAAAACAGTGTGGTACTGGCACAAAAACAGATGTACAGATCATTAGAACAAGAGAGAGCACAGAAATAAATCCACATTTATTTGTCAATTAATCTACAACAAAGGAGGCAAGAATATAAAAGCAAAAGACAGTCTCTTCAACAAATAGTGGGAAAACTGGACAGCTACATGCAAAAAAATGAAATTAGACCACTTTCTTACACCATACACAAAAATAAACTCAAAATGGATTAGGGACTTAAATGTGAGACCTGAATCCGCAAAACTCCTAAGAAGAAAATATAGGCAGTAATTTCTCTGACATCAGCCATAGGAAAATTTTTTCTAGGTATGTGTCCTCACACAAGAAAGACAAAGGCAAAAATAAACTATTGGAACTACACCAAAATAAAAAATGTTTGCACAGCAAAGGAAGCTATCAATAAAACAAAAAGAAAACCTACTGAATGGGAGAAGATATTTACAAGTGATATATCTGATAAGGCATTAATATTCAAAATATATAAAGAATTCACACAACTCAACACCAAAACAAAAAAAAAAAAAAAAAAGCAAATAATCTGATTTAATAAAAAATGGTCAGAAAACCTAAATAGACATTTTTCCAAAGACATCTACTGATGGCCAACAGTATACATGAAAAAAATGTTCAAGATCACTAGTCATCAGAAAAATGCAAATTAAAACCACAATGAAATATCGCTTTACAACTGTCAGAATGACTAAAATCAAAAACACAGGGGCGCCTGGGTAGCTGAGTCAGCTGGGCATCCAACTCTTGATTTCAGCTCAGGTCATGATTCCAGGGTTGTGGGATAGAGAAGTGTGGAGCCTAACTGGGATTCATATTCTCTGTCTCTCTCTCTCTCTCCCTCTCTCTCTCTCTCTCTCACCCTCTGCATCTCTCCCCTGCTCACACACACTCTCTCTAAAAATAAAAAGATAAAATTAAAAAAATAAAAACAGAAATAACAAATGTTAGCAAGGATAAGGGAAAAAAAACCCTCGTGCATTAATGACAGGAACATAAATTGGGGCAGCTACTGTGGAAAAAAGTATGGAGGTCTGTCAAAAATAAAAAATAGAATTACTATACAATCCAGTAATTCCACTACTAGGTATTTATCCAATTATATCAAAACACTAATCTGAAAAGATATATGCACCCCTACATTTACTGTAGCATTATTTACAATAGCCAAGATATGGAAGCAGCCCAGTGTCCATCAGTAGATGAATGGATAAAGTAGAGGTGGTATATATATACCGTGGAATATTACTCAGCCATAAACAGGAATGAGATCTTACTATTTGCAAAAACATGGATGGGCCTAGAGGGAATAATAATAAGTGAAATAAGGGTCTTGTTGAAACAAGACAACGAAACAAATGAAACAAAGAAAAAAAGAGACAAACAGAAGAAGACTCTTAAATACAGAGAACAAACTAGTTGCCAATGGGGAGGTGGGCAGGGGAGGAACGAAACAGATACAGGATATCAAGAGTACGGTTATTTGATGAGCACTGAGTAATCTGTAGAATTGTTGTCATTATACTGTACACCTAAAACTAATATAATACTGTATGTTAATTATACTTCAATTAAAAAATTAAAAATAAAATAAACTTTAAAAAGACATAGGTAGCTAAATGGATTTAAAAAAAAAAAAAAAAAGACCCATCTACATGCTGCCTACAAAGGACTCACATACAAAGTGAAGGGATGAAAAAAGCTATCCCATGCAAATGGAAACAATGAGAAAGCTTGACTAGCAATACTTAGACAAAACAGGCTTTAAAAGAAAGACTAACAAGAGATAAAGAAGGGCATTACATAAAGATAAAGGGATCAATCCAGCAAGAGGATGTAAGAAAACCAATGAACAAACGGAACAGACTCGTAAGTATGGAGAACAAACTGGTGGTTGCTGGAGGGGTGGGGTGCGGGGAGTGGGTGAAACAGGTGAAGGGGTTAAGAGCCACAAACTTCCAGTTACAAAATACATAAGTCACAGGGATGTAAAGTGCAACCTAGGGAATACAGTCAACAATACTGCAATAATTTTGTGTGGTGACGGATGGTAATTAGACCTGTCGTGGTGATCCTCTCATAATGTACATAAATGTTGAATCACTTGTTGTACCCCTGAAACGAATATAATGTTATATGTCAACTACATTTCAATGAAAAATGTCTTACATACGAAAATGATAAATGAATAAATAAGCATAATGCAAAAATACCCAGTCTTACGGGACAACAATCGTTAGCCCCTTTGGCCTCTAGACCAGGCCATCCGGAGGTATCTCCTTGGCAAGAGGTGCAAAGACCAAGGTCCATGGAGTGTGTAAGCTCCTTCCTGGGAGGTATAGGTGAGCTGTAATAAGGCCAAGGAAGAGCACAGAGATAACAGCTCCTGACTTGCATTCCCTGGGAGCAACTGCACGGCACCTACACATGTGGTAAAGCAGAAGCCTGGCCCTCAGGCTGAAGCTCCGTGACCCGTAAATCAGCTTTTTTCACAGGAAGACCATTTCACTCTGCTGTCTGTCTCATGCCCTGAGGGTACAGAATTAACTCTCTGACTGTTTCACCCAGGGAGCCCAGAAATGCGTACCCTCCTGGCCACCAGAGCCTGCAACCTCTGGCTTTAGTGGGGCTGCAGAAAAACTGTGGGGCCAGGGACGCCTACTGGTGCGAGTGGGGCTATGGGAGAGTGCGGGGGCAAGGCATGCCTGTTGGCTCTAGCAAAATAAAGTGAGTGAAAAAATGCACCTGCCAGGGCCTCCACCCCGGGAGAGAGTCCCAACAGGCCCCTGTAACTCTGGCAGGTGCTCTAAGATTAGCAAATGAATCTCCTTCACACAGGGTGTAGGTGCTTTTCAAGCTGCTGCTTTTGCACTGGGTTATGGGGTGAATGAATCTGTACACAAGCCCCAGACCACAGAACCTCAGTTCCCTACAGCCCTTTAGGTCTCCCAGATGTAGGTTCCGTTGGTCTTCAGAGCCAGACATTTTGGGGACTTGTCTCTCTTGTGCAGGTCCCAAGGGTTGGGGTGCCTGATGTGGGGCACAAACCCCTCACTTTTCAGGAAGAAGCTCCACACTTGTGAGATCCCTCCCGACGAGGGTCACCGCACCAGGGATGGGGTTTTTGGCAAGACTGCATGTCTGCCTCTCTTACCCATTTCGGTGTTGCCCTTCTATCCGTTGTTGCAGAGGAGCTGTTGGGCTAATTTTCAGGTCTTTTTCAGAGGGAACTGTTCTATATGTAGCTGTGTATTTGGTGTATTTGTGAGAGGAGGTGAGGTCAGTGTCTTCCTACACCGCCATCTTAAGCCACTACTTCTTTTGTTGTTGTTGTTGTTGTTTATTTATTCTGAGAGCAAGAGAGAGGATGAGAGTGTGTGAGCAAGCAGGGGAGGGGCAGAGAGACAGGGAGACAGAATCCCAAGCAGGCTCTGCACTGTCAGCACCAGAGGTGGATGCAGGGCTCAATCTCAGAAACCCATGAGATCATGACCTGAGCTAAAAGTGAGAGTCGGACACTTAACCGACTGAGCCACCACGGTGCACCAACCCCTGCTGCTATTTTAAGAAGAATGAACACTAATTCATCTCAAAGTCTTCCCAAAAAATATAAGAGGTGGGAACACTTTGTAACTCATTCTACAAGGTCAGCATCACCCTAATACCAAAGTCAGACAAATCCATGACAAGAAAACTACAAATACATTCCCTTGTAAATCTAGAGGCAAAAATCTTCAACAAATACTATCCACTTGAATCTAAGAGCATATTAAAAAGTTTACACATCATAACCAACTAGGACTTATCCCAGGAATGCAGTGATTCAACATACTAATATTAATACATCACATAAATAGAATGAAGTAGAAAAGTTATCTCAATTGATGCAAAAAAAAATTGTCAGAATCCAACACACTTTCATGATAAAAATACTCAACAAAATAGGAATAGAAGAAAACTTCCTGAACATAATAAACGACATTTATGAAAAACCCACAGAAAATATTAGACTCAATGGTGAAAGACAAATCAGGAACAAGACAAGGATGCCAGTTTTTGTGACTTCTATTCAACCTTATACTGGAAGTTCTAGCTAGAGCAGTTAGTCAAGAAACTGTCAAGAAAATATTTATATAGCATCAAAATGAATAACGTTCTTAGGAATAAATTTAACCAAGGTGGTGCAAGACTTACCCAAGAAAAACCACAAAATGTTGCTGAAAGAAATTAAAGAAGACCCAAATAAATGTAAAGATATCATGTTCATGGATTGAAAGGCTTAATGTTGATAAGATGTAAATAATACCCAAAGTGATCTACAGATTCAATGTAATTCCTACCAAAACCCCAATGGCTTACTTTGTAGAAACTGAAAAGCTCATCCTAAAATTCCTATGGAATTTGTGGCAAGGGGCCACAAATTGTCAAAGCAATCTTGAAAAATAAGAACAGATTGAAGGACTCATACTTTCTGATTTCAAAACTTACTACCAAGCTACAGTAATGAAAACTGTGTGGTACAGGCATAAAGATAGACACATAGATCAATGGAATAGAATTCAAAGTCCAGAAATAAACCCTCTACATCTATGATCAGTTGATTTTCAATAGGGGTATAAGACTAGTCAATGAGGAAAGAACAAATAGTGCTAGGACGGCAAGATATAGACGTGCAAAAGAATGGAACCAGATTTTACCTCACACCTTATACAAAATTTAATTCAAAATTAATCAAAGAATATAGAAAAAAACATACGGATACATCTTCATGACCTTGATTTTGTCGATGGTTTCTTAAATATGACACCAAAAACATAAGCAACAAAAGAAAAAATACATAAATTAGACATCATCAAAATTTAAAATTCTTATGTATTAAAAAATACTACCAAAAGAGTGAAGACAACCTATAAAATAAGGGAAAGTATTTGCAAATCCTATTTCTGATGAGGGTCTAGTATTCAGAATATATAAAGAACTCTTACAAGTCAACAACAAAAAGAAAAATAACCCAATTAAAGATGAACTAAGGATATAAACAGGTATTTTTCCAAAGAAGATATACAACTAGCATACAAGTACATAAAGTGATATTCAATATCACTTAGTATGAAAATGTAAATCAAAATGACAATGAGATCCTACTTCACACCCACCCAAAAAGTTTAGCTAGAATTGTTTTAATCAACAACAACAAACATTAGTGAAAATGTAGAGAGTGAAACCCTCATGCTTTGGTGGTGAAAATGTAAGATAATAGAGCCATTGTGGAAAACAGTTTGGCTGTTCCTCAAAACATTAAACAGAATTATCATAAGACCCAGAAGTTCCACTTTTAAATATATACTCAAATGAAAACAAGTGTTCAATAAAAAAATTACTTACACATGAATGTTCACAGCAGCACTATTCACAATAGCCAAAGGGTACAAATAACCCAAATATCCACCAACAGATGAATGGATAAACACAATGTGGTATTTCCATACAATTAAATATTATTCAGCCATAAAAAGGAAAGAAGTACTAATACATGCAAGGATGAACCTTGAAAACATTATGCTAAGTGAAAGAGGCCAGACACAAAGGCCATACATGATTCCATTTACATGAAATATCCAGAACTGGCAAATCCTTAAAGACAGAGAGTACATTAGAGGTTGCTAGGGGTTGGGGGAAAAGGGACTGGAGACTGCATAGTGAGGTTTCCTTGGGGGTGACTAAAATGTTCTGGAACTAGATAGTAGTGATGGTGGAACAACACTGTGAATATACATGCCACTGAATGACATGCTTTTAAATGGTTACAACGGTGGATTTTATTTTGTGGATTTTACCACAATAAAAAATATCTACGCAAGAAAACAATAGGAAATAAGGGAAAACACAATTTACCTAAGAACATTTACAAGAAACCAATTTATCAGAATGAATGAAAACTATGATCAAAATCAACAACAAGATCCTAAAATTAATGAAGATGTTACCTCTACTAACGATATACATCTATCAATCCTAGGACTCATGGAAGAAGAACACAGGGTGCCTAGCTGGCTCAGTCGGTTAAGCATCCAACTTTTGAGTTTGGCTCAGGCCATGATCTCATGGTTCATGACATTAAGCCCCTCATCGGGCTCTGCACTGACAGCATGGAGCCTGCTTGGGATTCTCTCTCCCCCCTCTCTCTGCCCCTCCCCAACTCATTCTCTCTCTGTCTGTCTCTCTCTCTTTCAAAATAATAAACAAGAAAAAAAAAAAAAAAAAGAGCAAGACAACAGAAAAGACCTGAAATGCAGGTAGCAGTGCTCAGAAAATAAGAAGCATCAAACTATGAAAATGATCTCCTGTGGGAGAAGAAAATGGGAACGAAGAGTTACAGGTGCACCTTTGTTAGTACAGAATTCTGAATGACTTAACCCTATACACCATGCGAAGGTATACCTTGATTAAAGGTACACATGAACTAATAGCAAAACAAACAACAAAAAAAACAACTTAGACTCTTGTATATCTTTAGTCACTTCTAAAACTATTTCTTACAGATGAAAAATAACGTCAGTCTTCATTTTTTACTTGCAGTGCCCATCAACACAAGAAACAGTTTCAATACTGATTCATATAGAAAATATGGAAAGGATAGTTCAAACCAAACTATTAGTTTGGTTCCAGATGATTCAGCCTCTCCTATGACATATGTCGGCTGAGTACACTGATTGTAGCAAACCAAACACCTAGGATCACATGGAGGTGAGTATACCACAAGGAGTTGAGATACGTAAGGATACCCTTTTCTGATTGTGGTTTTATTCTCTATTTCTACACGATTCAAAACAATCCCTCTATGCATCCAATCATTCATTCAACAGATACTATTAAATACCTATAAAGTGCAAGGTACTTGACTCATTTCGAGTCTTTCCTTTGGTTGCTAATCTTTCTGACTTTAGTTTAACAACTGGTCTGATACTGTCTCCCCTGCTACCTCTATTTCTCCCTAATCTTGATCTCAATGTGTCTAGCCATGACCTAATAATTTGATTACAACATCTTTGCTCTCCTTTATTTGATAATTGTATTTTTTCCTTCATGACTTTGACTTTGAGCCTTATCTCTTAGAGCCTCAGCCAGAAAGGGATAAGCCCTTGCCCCTGACAGCCACAAGTAGAGAAACAATAAAGGTTGACCATCTAATATCTCTCTCCAGCTACTGTCTCTTACTGTATTGCAGTTTTACTTGTGTCTAATCTGCTTAAACAAAACTGCCATGAATTACCTTTGATTGGTCTTCTACAGGACCCATGGTGTTATGACAGAAAGCACCAGTCTGATAGACTGCATTCATTCCAAAGTACCAACCTGCTGTATCATTTGCATTAATAGATTTTACTCAATTTTATTACTTACAGTAAATATGTCTTCACGGCCATCCTGAAATTGAGCTCCATCTGTTCCAGAAAGATATATAGGCGCTGAACTTCTATGTTGTCCATACAGTATAATATAAATCTGTGAGCTGGTCCCTGAATTTGGCAAGTCACTGGTGATTATGGAAACTTTCCAGTTACTACCTACAGAAGCACAAATAACACACAACACTAAGGCAACTTATAAAAAGAGCAGATAATCATAAAGCCAGGAAAGTTCTGAACAGACATAACTTACTCTACTCTATCTCCTTTGGAAAAGTACTATAACACAAGATTTAGATTTGGTTTTTAAAATATTCAATAAAACTATCATGTCCTACACCATAACTGTGAGGATATTTCCTAGAAGATCTTTAATAATAAAATTAGAGAGATACAATTATCCTGCCATACTTGGTCATGCCTGGACTCCAAGAGAGTTACTACATAGCTTCTCTTAAGTCCCCTGCATTTTGAAAAAATATTTCTAATACTGTCAGCTCTGACATGTAATATGTGCATTCAGAATTACATCTTTTAAGATCTTTTGAGTTTAGGTATTTTCCAAAGTAAAAAAAAAGTAATAATTTATATAAGCATAAAATAATATAATCATATTTAGGCTATCATAAAGTCATAAATTTATATATCATAAAATCATATATAATCATAAATGATAAAATTTATAAAATCATAAAAGGTTTAAATTAGAAGGAATTTAAGAAGTCATCTGGCAATTTCTTCAATTATTGTTTTAAGTATCCTTAATTAATAGACAAAGTAACTGAGTTCCACAAATGTTAAATAAATTTTATATCCCAGCAACAAATAAGCACAGTGCTAGAAAATATATGGCTATGATGAATATAACTAAGATTAACGAAACACTATAGCTATATTGATAGTGGTGTGATATTACTAACTAGAATTTTAATTTAATTAGGTTTCTTTGGAATAAACATCAAGTGTTAATCAATAAGAAAACTGAAATAATGAGAAATTAGGGAATACACTCAAGATTATATAAAAGAAGAATGTGAGGCAATAAACTTCAGAACCCTGGATTTAAATTACAATTACTCTTCAGACTATGATTTTCTCTCTCCCATATTTAAATTAAAGTTTATTTCCCATCTTATTCAAATGGTAATCAAATTCCAAATTTAAGTTTTACTTACATAGTACAATAAATGTATGCTAAGTTAATGCATGTGTTTAAAAATCTATTTTGAAACAGGAAATTCTACTTTATTTCTCCAACACATGACAAAAATCCAAGTTAGGCTACCAACTCATCTTGGCGGACAATCAGTAAATAACCTCATTTTTAAAAATTGAAAGAGGATAACAGGCTATCTTTAACAGTGGCAAAGCAGTTAAAATGCAATTACAAACTACATAACTGGGAAAATTCTAGCTATTTCCTACAGAATAACTAGTATATTAGTGCTTGTTTGAATAAAATGAAATAAAGCTCTTCAGCTTCTGCTCTCTTAGAAATGCACCAAAAGAGTTCAGGGAAGAATCAATACTTGCTAAATGTACAAGGACCAAATCAATAGGGAAAGAAATTGCATTTTCCAACAACTAAGATGGAAAAGGATAAAAAGTATAGGAATAGAAATAAAAAAGAATACAATGAAATATGATGTCAGGTTACCATAGGTCCTTGCACCTCTTTAAATCATTAAAACCTTAACCTTGGAAGGGAATGTTGTAAAAACTGGGGTAGAATGTAAGGATCATGAACCAAGATTCGTCTTTACTTTTATAAATTATACTCCAATCAATCAATAGCCAACAAGTCACTGAGTCACGACTAGGTGTCCAGTGTCATGGGGAGGAGTAGATGGAAAACATAAAATGATGTCTTTGTCCTCTGTCATTCTGTAACCTATATGAGGTACTAGGGCCAACATACTAAAAGGGAAAAAATCAGAACTTTTTTTTAATGTATTTTCTTTTTTAGTTTATTTTTAGAGAGACAGAGAACACACAAGCAGGGGAAAGGGGCAGAGAGGGAGAGACGGACAATCTTAAGCAGCCTCCACATTCAGTGAGGAACTCGATCCCGGGACCCTAGGATCATGACCTGAGCCAGAATTAAGAGTCGGAGACACCCAGTGTCCCAGAACTTTCTTAATATAAGATTTTGGATGAGAGAGTCCAGATCATAGAAAAGCTAACAAAATAAATATGAAAAATAATTTTTGAAGCTGTTCCAAAAAAAACAGAAATGGAAGGAAAACTTCCAAACTCATTCTGTGAGGCCAGCATTACCCTGATTCCAAAACCAAAGACCTCACTAAAAAGGAGAATTATGGACTAATTTCCCTGAGGAACATGGAGGCAAAAATTCTCAACAAGATACTAGCAAATTGAATCCAACGATACATTAAAAGAATTATTCACCACTATCAAGTGGGATTCATTCCTGGGCTCTAGGCCTGGTTCAGTATCTGCAAATCACCACATTAATAAAAGAAAGGATAAGAACCACACGATCCTCTCAAATAGATGTAGAAAAAGCATTTGACAAAATGCAGCATCCTTTATTGATAAAAACCCTCAAGAAAGTAGGGGCAGAAGGAACATACCCCAACTTCATAAAGGCCATATATGAAAGACCCACAGTTAATATCATCCTCAATGGGGGAAAACTGAGACTCTCCCCCTTAGATCAGGAACACAAAAGGGATGTCCCCTCTCACCAGTGCTGTTCAACATAATACTGGAAGTCCTAGCCTCAGCAATCAGACAACAAAAAGAAATAAGAGGCATCCAAATCGGCAAGGAAGAAGTCAAACTTTCATCCTTCACAGATGACATGATACTTCGGGAAAACCCGAAGACTCCACCAAAAAACTGCTGGAAGTGATACATGAATTCAGCAAAGTCACAGGACACAAAATCAACCCACAGAAATCTGCTGCATACACCACTAATGAAGCAGCAGAAACAGAAATCAAGGAACCAATCCCATTTACAACTGCACCAAAAACCATAATTTTAAAAAGAACTGGCAAGATAAAAATAGTTCAAATTAAACAAAGAAGGTGCAAAACCTCATGCTGTAATCTCTGTTAAATAGAAGCCAAGAGAAGAGTGAAACAGAAGATTTTAGGAATTTGGAGGACACCTAACCCAGCTTGCCCAGCAACATTATGGGAGAAAGAAGGTGAAGAGATAAAATTCTAAAAAAACCTTCTTAATCTTCATATCCCATTAGACCCTAATTTGAAACAGAGTAGGTTGAAGGGGTGAGTAAATGGACTGGAGAAAAACAGGATGCAGGGAATGGACAAAGAGCTTGATCAAAGACTCAAACACCATATCAAATATAGAACAACTCTACAATGTGAATAGTCCTATATATTCAAAAAAATAATAAACTTGTAGTTAATTTCTTTTCACAAAGAACTGCAGGCCCAGATGGTGAATTTTATACCAAACCTTTAAGAAAAAAAAATACCAATCCTACACAAACCCTTGAAACAGTTTCCAACTCATCACATGAGATAAGCATTACTTCGATACCAAAGACAAAGGCATAATAAGAAAACTACAGAGCAGTAACCCTCACGATTATAAATGAAAATATTCTCAACAAAATACTAGGAAATCAAGTTAACCACCATCTGCAGGTTAATCCCAGGAACTGAAAGCTTTTAAACATTTGGAAATCAATCAATGTAATTCATCACATTAACAGAATAGGAGAACATGTACCTGATCACCTCAACAGACCCAAAAACAAGCATCTGGCAAAATTAAACTCCCATTCATGATAGAAACTTGTTATTGAAAACGAAAGAAATGAGAAACATGTTATTGAAAACTGGAGTAAAGGGTAGTCTTGTTAGCCATGAAAGTGGCAGAGAACATGGCTGAATTGTGCTCTATTATTCAGGAGTGCAAACAGAACTTGTAATGATGAACTTGGAGATTTAGGTGAGATTTCCAATCAACATGCAGAAACCGGGGTAGCCTGGTTTCTCCTTGCTGCTTATGGTAAAATTCAAGAGGAAAGAGATAAATTAAGGCAGGAATTGTTAAGGAAAAGGGAACATGCGCTTAATAATTTAGAGAATTCTCAACGAATCTAAATATCTGTTCTGAAAACAGAGCCAAGGACATGGCAGGAAAACTGCTAAAGAGATCAGGCATGCGATTTATGGATTCAAACAACTGTCTCATCAGAAGCCAGGAGTAAAACTTAGTTATCCAGGAAGACTCTATAGAGTACTCTTGCGTCTAATGATGGGGATTCCCATGACATCCATGGAAGACCAACAAGATTTTCAAGAATTCTATCCCAGCAGATTAAAAGGACAGAGATGTAATGAAATAAAAGAAGAATGACTCTGAGGGCCAAAGTGAGTAGAGTAACTGCTCTGGGGCAAGGCTGCCATCCTGCTGGCCAAGAAGATGGGGCTGTTCCCCTAGTAAGACTGAGGGAACAAAGCAGTACACCATAGGGGTTATTCTCAGGACTTCCAAATGAATGAAATTTGCCCTTCTGGGCAAATTTACACTTGCTTGGGACATATGACCCCTTCCTTCCTTCTAATTTCTCCCTTTGGGATTGGGAGTGTCGTTTTTATCTATGCCTGTCCCGCCATTGTGTTTTATTATTTTTTAATGTGTATTTATTTTTGAGAGAGTAGGAGTGCAAGTGGGGGACAGACAGAAAGAGAGGGGGACAGAGAATCAAAAGCAGGCTCTGTGCTGACAGCAGACAGCCCCACATGGGGCTCGAACTCAGGAACCATGAGACCATGACCTGAGCTGAAGTCAGACACCTAACCGACTGAGACACCCCCCATCACTGTATTTTAGAAGCAGATAACTTGTTTTCTAGTTTCACAGGTCTTTGGATGGACAGCAATTTTGGCTGAGAATGGATTATACCCAGTGTCTCACCCATACTTGATCCAGATGAAATAAAAGATGAAATTTTGAACTTTTTGAGATGATTATATTTAGATGAGTATTTTATACTTAAAGTTGATTCTGGAATCGTTAAGACTTTAAGGACTGTTAGAGTGTGGTAAATGCATTACCCACATGAGAAGGACATAAATTTTCCAGGGCCAGAGGAGAACTGTTGTAGGTTGAACTGTGTCCCCAAAAAGATATGTTCAAGTCCTTACATCTGGTATCTATGAATGTGATCTTATTTGGAAACAGTCATTACCGATACAACCAAGATGAAGTCACACTTGAGTAGGGTAGACTTCGTTAATTATAACTGGTGCTTTTATAAAAACAGGAAAAGAGACAAAGAGACACAGGGAAGAATACCAGGCAAAGACTGGAAATACCCAGTTGCAAATGAAAGAATGCCAAGGACTGCCGGCAGCCACCAAAAACTAAGAACAGGCAAGGAGGACTTTTTCCCCCAAAGCTCTCAGCGACACCATGAGACCACCAACATCCTGATTTCAGACTTCTAACATCCAGAACTGTGGAAGAATAAACTCACGTTTTCAAGCCACACTGTCTCCTGTAATTTGTTACGCTAGCCCTCAGAAACTAATACAAAAAGTGACAACATAAGCGAATTCTGTTATATAAGTAAATATAATTCTGCAATTAAAAGGCACAAAATACGGATACAAAAAGCTGGGTGAATATCAAGCTTTATGCTCATCAGAATCTTGGTCACAAAAGAATATACACTATCTGATTCCACATAAAAGCTTCTAAGACAAACTTAGGTGCAGTGACAAAAAGCAAATGAATTCTCTTCTGGGGCCAGGAGTGGTGCAATTACCTGCAAAGAGCACGAAGCAACTATTTGGAATGATGTAATTATCCCAGACCTTGAGTGAAGTGGCAGTTACACAAGTAAGTTCAACTGTCAAAACAAATTACACTGGAGACTTAAAATGTGTGCCTTTTGTTTATGTAAATTATACCTCAATACAATTGATTGTTTTAAATGTCAAATAAACAAAAACTTGTAAAAGCCATACTGAAATTGGTAAAGTTGGGAAAACAGCCACACAGATGAAAAAGAACTAATTTCTTTCACTTGCAAAGATCTCATACAATCAATAAAACTAAGCTAAACATGAATTTCACAAGAGGAAAATGGACGATATGAATAAGTAATTCATTAAAACACACACACACACACACACACACACACACACACACACACACACACACAAAGCAGCAAAGACAGAAAATATGCTTACCCTCCCTTACAATTAAAGATAGGCAAATCAAAACAAGACATTGTTTTTCACCTATCAGATTGGCATAAATCTTAAGTTTTAGAATATCTAGTGGCGTAAGAGTGGGCCTTCTCATACTGTTTGGCATCAGTGTACTTTCCTGAACCCTTTTTGAAGGGCAATTTGGCAACATGTATGAAAATTTACAACACATGCCCTGTCATTTAAGAGTTTTACTGCTATAATTTACTGTACAAATATACTCACAAAGATGACAAACTATGTGTACTAAGGATATTCTTCAAGATTCCTTGGAATAGTTAATATTTGGACAAACCACGTAGCTTACAATACACAGGACAAATCACAAAAAAAGCTGCAATGAAATGCTACACAGTACAATGATTTTAAAAGAATGACTAAAGCAATACATGGCACAATTTTACATGTAATCTCAATTTTACAAATAAAAAGGATATCATAGATATATAGATACAGATGGTGACATATGCATTTAAAATTAGGGGGAAAATTGAAGACCTCTTTGAGTAGCTTTTAGAAGTTGGACATGGGGAAAGGTTAACTTTTCATTTTATATTTGCCTACACAATTAGATTTCTATCATACTATTTTCACCCTTTTAAATGGGCAAATATGAAAAGGGAAAAAATAGAACTTTAAATGATGAATTGCATACTATACATGAAGAGCTCCTTAGGAACATCAGAATACAGGGAAATCGTGCCTAAATTCTTCAGAGACAAAATAAGGTTTTCTGTGGTTACAAAAATCCTCTCTAGAATTATTCTTTTATGCTTCCAGAATTTCTTACAATCAACTTGCCAACTGTTCTGCCCAGTAAACTATAAGCGATTCACAGACCAAAAATTCTTTGATGACCTACCAGCAATGTCAAACAGGAAGGACAGAACCATTCCTAGAAGTCAGTATGTTGGAACTTCAAATGCCACAGTAAATTATGTGTCTGTGGCCACAAAATAGCATGACTTTTCAATTAATTTGAATAATATCATTGTGAGGGGTGGAAAATAAGAGGAGGAGACTTTTGAGGTCACAGAAGTATACTGAGATCTACACTCTGAAACTCAATTTTAGATAAGGTAACAACTCCTCTGTCTCAGTTTCTTTATTCAAAAAATGGAAATTATACACTCACTTGATTTTTATGAGAACTATATCAGATAAATTTGTACAGCACGTGGTACAGTGTCTGATACATAAGAGTCACTTAATAAAGGAAAGTTATTACCACTGTAATTGTCACTGAATTACCTTTTCTATCAACTAGACCATGCATTCTCAATGGGGGCAATATCACTCTCAAAGGAGGAAAACTGGTTCTTAAAGGACAAAAAGCTTAACTATTACAAAAGTTTGTGGCTCTTCTAAAACTCAACTTTTTCCAACAAACTATTATTCCTTCATATTTAATTTCTTTCTTAAAAATAATGAGGGGTTCCTGGCTGGCTCAGTTGGTAGAGCATGTGACTCTTGATCTTGGGGGCTGTGAGTTCAGGCCCCATGTTGGGTGTAGACATTACTTAGAAATAAAATCTTTTTTTCAAAAGGCAATAATGAAAAGAAAGTTGGAAAGAATGAATTAGGCTAATGACTTGCTTAAGAATTACATACAAATACTGTTATCAGCTTTGTAAATTTCAAAGAATCAAATGTTTATACAAATTAAAATTAATATCCTGAAGTATAAAACTACAGAAATAGTGCCTGTTCCCATCTACAAGCCTGAATGATTACAATTCATATATGCAGCAATAAAAAGAAACATAAAAGAAAGGGGATCGGCCTTCAGGACATAGTTCTGTAGACAGCAGGGTCTATAAGAAAATTTACATTGGCGGGTGTTAGCCAAATATAAATCACAAATACTTGGAATTAAACCATTGGAAATCTTATTCCAAGCAAAGCAACAAGCAAAGAGTGTTTAATCTCAGCTACTATTGTTTGAAGAAGATTGATTGTATGAAATCAGAAGTAGCCATAAAATAAATAACTTCTGAGTAGTAAGAGATATAGAATAGAAAAGAACTGTTTCTTTAATCATGCCACAAAAGGCTTTCTTTTTGCTTTCTCCCTCCTAAAGTAGCAAAATACCAATTTGAAAGCCAAAGACAAAAATGGACTGCTTTAAAAATGGACAGGATCATTGTGTACGGTCCTCTGTTGCACTCTTTTGCACACTAAGTTGACCTGACTGCTGAGTTCTTCGATGGTCTCTATTTTCATCAAGGACTACAAGGACTAAGACCTACTTCAATGGCTCTGTAGTCAGCAGTGAGGGAAAATTCCAAGCTAGGTACTCTGGGCTTTGGTTTCTAGCTATGGTTTGAACAGAGTATGACGAGGGGAGAAATAGAAGAACATAGAGTAACCAAAGCCATTTTAAAAGAGAACAAAGTTGGAAAAACTCACACTATCTGGTTCCAAAACTTACTATGAAGCTATAGTAATCAAGGCAGTATATTTGGGCATACAAATAGGAACAAAGATCCGTGAAATAAAACAGGGAATACAGAAAATACTCCCACATATATATGGTTGACTGATTTTCAACAAAAGACTATCCTTTCCAATTCAAAGTATTTCAATGGGAAAAGTATTCCCTTTTAAACAAAAGGTGATGGAATAATTGGGTATCCATATGAAACAAAATGAGCCCTGCCCCTTACTTCCTACCATGTGCAAAAAAATAACTTTAAATGAGTCAAACAGACCCAACATAAGAACTAAAACTAAAAAATTCCTAAAACACAGAAGTAAATCCCATGACTGGGGCCAGGCAGAGGTTTCCCAGATAGAGTTTGAAAGACATAAACCACAAAAAGAAAATAACTGAACTTTACCAAAATTAAAAACTTTTGCTTATTGAAAGTCTCACCATTAAAAAAAAAAAAAGGAAGAAAAGGCCAGCTATAGACTGAGAGAAAATATCTGTAAAACCTGTATCTGAATATGTTGTGCCCAGAATACACGACTAGGACTACAAGCGCCCAACAGAAGAGTTGAAAAGACACTGTACCATAAAAGACAGGTCAACGGCAAACATTAATAGTCACTAGAGAAATGCAAATCAAAACCACAAAGAGACATCACTAAACACACACTGAAATGAAAGGACCGATAATACCCAGTACAAGGAAGAATACAGAGCAACTGGAATTCTCATACACTGCTGGTGGGGATATGAAAAGGTACAGCCGCTTGTGAAAACAGTTGGCAATTTCTGATAAAGTTAAACATACAACCTAGCAATTTCACTTCTAGATATTTACCTAGGAGAAATAAAAGCATGCCCTGTAAAAGGGCTTATATATGAATATTTACATAACTTATGTTCATAATAGCTAAAAACTAGAAATAATACAAATAAATGTCCTTTAACTGGTGAATGGATAAACGAACATATAATGGCGTAACACTCAGCAATGAAGAAAAACTGCTGATTCAGGTTAACAACATTAATGAATCTCAAAAGCATTTTGCTAAGTGATAGAAGCAGACACCAAAGATTACATTCCATATGATACTGTTAACACAGCAGTCTAGAAAAAATACGAAACTTACGGAAAATAAATCAGTGGTTTCCAAGGAGACTGACTGCAAGGGGGCATGAAAAACCTTTCTGGGGTGATGTACATATTCTAGATCTTGACTGTACTGGTTACAGGACTGCATATTTGTCAAAACCATTAAAACATATGCAAAATTGGAGGGTTTATTAAATGTAAGTTATACCTGAATAAAGCGGGATTTTTTTTTAGACAAGAGAGAAAAAAGGAAAACAGGAAAGAAAAATTGAGGGACTAATTCAGAGATTCATCATCTCCAGATGATATTCATAGTGGGAAATCTAAAATGAAAGGACAAAGAAACAGTTATAAAACAAATCTCCGGGACTGAAGAATATGGGGTACTGAATGCTTAGTATAGCAAATAAAAAATATACTTACACCAATGTGCATCTTTGTGAAATTTCAGAATACCAGAATAAACAGAAGGTCCTAAAAGCTTTTTGGAAAGAGAGTCAAATAGATTGAAGCAGAAATGAGAATGGCTTAGCACTTTTCACATTGGGTTGGAAGATAAAGACAAATGAAGAAAGCTTTCAAAATCTTATTTCCAACCTATAATGCTGTATCACTTTTGTCAGTTAAATATGAGAACAGAAAAAAGGTAGCTTCATATATTTAAGATCCCCCAAAATTTTATCTTCTATGCATTCTTCCCTATAAACTATCAGAGAATTTGTTCTATCAAAACTAATACCTAAACTAATAGTAGGATGTGGGTTTCAAGAAATGGGACATTCAATATAGAGAGGGAAAGATTCCCAGGATGTTGCTGAAGAAAAGCTTTAGAATGATAGGTGTGGAGAGCAAACATTCCATTTTGGATGAAAAGAGATAGGGTAGGGTACGAAGGAACTTTAAGAAGAATGCCTCCAAGACAACTAATGTCCCCAAGGAGGGAAAAATAGAATAAAAGAACTGACACACACATCTATGTTGATAACAGATTAACAGCCCTGGAGAAGGGCTATAATGAATGGGTGATAACCAATTTTTAACTTCAGGGAAAACAAGAAGTAGTCAAGAAAGGAAATACAGTCAAAGCACATAAAGCGGCTCAATTTAGAAACAATATTTACATGGCAATTAAAATAAAAACTCTGAATAGTGATTTTTTTAAATGTTTATTTATTTTTGACAGAGAGAGACAGAGCATGAGCAGGGGAAGGACAAAGAAAGAGGGAGACACAGAATCTGAACCAGGCTCCAGGCTCTAAGCTATAAGTATAGAGCCCAGTGCGGGGCTCGAACCCACGAACCAGAGATCATTACCTGAGCCAAAGTTGGATGCTTAACCAACTGAGCCACCCAGGTGCCCTGATTTTTAAAAATTATAACATTATTGGGAGGAACAGGGACAGAAGTAGAAGGTGGGAGATCAATAAACAAAATCTAAAATTGAAAAAATCAGTATTTTCAGAAATAAATAACAGAAGAAAGAGTTAAAAGTTTTAAAAAGTAGATGCCTCTATGGAGCCGGAATTAGGTATGTAAAAGGTCAAAAAGTGGTCTATTATTTTTTATTTTGAGGCTTGTATTTCCTTTTTTTTTTTTTTTAATGTTTACTTTCAAGAGACAGAGAGAGAGAAGAGAGGGGCAGAGAGAGAGGGAGACACAGAATCAGAAGCAGGCTCCAGGCTCCGAGCTGTCAGCACAGAGCCTGACGCAGGGCTCGAACTCACGGACTGTGAGATCATGACCTGACCCGAAGTCAGACACCTAACCGACTGAGCCACCCAGGCATCTCTTGAGCCTTGTACTTCTGACTTTTCAAAACTAATTATACATGTATAACTTTAATAAAAAATAAAAATATAAAAGGAAGGATTCACCAAAGAACTGAGCCGGATAATCTGCCAGTGCAAGCCTACTATGTGGTTTTGGCTCTTAATGCCCTACAGAAACTAGTGGACCAGCTGTCTGCAGATACCTGCCAACTAGGCAGTCACTGAGGATCCCATTCCTATCTCATTCAAGACCACTCAAGGGTTAAGTCAGTGCTATCAAGATGTTCCATATCACTCCACATACTTCATATCAATTAGACACTTTGTGTTAACCCAACTTAGCCCAGGTCAAAGCCTATGCTAGAATTACATCTGGTGGACCGCCAACAAGGTATATCAGGCTGATTCCAATAATAACCTTTTGAAGGAATAGAGCGGCAGCCTGAAACCACACAGTGCTATACTATATCATACCTTCCAGAAGGGTGGAAAGAGGGAGCATAAGTTCAATGAAATATAGGCCAGAGCTCAGTATGCACATCGGTGTAAAATAATGAGTGAACAGAGAGAAAGTAAGCAAAGCCATGAAATAACAAATCTACAGAGCTTTCTGTTGGTCCAAGTCATTCTATTTTTTTGACAGAATTCCCACTGCCTTACATTTAAACGTGAGTATTCCCAATATCATATAAATGAGGTGGAATTATTCCTTTGAATTTTCTACACCACATTCATAAGAATACATGGGATATTTTTTGCACATAAGTATGTGTGTGTGTGTATGTGTACTCCTTTATGTGAATATATAGAATTAAATGTCACTTATTTCTTATTAGCCATTTTCAGTCTTAATGTAATAAAATTCCTGCAATGTGAAAGTCATGTTTCTCCATGAATCTAACATCCTAATTTATTTGGTTATAGTGATTCACCTTTAGCTTTAAGCACTCTTATTTATGTAGTAGTCTATAGATTCCAGCGATCCATCAATATTACTCTGACAGGAGAGACATCGCCAAGATGATGGAGTAGGAGACCCCGTCTCCATCCTCCCACAAAGATCAACAATTAGACAGCTATCCAAGCAAAAACAACTCTGGGAGAGCTCAGGAATCCACTTGAGCAACTTCAGCAACAGAGTGAACCAAACACCTGAAAATAACCACACAAAAAGGAAAATACAGCTTCATTTGGTCTGTATCATCTCATCACCCAGCACACCACAGCCCAGCACCAATAGGAAACGCCACAGCGACAAAGAATTTCCCTCACCAGGAAAGGGACAGCAGGGTGAACAAACAGCTCCCCAGCCCTTTGGGGCACCACCTGAAAGACCTACTTTGGTTTCACCCCACCTAGAGACTGGTAAGGCTGAGACGTACAGATGGCGAGGAACAAGGACTAAGAACAGGGGCTCCCAGTATAAGCCTTGTGGCCCAAGTGCGATCACGGTTTCAACTGACCTGCTCCCCAGAGGATCTCAGCAGCTTTCACCACTGAAGAGATCAATGGCCAGCACAGCCCCCACAGGCCCCCACCAGATTTCACCAGTTCTGCCCCTCAGGCACTTGTGTTTAAACGTACCAGCCACCCGATCCCTTCCCCACTGCCTCCCACCTGTCCCTTCTGAAGACTGGGATCCACACCAGCAGCTAACGCACAGGCCTGTAAAGCTGTGCGAGCGCAAGATGCCAGTCTAGATGTTTGTGGCTGACCTCCACCATGCACGCTCAGGGCCAGCATCTCTGGCTACGTACCTGCTCTCAAAGAGCCTGCCTCTCGTCACCAGGCTCTACTGCCACATGTAGGCCCACGGCAAGTTCTTGTTGCCATGGCACTGCACGCTGACCGCCAAGGCCCCTACGGCCATCTGTAGGCACAGATTCAGTCTGATTTCTAGTCACCAGCCTGCACCATGGGGCTCACCTGTGGCTAGCCAGAGGTGCCAGCTGTGCACCTGAATGCTACCAGCCCAACCCTCACCATGGCCTCCACTGCCACGTGCATGCCTGTGGGAATACCCTGCAGCCACGGGGTGCACGCCAACAGACAGACCCACTGACGATTGTGGGCCTGATTCCGACCCAATTTCCTGTCACTGGCCTGCACCACCGGGCTCACTGTGCTTCTACATGCTCTCAGCCTGACTCCTGACAACGAGCCTCCACTGCTGGGCAACCAAGGTGAGACCCAGCGGCCACGGTAGTGCATGCCAGCAACCAGGGTCCACCTAGCTATTTGATAAAACACACACACACACACACACACACTCTCTCAGAAATAAAATTTTCTAAAGTGTATTTTTAAAAGTCATGGACACTAATGGCTTTTCTGAAAAAAAGAACTAACATGTGATAGTTCGGGAAGAAAAATTAGGAGAATCCTGGGCTCACCTTGCTCCATGGACAAACTAAGATAACAGCTCTATCTGTACAACTAACTCTGAAAATGACCTGTAGCAGAACAGACCTTCCACAGTTAGTTGTGGAGAAAAGGCCATATCAAAAAAGGTATGAGGGGCAAAGACACAGTTGGGAACTAAACTCCTGGCAGGACTATCCACAAACAGGAGGGGTGCCGCAAGCACAGAGAAGCAAAAGGATCAGACCCCACACTAAGAAACCCCAGGCACTGGGGACCTGCACTGGAAAGATCAGTCTCCAAAACATCTGGTTTGGAAAACCAGTAGGGCTTAACTTTGGGAGCTTTAAAAATCAGGGGTGCCTGGGTGGCTCAGTCACTTGTTATGATCTCACAGTGGGGAGGGTTTGAGCCCCACGTTGGGCTCTGTGCTGACAGCTCAGAGCCTGGAGCCTGCTTCGGATTCCGCGTCTCCCTCTCTCTCTGCCCTTCCACTCGTGCTCTGCCTCTCAAAAATAAATAAACGTTAAAAAAAAATTTTTAGGGGTGCCTGGGTGGCTCAGTCAGTTAAGCGTCCAACTTCGGCTCAGGTCATGATCTCACGGTCTGTGAGTTCGAGCCCCGCATCGGGCTCTATGCTGACAGCTCAGAGCCTGGAGCCTGTTTCAGATTCTGTGTCTCCCTCTCTCTCTGCCCCTCCCCTGTTCATGCTCTGTCTCTGTCTGTCTCAAAAATAAATAAACGTTAAAAAAAAATTTTTTTTTAATAATAAATAAATAAATAAAATTTTTTTAATAAATAAATAAAAATCAGTAGGGCTTAACTCCAATAACTCTACAAATTAGTGAGCTTAATACCAAAAGAGCTAGAGGACAACAGGAAACTGAGTCTCTACTCTTTAAATATCCAGCATAATAAATAACTCAGCCTTAGACACAGCAAAGAAGCAGCATTTTGAAAATCACCTGAGGTATATGTGAAGGTTTACCGACTAATCTTGGAATATGTGCTGGAGGGGCAGGGATCTTCAAGAGATTTTTCCAGAAACAAAAGTGCTGCCAGACGCCATTTCTCTTTCCCACCCCCAGTCTAGGTAGCCAGATGTTTGTGGGAGCCAGTGCTAACACGCTCCTATCTACTCTGTTAGCACCACATGCCCTACCCCAGTGTTCCCTTGCGGACCGCCCCACCCAACCTACCTGCCTTAGCAGCATCCCTCCAAAGCAGCTCCTGCCCAGCCATACCACGTGAGGATCCCTGGCAGGAACCAAGAAAATGGGGAGGGGATAGATAACCCCAGACACCAGTGAGCCCTGCAGTTCTCATAGCCCAGCCTCCTAGCTGGCTGCCAAGAGAGCAAGCCCTGTCCTTCGGTGCACCTACAGCTGAGGTGGGAAGCAAACTGCAGACAGCTAGTCTTACTGCTGGCCCCATCCACCAAAGAGCCTAGAGTGACGTCAGACAGGCCTCTCAACAGCACGAGGACCCCGGCCGGTGCACCCACAGTGGGCAAAATGGGTCACTGCAACTGAGTTAGGCTGAAGGCACCCAGTGGCTCAGTCACAAGAGTAGCATACATGCAACCCACACAGGACACCAACAGTGCCTGATTCTAGAGACCAGGAAGGACCGTGCTAACAGATAAGTCATGACCTCTTCTACACAAGACCACTACTCTCAAGACGAGCAGATGTAGCTGATCTATTCAATACACAGAAACAGAGTTAGACAAAGTAAGGAGACAAAGAAATGTGTCACAAATGAAAGAACAAGACAAAAATCCCAGCAAAAGAGCTAAATGAAACAAGGATAAGCAATATGCCTAAGAAAAAATTCAGAGTAATTGTCGTAAAAATACTCACTGGACTTGAGAAAAGAGTGGATCTCAATGAGGACTTCAACAATGAGCTAGAAAGAACGAGTCAGACCTGAAGAGTTCAAGAAGTGAAATTTAAAAGTACACTAGAGGTGATTAAAAGCAGACTAAAGGATGCAGAAAGATAAATTAGTAATCTGGAAGACAGAGCTTTAGAAAGCAACTAAGCTGAACAGCAAAAAGAAAAAAGAATAATAAAAAATTAGAATAGGTTAAGGAAGGCCAGTGACATCATCAAGCATAATAACATTTACATTATGGGACCCTCAGAAGGAGAAGAGACAAAGGGACAGAAAACTTATTTGAAGAAATAGCTGAAAACTTCCCTCATCTAAGAAAGGTAACAGCCATCCAAGTCCAAGAAGCACAGAAGCCCCTAACAAGATGAACCCAAGGAGGGCCACACCAAGATACGTAATAATTAAACTGACAAAAAATAATGATAGGAAATGTTTAATGTGGCAAGAAGAAAGAAACAGTTACATACAGGGAAATCCCATAAGGTTATCAGCAGATTTTTCAGCAGAAACTCTGCAGGCCAGCAGGAAGTGGCATGATACATTTTAAGTGCTAAAAGGAAGAAACCTCTAACCAAAAATACCCTATCCAGCAAGGCTGCCATTCATAATGGGCAAGACAAACAAGTTAAAAGGAGTTCATCACCATTAAACCAGCCCTATAAGAAATGGTAAAGGGAATGCTTTCAATGGTAAGCAAAGACCATAACTAGAAGAAAATTATGAAAAGAAAAAGTTCCACAGGTAAATATAAACTATAGTAAATGTAGTAAATTAATCATTTATAAAACCAGTATGAAGGTTAGAATACAAAAGCAGCATAATCGATTATGATTGTATCTAAAAAAAATCAGTCAAGGGATACATAAAAAGATGTAAAACATATGGAGGAATAACATGGAGGAATAAAAACTTAATGCTTTTAGAATGTGTTCAAACTTAAGCAACCTCAACTTAATACAGACTGCTATACACATAAGATGTTATATGAGAACCCAGTGGTAACAACAAATCAAAACCTATAATACATAAAAAATAAAGACAAAGAAAGCCAAACATAACACTAAACAATGCCATCAAACCAAAGGGAATACAGAAAAAAGAAAGAAAGAAAGAAAGAAAGAAAGAAAGAAAGAAAGAACTACAAAATAATCAGAACACTAACAAAATAGCAATACCATTTGACATACCCATCATTAAATATTTTTTATGCTTATTTATTTTGAGAGAGACAGACAGCAGGGGAGGAGCAGAGGGAGAGGGAGACAGAGAATCCCAAGCAGTCTCTGTGCTGCCAACCGAGATCCCAAAGTGGGGCTTGAACCCACGAACCACGAGACCATGACCCGAGCCGAAACCAAGAGTCAGACGCTTAGCCAACTGAGCTACCCAGCACCCCAAATTGCTTTAAATGGACTAAATGCTCCATTCAAAAGACATAGTGTGACTAAATGGATTAAATAAAAAAAAAAAACTCATCTAATATGTTGCCTATGAGAGACTCACTTCAGACCTAAAGACACACACAGACAGAAAAACATGTACTGTGTAAACGGAAGCAAAAAAAGCCTGGGGGAGCAATGCTTATTAAACAAAATGAAGTTTAAAACAAAGACTGTAGCAATAGACAAAGAGAGCACTACACAAGGATAAATCAACCGAACAAGAGATATAACAACTGTGAATATCTATGCACCCAACACAAAATGCCTAAACACACAAAGCAAACATTAAGAGATATCAAAAGAGAAATTAACAGTAATAAAATCATAATGGGGGACTTTAACACCCCCACTTACATCAATGGATAGATCATCCAGACAGAAATTCAACAAAGAAACAGTGGCTTTGAATGACACATTAAACCAGATGGGCCTAACAAATATGTACAGAACATTCCATCCAAAGCCAGCAGAATACACTGGTAACACTGTAACCCGTGTAATACACTGGTAACTTTTCAAGTGTGCACAGACCATTAACCAGGATAGATAACATATTAGGCCACAAAACAAGTCTCAAAAAATTAAGAATACTAAAATTATATCAAACATTTATTCTGACCACAATAGCATGAAACTAGAAATCAATTATAAGAAAAAATCTGAAAAGAACACAAATACATGGAGACTAAACAACATGCAACTAAACAATAATGGGTCAACCATAAAATCAAAGAGGAAACCAAAAAATGCATGGAGACAAATGAAAATGAAAAGATAATGATCCAAAATCTTTTGGACAAAGCAAAAGCAGGTCTGAAAGAAAAGTTTATAGTGATACAGGCTTATCACAAGAAACAAGAAAAATATCAAATAAACAACCTACTCTTATACCAGAGGAGCTAGAAAAAGAAGAATAGTAAAATCTAGTAGAGGGAAAAAATACTAAAGATAAAAGCAAAACTGAATGAAATTGAGACTAACAGAATAACAGAAAAAAAAATCAATGAAACTAAGAGCTGGCTATTTTAAAAGATCAAGAAAATTGATAAACCTTTAGCTGGATTCATCATAAAAACAGACAGACACATAGAGAAAAGACTCAAATAAACTCAAAAATGGAAAAATAACCAACACCACAAAAATACAAAGAATTATAAGAAAATATTATGAAAACTTAGATGCCAACAAATTGGACAACCTAGAAGGATAAATTACTAGAAACGTATAATCTCCTAAAACTAAATCAGAGAGAAATATAAAATTTGAAGGGACCAATTACTAGTAATGACATTGAATCAATAATCAAAAATCTCCCAACAAAGCCCAGCACCAGATGGTTTCATAGGCAGAGTCTACCAAACGTTTAAAAAATAGTTAATACCTATTCTTTTCTATTCCAAAAGATAGAGGAGAAAAAGTTCCCAGTTTGTTCTACAAGGTCACCATTATCCTGATACCAAAGCCAGACAAAAGCACTACAAAAAAAAAAAAAAAAACAAAACTACAGGCTAGTATCTCTGATAAACGTAGATGCAAAAATCCTCACCAAGTATTAGCAAACCAAATTCAACAATATATTTTTAAAAAGTATTTACAACAATCAAATGGGATTTATTCCAGGGATAAAAGAATGGCCCAATATTCACGAATATATCACACTAACAAAAAGAAAGAAAAATAACATTCGATCATCTCAATAGATGCGTAAAAAACATCTGATAAAATACAACAACTGTTCATAATTAAAAAAAAAAAAAAAAAAAAAAAACTCTCAGGGCACCTGAGTGGCTCAGTCGGTTACGCATCTGACTTCAAGCTCAGGTCATGATCTCGCAGTCCGTGAGTTCAAGCCCTGCTTCTGGCTCTATGCAGACACCTGAGAGCCTGAAGCCTGCTTATGATTCTGTCTCTCCCACTCTCTCTGCCCCTCCCCCACTCATGCTCTGTCTCCTCAGTTTCAAAAATGAATAAATGTTAAAAAATTTTTTTTAATTTTAAAAAAGCTCTCAACAAAGTGGGTTTAGAGGGAACATACCTCAACATAATAAAGACCACATATGACAAACCCACAGCTAACATCATAATCAATGGTGTAAACATGAAATTTTTTCCTCTAAGATCAGGAATAAGACAATAAAGTCCACTCGCACCACTTTTATTCAACATAGTACTGAAAGTTCTAGCTGCAGCAGTCAGACAAGAAAAAGAAATAAAAGATATCCAAATAAGTAAATAATAGGTAAAACTGTAACTATTTGCAGATGACATGATACTATATTTAGAATACCCCAGTCTCCAACAAAAAACTATTGAAATGGTGAATGAATTCACTGAAGTTTCAAAATACAAAACTAATATACAAAAATCCGTTGCATTTCTATACACTAGTAACAAAGTAGCAGAAGGAGAAATCAAGAAAACAATCTCATTTACAACTGTACCAAAAAAAAAAAAAAAACCTAAGAATAAATTTAACCAAGGAGCTGAAAGACCTATTCTTTGAAAAGTATAGAACACTGAACACAGAAATGAAAGAAAACAAATGGAAAGATACTCCATCCTCATGGATTGGAAGAATTAATATTGTTAAAATGTCCATGCTACTGAAAGCAAATCTATAGATTCAATGCAATCCCGATCAAAATACCAACAGCATTTTTCACAGAACGAGAACAAGACTAAAATTTGTATGGAACTACAAAAGACCTCAAATAACCAAAGCAATCTTGAGAAAGAAGAACAACGTTGGAAGTATCTCAATTCCAGATTTCAAGATATACTACAAGCTACAGTAATCAGAACAGTATGGTACTGACACAAAAACAGACACATAGATCAGTACAACAGAATAGAGAGGGCAGAAATAAACCCACATCTATATGATCAATTAATCTACAACAAAGGAGGCAATAATATACCATCGGGAAAAGACAGTCTTAAATAAGTGGTGTTAGAAAATTGGAGAGCTACATACAAAGGGATGGAACTAAACCACTTTCTTATACAATACATAGCAATAAACTAAAAATGTATTAAAGACCTAAACGTGAGACCTGCAACCATAAAATTCCTTTAAAACAAAACAACAACCAAAAAAAGGCATTCATCTCTTGGACATCGCTGTTACCAACATTTTTCTAGCTATGTCTTCTCAGGCAAAGGAAACAGCAGCAAAAAACTATTGGGACCATACCAAAATAAAAAGGTTTTGCACAGCAAAGGAAACCATCAACACAACAAAAAAAGGCAATGCAGTGAATTGAAGGAGATACTTGCAAATGATATATCTAATGAGGGGTTAATATCCAAAACATATAAAGAACTTACAACTCAACACCAAAAAAATAAATAATCTGATTAAAAATGGGCAGAGAACCTTAATAGTTATTTTTCCAAAGATGACCAACAGATACCTGAAAGATATTCAACATCACTAATCATCACAGAAATGCAAATTAAAACCACAATGAAACATCACCTCGTGCCTGTCAGAATGGCTAGTATTAAGAAAATAAGAAGTGGGGCGCCTGGGTGGCGCAGTCGGTTAAGCGTCCGACTTCAGCCAGGTCACGATCTCACGGTCCGTGAGTTCGAGCCCCGCGTCAGGCTCTGGGCTGATGGCTCAGAGCCTGGAGCCTGTTTCCGATTCTGTGTCTCCCTCTCTCTCTGTCCCTCCCCCGTTCATGCTCTGTCTCTCTCTGTCCCAAAAATAAATAAACGTTGAAAAAAAAAAAAAAAATTTAAAAAAAAAAAAAAAAAATAAGAAGTAAGTTTTAGCAAGGACGTGGCGAAAAGGGAACCTTCGAGTGGCGAAGGGAACGTGGCGAAAAGGGAACCCCCATCTACTGGTGGAGATGTCAGTTGGTGCAGCTGCTGTGGAAAACATTACAGAGGTTCTCAAAAAAATTAAAAATAGAAATACCATATGACCCAGTAATGCCACCAAAGGAAACAAAAACAGTAATTCAAAAAGATATATGCACCCCTATGTCTATTGCAGCATTATTTACAATACTCAAGATACGGAAATAATCCAAGTGTCCAACAACAGATGAATGGATAAAGGAGTGGTATACACATGCACAGAATATTATTCAGCCATAAAAAAGAACGAGACATTGCCATGTGCAACAACGTGGATGTACCTGGGAGGCGCTACGCTGAGTGAAATAAGTTAGTCAGGGAAAAACAAATACCGTTTGGTTTCATTTATACGTAGAATCTAAAAAACAAAACAAGCCAAAACAGCAGAAACAGACCCATAAACACACAAAAAAACTGGTGGTTGCCAGAGGGCAGGGGGGAGGGGGAGGGGCAAAATGGGATGGGAGCGGTAGGTCCAGGCTTCCAGTTCTGGAATGAGTAAGTCACAGGGATAAAAGGTACAGCACAGGGAATACAGTTGGTGGTATTGTAATAGTGTTACATGGTGACAGATGGTAGCTACAACTTCTAGAGAGCACAGCATATAGAGTTGTCAAGTCACTACGTTGTGTGCCTGAAACTCATATAACATTGTGTGTTAACTATACCTCAATTTTTTAAAAGGGTAACAAAATTTAAATTGTAAATAAAAAACAAACCAGCTAAAATGTATTGAGCACATTGTAACGTTTTTACAAGCATCCCCTGAAGTGATCCTCTCACAACAATCTTGTAAGGTAGCTACGTCATAAAACCTTTAAAGTGGTGGTCCCATTTTACAGATGAGAAAACTAACAAAATGAGTGTCACAAACATGAAACTTGGCTTTGAAACCTCAATATAAACCCTGAAAACGGGACATGTGCTTTATGTCACTGAAAGATTAAGATATCTGAAAACTTCATGTAGAAATCACTGAACCAATGACTCATTAACTTAGTTTCAACTTGAGTTCCGATTTGGGGCTGTCCCCACTCTCTCAAAATTCACCTTTCCTTGGGATCAACTCTGAGGATTGTTGGACAGCTTGCATTTTTAATATCGCCTCTACTTTTGAACTTCAGCTCCTTGCTACTAACAGAACGTTTCCTCTAATTCCGATTCTTGATATGCCCTCTGGGTTTAAGACTTGTGTGGGAGGGGAGTTGTACAAATGGATCCTCAGTTTCCTTTGAAGCAGAAGCAAACTGCCCAGAGAGTGGCCCAGTCTTGGATGCACTCCCTTTGGCCTTGCAAGCCTCCTTCTGAGCGCTGCAACGGAGCTGCTGGCAAAGCATAGCACAGCTGACATCTTGTGGGCGTAAACAGTAACTACACCGTTCCACCTGGATTCCAAGACTGAACTCGGCTGTATTCTCCAAAACACAATAGGCTAGCACTTCATTTTTAAACCAAAGCCAAGACGGCGTAACATTCTGAAATTTCTTCCGAAGCTTCATTCAGTCTTCTACCTCTCAATGCAAGTCTCGTGAAAAAAAAGTTTAATCATTTGAATGTTAAAAGAAAAAAATCACTTTCACGGACCTTTTGAATGACTTAATATTGCTTCATAAAATACAAGCAACTCAGTTCTATCCCTCAGCCTCTTTGCATATCTCCCTACATGTGTGGATCTGAAGATAAGGGGTAAAGAAAAAGCATTTGTAACCATCCAACACACATTTACTAGGTGCTTACCACGTTCCACGCAACAGGCTAGAACTGGGAGAGAAACATGATATAAGATGCGATTCCAAATCTCAGAATCAATGCATATCAACCAATTTATCTTAAATAAGAACATTACCCAGTCGTGCATTACCAATTCATGTGTGTCACTCTCAACTTCTTTTTCCCAATATCATCTGGGCCCAGCCAGTAGTGTCATTATAGTAACGTAACGTATGTAGTAAAACCGCTAAAAATCATATGCTACATGCCGTATTTTCCCAAAAGTTCCCAGCTATTGCGATTTCCCCAATTTCCTTGATACATCTAAATATCATTCTCTTTCCGAATTAAAAAGAAAAATAATTTCCTTCTCTCTCTTCTTTGGGGAGAGCAGTAAATAATTTTTTAAACATTTTACCACTCTTTCCTCATATAAAAAGAACAAAGGTGTAGTAAAAGTAGCAGATTTTCAAGCACAAAGGTCTGGGTTCAAATTCTGGCATGACACTTGCACCACGGATGAAAATACTTTACCTGCCTGCTCTAGATTCTCTCACCTATAAAAAGGGAATAGCAAAGCGAAACTCACGGTCTTTATGAGCATAGAAGGATTACATTTAATAAATCTGTAAGACTACCTCAGACACTACTATAAAGTACGCACAAAATGAATTCTTCTCCCCTATTATTTCTCCACAATTTCAGCCCTTTTATGTCAACAAAATTCTCATTGGTCATTACAGAAGCTAACGTAACACCACAGCTTCCACTTTTCAGTGGGAAAAGCATTATCACTTAATGTAAAAAAAGCATACTCTATGTAGAGGCAGTCTTTATCTGGTGAAATAAATAGCAACTCATATTTTTTATGGATTTATGACTCACGCTGAACTGATATTTTTTTATGTAATTAGTTACCTTTAATTACTCAATGCCAAATTTATTTTAGCACCTCCATATGTGGCTCCAAAAAACATTAATTGTTCTACTCTGAGTCAGTTTCAGACAAGAAACACAGACTCCAATGATTTATAAGACTTGTTTCTATACCATCATATAATCATTAGGTGTAAGGAATTTTACTTAAAAGGTTCCCTGGATAAATCCCAGGCAAAATACCCCATGTATTCAAAACAAGCAATTTATAGTCTAATCAAATTTATTTATCCTTCTAGACATGTTTTTATTCATATCCTAATTAAATTTCTTATTTATGCAGCTCAACATAAAAAAAAAAACATGTCAAATTCTTCACAGCAGTTCTTCAATGCTGAGAATTTTAAAGTCACCTTTTTCTTTTCTTTTCCAAGTTAAAATCATTCCAGCTCCTTTAATTTTTCTTCACAGAGCATACTTTAAGTTTTTCCTTGTTTTTTTTTTTTTTCTGATTTACTTGGATTTCTTGACATTTTACTAATGTATAAAAGATTATAATTTCAGGGCGCCTGGGTGGCTCAGTTGGTTGAGCATCTGACTTCGGCTCAGGTCATGATCTCACGGTCCATGGGTTCGAGCCCCATGTCGGGCTCTGTGCTGACAGCTCAGAGCCTGGAGCCTGCTTCCGATTCTGTGTCTCCCTCTCTCTCTGCCCCTCCCCTGCTCATGCTCTGCCTCTCTCTGCCTCAAAAATAAATAAAAACATTAAAAAAAAAAAAAAAATATATATATATATATATATATATTATCATTTCTAGGCAAAGTAATAGAGAAGCATAGTAGTAAAGAATCTTTTTCTCATCATGAGAACAAGCGATTAATTCTGTCCCAGTGAAATGCTCACAAGTTCATTAGGTAGATGTTCCCAGGAAATTAGATTCAAGACATTGGCACAAGAAACTTACAAGAATGTTGTATAAACCTTACAATCATACCTTTATTAAATCAGTAGTTAAAATTAATAAAGGAAGTACATTTGAGGCTAAGTCTATTCCATTTATTCACCAATATATTTTATTCACCAATATACATTTTACAAAAAAAAAAAAAAACCAGACAATATAAACAGAGAAAAAAGATATAATTCCTGTCCTTAGGACATTTGTGATGTCCTAGAAGAAAACCCACAGTTATAGGAAATTATGTACACTCAGGGAAAACAGACACAGAAAATTCAAAAATAACAATAAAAACTGAGTCTGCTATTTTTGGAAAAATAAAGAACAGTGGAATACTTAAAGTCAAACAAGATTATGCAAGTGCAAGCTTTCTAGAGCAAGCTCATTTTAAAGAGGGGGGAAATTTTTAGAGGTTATCTAGCCTATATCCATCCCTTGTGTTTCATCATATTATGAGGGGGGAAATGCACTGATTTCAAAAGGCGGCGCTGATATTAAAATTATAAATCTTCTTGTTCATCAGTGCTTTCAAGATCAGTCAAATTAGTTTTCCTCTTCCCAAATGAAAAGGTCTTCATCCTCAAATACATAAAATATTTCTAATATATTCCTGTTGCTAATACTTAAAGGTGTCTCAACTTTGTAAAATAGGCAGGCTTGACCACGCATTTCAAAGAAATGATAGTTGATATTTTCTCTTACTACTTGGTTGAGATTTGTTCTTGAGTTCTGGAATCTGTTATTTAATAAGTTGTTATTCTCATCAACTACTTGAAAGATCTCATTCGTCTGACCGCTGGGGTCCTGTGTATTTGAATTCACAATATCTACAACCAACAATGATGGGTGCAAGAAGTTCACACAAAACGTTTTCTTTAAATATAATTGAAATTTCTTTAAATTATTTTCTTCCTCTAAGTCCAAGGAGCTAATTCTTTTTAATTTTCTTAATTTCCTTTTATCCAGCAAGTCAAATGTATTATTAAAATAAAACCGATTAAAGGTATCATCAATGGCATTATCAATAAACGCTTTTCTACCACTTGCTTTATCGTTCTTATCTCTAAACACGGTTTTGTTCGACTGTAGCAAATATGGGTGTATTTTCATCCACAAATGGAGACCCAGGAAATTTTCAATATCAGAATCTTTGCAATATGCAAATCCTCGGTCTTCTTCATTTATAGGTTGTATGGTAACAGTTAGTATTGGGCAATGCTGACCACAAAGAGCATAGAGTTTATCCAGAGAGTCCCCTTCCTGAAGTGCACCATGAATTACATGATTACCAGGCAATGGTTGGTTTTTAATAGTATCATCAGAGACAGGATGGACTTTGCTACCAGCTGACGTGAAGACCTGAGTGACTGATGTACATACTCTTTCTGACTTATGACTAGCTTTCTCCTCTGCATGATCATTGGGCTTTCTCTCCTTGGCACAAGTTCTATTTTGAACATCTAGCAAATCCTCACAAAAAGGCTCAGAGTCACTACAATGAGGCATGTTAAAATAACTGCATTTCAGTTCAAGGGGTTGAGTCAGTTCCTCCAATTCTGAAGAGGATAGCTCAGCCATGTTTGGTCCTGGGGCCAAATTTCCAAAATGTGAATATGGTACATCAGTGCTGTTATTAAGTAGAGTATCCACTGATGTGGTGTCTCCATTGCCACATAAGCCAGAATTTTCAGGAGATGATACTCTCAACAAATGATTTTCTTTCAGAAGCCACTTGCCTTTATCAATCAGTACTCCTTCCTCCAGATCTCTGACAAGTTTGTGATGATCATTTTGTTTTGTACCATGTCCTACAATGCCTCCCCCATGATAATTGGCCCTCACACCATTAAAGTCACATTTATGTTGGCCTTCTTCTGGAAATTTCTGCAACACAGATGAAATGCTAGATACCTGTTCAGAAGAGCCAAATGACTGACCTTCAGAATCATAAAGACCTACTTTCCTAGCACACTGAAATTCCATAGAATTATAAGGACAAACCTGAGATCTGTGTGTAGACCCAGGAAAAAAAGATGGTTTAATAACCTCCCCTTTAGCATAAAGTTTTTCAATCGTTCTTTTAACAAACCCTTTATTATATTCTTTCTCTTGGGCAATCTCCTCACAACTGCCATTGGGGCCATGACTGGATGGCTGCTCATTCTCACTGTCCTGTCTAAAGTCTGACCAATCAGAAGTCACTGGTCTTGTGAAGCAATTTTTAAAATCAAGAGAGGACTCTGAATAACTTCCAATTTCCATGCTTCTCACCATCATTTTTACTCTCATTTTCATTTCCCCTTCATTGAGTTCCTTTTCACTATTTTGCTTAGAATCATAGCAAAAAACTAAAGATGGTGGTGTTTCCAGCCTCCTACTGACTGTCTCACCAATTACACCACTTCTTTTTTCTTCCTCTGTAATGTTCCTGCTAGAGACTTCCACCAATTCCAAATTTTTACTAGCCTCGAATTCTTTTTGGATCAATTCTTCAGTGGCCTGTTCTTCTGCATGTATCTTTGTGTTAAAGATATCAGTGTCTTGGTTTTCTAATTCTTCAAAAGATTCCAATTCTGAAATGCTTCTTTCACTGGATGCCAAGCTATTGGTTATTGAGCCTGGTTCTTCAGACGTCTTTGAGTCTTCCTTATCAGAGGATGCATATGCATTTCGACCCTGAAATTTCTTCAATGAATAATTTTTAAATTCAGCCAGAGAGCTATGTTCCTCATCAAATTCTGGTTCGGTTTCATTTAGGGGAAAGCCACAGTGGCTTAAATTGCTGATATTTTGGTGTGACACCAATGTATTAAAGCCATGTTTACACCCAGGGTCTGCCAAAATAGTTAGGTCTTTCTGAACTTCATCGACTCTTTCTAATTCTTCAGTCAATTCCAAATTATCAGTACATGTGTTTTCTTTGGAATTTAAAAAGTCATTGGTATTGTTGTCTTTTTTGGGAATGTAGGCCTCATCAATTGGGCAAGCTGCTTCATAAACACAGTTTTCCTCACAAGCACAAGCCTTATCAGAAGGCAGAGCATGAGTAAGTGAACAGACCTTTCCTAGGAGACAAGCCTTATTCACGGAGGTCTGATCTACAGTATGGCCATCAATAGGTGAAAAAACGTCACTGAGGTTACAAGCCTCTTTTGGAGGATAAGACTTATTCCCAGTGCACATCTCACATGTAGAGTAAGTCACCTCTGAAACACAGACTTCAGAGGCATGGTCCTCACTGGCAGAGTAGCCTCCATCTATAGAGGAGAGTTTCTGTGTTTTTTCATTCTCAGTGCACTCGGGAACTCTCTGAATGTTGGGTGTGGAACAATTTGCAGGAAGTCCTGTTGGAACCGTATCTTGTTCTTTCTCAGCAAGTCCAAGGTGATTTGTGGTGGCCTCCGCTAAACTGGCAACAGCAGCCTCCAAGTCATCAGCTTCCTCTGTGATGGCAGTATGCTTTAGGACTTCTAATAATGCAAGTATTTCTGAAGTTCTGGTGGTAGTCTTGTGAGCATCACTTTGGCAGAAGCTATTTATACTTCCCTTTAAGGTTAGCACCAGAAGCCAAGCTAGAAGGACATTGGTATATGACTTAGATATTGGGGAAGGAGAGGGAGTATCTGTAAGTGAACCTGGCATTTGAATAACTCCATTCTGAGTCTTAGGAAGTAAAGCTTGCAGTTGGCGAAGGAACAGGACTGGTAAGAGGTCTTTGGAAGTGTCTTCTACAAGATCTACTTGAATAGCAGCCTCCACACTGTGTCTTTTTGTAGCTAGGTTTATTTCTTGGTAAACAAGGCTTACCTCTGGTCCTAAGTTTTTAGCACATACCTGGATTTTAGTATTATGATCATCAATAGCTGCCTGTGACATAGCACAATTTTCATTCAAGGAAAGTAAGTAAGCATCATTCAGAGATTCAACCTGGCTGTCACAGAGATCTTCAGTAAGTTCTTCACTGGTATCTTTGTCAAAAGATTTACCTATTTTTTTACCTAGATTATTTCCTGCCAAACCAGCATTTTTACTTACGTGTTTATTACTTTCCCTAACAGAATTATTTCCTTTTCCAGAACTTGAGTGGGAATTCGTTTCTGCAAAACTACTGTTGTTACAACTTACCACACTCCTTTCCTTTTTGCACACTGGAGTTAATTTTCTAGGTTGCGAGGTTGGATGTGGATTTATGTTCTGCAACCATCTCTGTATATAATTTTGAACTGAATGATGGCTAATATCCTCAGGAGAAACAGCTTTTTTCAAAGAAGCTAAGGAATTTGCCCTGGTTGTAACATGTTGTTTACTTATAGTAGTACTTAATTTCAACTTATCTCCTTTTTTTTTCTGTGTTTTCAAAGTTATGTGTGAATTATTAACTTTTGAAACTATACTTCTCTTTGTCATTCCTCTCAAATACCAAGATGCTACTTCTGCTTGAGCCTGTGGTCCACAAAAAGCATTGGGGTTTTGCTCAAGGAAGTTAAACACACGAAATAAATTTTGATCTCCAAAACTATTTTTGCAACACCTGAAGTCATTATAGGGAAATACTTTATCTCCTTGACCAATTTCATTTTTTGCAGGTCTTCCTAAACTTACTTTATTTAGTGGTCTGGATTTTCTTTTGGCTAAAAGTCCTTGAACTTTCGTAGGATTCTGTACATGGATATTCTTGGGATTCACAGGACTGAGATCACTTTTGGAACAAGAATAATTTGATTCTATTACCATATCACTTGCATGGAGATCTTCCCCACAAAGTATTCCTCTTTTAAGGGAACTGTGTGAATCCTTTAATCTGATTTCCTGTGCAATTCTACCTCCTTTGTTTATTCTCTTACTCTTACTAAGAATTGCTTTGGTTGCAACCTTCCCATCCTGATGCCTGGAGTTTATCACTTGTTGCTGACATTTCATCTTCTTTTTGCTGGCAGATGATGAAATCTGCTTTTCACTTGCCGGAAATTTTGTTAAATCACGCTGAGCACATTCATTAATTAGTCTGTCAATTCTTGTGGTGACAGTGGAGGACCCTACTGAAGCTGGGGTCTCAAAAATAGTTATGTCAGTTCCAGAGTCATTACTTAAAGAATGAGTTGTATCTGCTAAAACAGGACTGAATCTATCACTGGTGTTACCATAAGGTCTTAAGTTTTTGATACTAGTTTTGTTGTCTGATGTTACACTATTAACTATACCTTCCTCCACAACTGAATGTTCCGATGCAGCCTGTGGCAAGCCATTACCATGAGACATCTCTAACACCTTTTCACTTGTAATTTCTACAACATCGGCATGTACTGCACCTGACTTGAGCAGTCTGCTTTCCTTTTTCCTTTCTAAAGATGCCTCTATCTTCTCATTGTTATCTATATGAACAACCACTGGTTTGTTAGATACTGATGACATTTTACTGCAGGAATGTGTAAACATGTGATATTCAGATTTGTTTTCCCCGTCTTCCCTTTCTTCACTATAGGAAAACTGTCCAATCATTTCCTCTTGAACTTCAGTTTCAGATACCAAGGTCACACGCCCCTTCACAGATTTCTTTTGTCTCACCCTCCTTGGCCCAGGTGTAGGTGGCCGATAAAAATGACGCTTCGCTTGATCCTGAGTTTCGTGGATGGTGTCTGTGTCCACAGCAGCATTCTCCCAACTAGCAGATGTGCAAGTTTCAGCCTCTCGAGCTGTCGTTTGAGTGTTTATCTCCCCAGCCAAACTGCCCTCTTGATCATGGCCTTTCCTCAGAGATGAGACATCTGCAGACAATGAGCATGCTGCAATCTTTAAACCAGAGGAACAATCATCTGTTCTTCCTGGAAAACTGCCTACTTCACTCTTTTCATCATTATTAGAAAGACCAGCTCTACTGACAGTGGTCCATTTTATGGTTTCCTCCTCTTTTATCTTAAATCGAACTTTCATCTCAACTATCATGGTGCCATCTTGATTAAAAACAATTGATTTCTCAATATCATCTTCAGAAGGATATATCAATAAATTCTGAGAATCTTTTTTTTCTAAGGCCAAGTAATTTTCAGAAGCAAAAGAATGGTCTGAGTAGCAATCACTATTATGCATTTTGTTGGAAGAAACAGAATAAATCTGGGACTTTGGGCTTGAAGGCATATGTGTGCTCACTTTCAAGATTTTGAGAGTAAAAAATGCCCCACATCAAAGTGTAGAAGATAGAGAAGTTATAAATATCCAATAGAAGAGGCAGCAAAGAAAGAAAAGAAAAAAATAATTAGTATAAAAAATACCACATTTTCTAAATTTTATAGTAAGATATTATTAGCAGATTTCTCACTTCTATGTATTCATTTGTTATTTGAATTCGAAGTCACTGTAATATCTGGTGCATCTCTAGAAGCTACTTTTAAAACAAGAACCTTTAGGGGTGTCTGGGTGGCTCAGTCAGTTAGGCATCCAACTCTTGGTTCAGCTCAGGTCATGGTCTCATGGTTTGTGAGTTCAAGCCCCCTATCGGGCTCCATGCTGGCAGTGTGGAGACTTTTTGGGATTCTCTCTCTCCTCTCTCTCTGCCCATCCTCCACTTGTATGCTTTCTTTCTTTCTCTCTCTCTCTCTTTCTCTCTCTCAAAAATAAATGAATAAACTTTAAATAAAAATTTTTAAAAAGAGAATCTATAATCCTACTAAAATAACAAGATTCACAGAATTTTAATTTTAATTAGTTTAATTAGGCAATTTTAATAAGTAGAAAGTAGAAATTGCTAAATATTCTAACAAAAAAAAAAAGATTTTTGTGGGACTCTGTTTTGCTGTTTTGTTTACCAGTACTAAAATTGGAGTCTAACGAAGTGCTGCTTACCAATGCAAACAAAGCAAGTAAAAAGTTACAATAATATTTATTTTCCTGTCTTTGTATTTCCAAGAGAGGCACTATAGCATTATGAAAGCTAAAACATTTTTAGACTTTATTTAAAAGTCAGGATTAATCAGGGCACCTAGGTGGTTCAGTCAGTCAAGCATCTGACTTTGGCACCTGACTTTTGGTTCTCACAGTTCATGAGTTCGAGCCCTGCATTTGGGCTCTATGCTGACAGTTCTCTGTCTCCTCTCTCTCTGCCCCTCCCCATTTACATACAGACTCTCTCTCTCTGTCTCTCAAAAATAAACAAATAAATAAATGTCAAGACTAATCAAGTAATAATTATTAATTTAGCATTCCCTTTGTATAACTAGTGCATTGATTTGATATAGGGCACAAAAGAGAATAGAGATAGACAAAGATCCAGATATCTGGTTATATTTTTAATGTGCATCCCAAAGACAACTTTGGTACTCATGCTTCTTAAACTCAATCAAATTCTTATAAGCAGGTTGCATACATTTGCATATTCTTGGCATCAATTAAATATCTTTAACATTTCAGAGTATAAACCTAAAATATGTTCTCCTATTTTTGGTATACATTTACCAAAATTGCAAATAAAAATGTTTCACTTACAACTTTTTAAAATAAAATTTAACAAAACCCTTAGATTCCCTAACACCATCAAAAATCATATTCAGCAACCCATATCAAACACAAAATAATAAAATCATTTTAGTAAAATGAGCACAGTGAAATAGTACTACCATATGCTTAACAGACAACTGGCAGCTAATGCCTACAAAATAGAAACATTAATAGATATCTATTGAGTTTATCCCTAATAGATGAGTTTCACCCATGTTAGCAATAAGTAGAGGGATTAATACTACTTAAAGAGTGTATTATTCAGTGCCTACATAAAACCCAAAATTTAAGTATAAATGGCACTCAGTTCCTTAGCAAAAGAGCTAAAAAAAAACTGTGCACAATGAATAATGAGATTAAAATATTGAGCACAATGAATAATACAATTAGCCACACCTTCATAGAGAATTTATAGCCCATCCCACACTCGGGTATCAATAAACCCTCCTCTCCCCTACCCAAAGGATAATGCGATATTGTGTGGCATTTCCTAAGGAATTGTCAACCTGGATTATTATTAACCAGCATGAATTGACTATGTGAAATTTTTTTAATAAATAAAAAATGGATCTGAGGCCTGTAATTTTTACTGTAATAACTTCAGAAAGTAGACTTCATATGTAGTTAGAGACTTTTGAAAATACACTCAACTAACCTGCTGAGCTCAGCTATGATGCCACATAGTATTATTTGCAAAAATCTCTACAACAACCAGAGATGTCACTTCTACAAATTCCATAGAATTCCTCTCCAAATCAAGAAAGGCTGCCATTTTTATTCTTTATCTAGGTATCAAATGCCCCCCCCCACCAAATAAAGCATACCTCATCAATTTAAATAAATATATCATTGATCGATTTGGGAAAATCTAAAAAAGAATCATACAATCTCTATGACTCTTTCCAACTATTCATATGACCAATTCCAGTTTAGAATGTTTTTGAGCCCCTCATTTTCTCTCATGTGATGAAGGAAATTGGCCACTTAAGCATGGATTTTTTTTAATATTGTGGCTAAAACACACACACACACACACACACACACACACACACACACACATACACACACACACACACACACTTCAGGGCTAAAAATAAGGGCTACATATTTAAGTGACTTACTCTTTCTTCTTTCTGACCTAGCAGTTCCCTTGGTATACACATGATGAGAGGCCCCTGGTAATCTTGAAGAAAGCAAATACTTCTGGATGTCATAATTTCCAGGTTTAAACGGCTCCCTTCCTGCTGCCACCACAGCTCCAGAGCTCAGGATCACAGCCTGGAGACTGGGAACCTAGAAGAAACCAAAGAGTTAAGGTCCTTACATGAGCAACATGAAATTCTGTTCTTTTCATATGGTCATTTTCTAGCAGAAGGGATCAATTCAACAGCCTTTAGGGCTTGAAAGAGATAATCACCAAGCATTCCTTAGGCATCAATACTATATACAAAGTTACCAAGTATCAAGGTGAAGGTGGTTAAATCAACATCCTATTGAGCCAGCATACTAGCTGAAGATATCGGTCTTCTGGTCTTCTGCTATAACTAAAGACTTTATTTATTTTAATTTTTTTTTATTTTTTAAGTTTATTTATTTACCTTGAGAGAGAGAGCAGAGGAGGGGCTGAGAGAGGTAAGGAGAGAAAGAGAACCCCAAGCAGGCTCCACCCTGCAGTACACAGCCTGGTGTGGGGCTCACTCACAAAACCGTGAGATCGCGACCTGAGTTGAAACCAAGAGTCAGAAGCTTAACCCACTGAGCCACCCAGGCGCCCCACCAAAGAAACCTTTCAAAGGTATGCAGTATTGCCTCTGCATTCCCCACCAAAATATCCAGCTGTAGCCAAAGGTCTTCCTTGAGCCAGCTGAGAAAAGGGCCTGGGGAACATGCTGTCAGCTGCAGGTGAAATGCAGCGACTTCAGATTCCAATCTGAAATGCAGTGATTCGGCTTCCGACCAGAGAACGACGGGGCCACCCACCCAGGTGAGCCCCCGCCACCCCGCGAGGATGGGAATACACACACAGGCACAAGAAGCCTTCCTTCTCCAGGGCCTCCTTCCACGTCCCACACGGCGGGAGCTCAGACGTGAGAAGCACCTGAACACTCACCTTCCTTCCGTCCGTGGCGTACAGCTTGGTCACCGGGAACCGCATGACCTCCATCAAGTGCTGCAGGAAGGCCTGGAAGCTCTGGGTAACCCTTCGGTTCAGAACGACCGTGCGCCTCGTCTTCGGGTCGCCATTTTTAAAGACCACGAGCCTCCGCGGCGCGCGTAGCATGCCGGGAGCGGCGGCGGCGGGCGCCGTGGGTGGGGAGCTGTGCGCGTGCGTGCTGATGGCCCGGCTGCTGTACCAGGGTCGCGGGCGCCGGCGGGCCTTGTCGAGGTCCACCGGCTGCACCTTCCTCCGGTGGGAGCACAGGTACGATTCGCCGTCCTCCAGCTCCTCCAGGCGTGTGATGCTGTGCCTTCCCCGAGGGGTGCTGATGTTCCTCACCCCGAAAGGTAAGGGCACCTTCCTTGACAGGTTATCCAGCAAAGCATCAAATGTCTTAAAGGAACGAGGGTTGACCACCACCCTGACCCCACCGAATTGCGGGTCTCCGCTTTTGTAGAAGCTGATCTTTTTGGCCACAACAGGATGCATGACGCTCAAATGGCGAGGAGAAGGACCTTGACCTTCAGAAGAGGTTGGATGAATCACGGAAAAACTAGTGGAAGAAGTTTCGCTCATTTTGGCCGAGACCTCGAAAGGGAAAAAATTATTCATCTCGACAGTGACAAGACCATAAACAATACATGATAATTCAAATGTAATCTAATTATAGTTGTAGGTATCTAGGCTGTTCCTAGGATTTCAAGAATCCATGTATTCATTGATTATTCCTGCCTATTTTGAATGATAACTTGTAAGGGGCTTACAATAAAAAGACACAAGTAAAACACTTAAATAAGGATATGTGTAATTTAAAGATGAAAACAATCTAAAGACACCAATAGGGGTGTCGTTAAATAAATTATATATACAGCCATGCAATGGACAGCTGTACAACCATTAAAAATGACTTTATGTTTATTGGCATAAAAAATGATCATAATTTATTACTAAGTGAAGAAGCCGTTTATAAAATATATATGCCATGCCATTTCCAGTGTGTGTGTGTGTGTGTGTGTGTGTGTGTGTGTCTACACACACACACACACATACATACATACATACACACATATGTATTTGTTATACAATAGATAGATGTATTTGGGGGTTTTTTTCCTTGACTGCCAGGAAAAAGGGGGAGACAGGAAAAGTTTATCAAGCTCAAATTATTGCATACAACCAGATGAGTTCACCTAGAGGAAAATGTTTCTTGACATTAAATTCTAGAAGAAATGAATCATGTGAATCCTTAAATGGGGGCCATTTTAAGATAATGTAAAATGTTTCCATTACAGATATAAAAAATGCAGGGAAAATATGTAACACACCATTAATCTACTTTTGGAAACTCTGCACTAAACAAATATTTCTTACTACAGGGCAGCTTTGCTATGAGTTGCTAAAAATGATGCAATCTAGGGACTGCTCCCATCGGTGGTTCTAAAATTAAAACTTTAGGAGGGAATTTAAAAGCCCTTTTCAGCCAGTCACTGAGGTTTTTGTCTCTACTTTCCAAGTGAAGCCAGAGTCTGACTGACAGTTGAGCAGCTCAGGGAAGGGTGTATCTGTTTCTGGGTTCATTTCTCATTTGTCACACTGTTTGTGTGACTGTTTTCTGTTGTTTTAGTGTTTATTTATTTCTGAGACAGAGAGAGACAGAGCATGAGTTGGGGTAGGGGCAGGGAGAAGGGGAGACACAGAACCTGAGGCAGGCTCCAGGCTCTGAGCTGTCAGCACAGATGCCCGACGCGGGGCTCGAACTCACGAACTGTGAGATCATGACCTGAGCCGAAGTCGGACGCTTAACCGACTGAGCCACCCAGGCGCCCCTCTTTTCTGTTGTTTTAAATCAATGTAATTATTAGTATCTTTTGACAGGCCTGCAGCCGTAAAGACAAATTGAACAAACTAAATATAAGTGGTCAGTATTACAGAGATGAAAAAGGCATGTTTGTCATTATAAATCAGCTATAAATTTGACCCAAATCACCTACTTAAATGTTTGCAAACTGTTGTCTGATTCTTCACATATCCCCAGGACGACTTACAAATTTTATTGATGTGTTATTTAGGAAAATAAACTCCGAGATCAGCCTGGAAGTTACATATGTGCCCCCTACTCCCTCCCTAAGCAGTTTACAGTAATTATAGTACTTAAGACAATGAAGGATGTGGCAGGCATGTGCTCCCAGAGCTGGAGAATCCACCTTTGCGATGGAGTCAGCAAAACTGCACCTCTTCTTATCCTCAGCTGATAAGCTGTGCACTGACCTTGGGGTGCTACTTAATCTCCATGCCCTCACTAACTATCAGAGATAAATTCTTTCCGTATTTAAATAAAAGACTTCAGAATTCTGCCTCCAGTAACTTTTTAGGTTGGTGTACTTACATATTCATTTTAAAATAGTTTACATTAATAGTGTTTGAGGGGCGCCTGGGTGGCTCAGTCGGTTAAGCGCCGACTTCAGCTCAGGTCACGATCTTGCGGTCTGTGAGTTCGAGCCCCGCATCGGGCTCTGGGCTGATGGCTCAGAGCCTGGAGCCTGCTTCCGGTTCTGTGTCTCCCTCTCTCTCTGCCCCTCCCCATTCATGCTCTGTCTCTCTCTGTCTCAAAAATAAATAAACGTTAAAAAAAATTAAAAAAAAAAATAGTGTTTGAAACACATTTTCCACTTAATTTTGGAAAATTGTATTTATCTATAAGTGTATAGTGAGATTTTTTTTAATTTTTTTAACGTTTATTTATTTTTGAGAGAGACAGAGGGCGAGTGAGGGAGGGGCAGAGAGAGAGGGAGACACAGAATCTGAAGCAGGCTCCAGGCTCTGAGCTGTCAGCACAGAGCCTGATGCGGGGCTTGAACTCAAGAACCTCGAGATCATGACCTGAGCTGAAGTCTCAGACACTTAACCGATGGAGCCACCCAGGCGCCCCATAGTGAGACTTTTAATTGCAATAGTCTTCTGCCTGGTTTGCACTACTTGGAGAGCTGTTGACCTGATAATCAAGTTAGGACACCGTTATGTAAGCTGATAGGCTAAGGGGGTTGTTTGGGGGGTGGCTTTGGTTTTTGTTTCCTTCTGTTTTGTTTTGTTTTGTGGCTCAAATAAAAGAACGGAGATTTTGTGCTGGCACCAGGAAGGAGAACATAGAACACGAGGACAGTTGGAGGGAAAAGGTGGCCCCCACTGTGCTACCCTACTGCTGCCCAACCCTGAGCACTGGTTATAAACCTGATGCATGAAGGGAAGAAGCTGAGGGTACCATGTCCTGTGAAAATGCCATATGCCCAGGAGTGAGTGAGCACTTGTAGAAAAAGAACCTGTAGCAGGACGGCTGCCAGGCTTCTTGAGGAGGAGACTGTAGAAAAAACAAATAAAATATAAATCCAGATGGTCCTCATTGCACGTAAGAGGATCTCTCGGGATGCCTAGAAGTCAGCGGGGAAGTTTTGTAATGGTGAGATTTTGTATACATGCAGGTGAGGTTTAAGAGTCTACAGTAAGGTGGGCATTGTGTGTGTAATACAGAACATGATAAAGATTCAGTGTTATATGGGGCACCTGGGTGGCTCGGTCGGTTGGGCTTCCGACTTCGGCTCAGGTCATGATCTACAGTCCATGAGTTCGAGCCCCGCGTCGGGCTCTCTGCTGACAGCTCGGGGCCTGGAGCCTGTTTCAGATTCTGTGTCTCCCTCTCTCTCTGCCCCTCCCCTGCTCATGCTCTGTCTCTCTCTGTCTCAAAAATAAATAAAAACATTAAAAAAAATTTAAAAAAAAAAGATTCAGTGTTATCATTGAATTAAAGGATCTGTGGACAGCATTATCATTATTGGGGAAGAAAGTACAAGCCAGATTCCTTCCAGAGGAAATGTTTCAGCCTCTGCCGTGACATAATCCTATGTATCTTCTACAATTTCCCTGGGAAATTCACAGAGAAATGACTAGCACAATAAAGGAGGAGCAGGGCGTCATGAGAATATGAAGAAGGGATTGGTAGCCCAGCCTGTGGGAGTGGCACTGAAGGTGGGAAGGAATGGCAGCTTCCACAGGAGAGCCTGTGTGAAGCTGAGATGCCAGAGGCACAGTGGTGGAGGTGCCCTGCAGGAAGATGGCAGGGATCAGTGCAGCTTCCGCCAAAGACACGGGTGCACCTTTTTTAAAAAAAAAAAAAAAAAATCTTTTTAATGTTTATTTATTTTTGAGAGAGAGAGAGAGAGAGCACAAGTTGTGGAAGGACAGAGAGAGAGGGCGACACAGAATCCGAAGCAGGCTCCAGGCTTTGAGCGGGGCTCAAACCCGTGAACCGGGAGATCACAACCCTGGGCCGACGTTGGATGCTCAACTAACTGAGCCACCTAGGTGTCCCAAATGTGCACCTTTCTTAATCAGCCTTAAAAACCAATCAGAATGTGAATGAAAATTTTAAAATATTCCTTTCTATACTTGTTAAATGGTAATGTTTATTCTACACCCACTGAAGTTGGGATAAGGCAGTAATATACTTAGGGGATATCTGGAATCAAAGTAGCCTGAAGTGGTCTGATTCTTCTCCCAGCAGGTTAGGCCAGTGCAAAGATGTACCAAGAGGAAAATAGATTCCTACTTTCCTAGAGGACCTGGCTAACAAAATCTCCTCCCTGCAGTCCACGTTGTAGTGCAATGGGCTTCCAGTGGCTCGACAGCCCGCTGCTAATATCTTCCCCTCCGCTCTGTGTTCTCTTCGTTGCCAAAAGTCAGACTGTGGAATGATCGTGAATACTTGTATTGCTTTTAAAGATCAAGCAGATGTTTTCAACACCTTTTGGTTCACTGGGCTCACCCATGGTTATGCCTCCCTGTGCCGTCGTTGCTCTCAATATCTGTACTGCCCAGAGCTAAATAGTTGCTCTACCAAGAGGGCTGTGCCTGCCCCACCACCATTCACTTGATAAAGCAAATTAGAGACCTATATGCTGTACGTGTGTCATTTCACTAATTATATCTTGAATTTAATGTACAACACACTAGGAATTCAGGCAATTCAGAAAGAAGAAGGAAGTAGACAACAAAATAAGAATATTAGTATAGTCATACGGTCAGTTCTGTGGCAATTCAGAGATTTGACATTACATGAAAAATTAGTTCATTACACAGATTATCATAATTCTGTGAGGTGGGGTTGGGGGTGGGAGTTCAAAAAGGAAATACACCAATTATCCCCTATGGTGATCATAAGCATTGGTGAATTAAAAGTAACTTCCTTCTTTAATGGATTGCACAGATTCCTCCAATGAGTAAATGGTGCCTTTGTAATCAGAAAAAACAAAGAATAAAACTCTACCCCCGTTTGAATATACTAAACTTTCTTGATTTCCTGATACTGAAGTTCTCTCCTACTTCAGTATTGGCATATTGTGAAGGTTTCTGGCATGTTTGGATAAAAAGTAATGATCATTGGCAAGATTGATTCCTTTTTTCTAACGGTTAAAAATGGAACACATATGTAATCTAGATAGAAGATGGAAAATAAAATACAACTAGCTAAACACAGATTGTTTTCAAAATAAAGACGCAAATAGTTTTGTACTTACCAGAACTTGAAGCTTCCCTTTTAAAGAAAAAAATGTCTTAAGTTGTTTGTATAATTCATGTAAGGTTACCGGATAGGTAACCTGCTCATTTCGTGCAAGGAAACTAATGTCTTTGGATTTATTTTTAGTGTATCCACTCAGGGATTGAATACAGCCAATTAATTTAATCCAAGGTGATGCTAATCACCAGACAGAATTTACCTTAAGGGGACCACAGCCAGAAACAAACTAGTTCCTGGTGTGTGGCACAGCTCTGAAGCCTTCCTAATTAAGAGTTTTTCTGGCAGTGTCTTGCTTACCCAGTCTCATTCTCAGGAGAAGATCGCCAATTCATAAGCTTTTCTGTCTCAGACAGCCTTAAGTTCCCATTTATTTGTGTTAAAGAGAAAAGGCTGTTATGCTGCTAAAAATGAAGTCGTTTGACATTTTATCATTCTTTGATAAGTATTCCAAGTCAGTGTTTGTTCATGGTAGTCATTTAAGCATTCCTGTTTATCACTGCATCAATGTAGTTCTAATGAAAATGGCTGTGTGAACAATTTGGCTACTCAGCCTAACACAAGACAAATAAGAGAGGCACCACTCAAAGTGATTTTATGCTTCTGCATACACAGCACTCTTCTGCTTTGCTTAATCATGATGGGATTTGAGCAAGTTGCAAGACTTTGTCACACACGAGGTCCCCAGATGCACCTGCTGCCTCTAATGGCTACCTGTAGTCTAATCTGATTTGAAGATACCTCACCTAATCAGATTTCTTTCCAAGCTTCCTGCCTCTGCTCTGAACCACAAAAACAAGGTAAGCAGTCCTCCAGGAAAAAAGGATCAGGTTCAAACATGTGCTCTCGAATGTTGTCTCCAAACAGATCACAAAAGGAAAAAGATTATGAAATGGCACGCTCTGCCTGGTAAATACTGACTTCATAAGAAGTCAGCTATTAAAAAGTAAAAAAGAGTAAGGGAGGGAGGAGAAAGAGTCACCAAGTGCAGGAAGGAAAGATGGAGGGAGGGAAGGAAAGAAGTTGGGAGGGAGGGGTAGATACGAGAAACGATAATGTCTGACTTTGATACAAACGTCCATTTATAATCATCACTATTCACACAAAGACATGCCTATTGACTCAATAAAGAAATTTATGTTTACAGGGTAGAAATAGGCATGGATGGCATCATTACTAGCTCCAAATTGAAGTGCACATTTACAAAGTTTAGAGTTAGATATAACCAGCCCTGAAATAGTTAGACTAATGAGGCATTTCTGTTGACATTATTTTGAATCCTATAACCCACATCTGATAAACAATTCACATCCATCGGTTCTAATGAACAATGAAAAAACGTCAACTAAAGAACTTCTTCCGGGCACTTTTAGGAAAAGTAGAATTTCATACATCAGCACAAAGGAGCTCTCCTTTTCTAAGCATCTCCCATGGCACATGCTGCATTCCCACGACTCCAGTTGGGAAGAGGGACTGAGTGCACCTGTTGCCCAATCGTGCCACCGTGCTGTTTCCCATGGCACTTGTCTCTGGCAGACGCCAGTGTGGAAAGTCTACATCATTCTTCCTCAAGCTTGAAGTTGCAAATGAATCCCCTGGGGATGTTGCTAAACCGCAGCGTCTGACTCAGTAGGTCTGGGGTGGGACCCGCGAGTCTGCATTTCTGATCCGCTGATGCCGGTGGCTGCTGGCATTCCACCACACTTTGATTATAAGGAGTCTAAGAAATGCCAGAAGCCTCTATGACACAGCTCACTTTAAGGTTCTTCCCTGCTAATGGCTTCAGTGGCCATGATATCTGAGGTGACCTGTCTGACATACGTGGACTCCGTTCCATTCTACGTGGTCACCACTGGCAGAGAAGCCAGATCCCAGGGACTGCAGTCCACAGTGGTTGAGCATACGTGCTTTGAAGTTAGTCAGACTTCAGTTCACCTCCTGTCTCCTCCTTCCCCCTAGCTTTGTGGTCTCAGGCCATTGACTTGGTTTCTCCTCTGCCTGTTTCCTGGCCATGAAATGTGAGGAAATCCCTTATAGGCTCATCATGAGGATCAACTAGGATAATACATGTGTTTGGCAGAGAGTGCCTAAATGTCCTAATAATTAATGGAAATTATTTTTTCCATGTTAATCTTTTTAAACACTCTCACGGTCCTTGCAGCCTTTGCCCAAACACCCCACACCCTCCCCCGCCACCCCATTTATGATCTGACCAGCTTACCTTTCCAGTCTCATCTCAACCCACGTGTCTGACTCTGGATTGAATTATTTGATGCTTCTTAAATGTGGCTCAAACTTTTGGGCCTACTGTTTCTTTCACCTGGAATGCCTTCTCGTAGCCCAAACTCCCTGCCCTCCATCACCATCCACCTTTGCCTCTCTTCCTCCAATACTCAGTTCACCTCAGAAACCTCTCATGAACCCCTTGCCTTCCCACTACGTGAACATTCCCTGCTGAAATAGATACCCTCCACTGTAATCTCTTATTTGTAAAAATACACACTCTTGCACATTTCATACTGCCCCACATCTGGTGATTTCTTAGTAAGCTCATTAAGCACCAGAAGTACAACTTATCTATCGCCTCAGAATTTCCAGAAATAACTCAGTGCCTTGTACACGGTAGACAATCGATAAATGTCTACTAAAGGAATGCTCCTCTGCTTGTGTTTAATACAGTAGGCTATAGAGAGATCGATGTCTGAAGAACCCTCCCTCATCTTAACTGCTAGAATTTACTCTCCAGGCAGGCCCAACGAACCCAGGGCAGATACCAGATTTAATCAGGATGCATCATCATTTTGTACAGTTAGCATGGAACACGCCCTTTGTCATTTCCATCCAACCCAAATGGAAGTCTGAGTATGGTCCATTCTGATGAAGTTACGTTGCTGGATGTCGAACCTGAGAGGTCTCTGTCTTGGAAACCATCCCTCACATCAAACGTCTCCCGGACTATGACACTGGCATCTGTCTTAGGCAACCTGTCTTCTCAGGCTGCTGTAACAGGATACTACAAACCGGGTGGCTTGAACAACAGACATTGATTTCTCACCGTTCTGGAAACTGGGAAGTCCAAGGTCAAAGTACCAGTCAGTCTGGTTCCTGGTTTGCAGACGGCCAGCTTCTTACCGTGTCCTCACACAGCTAGAGGGCAGGGAGAGTGCAAGTGTTCATGCTTACCTGAGAGAGCTCTCCCGTGTCTTTTCTTAGAAGGGCACTAATCCCTATGAGGGTCCCACCCTCATGACCTGATTACTTCCCAAGGGCCCCATCTCCAAATTGCATCACGTTGCAGGGTTAGGGCTTCAAGATACAAATTTTGGAGGCGCATAATTCAGCCCACAGCAGCACTGCCCTGCAGACTTGGGGTTTGTCACACAACTTCCCTCGTGTATTTGTTCATTCATTCATTCTACAGACATTTAATGCACACGTTGTGCACCAGGCACACACAGCAACGAATGCAACAGAAAATATCTCTGCTTTCGTGTTTATGTTATCCAGCAGAAACGAATCGTAAACAAGTGGACAGCATGTTACACGATGCTAGGTGCTATGAAGAAACATGAAACCAAGTAGCAGTGCTGGAGGTCAGAGAAGGCCTCCGTGAGAAGGTGATGTGTGGGCAGATACCTGGAAGCAGTGAGGGGAAGGGGCATTAGGCATCCGAGAGATGAGCGTTTCTAGCGGAGGGTGTACGTGCAAAGGTCCTGAGTCAAGAGTGTGTGGGAAGTATGTGAGGTACTTGGGAGGTGATAGAAAGGTCAGGGTGGCTACAGTGAGTGGCAGGACACCAAGCTACGTAAGGCCCTGCGCCCTTTAGTAAAGACTTTGAAGCGAGATGAGAAACCAAAGGAGGGTTTTGAGAAGAGGAGTAGTTTCCAAGATTACTCTTAAAATATTTACTTTGATGATTTGGATATTGTGTTAAGAACTGAAGTTAAACACAGGGGTAGGTGGTGGGGAAATGGTGTGGTAGAAAGTGCTAGGGCTCGGAATACCTGGAAAGCACTTGCATTGGCAGAAACTCTGAAGCAACTCTTTTGGAACTCGGGAGGCTATGTGAATGCTCGCAGCTTCCAGAAGGCTTGGCTGCTAAAATTGTGGTCAAGTTTGGTCTATTTCAGCCACTGGCATGGTAGTCGCCACTTATCTCTCCTCCACCAGCCCTGGGGCAGGCAACTATGGGGAAAAGAGCCTGCATTCCTGAAGCAGCTTGTGGGAGCCAGGGTGAGTAATAACGACCTTGTCCTCCAAATACTGGCATTCTGTGTTCTAATTTCTAATTACTGCTCCTGGTCATGGGGGCACATACAGAGGTGGGTGGCAATGGTTGCAACTCCCAGTGCCTGAAGTAGCTAACGGGATTTAAAGGGACAGCACCTGTGATTCCCCCCCCCCCCCCCGCTTTTTCCCTTTCCCCCCTTTTGGAAGCAGGCATTAAAGGCTAGCATATTCAGAAAACAACTGTGTATATGGGAAGACTTATCAAGCAGCATGATAGAGGCTCACTCACACTGCGCAGCACTAACCTGCTATGATCTGATAGGACAGGACCATTTCTTGGTCTGTACCCTTGATTTTCCCTGACATATACCCATCACAGCTTACCGCCTGTACCCAGCCTTGCTGAATCTGGGCATTGCTGGGCCCACCTACAGAGCTTTTCCCACACCTCAGCATGCCTGTCTGCAACCTAGAGTCCCGCAAGACTAAGCAAAACAGCCTGATCTCTGGTGTTGGATCCTGCAACGGGACAATAGATAAGACAGGCCCAGCTTCTGTCCTCATGATGCTTAGCGCCTAACGGGAAAACAAACTCGGCCCGGATAGGCTTTACTAAACAAGATGTCGTATGGAATGCTTCTTGGAAGAAAGAGATTAACTAGCAAAGATTTCAGTATACACGGATGTGGTATAGGAAGGCGGGGCTAAGATGACGGCATAGCAGAACCCTAGGCTCCTGTCGTCCCTCAAACACAACTAGACAACTATCAAATCATTCTAAATATCCCAGGAATGAACCTGAACACTAACAAAACAAACCACAACTAAAAGGAGGAAAAAGCCGCACAGAAGAAGGCAATTAGTACAGAAACATGGTTTGGGGGAGAAACTGATCACAGGTGCTGTGGAGGGGAGAAAGCCCTGGTTGCAGAGAGAAGGCAGAGAGAGAGAAGAATACACAGGTACAGGGGATCAGACACGAGAACAGTTCCCCAAAGCCATTGGCTGTGAAAACAAGAGGTGCTGATATTCCAGAGTTCTCTCGACCAGCCCAGCGGGGCTAGAAGACGAGTTTTAAAGGTCAGCGGGCTCAGCTGAGAAAGAGCACTGAGGGCACTGCCCTGCTCCTGGGGAGGAGCCTGGCACACAGCCCCAGGGGAGGGGGCGGAGGGGGCAGATGTGGGGAGGGAGGAGTGGGGGCAGACTGCCTTGGAAACTGTGAGCTGAAGAACGCCTGGGGCACCCAGACGGGAGATAATGCTCTCTTCTTGGAGGAGGCCCTGAGAGGCAGTGTTCACCACAGACGCCTCTCTGGGGACAAAGGAGAGCCAGCAGGAGCCGTTTCTCTCCCCAGCCCCTCCCTCAGCGTCCACACAGAGCCACCTGCAGAAAGCAGCTCTGCCCCAGCACTGGCTGCCTAGCCTGCTCACACCAGGCCCCGCACCCCTACACTCTGGTGGTGCTGCCCTTCTCGGTCAAGCTAACCTCGGTCCCGGGGTGACGGGTGCTTTCCCCCAGGAGACCAGCAGAAACCCCGACCACAGCACGTCTCCTGACCCGAGGGCTCCGCACAGCCTCCAGCCTAGTGGAAGTGGTATCGGGTCTCACTTAACAAGCAGAGCAGAGCACAAGTCGGCGAAATCCGCCCCGCTCTGGCCGAGGTCGAAAAACTGCCCACTGCAGGCAAGGAGAGCCTCTGCAGACGACTGGCCCGAAGGATGGAGCAGCCAACAGCAGAGCTGAAGCAGACACTCCGTGAAGCTCCAGGCCCTGGGCACCACGTGACCTCTTCTTCAGAAAGCCATTACTCTCAGGAGCAGGAAACATAAAGGACTTTTCAAACACACGGAAGAAGGCAGAGACTTGGACCAAATGCCAAGATGGAGGGATTCAGCCCAAATAAAAGAACAAGAGAAGGTTGCTGCCGGAGATCTGACCAAAACGATCATAACAGAGAGAGAAGAACTAAAAACAGAGATTTCAGTATACGTGGGTTATTGTTGTCATGATATTTGCTATTAGCCTAGTAACTATAGTTAAAACTTCTAATTTTCACCAGATTCCCCCTGTTATTTTCCACCATTTTTTAATAGATTTTGCCTGTTCCGGACCTTTCATAAAAATGGAATCATGGTCAGTGTATATGCAAAACCACCCCATGCTGTTCTCACAGCCAAGTCATTTAGCCTTTCCTTAGGCACAAATAACTCCCTACAATGACAGCAGAGGGCACAAAGCTTCCCACACACGTCCATTGAACACCCCACCGTGGTTCTCTCTACTTTTAAACAGCTTTCTTGAGTTATAATTTATATACCATGAAATTAATCCATTTAAAGTGGATGATTCAATGAGATATTCACAGAGTTGTGCAACCATCACCATAATACAGTTTGAGAATATTTAGAACATTCTAATTTTAGAACACCCCAGAAACTTTGTACGCATCCAACCACCCGCACACCAGCCAGAGACAACCAGGAATCTCTTTCTGTCTCTAATTGCATATTCTGGAAATTTCATATAAATGGAATCATATAATATGTGGTCTTTAGTGATGCGTGGCTTCTTTCATTTAGCGTAGTTTAGCATAGTTCTTAAGTTTCATCCATGTTATAGCATGTATCAGTACCTCATTCCTGGTTATTGCCAAACTGTAATTCATTTTATGGATTTTTAAAATTTGTTTTATTTTCCTTATTCATTCACTGGTTAAAGGGCACTTGGGTTGTTACCAGTCTCAGGTTCTTGTGGACTGTACTTCTATGAACAAAAATGTGTAAGTTGTTGGTGAAATCATTTCTTTTTCGGAGAAAAAAATTACACCTATCTACATGTTGAAAATACTTTTGGTTTTCTTTCTGTTTACCTTGATTTCTTATGATGGGATTTCAAAGCTTAACTTTTTTTACAATGAAGAGGGTGTATCTTTGATAAACCCCATTACTTGCTTGTCTGGCCATTATATAAGTTCCTTATAGGTCCTGCAAATCAATACTCCTACATTATAAAGCAGAGTGGCAAAACAAAATGGTCAGATTAGTTGATAAAAATTTATTATCCAGACCAAGAAAGCCTTGGCAAAGAAATAGAAGATATAAAGAGGAGCCAAATGGAAATCTTAGATCTGAAAATATATAATACCTGAAATTTAAGAGCTGAGTATATGGTCTCAACAGACCATGGAGAAGACATGAAGAATCAGTGAACTTAAAGGTGGAACAATAGAAATTACTCAACTTGAACAATAAAAAGAAAATGGATTTTTTTACATGAACAGAATCTCAAGGATCTACAGGATTTTAATAAAAGACCACTTCTAATTCTTCTTGCTAAGTAAAACTAGAAACCTTGGACATTATATATAAAATAAATACAGAGAAGGAGGCAGAAGGACTAGGAATCTTAGGACACAAGGAATGATATGGCACTCTATTCCCTGGGTTGTCTTTTTGCCTCATGCATCTAGACTGGGTACTAGAGAAGCCAGCAACTCAGAAACACCAATGGAATCAGATTTAAAAATGGCCCAATAGAAGCCAGCTCTCTCTAGCCAAAGGTCTAGGAAAAGGGCAACCCTAGCAAGGAAGAAACAATATCTTCAACCACAGCCGAACACCATGGAGAAAAAGAAACCTCCATCTGCCTTGAAGAGTTTTGACTTCTCTTCTTCTCCAGCTTCATGGTGGCATCTCTCCCTTTCCCATGCAGAGATGACATCAGTGAAGACCAAGTAGCGACTCAGCACTTCCATCCCCACTGGCAGTAATGAATCCACACTGCTCCCCTCCTTGCAGTGTCAGAGGAGGTAGCAGAAGGAACCCAAAAGAAAGCCAAAGATTTCACCACTATTTGGTAGTAATGAGGCCACCTCTCCCCACTGGTCAGTGAGACCACACAGGAAACCTGAAATCCACATGCTATAATTTGACATTCTGGATCACAGATTTGATGGTATTTAAAATGTATTTACACTTACATAAAGACACCTGACATCACTTTAAACTTCCTATGCTACTTAAATCCACATCTACCCAGAAGTAACAAGGTCCCCCTTCCCCAGGATGCCAAATGAGGCAATGTGGGGAACCTGAACTTCCATCCACACCTGACAGTAAAGAGGGGTACTCCCTTTCTCCTGGCAGCACTGTGTCAAAGAAGATCTGCTAAAATAAGTTTTAAACAGGATCCACAGTCTCATAACATAATACCCAAAATATCTAGGGTACAATTAAAAAAAAATCATTCTTCATACCAAGAACCAAGAAAATCTGACCTTGACTGAAAAAGACGTCAAAAATGCCAACACCAACATGACAAAAAAGTTGGGATTATCTGACAATAATTTTAAAGCAGCCATTATAAAAATGCTTCAGTAAGTAATGACAAACACCTTGAAACAAAAAAATAAAAAGCCTTGGCAGTGAAATAGAAGACATAAAGAAGAATTAAATGGAAATCCTAGAACTGAAAATATATAATAACTAGAATTTAAGAGCCCAATGGATGTTCTCATCAGCACAATAAAGACAGAAGTAGAATCAGTGAACTTGAAGACTGAACAATAGAAATTACTCAATCTGAACAACAACGAGAGAATAGGTTTTTTAAAAATAGAACCTCAGAAAAGTCTAGGACCTTAACAAAAGAGCTAACATTTGGATCATCAGAATTGCAGAAGGAAAAAAGAAAGAAGGTAGAGCTGGAAAAAAAAAAATTCCCAGAAATAGTGGCTGAAAACTTCCCCAACTGTGCAAAAGACAAACTGCAGATTCAAGAAGCCAGCTGAGCCCCCAAAGACAATAAACTCAAAGAAATTCACACAAAGACACATCATTATCAAACTTCAGAAAACTGAAGACAAAATTTGGAAAACAGAATAGAGAAATGACCCATTACCTATAAGGGGAAAACAATTTGAGTGACAGCAGATTTCTCATCAGAAACCACAGAAGTGAAAAGGAAGTTGCAACCATTTTTCAAATGCTGAAATAAAATAGCTGTCAGCCAGAGTTCTAGATCCAGTGAAAACATCCTTGAGGAATGAAAGGTAATCAAGACATGCTCACATGAAGGAAAGCTAAGAGAATTTGTCACCAGCAGACTTACTCTAAAAGAATTGATAAAGGAAGTTATCTAATAGAAAGGAAATGATAAAAAGAATCTTGGAATATCAGGAAGGAAGAAAGAGCAACAGAAAGACTAAAGGGACGCCCGGGTGACTCAGTTAATTGTCTGGCTCTTGATTTCAGCTCAGGTCATGATCTCATGGTTTGTGAGTTTGAGCCCTGCATGGGGACTCTGCGCTGACAATGCTGAGCCTCTCTCCCTCTCTGCCCCTCCCCACCACTCGCACGCTCCCACGCGCGCTCTCTCTCTCTCTCAAAAATAAACTTTGTTTAAAAAGACCAAAAATATGGGGTGCCTGGGTGGCTCAGTCGGTTAAGCAGCCGACTTCGGCTCACGTCATGATCTCGCGGTCTGTGAGTTCAAGTCCCGCGTCGGGCTCTGTGCTGACAGCTCAGAGCCTGGAGCCTGTTTCAGATTCTGTGTCTCCCTCTCTCTGACCCTCCCCCGTTCATGCTCTGTCTCTCTCTGTCTCAAAAATAAATAAACGTTAAAAAAAATTTTTTTTAAACCCAAAAATATGAGTAAATATAGTAGACTTTCCTTCTCTTAAATTTTTAAATGATTTTTGACAGTTGAAGCAAAAAGTATAATATTGCTTTACATAATTCTCAATGTATGTAGGGGAAATATTAAAACAATTATAAATGAGAGAGTTTAAAGGGAGCGAAGCTTTCTACATTTAAACTGGTAAAATGTCTACCTCAGTAAATTGATCATTATATAGGTATAATGTAATACCTAGAGCAACCACTAACATACACAAAGAGATATGCTCAAGAATAATATAGATAAATCAAAATGGAACTCCAAAAACTCTAAAAGAAGGCATGAAGGAAAAAATAGAAAAATGAAAAAACAGAACAGAAAATTTTAAAATAGTGTGGCATATTTAAGCCCTAAGATACCAAAAATTACATTAAATATAAATGGGCTCACATACTGTATGAGTTCATTTATATAAAATTCTTGAAATGACAAAATTATGGAGCCGGAGAACAGATTAATGGTTGTCAGGGGGCAGGGATGGTGTTGGGAAACAGTGAGTGTGACCATAAAGGGGTAGCCCAAGGGAGATCTTTGTAGTGATTGGACAGTCCTGTGTCTTGATTGTGGTATGGGTGACACGTGTCATAAAAGAACGTATAACTATTCTCACACATTTCCGTCAACCCGGAAAGACTTTGTCCCCATTTACCGATATTTCTCCAGCCGGTAATCTTTCTTTCCTTATAGATTTGCCTATTCATGACATTTCATATAAATGGAATCATACAATATAGAATCTCTTGTGTCTGGCTTTTTTTATTTAGCATAATGTTTTCGAGGTTCGGTGATGTTTCAGCATACATCAGTACATCATTCCTTTTTATTGTATTCTGGTGCATGAATATACCATATTTTATCCATTCACCAATTGGTAGACTTTAGGGTTTTATGACTAATCTTGTTAGGCAAGTGGTGATGACAGTTTTAATGTGCTCCATACAACAAAACAGGCATAGCCCTTCTTCTGGAGATAATTGCTAATTAGAAATACACAGGAACTAAATAGTGGGGAGCCATAATTCCCAGGGCCATAGCAGACTCATTTCCCCATTTGCAAAACTTACAGAGTAGAACTGAATGGACACCAAATTCCACGAATAACATCTGTTTATCAACTCATCTAGCAGCTCTGTAATAATAATATTATAATGTATCGATTACTGGAGCGCCTGGGTGGCTCAGTCGGTTAAGTGTCCAACCCTTGCTTTCAGCTCAGGTCATGATCTCACAGTTCATCAGATCAAGCCCCACATTGGGCTCTATGCGGTCAGCACAGAGCATACTTGGGATTCTCTCTCTCCTTTCTCACTGCCCCTCCCCTGCTTGCACTGTCTCTCAAAATAAATAAACTTTAAAAATATATATATGGATTACTTATTTTGTGACAGGCACCATGCTTAATGCTTTAAATGAATTATTTATTGAATCTTCATGATGGCTCTGTGACATATGTACTATTATCATCCCTGTTTTTCAGGTAGGAACACTGGTGTTGAGAAAGGAATAGTAGTTTACCAAAGGACATGCAGTTAGTAAATAGTACAGCCCCTTACCACCTTGCAGTAATGTTCTCTAGTTAATGTTGAAGCCTATCTGTGTGGAGAATCAAAAAATCCGGGCTAAGGAGTTTTTATTCCCTTCTACAGAACATGGAAATGCACTGAGATTTTTGAGCAGGGAAATGACTTCATAAGGACTGCACACTTCCCTGACATTGCTAAGTCAGATAATTTGGAGGGAGGAGCCGGTGATGACAGACCAGGGAGGTGGCTCTAAAAATAGTTAAATCAAGAGTTCCTGAGGGCCTGAGTTAGAGTAATGAAAACAGGAATAGAAAGGAAGGAAATTATTCCCCCAAAACTTCAGAGGTAGACCCAAAAATAGCATAACAATAGGTTGATTATAGAAGGCAAGGAGATAGATAATTTATTTAATGCTTTAAATGAATAATCTTTTGTAAGTAAAGAATCTAGCACAGAGCACAGTTCAGCAAAACTTGTATGAAGCAGGTGGGGCAAAATTGGCAAGGGTTGACTCTTACTGAGTGCCTGCTATGGCCTCATTACAATGGACAACTTGACTTTTTCACGCCTGGGCAAAATTACAGGGTCACAAACAACAGTAGCCAACATAAGAGGAGAGGATATTAAGTCAGGAATTGCATAAATCCATTCCATCTTAACAAACTTCGTTAAGGTCCTTGAAAGACATGCAGGTGATAATGTTCAAACAGCGGTTATTAATACGACACTACAGATTGGGAGAGAGATTAAAAGAAGCAACAGATTTTAGAAGCATTCAAGTACAGGATGTAATCTGTGCCTTGGAATCGCTGAGAGAAAGAAGTGTGAAAAAGGTGAATGTTATTACTCATGTAATGAAATGAGCAAACTCTAGAATTACGTATTTATAGTTATGACATGGACAGGGCCTAAAATGGACAAGATAGCCTACGTCCTGTTGAGATAACAGAAAAAACCCAAATCACAGTGGAATTTCACATTCCCATTAGTGGCTAATCAGATGAAACTGATCTAAATGTACTCCAAATTAAAATTCAAATTGAGGGGCACCTGAGTGGCTCAGTCGATTAACCATCCAGCTCTTGACTTCAGCTCAGGTCATGATCTCATGGTTCGTGAGTTCAAGAACCGACCCCCCCACCCCTGTCCCCATTGGGCTCTATGTTGACAGGACGGAGCCTGCTTCGGATTCCCTCTGTCTCCCTCTCTCTGCCCCTTCCCCCTTGTGATCTCTCTCTCTCTCTCTCTCTCTCTCATAAATAAATAAATAAATAAATAAATAAATAAATAAATAAATAAAATTCAAAATGATTCTGATTTAAATGTCTTAAATCTGTTATAGTCTTACAGAAAAATAGTATTATTGAAGTAGAATTCTACATATCTCAAGAATTTAGGCCATACTAAATTATAGCTTATCATTTCTGTGGTTTGACAAAACTTATTTTTAATTCAGGGCAAATTATTGAGTTATAATCACTTAGTCAGAATTTGGTAAGTATTTACTGAATGAAAAAAAAAAATGGGTTTCTCTAAAAAATGTGCCTGTCAGGGGTAAATCATATCTTCCATAAAGTCTTCAAGAGTGATCAAAATACTGGTAAGGAATATGTTTTATTTCACCAAAAAAAGGAATAACTTCAGCATGAGTGAAAGAAAATGCAGTTATCTTCAAAACGTATATAACCAAGCTATGTTTAAGAGACAAGTAAGTCAATACACAAAATTATTCCTAAATACCTTGGCAAAACAATAAAGCAAAGTTTCTGCTTAGAATAATCAGGTAAATAGATCTTAGGTTTATAATTTTCTCTCTCAGCTGATAAGTAATTCTTGGGATTTCAAGTCAGTTATTAGAAGCTGCCAGTGAAAAGAGTGATGTGGGGTAAATTTCCCCTGGGGTATTCTTTTCTTTTTAAGATTTTATTTTTAAATAATCTCTACACCCCATGTGGAACTCAAACTCACAACCCTGAGACCAAGAGTGCCATGCTTTATCGACTGAGACAGCCAGGTGCCCCCTGTCCCCAGGTGGATTCTTAGCACCCTACCACAGGGAAATATTTAGGCGCTTAAAGATACCAATTTGCCATAAAACAATGATGCAGGAAAGTTTCAACCTATCCATGTGATTAGACTGTTAGTTTAAATTATTTGGAGGATCCTTATTGCTTAGAGGACATAGACATTCTTGAATCAAGTGCACTATTCAGAAGGATTTATTTATTTGAAGACAGATGTAGGTTACTTTTTTTTAAGTGAGAAAAATACCTTGAAATTTTACTCTGGCTTGACATTTTTTACCTTAAGAAAGAAGACATTTAGATATTCTCTCCAAATAGCAGTTTTATTCTAATCCTTAGCACCAAATGCTATCATCAAGAACTTTCCTTTCCTGTTAGAGAATATTTTTTTAAACCCAAGCATGGTCTTTTTAACTCATTCTAAAAATGGAAATTTCTGAATTCAGTTTAAATTCTTAGTACACATATCTTTAATGAACAACTTTCATAATCATTACAGTGTCTCCAGTGGCCCTTGATTTGTCTTAGAATTCTCTATTTCTGTTCTTTCCCTTCTAGCACCCCTAATGAAATGAATGAATGCATAATCATAGACTGGAGTTTTAATTGAAGTTTGAAATTTAACTCAATTTTGCCTGAAAAACATCATGCCAAATTTGTCTATGTCTATACTGTTTTATTGTAAAACTGGTTTGAATTATTATTCATCAAATAAGTTGAGATCTATCATCATCGTCCCCCTTGGTTTTTCAAAATCTCCCTCTAAGCACACCAGAGAATTCCCAAGAAAAAGTGGAATGCTTGTAAAGGGAGAGAGAAGACGTCAAGTGGACTCTATTGCCAGTCCATACCTGATGGACACGGTCTGACTGCCACCACTGAGGCTACAAATTGTAGACTCAGCCTCCCCAGTCTCAGACCAACAAGTTCCAAGGCTGACCGTCCGTGGTCCTATCCTCTCTAGGGGTTTAGGAATGACTTGGCTCCTGCTCAGCGGGACAGAGAGCCCTTGGACACCTGCATGCCCCAGAACTTCAGCCTTCCCTGTACTCTCAGCGCTGTGGGCCAGACTGTGTTTCAATCTGCTATTCTTGATCTTGGTGAACGCTCCACTTAGCTGGGGACAAAGAGACTGCTGTCAGCACTCCGCTGATTGGACCAGCTCAGTCCAATCCCGATATGAGTCCCAGCCCCCTGCCTGATATGAGTGCTCCCAATGAGACTGTGAACTAAACACAAGTTCAAAGTGAATGGTAACTGATCCTATGCTTTCAACAGAGCAGTGTGGCAGCCCATCCCATACGGAGAGTCTTCCCCGTATCTGGTCTCACCTATTCCCTTCACAGTGAAGCCTTTTGCCTTTGTCCCCATAAGCCCTGCCGTCTGTCGCTCTGCATACACTGGATATGACGATGTATACCAGATGGCCGAGAGATTAGCTGGATTTATGAGTGATTACCAATTAAGTCGCTGATGTGGGAGAGGGAACAGACAGCTAATGCAAGGAGTTGAATCCCAGGCTGAGAGATGGAGATTTCCTGCAACAGCACTAATACAGATTTTTGAGAAGGAAAAAAGGACAAGACAAAAACGGTATTCCAGATGAGAACGCAATGCAGGCAGAGGATGGAAAAGACTGGGGAGAGTTGCATGAAAACAAATCTTTAATAATTGGCCTGGGCCTGGGTACTTCTGTAATGCAAAAGATAAGGTATATTTTTAATTTTTTTTAAGTTTATTTATTTTTTAGAGACAGACAGACAGACAGAGCTCGAGAAGGAAAGGGCGAGAGAAAGAGGGAGACACAGAATCCGAAGCAGGCTCCAGGCTCCGAGCTGTCGGCACAGAGCCCGACGCGGGGCTTGAACTCACAGACTGAGAGATCATGACCTGAGCCGAAGTCGGACGCTCAACCAACCAAGCCACCCAGGTGCCCCTAAATAAGGTATATTTTAAAAAGAAACTCCAGCTGTTGCTAGTCAGTCAATGAATGTGCCAAACGTTGTTCTAAGCACTGGACAGACTGCAATGAGTGTAGCACAGCCTCTGGTCCCCAGGAACCATCATTATAATGAGAGGGACTAAGAATGTGATGGGCACCGGCCATCACTTTATTCAACACACATTCTCTAGCCACCTCCCTTCGTGCCTTTCTCATGGAGGTTAGAGTCAGATACTCCCCTCCCAATCTCTCAGGTCCACCATCTAGGTGATCTTATTTAGGCCAAGACAGTGTGAGGGAAGATCTAAAGGGGCACTTCTAGAAACTTTTGCTTTTTTTAATAAAATAAACACACAGCCTGTGCCAGCCCATTTTCCCCCTGCCTGCCTCGAACATGAAAGGAATACACAGAGCTAGCAGGAGGCAACAGCATGAAGATAAAATATACACACTAAGGATGGCCAGGTAGGAAAATAGAAGGAGAATCCTGATAAGCTGTCTGGGCAGCTGGGCTAACCTGGTAACTACCTAACTCTTCCTGTTATATGAGAAAAATGAACTCCATTGCTGATACCAACTGCTGAAACAGAGCTCTTTGTAGCAAAGCAACCAAATCTGACCCAGGGAGATTACAAAAAAAAAAAAAAAAAAAAAAAAAAAAAAAAAAAAGAGTATTTTAAAGAATATGGAGGGGTTTACAGAATCTATGAGATGTCTAAAGAATAAGGCTCAAGGGGCGCCTGGGTGGCTCAGTCAGTTGAGCGTCCGACTTCGGCTCAGGTCATGATCTCGCGGTCCGTGGGTTCGAGCTCCGCGTCAGGCTCTGTGCTGGCAGCTCAGAGCCTGGAGCCTGTTTCGGATTCTGGGTCTCCCTCTTTCTCTGACCCTCCCCTGTTCATGTTCTCTCTCTCTCTCTCTCTGTCTCAAAAATAAATAAAATGTTAAAAAAAAAATTAAAAAAAAAAAAAAAAGAATAAGGCTCAAACTTAAGACTCCAGAAACAACATATCAAACCTTGCATAGAACTGACCCGATGAGGAAAGCCGCTCTATACCGCAGAGCTGGAGACACCCCCCCCAAAAAAATCAATTCCCCCGGGAGTCTGCTGGCTTACCTTGTTCTCTTCCAACCTGCACAACTGCCTGTGCCTTAGGGGGGAAAAAAATGAAAATATGAGGCTTGTTCCATTCCTACAGGAAGAAATAATCTCTGCCTTACGAAAATCCATAAGTGGGTAATCTCCCAAACTCAAAAAGGGATTCAGATGCTAAGAATCTAAAATGAAGTCCAAATATACACAGCTACGGTGGGTTGTTTGCAAAAATGATTACCAGTATGTATTTTTTCTCTATAGCCACACCCCTTTACAATGTAATCTGTAAATTAAGAGGTGATGTCTGTTCCCCACCCCTTGAATTTGGGCAGCTTTGACCGATAGAATGAGGCGGAAGTGACAATATGCCAAAACCTCAAGAGAACGGATGCACTCTATTCTGACAGTCCTATTATCTACCACATAAATAAGCCTGGGCTGGCTGGCTAGATGATGAGAGAAACCTAATCCAGGTGCCCCAGTCACCCCAGCCAACAGGCAACCAGCCCTCAGAAGCAGAGCCACCTACCTGACCGTATATGCATGAGTAAGCCCAGTCTAACCCAGAAGATCACTCACTTGAGCCCAGTCTAATTGGCTCACTCAAAGAACTGTGAGTTCGGTGATTGCTTTAGCCACTAACTTTGGGGTGACCTTCTATGCCATAAGAGCTGAACAAAATACAGGAAGAAAGAAAGAAAGAAAGAAAGAAAGAAAGAAAGAAAGAAAGAAAAAAGAAAAGGGGAAGGGAAGGAGAGGAGAGGAGAGGAGAGGAGAGGAGAGGAGAGGAGAGGAGAGGAAGGGAAAGGAAAAGAAAAACAAAAGGAAAAACAAAAAAAAATAAAGATGAAATAAAGAGAAAATGAGTAAATAAGATAATTTGACACAAAAATGATTTGAAAAAGATAAAAGTAGGTTAATTTAGTAGAAAGTAATAAGAGCTACTTAGTTTCCCAGGAAGTCCTCTCTGAGAAGGAAACATATAAGGGTAAAACTAAATCTGAAAGACAAAAAATGCTATTCAAAGATATAGAAGAAATGTACTCCAAACAGCAAGGACAGCATGTGCAAAGGCCCTGAGACAGGAATGAGGCCAGTATGGCTGGAAAATATGAACAAAGTAAAAAGTAAAGAAAGGTAACATCAGAGAAACTGAAAAGAGACCAGATTATTTAGGGCTATCTAGGCCATAGTAAGGAGTTTGGAGTTTATTTCCTGAGTAATCTGATTTATATTTTAGAGTTCACTCTGCTTGCTACTAGGAGGATGGATGTTAGAACAGGAGTAGAGGCTGGATCCTCATTAGGTTGTTACTGTAATAGTGTTGGGAAATCTTTGTACCTTCTGCTCAGTGTTGCCACGAACCTAATCCTGCTCTAAAAAATACAGTATTTTTAAAAATTGGGGGGGAAATGAAAGAATGGATCTCTAAGAGATTAGTAGGAGAAAGATACAGGCAAGGAGAAAGTCGACAGCACCTGATACTTACCGAAAAGCTGCTCTATGCCAAGTCCAGCCCCTGGAGTCACTGGGCCTCTGTAGGAAGCAATATGGACGAGTGGAAACAGTGGGGACTTTGGAATCACGCAGACCAGGAATCGGATCTAAAAGCTACCGCTTATTATTGTGTGCACTAGGGTGAATCACCCATCTGAGCCTCCCTATATTCTATAAAATAGAAATAAAAAAAGCTATGTCCTGGGCTGCTTAGTTCAATGAGTAGCGTAGGGAAAGTGCCTAGGTACTTTTTAAATGGTAGACATTCTAGAAGTGTCTAATTCCTTCACATTTTACTTCCCAGGTGGAAGATCCAGTATCTGAGTAGACACTGAAAGCCAAGGGCCACTGAAATCAAGGTGGACCTATGTCTGGAGCTGTAATAAAGTCAGCAACCTCCTTTCTTCCTGTAAATCTCACTCAACAGCATGTTCCCCCCATTACTCTCACTTACCTGCACCTACAGGCTGCCAACACTAGCTTGTGACCTAACATGGCAATTACAAAACCTCAGGCTAGACTGAAATGTCAGCTTGTGTCCTTTTCTGTTGCCAAAGCCCATTATCCAGATCCTTCCCGGGGCCCTGCTTCCTGCCACGGTGGGATCCTAACACCGCAGCTACTTTCCTAAACTCCAGCCCGACTGCTTGCTCTAATCTTCCAAACGTGCTTCCTGCACCAGTCTGCATTCTGAGCCCAGCTCCGAACGTCAGTGCCATGATTAACGTTCTCTGGGTCCCTCTCAGTCCCACACTGGCCTCTCCTACTGCTTCTCCATTCTTCTATTTGCTTTTTCACACCCAACTGCCTTCCATATGCTCACAACCAGTTGCGCTCCTCTGTGACAGGCCGTCCTGAAAGCCTTGTCCATCGTGGAAGCATTGTTCTTGCAAGATTGCTTCTTTAATCTTTACAGCACAAAGGATTCTTCTGCATTTGGACTGCTTTTCCATCCCTGCGAATACTTTAAATTCAACCATGCTCCATAATCTGCAGCTATATTCACAGCATAAAATCACAAGTTGACCTGCCAATGGATACTAAATTCTTCATCAAAGGTGGATTAACTCTACTCTAAATGTAATTCAAAAATAGCAATGGCCATAAGGCAACATGATGGGACAGCTTTGCTTTGTAGGAGGAGAAATTCGCAAGACAGGATTTAAAATGGACTAAACTTAACAGTATGAAATGGCATTTTTGCTGTAATTTTAAGCTTTGTAGAATTTATAAATATATCTGAGGGAAAAAAAATACCAAGAGGGCCAAAGAAAAAAAATACATTCGAAAATACAAAAAAAAAAAAAAAAAAAAAGTAAGATAGCTTTCCACAGACTGACAAAAATTAAAAATGGAAAAAGTCCTTAGGCCACCTTGTTCATTTCCCTGCCAGCATAGCTCACTCTCGAGTGTTTGTCCAGTCTAATTTTAGATGACCTAAGAGTTTTGGCTTCAGGCACTTTATTTGTAAAACCATTCCACTGTCTAAGGAACCTCCATAAGTTGTCAACCCCTCCAGTTCTTCAGCCTAAATTTTAAAGTTTCCAATACGTTCCAAAGGTTTCCTTGGCTTTCCCTGGTTGCAACATCCAGATACAGTACTAGAGGGAGAATTTCCTCTTCCTTGTCAGATCTATCTTTAAAATACCTACGAGAGATGAAGCCTCACCAAAACCAGGATAGGCATTCTCTAAAGATCCCTGGACTAGTAGAGGAGAACTCGAGTCCTGGTTTCCTTGTTTTCAATATTACAAACTATGCCAGAGTCTTAAGTATGTCTGAGTTACATTTTGCTTCCCACTGTCCAAATAGTTCATTGAAAGACATCATAAACACTAACAGTTATCAAATGGCTAATACATGCCAGTCATTAAAGCAGGTGCTTTATACGCACTGACTCTGAGCTTACAACAACCCTGCACGGCAATTATTCATCTCCTTCTACATATGAGGAAACTGAGACTTGTCTTGGGTCCCATGGCCAGTTAAATGCACGCTGGAGCCAATATTTCCGTTAAGTTCATCTGGCTCGAACTCTTGCTTTTTCTGCCGCCGTATGCTGAGCCCTGATCCAGGGCTCTCCAAATCCAAACAGAAGGCGTGTCCTGATCCAGGCAGCATGTGAGGATAAAGAAGAAGCAGAATACTACACTTCCTAGGACATCAGCTGCCTCTAAGAGCTATCTCTAGAGACAGGCTCGGAGAGAAGTGGGTGAATATTGTAGGTCCGTGCGTGCAGACCCATTTTGAAGAGGGGATTGGTAAATGGAGTTAACTTGTAGGCAAGAGGAACCTAGACTCAAAGGCGAGGGGAAATGCCAGGGTATGGAGTGGAGTCTAAAGTTCCCACCTTCCCTAACCACTGATATTCAGCAAGCACATTTTCATTGCTGATCATTCTAGGGTGGCTTCAGGCATCCTGGATCCATATTATCCAAGGCTTTAATTTTTTTTTTAATCTTTATGTATTTATGAGAGAGAGAGAGAGAGAGAGAGAGAAAGAGAAAGAGCAAATGGGAGAGAGAAAGAGAGAGAGGGAGACACAGAATCCAAAGCAGGCTCCAGGCTCTGAGCTGTCAGCACAGAGTCCAACACAGGGCTCGAACTCACGAACTGCGAGATCATGATCTAAGCCGAAGTCACCACGTAACGGACTGAGCCACCCAGGCGCCCCATCTATTATCCAAGGCTTTGAATCAGGGTCTGAACAGACTTATGGGACCAGGTGTTTTAAGGAAGCTACCCCAGCCCCTAAGAGAAAGAGTAGGACTCATTCCTGCAGCTGACTCGATAATCCCAAACACCCCAGACTGACAGAGGATGGAGATACGACACGAGTGAGCAAAGCCTTCCTTGCAACAGGGAGGAGCACATCTGCCCAGGAAGGTGAGTCATTAATGCCCCCGTGCTCTTCAGCCTTCAGAATCGATCCTACGTTTCAGCTTCTTGAATCTTTATGGGTAAAACATGCTGACTAGACTCAACGTCAGTTTTCTTACTTTTATCTCTCATTTGGAGGGAAATGTGGAGAATCATCAAAGGAGCCGGTCTGTAGTTACTGATTTGCAGCTGTGTGTACTGCGATAACACAAGTGGAAATCTGGACACTTGAAGCCCCTGACTTCCCTTTCCTAGACAAAAGCTATGTTGATTAGATTGGCAGTTCCCGGAACAACAACACCAACACAGCTCTTCAAACTTGCTGTAGATTTCGAGTCGCAACTCTCATTGACCGTATATCCAACCTTCAGAATGAAGCGTTGGAACAAAAACAATTGGAAGGTTAATTAAGAATCTGCTCATTTGGGGAAATGATTTCATTTCCCTCATTTTTCAAGGGACAATAAATAGAATTCTAAGAAGGGTATGCGTCCAAATCCCAGCCCTGTGGCTTATAGCGTATACGACTTGTGTTGAGGCACTTAACTTTCCTGACATGTTTTGCCAGCTGAAAAATGTCTACACTAACACCCAGCCCCCAGTGTGCTGTCAGAATTAAATGAAGTAACTTGCTTAGCACAGTGTCTTCTGTGCCACAAATGCTGGAGTCCTTCTTTTGACCCACCGGACAAAAAAAAACACAAAAAACAGAGCAACTCATTTTGTGAAACCATAATGTATTCTTATTTGAAAAGAACCACATCCTCCTGGGACCCTTGTTAGAAATTTTTAAATATTTCACTTCCAGGGGCGCCTGGGCGGCTCAGTCGGTTAAGCAACCGGTTCAGGTCATGATCTCACAGTTGCGTAAGTTCGAGCCCTGCGTTAGGCTTCCCACTGGGGCGCCGAGCCCACTGGGGATTCTCTGTGCCCCTCCCTCTCTGCCCCTCCCCCCCTCAAAGATAAAATAAACAAATATTTTTTAAAATTACAAAATAAAACATTTCCCTTCCAGAGCAAAAATCCAAGGCAAAAGACACGAAATACAGAATTATCCTGTAAACTTTCAACTACTTTCTGTCAACTAATATCCTTTAAGAAATTACTCGATTTCTCTGAGCCATTTCTCACTCTATAATTAGAAAACACTTCAATGCTTCCAACTTCTCCTGTGTGAAAATGTCTACCAAGTTTCTCACCAATGGAATTTATCCAAGTCTGAGGTTATCAATGTACCGTGTGAAAAGCCAGGGGAGCACATTGACGAAATGCCTAGTCTGACAACGGACACACCTAGATCTGAGCCCCACCTGTGCCCTTTCTAGCTCTGTGTCCTGGGTCATCACACAGTCTAAGCCTCTATCTCCTCATCTACAATAAGGTTATCATACCTGCCTTAAATTTTATTTTGAGGATTTAAAGAGAGGAAGTAACATAGCACCAAGAAATCATGTTAGCCACAATTACTAACGCTTAGCAATTCGCAACACATGTGACTGCTCCATAACATACTTACCAAGTAGGAAGGACGTGTGAATTTAATAATACATTATTCATTATTTTGTACAAACAAAAAAGTAATTGTTCATAAAAGGAAAACCACATAGACCGTAAACTTGGCATGCAGCTTCATTATTTCTAACATTTTTCTTTCAGTTACTATAATGACAGTAGCATTTTCTCCCTTACATGGAAGTCACATATAAACAACTGACATTTTTTACACCAAAAATAGTTTCTTCCCATTACTCAGATAGCTTTCTCTTAAAGTTTTCGTTTTATATTTAAAATTGTTGAATAGTAGAGCAACTACAAATATCAGCATCATAAAGAAATCTAAAGCATATTCTGATTGATGAATTTAATCAAGCCTGGTTGTCAGAAATAGCTATCAAATTTAACCCTAGGCTATTGATAACACTGTCCACACCTAGGATTGCCTCACCACCTTATTCCTGTTGGCCAGAGCTGTAGGGAGTCTTATCTAGGAAACAAAGCCCATGAATTTCCGGACCCAAAGTGGAAAGAGATTAACTCTTGTCCTGAAATAAATCACTTCCTGGTGTTTTTGCTTTCAGACGTCTAACATTTTCCCTGCAGTTTGGGATATGACCAGAACTGTTACGTTCTATGACAAAGATAATTTATTACACTCAGATCCCAAATCAAAATGGGAACCCCTAGGTTGGAATCTCTTCCTTGTGACCCACGCGACATCATTTTTTTTTTTAAAGACAAGCTGTCAATGGTTCTTTGATATCTCGCATACCTTTGAAAGATGTCTTTAAAGCCTGAGAAGAGGCCCAATGTAAATTAGGTTGTCCTTAAGCAATGCAAGAGAAGTACAAATACACTCTGTGGTTGCTAATAAAGTTGTTAAGCGAACAGATGTCCAAGGCTGATTACCAGCCTTAATCAGTGGTAAGAGTCTGATATATTCATTCATTTTTTTCTTTTCTCCTTAGGATATGTAAATAGCACATGGTCTGGGAGATTTCTAAGGCAGCAAAGTGTGAGTGATTGAGAAAGCGGTGTCCTCCTCTCTGCTCATACCCGCAGGGTAAGAAAGAACTCTCCCACCAGTTAGGTAACCACGATGCTGAGGAAATGGACATCTTCTATGCTTCCAGTGATCAAGTACCCCGCTGTTTCCAGACATCTCAGTGGCTTTTCTGCATCTCAATAGCATTGTTACGTTAGGGAACAACTAATTCAGGTCGTCCTAAGACCATCCATCGTCTTAGAGTGAAGGAATTGCTTTTGCAGAATCCCTGAGTCACAGTTTTGCATCCCCTTCTTCACTTCATCTAAAACTGGAGGGCTCACTGGTTGAGGACAAGTTAGCTCCAGATATAAGAAAGTTCTGATTCACACTGTGCCAAACTGATGCCCGCCCTTTTGTAGAAGTTCTGTGCTTGACAGCAAAGGGAGTTTCCGTGTAAATTGTGGACACGTCCCCCACGGTGGCTTTTGACAGGGAGCCTCTGGATGGGATTAGCTGTTTCTCCAAACTCTTGGCAGAAAGGCAGGCATTAAACATGAAGGAGCCTGAAAATAGGTGATAGGACCCCAAACGCCTGGTTGGAGTTCTAGGGCAAAGTTCTAACTCCTGGCTGAGCCAGCCTAGATTGCAAAATCATAAGGAGTAATAAATTGCCATCTCAGGTCCCTCCGATTTTAATTTGCTTTGGAGTGGTTGGTTATGCAGCAATAGATAACTGAAACACAGACACATTCTCCAAGTTCCAAATAGAACTTCACAGACTCACTGAAGCCCGGTCCTAGGCTCCTTGGAGAACCATGAGACGGAGTTTGAAGTCCCTGGACTGGAATATTCCCAGGCCCCAGTCTTACGAACCTTGGGCTGCGTTTTCCAGTACTTGTCCCAAATGATGCTATTCTACGGTAGCATCTTTTCTGTTTGTACAGTAGCACCACCCTTAGGCCTCTCTCGGATCATTCCCCCTGCTTTGAAGGCCACCTCCCACCTGAATTTCCTCTTACCAAAACCCTCACCATCCTTTAGACCCATCCCCGTGCCCTGTCCTCAAATATACCTTTCCTTATCTTCTCCCCGGTGATGCAGCCCACTACCGTCCGTGGTCATCGGTGGAGTGGAGTTCAGAATGGCTTTTGCTACCAGGATCTCTCCCTCCTTAGACTCTCAGGATCATTATTTCACAGTTCCTCATGGGACTCTTATTGTCCCTTTTATCGTAATGGTGGGCGTACTTTGTTTCCTCCCGAAAGTACTCTGGGGAACTGCTTCCCTCACCTCTGCATGCCCCTTCGTGCCTGCTTCCAGCCCTCCTCCTTCTAACTCCACCAGTACTGGCCTGGCTCGGAATAATGATGCCATAGGAATCCGTGTCCGAGCAAGGCCTTAGTAGTCGTCGGATTCCCTCACCTGCAAAGCTGCGTGACACTGGCCCCAATTGTGCCAATCAGGCCCCTGTTAATAGGACCCCAGAATATTTGGAAAGAGCTCAGGGCTTGAGTCAAATGGCCCTGCTCCATGCATGAATCCTGGGCATGCTATTTCCTAACTGGATGAACCTGAGGAGACTATTGAACTCCCTCTGTGTTGTCTTCTCCCTCTGTAAATCGGAGCTGTTCTAATCCCATAAGGTTGTGTTGCTTTAAATACCATGCATGCCCGGGGCGCCTGGGTGGCTCAGTCGGCTAGGCGTCCGACTTCGGCTCAGGTCACAATCTCATGGTCCGTGAGTTCGAGCCCCGCGTCGGGCTCTGTGCTGACAGCCTGGAGCCCGTTTCGGATTCTGTGTCTCCCTCTCTCTGACCCTCCCCCGCTCATGCTCTGTCTCTCTGTCTCAAAAATAAATAAACGTTAAAAAAATTTTTTTAAATACCATGTATGCTCAACACCTCACCTAGTGACTGATACCTAACACAGAATGTAAAATGTTGGGATAAAACTCTGATGATTGACTTTATTGTTACGTTGCTATAAATCAACTCCTCGCCTCATTATACTGTTGTCAAGGGGAATTTTTTTTTTTTTTTTTGCAAAAAGTAAAGCTCTGAAATTAGATACTACTTAACTGTAACTCAAGGCATTCTCAAATTTGAGGGAAAGGCTGCTGTATTGAGAGCTTGTCTCCCTGACTTCATATCAAACTCTATATTCTTTTCAAACATGAAACTAGAAATAAGTTCACTAATCAATTCTCTTTCTCCTGATGTTATTTTTTATCTCAGTATTAAATGAGACAAAACACTGATAGTTTGGCCTCCCTCTCTGCTCACAGTAAGGATGGCTGCATCCTGAAAACTGAATGCCCACACGGGTGACACAGCACAGTTAGCAGACATTTACGCCTCTTTTCTGTTTGCTTTGGAAAGACCAAATGGAAAGTAGGGTCTACGCCTCACTCAAGGCACTATGTCTCATTTTTCTTGGAAAAAACGAGGGTGATGACTGATTTATCCAAACACGGTTTAGACAGCTGGTCTACTTTGTATCCTCCCTGCAATCAGGGGTCACAGTTTTATGACAAAATAAAGAAAAGGGATTAGGATACATTGAGCATTGTAAGAGGCGGTACAATAGAAGGACAGAGCATCTGAAGATCTTTGTTTATAGTAAAGATGCTATTATTAGCAGAAGTTTTTATGCCAAGATGATCAAGAGTGAGTGCGGACACCTCAAAGGCTCAGTTGTACCTAGTAACAAGTAACTAAAACTCTGATCGGGTTCTAAAATATGTTAGCAGACACGCGTATAAATAACTCCTTAGAGAATTACTTATTTTGAGGATGAAAATGACACAGTCGAACCATGCAAACTCTGACACTACAAACCCACCAGTGTGTGACCACTGGGGTGGGTCAGGGGAATAGTGCCCTGTTAGCAGAGGACGTGTGTCCTGTGTGCTGGTCTGTCGCTTGCAAGGAGTGGACAATGAGCACAGAAAAATGGATGATGGCAAGGACCAAGCCTTTCCTTCTACGCTGAGGCTGGAACCACCTCATACCTACTTACGCTAATGAATCGGAAACGTGTTTTAACAACTGATTCCTTTTTATACTCTGCACAGCCCAATTCCTTAGAGCACTTTTCTGCTTTCAACACGAAAAGAACTACGTAATCCCAAGAAGGTTCCAGTCAGGAGGGTCCTTGGAGGTTACCTAATCCAGTACATGCTTTATAGATAGCATGCTGATGTCCAGACAATTAAGTGACTTGCCTAAGGCCATACAGCTAATATGTGGCAAACCTGGAATTACTTCTCCTTTCAAAGGTTGGGTGACTTTAATTAAATTGTTGACAAAGTCACTTTCTCTAAATAATTGTTTATTGATCCATGGGAATAAATGAACTCCCGTGACAGCACTTCTTGATAGACATGCAGCCAAGTAGGTCTAACGACAATCCGTTGAAAACACCACGTGAAGACCATTTTCCAAACCTAGCAAACAAGCTCCATTGCCTGAGTGAACTAACCCCTTAATTTATAACCCAAGCTTTCTTCTGTCTTACTTTTCTTGCTCACAAAAGATAACAAGTAAGACTAGACCTTGGGAAAAAACCCAACCCCACGTTCCAAAAATGGTGAGTCAGGAGCACCAACTTTCAATGGAGGGGACAATGTGTTGTGAACGGAGTCATTTCTTTGTGTTAATTGTGTCCCCCTCAAAAGATCATTAACGTCCTAGCCCTCGGTAGTTGCTTCCTGCTTGGAAGCAGGATCTTTGCAGATGATGGAGTCAAAGGGAGGTCATTAAGGTGGGCCCTAACCCCATATGGCTGGTGTCCTTATAAAAAGGGGAAATATGGAGACTGACATGTCCTGAGAGAGAATACCACGTGAAGATGAACTCAGAGATCAAGGTGATGCTTCTCCAAGCCAAGGATCACCAAGTATTGCCAACAAACACCAGAAGCTGGGAGGAAGGCAGGCCACTGATCCTTCTCTCTCTCTGCTCTCAGAAGGAACCAGCCCTACTGACATCTTCATCTTGGGCTACTAGTCTCCAGAACTGTGGAAACAATAACACTCTCTCATCTAAACCACCCTGTTTGTGGTAATTAATAAGGAGGGGTTCCTTTTTTCCCCCCTTCTTCCTCCTTCATGTCCTAAAATGTGGTTCAATGGCTTCGCAGCCATCTTGGACCATAAGGCGATCCAGGGAATGGGAGCCAGCCACAGCAGAATGAAAAGATGGAAGAATTCTGAGTCTCAGCATTCCAGATCCACCGGATCAACCCTGGACTGTATTTCACATTTTTTAGGAAGAAAGAAATACATTTAAATCCATTTTTCACGTTTCGGTTACGTGCAACAGAAATTATCTGAGAGAAACACCTGCTATTTGCCAGGCATTACACTAGAAACAAATCTCCCTCCACCTTCCCCACCCCCAACACACACATACAGACGAAAAGTAAATAGTTTGGGCATTTCGACAATGCCTGATCTACTGAAGCAATCACAAATAGATCACACTGACTATAAACATTTCTTCTAAAGATTTTAGAGAAATGCTCAAGGGACCCCGAAATTTTATGAAACGTTCTCAAATCCGTGACTTTAAAACAGATTCTTCTCCGACACAGAGTGGATTTTTTTCACCTGTATCTACAAAGGGAGGTCTAGCTTCCCATCGCTTTCTGCACTGAAAGACCATTCTGCTGAAAATAATTACCTCAAAACCAGTGGGAACATTTTTCCCTCTCCATCCTACCTGTTAAAAAGTAAAGCTCTGGAAGCCTATATTTTTACTTCACTTTTCCTCGGGAAGCCTCTTGATAATAAGTGAAATGTCTGTGACCTTGATAAGCTTTGAATTATGCTGTTAAAATAAAGCCTTTTGTAGTTTCCTGAAGGGTGTTTGGATCTGAACTGTAAAAGAAAAAAATTGCTTCGATATTGATGCCCATATTAAATTGGCCCTTTTACCAGAATATAATGGAAGTTCTCTACTCATTTTGCCAAGTGCAGGCATCCCTCTGTAAGTCTAAAGCCCTTAACTGATGAATAACAATAGTACATTCTGTGACTAAAGCAAAGTTTGACAAAAATATGTCAAACAGGCATGTAGACGTAAGGAGACACAATAATTGCCTATATTGAAGATTTTTTCCTTTAAGATTTATCTTTGGAAAAGCAAAGGCCAGATTGCCTTTTGAGCTGCAGGGATTTAAGTATTCAAACCATGTGTAAGAAAAGCAGGGAACACCCAAGGCCAAGGTTAAGCCAGGAGGGGTTGGTCAGCTCTGGTTCCCCCCACCACCACCCTCAGGGCTCCCAGCAGAGGCTGACCAGGGGGTGTCCAGGACCAAGAGCACTGTCCTCAGCAGTCCCCACAGGGTGCACCTGGGGCCCTGTGAACACGCCTACTCCATTCGGTCAAGTTCAACACACCCTCCCTGGCCTCGTAAGGTAGTTTTGTCTCTGTGGCCTGTAGCAGTTGCTTGTTTGAGCCCTTTGTAAATAATTAGTCAGCATTAAATCTCTTCTCTTTTCCCTTGATTTCCCTTCCAGACAAGTGGGGTGGAGGCCAGGGTCTGGGGAGATGGACAGCTCTTAATGAGTAAGGCGGAATAAGGCAGCCACTGGATGGAGATTCTCGAACTGAATGGCTCCGATCTGACCAGCACCTGCTCTGGCCAGTCCTTCCCACAGCAGGGAAGGAAATAGGAGGAGTGAGGCTTTGCCAGGTGAGGTCTTTCACTCTCCTCAGAGAGTACAACCTGAGATATGGGAACTTTCCTTTGATTTGGAAGGAGGAATACATAGGACCTATTTTAAGTTTTAGCATCTTGACCTACCTCTAGGATAGCCTGGGGGAAGCTCACTGCCTTCTGAAGTAGGGATTCAAGTCTACCTGTCTCCCTCTCTTATCAGGAGAACATCGATTAATTTTGTATTGAAAGGAGTAAAAGATTATCATTAGGAAAAGGGAAGGCACGATGGGCTAAATTGTGTCCTGTCCTCACCCCCCAAATTCATATATTGAAGGCCTGACCCACAGTCCTCGGAAAGTGACCTTATTTGGAAATAGGATTATTGCAGATACAATTCATCAAGATGAGGTGATACTGGATAGAGTGGGCCCTTCGTCCTATGTGACTGGTATCGTTATAAAAAGGAGAAATTTGGACACACACACGCACACACACACACGAGAAATGCCATGCAGTAATGGCGGCAGAGATTGGAGTGATACTCTAGAAGTCCAGGTACATCAGATATTGCCAACAAGGACCAGGCATGGACTGGATTCCCCCTCACCCCCTCACAGCCCTCAGAAGGAACCAGCCCTGCTGACACCTTGATCTTGGACTTCTAGTCTCCAGACTGTGAGACAATAAATTTCTGTTTCTTAAACAACCCAGTCCACCGCGCTTCATTATGACAGCCCTACGACACTAATACAGAAGATGCCTAGCTAACCAAAGGCCCTGAACAACCTCGAAGCAGGCACGCGTGTTTAGAGCCCAGGGCCCTCCAAGCCCAGCTTTGTGCCCACAGAGAGTAACAGTGAAGGCTGGGCTCCTCTCCAACCCCTAACCACAAGTCTTCTGTCCACGGACTGTGTGAACTGTCTCCCATCATGCCCATTTAGGGAAGAATGACCTGATGGCCACTTCCTAAGGCCAATCCTACTCTTCTCCCTGTGTCACCAAGAAGGAAATTGGGTTTAGAGAACTTGGGTGCTCACCATGTTTGCACCGCGGGTGTGCGTTTCAAACCCAGGCCAGACTCGGGCTCCAGACTCTACACCCCACCTTTGTCATAAACCGTGGCACAGGCACCAGGCATTTGGAGGCATTCATTTTAGTGTCACCATCAGACTCCATCATGACCAGATAGGAGAAATCCTTCTAGTAAAGAAGCCTACAGTAAGAAAACAGGCCTTTGCAAGTTGAAGACCACTGCTGTAAATCCCAAAGGATATCTGTTCCCTGAGCTGACCGGCCCTATCAAGAATACCAGGACGGAGGCACCTGGGTGGCTCAGTCGGTTAAGCATCTGACTCTTGATTTTGGCTCAGGTCATGATCTCACAGTTCATGAGTTCGAGCCCTGCATCAGGCTCTGTGCTAACACCGTGGAGCCTTCTTGGGATTCTCTCACTCCCTCTCTCTCTGCCCCTCCCCTGCTCTCTCTCTCTCTCTCTTTCTCTTTCTATCTCTCAAATAAATAAATACACAAACAAACTAACTAAAAAATATAACTAAAAAAAAAGAATACCAGGACAGGGATGAAAGCTGCCAAGCCCCACCCACAGGAGACCTGGCCTAGAATGTTCTGGAGAGTTAACATCTCTGTGCAGAAAAGCCATGCACAGGCCACCAAATCAATCACATCAGCATATCTTGAGGTCAAGGTGCATTTACCCACATTTGTGATGAAATGGCCAACGTTTCAATTAGACTGTTTATAGATTGGTCCTTTTCTGCTATTTCCATGTGTTAGGCAAATGAGTGGGCCTTGGGGCCAGGAAATGAAGATTTCGGTGTCTAAAAATAATACCTAACACTTGTAAGGCATTTAAAATGTGCTGGGTTCTTAATTACCAAACCACCTTACAAAAGAGGTGTTTTATCTGCATCACATATATGGAAATGGAGACCCCAGGAGGTAAATGACCCTCTCCTGCCCTGCAGTTCTCTTTGAGAGGCCCTTCCCAACAAGTGCGCATGTCTCAGGAATCCAGACTTCCAGTATGACTGAGGGGACAAGACGCCCGGACCTCCTCCCTTTTGACCCGTTCCCAATCTCTGATCTCCTTAGGAAGCCCCATAGCAGCCAGAGCCAACCCCAAGGGCTAGACCTTCTGTTCTGGGCCTTAGGAGGAAACGAATTACACTCTCCTCATTCTTTCTTTAGATTCGATTTCCTTCCCTATCAGGGTGGTAAGACCTGGGGAGAAGATAACAGGGTGTAGACTTAAGGGAAAGAGACCACAATTACAACTGGGATATCTTGAGTATTGTGAGACCTGGGCCTTCCAGGTCTTGGTAAAGGATGCCCCAGTGTGGCCGGCCTGCCTGACGAGACTGCAGCACTCAGGGCAGAGCCTGTAGAAACAGAAGGCATTTGACCCCTTGTTCTTTGCACAAAACCTTCAGAGACCTTTTCTCTTCTGTGCTGAACAAGGCACCAACTGTGTGGTATCTACTCTGAAAATGCTGTTTTAATCTATTCATATTGAAATCTGAATAATTATAAATTAATAGTAACACTTCACCACCCCCTAATATTACTAAAAATGTTTCTTTTAACTTATTCTAGAGACTAGTGTATGTATCCTAAACAAATGTTATCATTTCGATATGCTCCTTGGGAAAGCCTTGTCTCAAACATCAAGTAACTTGAGATGTGACTAATGCAACTATTTAAAACAAAGCAGTCATCCGTCAGTCTTCGTTTTCTTAATGGGCATGAAAATGTTACACCCATATTCACTAGTTTTACATATGACATAAGACAAGAAATTTGAAATTCTGAGCTTTGAATCCTTGGAGTAATAGAAAAGCTGCTGAGTGTTTTAGGAGGATTCATTTTAAATTACTTAATATTAACTGTAAGGACCTCATCTTTCTCTAGACAAGTTAGGGACCATCCATTCATTTGACAGCCAATGTCATATACCTTCTTAGCTCTGGTACTTTGTTGCAATAAGTAATATTTATATTAGTGTCCTTGAAATGCTATAAAATTTTGAAACACCTTCTCAAGGGAAAACAAAAATTATTTTCATTTGCACTTGACTGTGTTTCCATTATTCAAGTACAGGTATTGGATGTATGCTATTCTGATATTAATTCATATATTAGCAGGATGTATAATTAATTGGAATTTGGCATTCACCAACCATGCATAGAAAGCAGAGGTATGCTCATAGAATGTTCTAGCAATGATACCTCTTGTTGATCTTTTTTTCTGTTCTATAGTTACTAAAATTCTTTTGTGACTAAGTAAATCAACCTGGAATAAAATAATCCAGTGGGTGGAGTTTATACACCACTGACATCTGAAATGCCACAACTCACTTTTTTATAAGTTAATGGTTTGTGCTGTTCACTTCCTGCCTGACTTGACTAGTTGTCATAGGCCTGCCAAACTCCTCTAGCGTTTCCTTGTACTGAAGAAATCCCTCAGCTGTGGTAATGCCCCAGTCTCCGTTTCTCTTTTTTTTTTTTTTTTGAGAGAGAGAGAGAGAGAGAGAAGCGTGCAAGGGATCAAAGGGCAGAGAGAGAGAAGCGGGGCTCCCCCGAAGTGGGGCTCATGCTTCCCCAAAGCGGGGCTCGTGCTCACCCAAAGCGGGTCTCAATCTCACCCGATGTGGGACCTGAACTTGTGAACCGTGAGGTTGTGACCTGAGCCAAAGTCAGACGCTGAACGACCCAGCCACCCAGGCGCCCTATGTTTACAAGTTTCTAAGGGTGCTGTTTGGCCTTTACGTTATGTTGCTATTAAATTATTCTAAGACACTGAACACAGCAAATATAAACAGAAAGGAAACACCTGTTACTATGGTGTCGATGGCAAGTAATTTACCAATCACTCTGAGCCTACTCAGAATCCGCGTTACAAATTTTAAACACACAAATTATGGTTGTCCAAAAGGAAGAGAGAGATTTCATAGTGCGTTTTAACGAAGGTATTATGCCACTAATTTCAAATATTCCAAACGAATTGAGGCGATTGCGGATTTATTAAGAAGCTTTAGCAGTAGGAGGTTTACCTGGACTGGCTTTTCAGTCCATGAGGCCAGGCTACGGGGTAAGGGGGCTCGACTCCTACCGCCAGTCCCTGCCGGGGCAATTTCACTGTGTGGCCCTCTGGAGATCAGCTCCGATCTCTCTAGCGTCCAAATCTTTGTCACAGCTCCTGGGGCTGCCGAGTAGCCTTGTCTCCAATCAGGGGAGTCCGAGAGCCAGCCATGTACCCATATCCCCACCCGGAGGGTCCCGCTCCATCCCACATAAAGCTACTGACGGCCACCCGCACAGGGATGACACCAAATGTGCTACAGACGGTGCGGGTCTCCGCGGGTCACTTCCAGGACAAGTAAGATCTACTTGTGTGTATGTTGTGTGCTCGCAGTGTACTAAGCACTGCAGGTGGTGGCCTTCCACAGCCCTGCCCTTCCTATTCTCAGTTGACAGGTGGAAACGGGAAGGTGGCAGTGAAATAAACTCACACAGGCTTGGGAGACTCGGAGCAGGTGTTCTGAGCCGGAGCCACTGGCCCCCACCTCGGTGCAGGGACCTCGGGGACCAGCCACATTCCTCTCGCTAGGGAGGGGGCACAGGGAACACAGCACTGGGCGAGGTAGGAGGGACCTCTCGCCTGCGCACCTAGCAAATGCATTGAGCCTGGGGGACCCTGTGTGTCCCCTGTTGCTCCTGCCAGCTCCATGGCACTCAGAACAGCTAGTCACCTCATCAAAATGCAAACAAACCTCCTCTTGAACTGATAAGGAAAAAAACTCCAAGATAATATCTAACATTCAGGCAGCACTTTAGTGTATGGATGTAAGGAGCTCTGAGGCACCTGCCTGCAGACACACGCCCGGGAGGCGGGGGGGGGCGGGCTTCCAGCTCGGGGCCCACGTGCTGTGATTCCCCCTTCCTGTGAACTTGCCCTAACACGTCCGTGCCTCTCCTCTCAGCCTACCCACTCCGCAAACGAGGAAGACATTTGCAGCTTGAGTGTTAACTTTTTTTTTTTTTAATTTTTTTTTTTTTACGTTTATTTTTGAGACAGAGAGAGACAGAGCACGAACGGGGGGGCAGACAGAGAGGGAGACACAGAACCAGAAGCAGGCTCCAGACTCTGAGCCATCAGCCCAGAGCCCGACGCGGGGCTCGAACTCACGGTCTTGTGAGATCGTGACCTGAGCTGAAGTCGGACACTTAACCGACTGAGCCACCCAGGCACCCCGAGTGTTAACTTATTGAACGTGAAAACCTGCATGAGTCCCTAATATATCCCCACTCCGTCTTGTTCCCTGAATATTCTTTTCCTGTTCTTTGATGAGGTTCTTCTCATTTCTGTCATCCCGTGTTAGACTGTCTGGAGAGCCTCCTAAGTGGCCTTCAGGCATATAGCGAGTCCTGCCCCACCGTGAGCCACTCTCCTATTCGCCTCCATTGTCAATAAATGTCAGCTGTTATTTCTAAAACTAAGATTATGCCTGCCACTGCTCTGCCTAACACCCTCCAAGGGTCCCCAGGGCTTTAGGGCTCATCTCCCTGGTGCCACGCATGGCCCACAGGCTCTTGAACTTAAGTGTCCAAACAACCTCTCAAAACTAGAATATCTTAGAAACATCTGCAAAACTGCTCCACGAGAAAAATTAGTTCACTCACCTCCCCCACAGTAACCAAGCGTAGACGTTATTTAGCTCAGGCCTTTCCTGCTTCCTTTACTCGTCTTTGGTATCTTTTCCACAGCATTAAGCAATCTTCTGTGTTTAAATAGAAGTTAAAGATATCTTCCCTTTGAAACACCTGGTAAAGTTTTCTAAAACTTCAATTTTAATTACCATCCCCCCCCCCGCCAAAAAAAAGACCAGGAAAAAACAAAATCACGTATTTTACCTGTAATTTCCAAAGCGTCTGTAGAAAGTCCCCAGCTGCTTCCAGAAGGTCTTAACCAAGAGGGCTACAGTTTGGAACGTTCAGAGCAAAGGGCTTGGCATCGTGTGGCACCCTGTTGCTGAGATGCAGCTTAGGAGTAAACCTGGCTTTTGTTTTGTGCGGGTCAAAGGAAACAGCGATGTTTGCATTGTCCTGTGTGTTACCTGTAGCGACAGCAAACACTTCACGTAACTCCCAAACCACGCAACGACCAAGGACACAGCTACTGTGAGATTCAGGACTGTTATTATGGATCGGTGAGTAGATTGCTCTTATTCTGATTTTTTTTAAAAATTACAAACTCTGGCACACATCACTGCTTTCCCTGGTCTTTCCAGTTGCCTATAATGTCCAATAAAATAACTTATTCTAGATAAAATTAAGTTTTATTAAATGGTCAACAAAATAACCGATTTTGTTCCTTTTTCTAACCAATAGATCCTTTGCGGCATACAAATATAATTTGGCATATGAGCGTATGAGCATTTTACCTTATTTTGAAGTTGATGTTTTCAACATTTATCTTGAAAAATATGTTTTAGTTTAGACACCGGGAAGTCAGGTCAAGTCCCCATGATAAGTGAGTCAGTTCAATTCAACAGATGTTTGTTAACTACCTGCTCCATTTAAGGCATGTGTCTGAAAAAAAAGAAAGAAAAAAAAAAGGTCTGATTTCAAAGAGTTCGCGAGTCAGTATTTTTTGTACTAAATGATTACCGAATGCACATATTATCTCTACTGTTCACTTATTCTCTCAACAACCACGTATCAGTTCCCACCAGACAGAGCAATTGTTGAGAATGCCAGCAGCTCACGGAGGTGGAGCCCCAGAAGGTGATAACTTAACCCCATCGCGTGTCCTCATCATTACCTTCATTTTGGCCACCAGAACCCCTGGCTGAAGGCCTTGTACTATTCTGTGGGGTTTTTGAATGGCTTTATTGAAGGATAATTGATATGCAAGGAGCTATACATGTTATGTGTACAACTGGATGAGTTTGGACGTACACAAATACCCATGAAACCACCATCCACAATCAAGGGAGTAGACATAACCATCACCTCCCAACGTTCCCTTGTTTGCCTTTGCTTTGTGTTTGTTTCGTGGTAAAAATACTTAACACGAGATCTACCCTCTTAAATGTTGGGGTGCACCGTAGAATATGTTAATTTTAGGTACTGTGAGGTACCAGGATCTCTAGCGTTTATTCATCTGGCATAAATGAAATTATAACGACTGAGCAACAACCCTCCATTCCCCCACCCCCAGGCCCTCGCAATCACCGTCGGATCCTCCGCTTTTATGAAGCTGACTATTTTCGTCACCTCATGTAAGTGGAGTCACACATTATTTATCCTTCCGTGACCAGTTCATCTCACTTTGCATTATGTCCTCCAGGTTCATCCATGTTGTTGCAAATGTCAGTGTTTTCTTCTTTTTCAAGGCTGAATAATATTCCATTTTATGTGTGTATGTATTACGTTTTCTTTTTGCACTCACCGGTCAATGGACTGGCGTTTCCATACCTTCGCTACTGTGAATAATACTGCAGGGACCCTGGGAGTGCAGATATCTCTTTGGGATCCTGATCTCAGTTCTTTTGGGTAGACGCCAGACATGGGATTGCTGGCTCATATGGTAGTTCTGTTTTTAATTTTTTGATAAATCGCCATGCTGTTTTCTATAGTAGCTACAACAGTTTGCAATCCCACCAACGGAGTACAAGGGTTCCAATTTCTCCACATCCTCACCACCATTTGTTATCTTTTTTTTAATAACAGCATCCCAACCGATGTGAGGTGATGTCTCATTGTAGTTTTGATTCACATTTTCCTGATGATTAATGGTGTTGAGCGTCTCCTCGTATCCCTATTGGCCATTTGTATATCTTCTTTGGAGAAACGTCTGTTCAGGTCCTTTACCCACTTCTTAATTGGGTTGTTTGGGTATTCTGGCTACTTAGTTGTAGTCTCGTATTTTTGTTGTTTTTATTTTTATTTTTTAATGTTTATTTATATTTGAGAGAAAGAGAGAGTGAGAGAGAGAGCACAAGAAGGGGAGAGACAGAGAGAGAGAGGGAGACACAGATCCGAAGCAGGCTCCTGGCTCTGACCTGTTAGCACCGAGCCCGACACCAGGCTCGAACTCACAAACTGTGAGATCATGAACTGAGCTGAAGTCAGACACACAACTAAGCCCCTGGTGTTGTTGTGTTTAGAGAGAGGCCGTGTGCAAAGGGAGGAGAGAGGCAGAGGGAGAGAGAGAGAATCTTAGGCAGGATCCACACTCAGCAGGGCTCAATTCCACAACCCTGGGATCATGACCTGAGCCGAAATCAAAAGTTGAACATTCCACCGAATGAATCACCCAGGCGCCCCTAGTCTCATATTGTCATAATGCTTAGAGCAAAGGCGCGATCTGTTTGGTTTTCTCTTCAATGCAAAAATTATCTTTTTTGTGAGGTGGGACACACGAGAAGCAAAGTTCCTTCAAATATGACCATAGAATGTCAATTCCAGAGAGCAAGAAAATCTATCTAAAAGAATCTGAGCGTTTGAAACACTTGGCGTTTCTTAATAAGTTAAGCAGCAGGGGGCAGGGTGGTGCAGCAGAAAGATCAGAGGCTGGCCAGCCAGAAAGAGACACCTAGGGTTGGTTTCATCTCTGCTGGGCGTTTGTTATCCAGTCTGCAAAGTAAGGAGCTGAGTTGGATAGACTTTCCTACATCAGAATATATTTTCTTTCATTCAATAATATTATTGCGTACCTACCATGGGCCAGACGTTGTGTTAAGTGCTGGAATAGATCAGTACACAGGAGTCAACAGAGTCCCTGGCAATTTAGAGTTTACCTTCTTAGAGGCGGTAGTGGGCAATTTACAAGTAATTTCATGAGTTACATTGTTTCCGACAGCACTGAATGCTACAAGTAAACCACCACTGGCCTTCCTGACCTCTCCTTTACTAATCCTGACGCCTTCAAGAGCTCTGCACACAGTGGGCTGCTTTTTTCCTTCTCCCCCCTTAAGTCTCGTTAAATCTCGGCTCTGAATGTCACTCCTCTGGGACCGCCCTGGCCAATATCGGCTCACCGTCCCCCAATCACTGAACAGGACGTCTGTTGCTTTATTTGATTTTATTTGGAGCATTTGGCACGGTCTGAAACAATGTTACCAATTTACTAGAGAGTATACAATCTCCAAAGAGCCACTTTTTTCATTGATATGCAGGTGGGCAAATGATTTTATTTTCACCTTGTCCAAAATGCCCCACAAACTATAAAATGAAGGAAATATTTCTGACCTATCTTCCGGGGATGTTCTGAAGAATACTTGTAATAAGTGGTAGGTATTGAACACATTTTACTTATTTATTTATTTATTTGTTTGTTTATTTATTTATCTATCTACTTTACGTCTTCTTAGAGAAATCACATATATGCACCAGAAATTTGTCTCTTTTAGTAAAGGAATCTAGACAACGCCCTTAATTTCTCTAAGCCTCTGTTTTAAAATGGGGCTAATAATCCTTCCCTGCAGGATTTTTTTTTCTGCTTCTTAAACAGGATAATTGAAAGTTCCCAGCAAAGTATCAGTCATAAAGAGGGTATGCCTACTGAATCTTCACTGAATTAGAGTTAGACTTCAGTGAATATTTGGAAAAGCTTCCAGTAATACGATTCACTGCGCTCTGATACGTAACTCCTGACTTCAGAAAATGGCAACATTACCAGACAATAAAGTCAGATTCTTAATGATGTGTCACGACACAGAATGATGCCATGGGCAATGCACACGGAAAACATCCCAGCCCATACTTCAAGCCCGTCAAGCAAAGAAACCACACAGGTACCAATAATACACCACCCCCTGCACCCTCTTCAGGGTCCGGTCACAAACAGCCCCAGCACCGAGGGTGCTGAGAGCACCCGAACAGCTCCAGGCAGGGGACAACATCACTGATGAGCTGGCAGGCTAAAGAATAACGCGAGACAAAGGGTCAACGTGAAGGGCACTCGGTCTCAAGGATGCAGACATGGGGCCCAGAGACCTAGAGCATTTTCCTGAGATCAAACGCCCCTATAGTAGCTGAGTCTGACCTCAAACTCGGCCTCGTGACTATTTAATCCACGGAAAAGTAGCTACTATATCCACATGGTCATGGTTCAAGATCTAAGTACACAGTGGGACAAAGGAAATTATTTTCATTCCTTCACTCAACAAACATTTATTGCAGACCTGTTTGACTGGATACAGACATTCTGAGGATTACAAATTCAATGAGCTCCCAAACAGATCTATAAATGCTTGAAAAACCTCTCTTAGCCTCCCCCTGCTCTCTGCATAGTCACTAAAGGCCAACCTGACCTCAGCCTTCACAGCAGGGGGAAGGGTCCTGATGTATTCAGAGGATACACAATCATACTATTTAAAGACAGATAGTATAGATAAAGCGTTTCTCAGAGTGTATTTTGTACTGAAGCTCAAATTAAAAAAAAACATGCACAATCTTATCACATTAAGTACTCATGACTTGTGCAACAATTTGCTTGGGATATATTTATATCAGGGAAGGGAGAAGAAGAGAGACAACATCTGCAGAAACATGGAAACCAGAGAAGCTTGGTGCATTAAGACAATGAAGTATAGTATACCAATGTGGCTGATGGTAGTATTGGGTTGAACTGTATAAATTAACTATTTTGTAAATCAGAAATGGTCACTTACCAGTAAGTCATATATATATATATATATATATATATATATATATACACACACACACGTATATATGTATATATATATACATATGTATATGTATATATATACACACATATACGTGTGTGTGTATATGTGTGTGTATATAAATATATATATACATATATATATACGTATACGTATATATATATATATATATATATATATATATATAGTGAAACAGTGAGAGAGGCTGCTAGAAAGGTGGGCAGGGGCCACTCCATGATGGGAGTTTAGATTTACGCTATAGGCTACCAGAAGCCATTAAAGAATTTTAACAGAGGAGTGACATAGTATTTATTTTACAGTTAGTAGTCCAGTTAGTAGCTGACTAGTATTTATTTTACAGTTACCATTCTGATGATTTGGTGGAGCTTAAAGGCAATCAAACTCAACGTAAAGAAACTCGTTATGTGACTATATTAATAGAACATTAATTCAACAGTACTTATTGACTGCTGTGGCCGACAGAAGAACGGCCCGAAAGATGTCTCGAAAGACTCTGCGAATGTGCTTAAGCCAAGCACCTTGAGATGGGAGGGTTGTCCTAGGTCATGTCGGGGGGCCCAGTGGAATCACAAGGATTCTTACAAGAGGAAGACAGGAGGGCCAGAGTCAAAGAAAGAGTGGAAGATGGTATGTTTTAAGGCTGGAGGAAGAGCCCACAACCCAAGGAACGCAGGGGACCTGTAGAAGCTAAAAAAGGCAAGGAACTGATTCTCCCCTAGAGCGTCCAGAAGGAACACAGTCCTGGGGCACCTTGGTTTTAGCCCGTTAAGACCCATTTTGGACTAGTGACCTCCAGAACCGTAAGATAATAAATTTGTGTCGTTTCGAGCCACTAAGTTTGTGGTGATTTATTACAGCAGCAATAGCAAACAGTTGACTACAGTGGTAGTGAATTTTACGTGTCACCTTGATGGAGCCATCACGTGCCCAGATACTTGCTTAAACATTATTCTGGGTGTGCCTGTGAAGGTGTGCCCAGAAAAGATTAACATTTTAATGGGTAGACTGAGTAAAGCAGATTGCACTCCCCCATGTAAATGGACCTCATCCAATACATTAAAGGCCCGAATGGTACAAAAAGTCTGAGAAAGATAGAATCCACTCTTTCTGCCTGCCTGTCTTCAACCTGGGATGTGGGTCTTCTCTCCTGCTGTCAGACTTGGACCCAGACTGGAATTATACCATTGGCTCTGTGGATCTCCAGCTTGCCAGCTGTAGATCTTGGGGACTTCTTAGCCTTCAGAATCATGTGATCCAATTCCTTCTAGTAAATTTCACTATATATTTACATAAATATATATATTTATATACATATATATATATATATAATAGAGGGGTATATATATATATAATAGACTCAGTGGGTTGGGCATCAGACTTCAGCTCGGGTCATGATCTCAGTTTGTGAGTTCAAGCCCCGCCTCGGGCTCTGTGCTGACAGCTCAGAGCCTGGAACCTGCTTCAGATTCTGTGTCTCCCTCTCTCTTTGCCCCTCCCCTGCTCATGTTCCATCTCTCTGTCTCTCAAAAATGAATAAACATTAAAAAAAATTTTAATATATATAATGTACATATACATAAATGTGTGTATGTATATTTATATATATGTATTTAAATATATATATATATATATATATATATATATATAATCTATTGGTTCAGTTTCTCTGGAGAACTCAGACTAACATGCCTACTGTATATACAGTCTGGGCAAGAAGTAATTCAGGCTTGAATTCCTGTGGAGTCAGGGCACATCACCCTCCCTGCACATCGCTATTCACCAAGGAAGCTCTGCTGAGTTTCATGTCCAGTGTATTTATTGGAGTTTCATTATGTAGGCATGATTAATTAAATTATTGGCCGTGTGATGGAACTCAGTCTTCAGCCTTTCTCTCCTCCCCAGAGGTCAGGCAGTGCAGAGCAGAGTCCCCAAACCTAATCACAAGGTTGGTCTTTCTGGTGACCAGCCCCCATCCTGAAGCTCTCTGGGAGCCCGAGAGTGAGTCACCTCGTTGGCATAACAAAGACAGTCCCGTCAATCAGAAACCCAGGACAAAGACCAGACAAATTCTTTATTATGACACAGTTCTTTTCACAGGAAATGTTGCATTTGCACTGCCATAACCCCTGGAAGCTTTGGTTGATTTTGAATGGCCCTTGATGAAGGTATCCTTGACACTTTTTAGAGGTCATGCTTCATTTGTAAGGGTGCAGGCTTAAAATGGATCTTAACAAGTATATTTGTTCCAAACATGACATCCACAGCTATGAAAAACAATACTGTTCATATCATTACCTTCCTTTCTCCCTAGAATTTTGAAAGCAACAAGAAAGAAAAGTTTGTTTAAAAAAATGTTTAAGAGGCAGTGTACCAAAGGCTCCCTTGGACAGAGTTTCAGTTTTGCAAGATGAAGACAGTTCTGGGGATGAACGGTGATGTTGATGACACAACAGTGTGAATGTACTTAATGCCACTGCACTGTGCACTTAAACGGGGTTAAGATGGTAAATTTTATGCTATGTATATTGTGCCACAATTTAAAAAGAGAAAGCTCCCTTGTGGGCTAATTTAAAAAAAAAAATCTTTTTTTATGTATATTTATTTTTGAGAGGGAGCGAGACAGTGTAAGCAGGGAGGGACCAAGAGAGAGGGAGACCCAGAATCCAAAGCAGGCTCCAAGTTGTCAGCACAGAGCCTAATGCAGGGCTCGAACTCACAAACCGTGAGATCATGACCTGAGCTGAAGTCAGATGCCCAACCAACTGAGCCACCCAGGTGCTCCCCTTGTGGACCAGTTTAATCTGAGCTCAAGGAGAGAATCTTTTCCAGTTAAATCAGTAGCCTCCTTTCTCCACTCCCTCAACCGGGACCATGGACAGCTGCCAGTGATGGGGTGTAAAAAGTGAGGTCGCCTGGCTGGCCCCCTCTTGGCAGCTACAGGGACAGGAAGGGGCTTCTGCGAGCCAGCACCACCTTCTGAAGATGTCCTGCTGTCTTCACGGAGAAACCTGGTTTGCAGGAGTGGCCACTCTGGCTCAGAAGCTGAACCGAACCTTACAACCAGAGTTTCCATGCAAACACTGACTGGGCACCTGTCCAGCAAGAAAGCATGGTTAAATTGGTTAAATGTAGCTGATGTACAGTGAGATCCTGGTTGACTGAGTTTGTTTTTCCTCCTAGAAACTGGGATTAGAACTTTTGGTGAAAACTTTGAAACCTGAAGTGTCTCTCAAAGACATTTCTCGGCAGAATTTCAATATGTTGCCTTCTCTTCCCCTTCTCGAGCCTTGAAATGTTGTGTCTCCCCACCTCTATTTGCTGTTGTATTACAGTGACTCAATTTTTCATCTTTATGTTACAACTGCTTGTCTGGATACACTCTCTGGATGCTTCCTATCAGCATTTCCCCATGTAGCATCTAAAAAGCTTCAGGGAAGGCGTGTCTGGGTGGCCCAGTGGGTTAAGCTTCCGACTCTTGATCTCGCTCAGGTCACGAGCTCGAAGTCAGTGAGTGCGAGCCCCACATCGGGCTCCGCGCTGATGGTGTGGAGCCTCCTTGAGATTCCGTTTCTCCTTCTCTCTGCCCACCCCCCCCCCCCAGCTTGTGAGCTTTCGCGCTCTCTCTCAAAATAAATAAATGAACCTAAATGTTAAAAGCTTCAGGGAAGCACTTTACATTTCTCCCCTGAAAAACCTACATTTCAGGGCCACCTGGCTGGCTCAGCCGGTAGAGCATGCGACTCTCGATTTCGGGGTTGTGAGTTCGAGCCCCAAGCTGGGGGTAGAGGTTACTTAAAATAAACCTACATCTCACATTCCACGAATCTGTGAAATGTTCGGGTTGATGGACGTTCGTTGAGCATCTGTCACGTGCCATTGACTGTGGCATGTTAGGCTCTGGGGACATCAACACGGTAGAGAAACAGGCTGTAGAGAGTTCCTGCTCCTCCAAAAGCACTTGACACTAAGGTGAGCTTATTTTCCTCATAGCGAGGATTCTCCCATCTTTTGAACAGGTTTCGGGAACTGAGGATAATAAAATAACATTGAATAAAGATTTAATTTTAGAATGGAGAGCCTTCATTCTTTCAGCACCGTCCAGACCTCACCTACCTGTGGCTATAATTGAGGTGCATTCTCCTGAGCTTTGCTAGCTCGCAAGGCCTTACTTGAGGCTATGGAACCTCAGTTCTTGGCAAGCCGTCCTCTTCAACAGTCCCCTTGGGCTTATGAGGTGGGTCCAGGCTTCACAGGCCAGATCGATCCATCCAGCTTCCTCATGAAAATCCACTACACGTGGGCACCTGAGGGAGGGTCCTCTGAGACAGACTGCCAGCTCCCTGGGGTCACGGGCTTTCTCAGAGGGCTATGACTTTCCCTGAGGGAAGCCCTGCCTCCAGTCTTTGGAAAACGACAGGAGGATGTCCCTTTCTCCAGTGTGGGATCACATATTATCACCTCGAAGCCACACGGTCTCTTAGACAACAGTCTCTTCGGCTTCTGGCTCCTGCTTGAATTACTAGTTGCCTTGTGCCAGTTTGACAAGGCAGGCAAGGACCGTACCCTCCCAGGAAGCCTTCGTGGTGTGGCTCAGCGGCCAGACCATCCCAGCTCTGCGACCTTGGGCAAATCCGCTAGCCGATGCGACCTTTAGTTTCCTTAATTATAAAAGGACGGTATTAATAGTCATTATTTAATTGGGTTGTTGAAGATCAAATCGGATCATTAAACACAGTGCTGAGAATACTGCTCTGCGCCTAGGGAACACCTGATAAATGTTAACTGCTGCTCTTATCGTCATCACACCCGTCCGTTAATCCCTCTCCACGGTGTCCACAAGGCACACACGCACCAGACTTCCCTCTGCTTCAGCAGTCCTCCCGCCATGTCACCTGCCACAACTAGATCCAGAACAACTGGTGTCATTTGGCCCAATCCGTCTGAGCCATCAGGAATGAAATGGACACATTTTCAGAAAGCACCTCGTTAACCTGCGTATTGTAATTCTACCCAAGGAACCACCCAAAATGAATGTGTTAATTATATACTGAAAGTTAACCTGAGCTAACAGATAATGAATGAATGAATGAATGCATGGATGAATATGTTATCCAGGCAGTTTCAATGTTAAGAGCCACTTGACTCTCGAATACGATCAGATTTGGATCCAAGTGTCTGAATTTAACATTGGATGTAGACAGCTTGACAGCAAGATCACTATATTTTACCCCTGTAGCTTTACTTCAAACTTCCTCAGACTGTGAGACACCCACGTCGTACCGTCAAAAGCACCCATCCTTTTTCCTCACAATTTATACCCCTGCTGTTTTTCCACTTGGTGTCGGTGACCTTATTTTGCTCCCTGGTTTCCCAACCACATAACCTTTGAGTCATTCTTGACGCCCCTCTCCCCTTTCCTTCCTGAATTTTCCTTCCTGAATAAACTACCAACAAATCTGCGGCTACTGGCTCCAAAGTCATGCCCTACCCCAGAGCAATAGTGCAAACGTCTATTGTTGTGATCACCTTCCAGGGGGATTCCAGCCCCAGGCATTCCTGCGGCCCCGTTTTAACCTGCGCAGGGACTGCTCCAGCCTTCCACTGCCTCCTTTCCTGACTCACCCAGAGAATCAGCTCTCTGCAGAGGCAACAAGGGAGGGAAACAACCAGGCAAGTGCTTCCTACCAGCGCAAAGTACCAGAAACCGGGGGCTTTCCCACAAGGCCAGGCCAGGCTCTAGGCAAAGGAATGTCCGTGTTCCAAGGCACAGCCCGGGCTGGAGTCTGTCACCACCCTTGCAAACCCCTTTGAAGCCGAGCAAGAGGCCTGCCAACGCCAAGCAGGAGAGCTCCTTGTCTTACCCTGGGAGGGGCGGTTTCCTGCCTGCCTTTCGAGGCCTCCCACAGGAGGGAAGGGGACTAACAATCATTTTGCAAGATTCTCACTTTAGACACCAAAATCTAAAAATGCAATGGAAGCAAGCTTTATGTGAGATAAAGATCAGACTGGCCAAGACTATTCAGTCCTGCAAGATAATTCTACTAACTCGGAGACCTCTCATCATTATGTACATACATATATATTACGTATGTGCACGTGTGTGTGTGTGTGTGTGTGTGTGTACACACACACACACACACACACACACACTCTCTCTCTATTTATAGATTCTTCCTTCAAAATCGGATCAAACATTCCTGGCTTCTTTTTTTTTTAATTTTTTTTTTTACATTTATTTTTGAGAGACAGAGAGACAGAGGGTGAGCAGGGGAGGGGCAGAGAGAGAGAGGGAGACACAGAATCCCAAGCAGGCTCCAGGCTCTGAGCTGTCAGCACAGAGCCCGACACGGCGCTCAAACCCACAAACTGTGGGATCATGACCTGAGCTGAAGTCGGACGCTTAACCGACTGGGCCACCCAGGGGCCCCACATTCCTGGCTTCTTAAATAGTTTTAGACCCTTGCCCAGGCTGAATATCCTTCTCTGAACATGTTTCGAGTTGCCGATTTCTGTTAAAATACAGCATCCAGGAGGGAATGAGGGAATCCTGAGTGAGCCTTAAAGTGAGCTTTTTGCCCTCACACAGTAGTATTTTCACATTTTGACTAAATCCTCACTCCGTCTTCACGTGAACTCCTCCCAAGTCCAGGTCTTCTGTTCTAGACTAAAGGAATTGGGTTTGGAGGCTTTTATTTGGTTTTGTTTGTTTGTTTGTTTTCTAAGAGAATCAGAGAACATTAGAACTGAATAGTCTATTGAAATTGCTAGTACAGGTTGTGGGCTACAGCCCCTTTGTGGGCCATGAAATCAATTCAATAAGTCACCACCAGCTTTTCCTTTTAAAAATGGAATAAAATCAGAGTGCCTGGGTAGCTCGGTTGGTTGAGCGTCCAACTCTTGATTTCAGCTCAGCTCACGATCCCGGGGTCGTGGGATCGAGCCACCGGTCCAGCCCTGCGTCAGGCTCCACACCGAATGCGGAGCCTATCTGAGATTCTCTCTCTCTCTCCTTCTACCCCTCTCTCTTGCTCATGTGTGCGCACCCTCCCTCTAAAATAAAAAAGAAAGAAAATATTTTTAAAAAAATTGAAATTTAAAAGATAAAATAGTGTAAGATCTACCAGAGGGCATTGCACTTGGGAGGAGCAAGTCTCATTTCACGAAACTTTTTTTCAGATTTATACTCCCGTGTGTTGGTGCACGTACACACACGGGCATACGAAATTAGAACCATGATTAAGTTTGGGTCAAAAAATTTTAAAGCCGATGGTCTAGTCCAACCAGGAACCAGTAGTGTGGTATAATGGGCAAGTGTCCATTTGAAATGGGGAGTCAGAAAATCCCTGATTTCAAGGCTTGGCTCTGGGCACTTAGGAATTGCATGACCACGGGACACTCTTGAGCTTTGCTGAAACTCGCCTCAGGTCTTCGTCTATAAGACAGAGATGACAACAACATTTTCCTCCAAGAGGTATTAAGGAGAAACACAGTAAGACCCAGTAGCCAGCACATATCGTGCGTGGGGAAACATACCGTGCATTACACTTCTGCCTTTCACCGTGACAACGCTTTATGTTGGATACTGTTATCATCCATCGGATGAGGAAACTGAAGCCACCTGGTCCCAGCACATGCACTCGCATGCCACTACACTATGCCTCTATGCACGTAGGATGAAGCATTTGGAGCACTTACCACAATTAGTACTAAGTACTTGGTACTGACACCAAGGAGCCTTTAAAATTCAGTGCCCCTCAGGGCACTTGGGGGGGGGCTCAGACTGGTGAGCGTAGGACTCTTGGTTTCACCTCGGGTCACGATCTCAGGGCTCGTGGGATCGAGCCCCGCATCGGGCTCTGTGCTGACTGAGCCTCCTTGGGGTTCTCTCTTCCCACCCGCCCCCGTGCCCCTCCCCTGTTCGCATTCTCTCCTTGCTCTCAAGATAAAGAAATCAACATTAAAAAAAATCAGTGCCGCTCAAAGGGCTTACCCTCCACGAGAAGAAGAATGTGTGCAGGAATGCAGATTGATGCCCTGTTTCCTTCACCAGGGAATGTTCATTTGTTTGGCTTTGCTGAATAATGTGCTTTGCGATCAAGTTCACTGACACCCTGGCAGAAGCTCCTTATCCTGTCGAAGATAGGCAACAAGCGGTTTGGCGAACAGTGGCCCACACTCTGAGTGACACTGTTGGATTCACTTATACCTGTTCACTTTCATCTTGTAAATTTCAGCCCATGGAACTACTTTCAGAATCTCGGCAATATCAGCCAAATGCACCAATTCTCCTCGCTGGCTTTGTGTCATCACACACCTGCCAAGCATGTCTTTTGCGACTTCCCGGAAGATGCTGATAATAGCGTTCATCAGGATGGGGCCAAGGACAGATCAGTTTTCATGATAACGATGACTAGAACAACACTCTAGATCCCCGCAAGGTCTGTGCGCCTCCTCATTACTGTACGGGCTTTGTTTTTTCCCCCCCCGGAACACTCCCAAACCCAGATCTTCCCTGTCCAAAGTGGGAAATGGGAAGGAAGCACTGGGAAATAAGCAGCTTCGAAGGCTCCATCTTGTGGTGTGCAAGCGTCATTGCACCCTGGTGACTGAAGGCAGAGGGGGCACTCGCGGAGAGTGCCTCAAATAATACTTTGCCTCAAAGTAAAATCGACACTGGCCCTACTCCTTTTGTTCAGCACTATTAATTAAATAAATATAACACCATCCCCATATTTGATTAGTGGCCCAGGAAAAAATATTTTTTAAAGAGCCACATAGGTAAAGAGAACATTAAAAAAAAAATTCTTTTTTAGAGAGAGAGAGGGAGAGAAAGAAAGCACAAGTGGGGGAGAGGGACAGAAGGGGGGAGAGAGAGAGAGAGAGAGAGAGAGAGAGAGAAAGAGCAGGCTCTCGTAAGTAGGCTCCACACTCAGCGGGACCCTGATGCCCCTGGGATCACGACCTGAGCCAAAATGAAGAGCCAGACGCTCAACCGACTGAGTTGAACCCAAGAAAAGAAAATTTTTTTTTTCCACCCTTAGTTGTAAATTTGAAATAAAAGTTTCCTTTTCTTCCCTGACTTGGAAATGATCTTCAAGGAATGCTGGATTTCATACAAGTATTTATAAACAGAGAGGCAATACCACACCGGCCAAGCGGCCTCCTCACGATCTTGACTGACGCTGGCACTGATGCCCTGGTCCCTCCGGCCTGCTTCTCCCACACCTGGATCCGAACTCCTTCAGATGCAAGGTGGCGCTGTCTTTCCCAAGCAACTCCGATTTCTGTTTCCTTCTGGGATGCAAGACAGGGCCAAAGGAGAAATTCAAACACATGGTCAGTACAGGTATTCAATGTGGTTTTAATGACGATGACCAGGGGCGCCTGGGGTGGGCTCGGCTGGTTAAGTGTCCAACTCTCGATTTCAGCTCAGGTCATGATCTCACGGTTCATGGGTTCGAGACCCCCGACAACATGGAGGCTGCTTGGGATTCTCTCTCTCCCTTTCTCTCTGTCCCTCCCCCACTCATGTGCACACATGCTCTCTCTCTCTGTCTCTCTCAGGATAAGTAAAAATTAACTTTAAAAAATGATGATGACTAATAAGCTGGGTTAGAGCATAAGGATCAGCTAAGAGTGCATATGCAGGGCCTGTTAGGGTTAAGGGTGGTAAAAAAGAGACGAAAATTACAATAAGGAGCAACAGGCACCCAGGATACGAGTATCAGGGTATGACCGTGTTTCCTAAACCAAACTTAGAACACATGATCTGAAAGTACAAATGTGAGGAAAAAACAGTACTCTCGTTTATTCGGTCAACAAACATGAACCCATGGTGAGTCTTGAGGATCAAGAAAACAATGAGACCTGAATCCTACCCAGAAGTTCACTGTCTGGGAGGGTGACCTACATGTGAATGAGTAATCACACCGGTTCCTACAACTCTTGAAACAGACTGTTCCAGAAAAGCAGGCAGAAGTAGAATCCGGCAAGTTCCCCTTGGTGTCGCTTCCTCTCAGGAACCCAACAGGCATTTTATCTGGCAATCTTCTTTACCACGTTAGTCTATCAACTCCAGAATTATGGTACCTCAGCCCCATAATGCCTCTGATTTTGATTTATGATTATAGTTCCTTCTTAACCTTGAAACAACCTAAGAGCCAATGTTTTTCTTTTTAATATATGAAATTTATTGTCAAGTTGGTTTCCATACAACACCCAGTGCTCATCCCAAAAGGTGCCCTCTTCAATACCCATCCCCCACCCTCCCCTCCCTCCCACCCCCCATCAACCCTCAGTTTGTTCTCAGTTTTTAACAGTCTCATATGCTTTGGCTAAGAGCCAATTTAATAGAGCACCGTAGTCTCACAGATGAGAGAAAAACTGGCCAACCAAGCGGAATGCCTTCAAGCAAAGCCTTTCCACTCTTTATGTCCACTGTCTGTGACACTTATGTCCAAGCTTCCTGGCGGATGAGACCCTTGCTTTGAGGGGTTGGAGAAATACGATATGAAGTCCTAATAAGCCACATCCCACAGATTAAAGACCCAGTCGAGTTACCTTTGGAGATCTACCCTTCACAGGGAGAAAGTCATTACAGTAAAAAGATATAGTCGAGTGTGTTAGCAATTAGTAAAAGACCGAGAAATTCAATCCCTTCCCAAGGAGACTCTTTCCGCTTAACATTTATATTTTTATTTCGCTGAGATAACTAAAGGATTCAGTGATCTCGTCTTTCCACCATTTCATCTCCCCCTGGTCACATCCCTACTGAGGACATCATCAAGGCGTGGAAGCATTGCTTGAAATCCTGCAAAGCAACTTCTTCAGGAAACTCAAAGGGCAGGAACTTGAGACACTTCATTCAGAATGTTCCTCTCCTGTTGATCCTTTGGGAATTTGAAAACGCCTCGCCAGTAGGAATTGCCGGTGATCCTGGGAGGGTGACATTTTTCTTAATGGGAGTACCACTGGCTGACTTAAGTAAGCATGGGTAGTGTTTGCACGTGCATCCAAATAAGCTAAGGATCTAATCCAAACTGCCCAAGGGGCGCCTGGGGGGCTCAGTCGGTAAACATCCAACTTCGGCTCAGGTCATGATCTCACGGTTCATGAGTTCGAGCCCCGCATCGGGCTCTGTGCTGACCGCTCAGAGCCCGGAGCCTGCTTCGGATTCTGTGTCTCCCTCTCTCTCTGCCCCCCCCCCCCCTGCTCACACTCTGTCTCTGTCCTCTCTCTCTCTCAAAAATGAATAAATACTTTAAAAAAAATTTTAACTACCTGAATATAAAGCAAAATGCCTTGGCTTCACTGTCATGTGGACAATAAAAATCAAGTGTCACCGTTGTGTTTGTGAATCATTCAAGTGAGAAAGAAGAGAAACATAAAATCACTAAATTCTATGCCTTTATTCTAAGTAACTAAGGAGGGTGAGGCTTAACATTGGTTTTGACATGAAGCTCTCTTTCGTAAAGAAACGGGAGGGGAATGCTGTATTTTGGCCGACACCGGAATTCTAGTCACGTGAAAGTTGTGCTTAGTCCACGTCCAGCAACATGGGAAGCACACTGGGGCAAGGGTGAGGTCAAACCAATAGAACTGTAGAACATAATGCCACTTTTTGTTAACAATGTGTTTGGGTAATGGCAAGGAAGCTTTCAGTCTACAGGTGCCTTGTATAAAGAAAACCGCTTGCAAGAAAGCAAAACATCAATATACCACGTGTGGATTGGAATCCACACCTCCTTCAGGGAGCAGGAACCACAACTTGAGAATTAAACATGAAGACTGGTCCAGGAGAATTGAATTCTGAGATCCTAGGAAAAGCCAAATGTAAAACTGCTCCCTAATAAAACTTGCACAGCCCAGGGCACATAGATCTCCCATGGAAAGAAGAGCCCTTGCTGAACATAAATCAAAATTCAAAGTGACTTAATCAAAACCCCACATGCAAACACCATCACATCTACATGAGGAACCACCTTGAAATGAATTAGCACTCAAGAATGAGAGGAAATTGGGTGCCTGGGTGGCTCAATCAGTTACGCGTCCGACTTCAGCTCGAGTCATGATCTCACGACTTGTGAGTTCGAGCCCTGCATCATGCTCTGTGCTGACAGCTCAGAGCCTGCACCCTACTTCAGATTCTGTGTCTCCCTCTCTCTCTCTCTGCCCCTCCCCTGCTCGTGCGCTCTGTCTCTCTGTCTCTCTCAAAAATAAATTAAAAAAACATTTTTAAAATATTTTTTAAAAAGAATTAGATGAAATAGAAAAATCTGAAAAACACCATTAGAAAGATACACTTAAACTGACATAAACTAAAAAAAGGAAGATAAACAATAACAAAAGGCACGACAGCCTTTTTAAAAATCAGGAATATCTGAGAAAAAAGCAAATGTAAAATGTAGAAATTTAAAAATCTCTAGGTTCAGCATGGAGCCATAAAGAGCTGGGAAAGAGACACGCCCACTACCCTTACGACAAGAAAAATGCCGGACAAACTGCAAATTAATGACTCTCCTTGAATCACGGGGAGAGTCGAGGTCACAAGAGCATGCAACTAACTGGAAATCCTCAGAGAGACAGGTGCTTGCAAGAGGAAACAGGGCCCAAGCTTTTACTACTTGGGGCAGAGGTCATCAGATGCCATATACACCAATAAGAAGATTCAGCTAGAAATTTTTAATGAATTCCTAAAGACCAAGTGTGGAGGCAGAATGGGTTTGAAACCTGGGGGGGCTGCAGACAACATGGGGGTAGGAAGCTGACACCTCATTGCCAGCAGTCCAAATCCACAAGAAATGTTAAAACTTGTTAAGTCAGTGGCGCCTGGGTGGCTCAGTCGGTTAAGCGTCTGACTTCAGCTCGGGTCATGATCTCACGACTTGTGAGTTCCAGCCCCGTGTCAGGCTCTGTGCTGACAGCTCAGAGCTCAGAGAGTGCTTCGGACTCTGTGTCTCCCTCTCTTTCTCCTGCCCCTCCCCAGCTTACACTCCTTCTCTCAAAAATAAATAAAAAATATTGAAAAAAATTGTTAAGATGTTAAGTCAAAAGGAATATGATATAGGTCAGAAATTTGGATCTACACAGAGAAAAGGAGAGTATTAGATGTGGAAAATGTGGGTAAAAATAATTTTTTCTTATTTTAATGTCTCTAAAAGGTAATTGAATTATTAAGCAATAGTAATTCTGTATTGATAGCTTACAGAAAAGTAAAATATATGACAATAGCATCAAGGATGATAAGGAGAAACTGAGAATATACTGTTATAAGTTTCTTATGTAACATGGGAATAATACACCATTATTTGAGGACTGACTCAGATAATTTTAAAATGTACATTATAAACCCAAAGGCAACAGCTAAATAAAATTTTGAGGTATAAGTAACTTCAATTAAAAAAAATAAAATGTAACAATAAAAATGCTTGAATAAACCCAGAGAAGGCATTAAATAAAGAAAAATCAAAGAATAAACAGAATAAACTATAAACAGCAGGATGGTAAATGGTAATTTTAATCAAGCATTATTAACGATCACTTTAAATGTGACTGAGCTAAACAAACCAGTTTAAAGAAACATTGTCATACTGGATAAAAACATCAAGAACCAACTATATGTCGTCTCCAAGAACCCTACTTTAAACATTAAGATGTGGATAGGTTAGAAGCAAAATTTTAGGAAGATATACATCATGCAAATACTAACCATAAGACAGCTGGAGTAGCTATACTGATTTCAAACAAAGTAGACTTTAGAACAGAGAATATTTTCAGTAATGAGTAGAAAACTTACTAATGATAAAGGTATGAATTTTGCAAGAAAAATTTCCAAGGCAACAAACGAGTATGTGCTGCCTAACAGCAGAGTTTCAAAATAAAAGCGACAGAATCTGATAGGTCTGAAAGAAGACATAGATTATTCCACAATCGCAGCTGGAGAAATCCAGACTTCTCTCAGTAATTGATTAAACAAACGGACAGACCATCTGATGAACTGACGAATGGATAAAGAAGTTGTGGTTTATATACACAATGGAAGACTACTTGGCAATGAGAAAGAATGAAATCTGGCCATTTGTAGCAACGTGGATGGAACTGGCGAGTGTGATGCTAAGGGAAATAAGTCAGACAGAGAAAGACAGACACCATATGGTTTCACTCTTATGTGGATCCTGAGAAACTTAACAGAAGACCATGGGGGAGGGGAAGGGGGAAAAAAAAGTTAGAGAGGGAGGGAGCCAAACCATAAGAGACTCTTAAAAACTGAGAATAAACTGAGGGTTGATGGGGGGTGGGGGGCAGGGGAGGGTGGGTGATGGGTATTGAGGAGGGCACCTGTGGGGATGAGCACTGGGTGTCGTGTGGAAGCCAATTTGACAATCAATTTCATATTAAAAACATAAAAATAAAAAAAGTAAACAAATGGACAGAAAATCACTAGTAGCATAGATCACAGTCTGTCAGCCAACCTGACATACAGACATGTAGGAAACTCTCAATCCAAAAACAGCAGAATGCACATTCTTCACAATAGCACATGGAATATTCACCAACATGGGCCATCTTCTGGGCCATCAAATAAACCTCGGAAAAATTTAAAAGTATAGAAATCATAGAAAGTATGGTCTCAGACTATAAGATTTAAATTAAAAATCAATCATGGAAACAAACTGGGTGTGGACCCCAAATATTTGAAAATTAAATAACACATGGGTCTAAGAAGATGTCTCAACCAAAACTGAGGACTATTTTGAACTGAATGAAAATTAAAATGCAACCTATTAAAATTTGTGAGACACAGGTAAAACAGTCCTCAAAGGAAATTTATAGCATTAAATGCTTCTATTAGGGGGAAAAAAAGTTCTAACCTAAGAAATTAGAAAAAGAAATGTGTAGTAGACTTAAAGCAAGAAGAAGGAATGAAATAATAATGAGAACAGAAATCAATGAAATTAGGGGCTCCTGGGTGGCTCAGTCAGTTAAGCGTCCGACTTCGGCTCAGGTCATGATCTCGCGGTCAGGGAGTTCGAGCCCCCGGTCGGGTTCCGTGCTGATAGCTCAGAGCCTGGAGCCTGCTTCGGATTCTTCGGATTCTGTGTCTCCCTCTCTCTGCCTCTCTCTCCCCACCCCCTCAAAAAATAAATAAACATTAAAATTTTAAAAAAAGAAATTAATGAAACTAAAAACAAAATAGAGAAGACCAATTAAACCAAAATCTGATTTTTTTGTAAAAGTCAAAAACATTGGTAAACCCCTAGTGAGCCTAACCTAGGAAAAAAAAAAGGACATAAATAACAATACTAGGTGTGAAAAAGACCTCTTGACCGCACTGACATTAAACGGATAATAGGAGAAGAAAGGGAAGAACGGTATACTCATAAATTTGGCAATGTAGATGAAATAAGCTAATTCCCTGAAAGACATCAACTTAAATTCACTGAATTCAGTGAACTTAAATTCACTGAAGAAGAAATAGAGAACCTAAATAGTACTACATTTATTAAAATAATTGAATTTGTAATTAAAAGTGTTCCTGTACAACAAACTCCTGGCATAGATGATGTCCTTTGTGAATTCTACCAATGTTTAAGGGGGACAAGTACAGATCTACACAATCTCTTTCAGGAATAAAAGAGTAGGAAACACTTTCCAAATCATTTTAGGAGACCAGAATTAGCCCAATATGAAACCCAGACAAGGGCTTTGCAAGAAAAGAAAATCGCAGAACAATGTTTTTGGTGAATGTAGGTGTGAATTTCTCCAACAAAACATTACCAATTTGAATCTAGCAGTATACAGAAAAGATTATACATCCTGCTGGCGTGGGAATCATTCCAGGAATGCAAGACTGGTCCAACATTCAAAAATCAATTAATGTAATTCATGATATTACCAAAGAAGAAAACCCTTATGAACATCCCAATCGATTCCAAAAATAGCATTTGATAAACTTCAACATCTGTTCATAATAAAAACTCTTAACAAACAAGGAATGGAAAGTAACTTCCTTAATTGTATGAAGGGCATCTACATATCCACCCGAACCCTACAACCAACCTCAATGGTAAAAGACTGAATACTTTCTCCCTAAGATGAGAACAAAAGCAAAATATCTTCTCTTACCACTTCTGTTCAATATTGTACTGGAAATTCTAGCCCTAGCAATAAGCAAGAAAAAGGAATAAAAAGGATACAAATAGAAAAGGAAAAAACACAACTGTGTCTATTCTCAGATGACCTGATTGTCTATTGAGAAAATCCTGAAAAATCTACAAAACATCTCTTAGAACTAGAAAGTGAGTTTAATAAGGTTGCATGATACATACTCAATATATAAAAAGTCAATTGTCTTTATATAGCAATAACCTACATATAGCAATGAACAAATGAAATTTGAAATTCAAAAAAAACACCATTTACAATAGCAGTAAACATGAAATACTTAGGCATAAATCTAACAAAATATATGCTAGGGTCCGGATGCTGAAAAGTATAAAACACTAATAAAAAAAATTAAGGTCTAAAGAAAGAAAGAAATATACCATATGCATGAATTGGAAGAATAAATATTTTAAGGAATCGATCTCTCCAATTGATACATTTAGTGCAATCCAACTCAAAATTCTAGCAAGGTTTTTGGAGAGATAGATGACTTAATGCTAAAATTTAAATGGAAAGGCAAGAGAACAAGAAAAGCCAAAATATTTTGAGCAAAAAAAAAAAAAAAAAGCAAAAGTTGGAAGACACACTATACCTGATTTCAATTTGTACTATAAAACTACGTTATCTGGACAGCATAATTTTAGTGAAAGGATGTATACATATAACAATGAAACAGAATAAAGGGCCCAGAAATATACCCACACAAATACAGCCAGTTGATTTTGGCAAAGATACAAAAGTAATTCAATGGAGAAAGTTTTATCTCTTCAACAAATGTTGAGGGAACAATTGAATATCCATGTACAAAAAAGAAGCTGGACACATACCTCATACTCGATATAAAAATGGACTCAAAATAAATCATGGAGCTAATTTAAAATCTAAAACTTTAAAACTTCTAGAAAAAAAAAAACAGAAGAGAAAGTCTGTGTGACCTTGGATATGATAAATTTTTAGCTATGACACTAAAAACATAAGCCATGAAAGAAAAATTGGTAAATTGGGCTTTTAAAGATTTGTAAACGTTTGCACTGTAGGAGACACTGTTAGGAAAATGAAAAGTCAAGCGACAGACTCAAAGGAAAATATGTACATATCCAGTATCTAATAAAGGACTTGTATCCTTGTAGAATATATAAAGAATTGTTATAGCTCAACAATCAGAAACACACAACCCCCTTTTAAAAATGAACAAAATATATGAAAAGATATTTCTCCAAAGAAAATATACAGTTGGCAAAAAAGCCATAAAAAGCATATAAAAAGATGTTCAACATTAATGGTCACTATGAAAGGTAAATTCAAATCATAAAGAGGTATCGTCACATACCTAGAATTGGCTAAATTTCTTAAATTAACAATGCCAAGATTTGTGAGGATACAGAGCAATAGTAATCCACATTCATTATAGTATAGATGGGAATCCAAATAATACAGCTATTTTGGAAAACAGTTTAACAATTCCTGATAGTTAAAGGTATACTTACCATATGGCAGGGAAATCTCACTCTTTAGTACTTATCCAAAGGAACTGAAGACCTATGCTCACCTAAAACACTCTGTGTAAATATTTTTAACAGCTTTATTCGTATCCCCAAACTGGCAAAAACCCAGATACGCTGCAACAGGTGGCTGGATAAACAAATTATGGTACATCCCACAAAAGACTACTACAACTCAGCAAGGAAAAGGAACAACTATTGATTCATGCAACAATATGAAATTTCGATGCATTTTCCTAAATGAAAGAAGCCAGACCCCAAAAACTTCATATTGTAAGATTCCATTTATATGACATTCTGAAAAGCAAAATTGTACAGAAAGTGGATTAGGAGTTGAGGATGGAAAGAGTATTTAACTTATAAAAGGCTGTGCGAGAGCCTATTCAGCTGGGATCATTGAACACGACTGTCCCAGAAAATGGTAAATCAAAATGACAAAATACTAGGAAAGTATAAAGTGTCCCCTCCCATCAATGGGCCTGATGTAATCAAAATACACATAAAGCACTGCACTCAATGAATAGAAAATGTTTCTGTTTCAAGTATACATGAGATACTAAGAAAAACACACAGTAGGTCAAAAGGAAATCTAATAAATATTTTTAAAATTATATATTGATCACAATATCTGCTCAAAGTTCAGTAATATTAAAAATCGATAACAAAACAATTGCCAATACCCCAACACACACACACACACACACACACACACACACAATTTTAGAAACTACAAAGCACACTTCTTTTTCAGTTTAACCTATTTGGGGTCCTTTGGGCCTCATGGATTGGGATGTTCATTTCTTTCCCTAGGTTCAGGAAGTTTTAGTCATCATTGCATTAAATATACGTTCTGTCCCTTTCTCTTTCTCTTCTCCTTCCGGAATTCCCATAATGTGAGTATTGTTTCTTTTCATTGTGTTCCATAACTCTCAAAAGCTTTTTTGGCTCTTTCTCTTTTTTTTTTTCTTTCGCTCCTCTGACTGGGTAATTTCTAGTCTCCCATCCTCCAGACCACTGATTCATTCTTCTGCATGGCTGAGTCTACTTTTGAAACCCTATGGAACTCTTCAGGTTTTTGTTTTTTTCAACTCTAGGGTTTCTGTTTGGGCTTGTTTGCTCATTCGTTTGTTTCACGGCTGCTCTTTCCTTATCAAACTTCTCATTTTGTTCATGCGCTGTTTTCCCAATTTTGCTAAGTTGTCTGTGTTTTCCTGTAGTTCACTAAACTTCCTTCAGAGGATTTAGGTTTCTTTGGGTGGTGTCCTAGTCGCCTGATTTTTTGTGATTCCTGATTTCTTATGTTGGTTTCTGCTCCTTTGGTGGGGGGGGCTCCTCTTCCACACTCGACAAGTTTGCTTTGGCAGAGGCGGTTTTTTCACCAGTCAGCTCAGGTGTGTCTGCTGGTGATGTCTCTGGGAAGGTGGGGCCTGCTGATATGGTCTATTTTGGGGTGAGGCGACTGTCCAAGCTCTGAAGCTAGAGGATGGGCCACTGGCTGAGAACAGTTCGATAGGACACTGGCTTAGTTCCTTACCCAAGCGAAGCTGTAGGATGAGCTCTGTGGTTGCCTGGATTCCCTGGTCATGGTTGGGACTGGGTAATATACTCAGTAGCAAATGGGGCTATGAATTATCTTCCCTGCTCTGATAAGGCAACAGGCCAGGCCCAGGGCCTGTGCAGCTTGATGTTTGGGAGGCTGAATCAGAGGGAACTGAATTATCTGATCAGGTGAGGCCACCAGTTTTGCTCTGCCGGCGAGAGAAGTCACAGGCTCTGCTCTCTGTTCAAGCACCCCTGTATGTAGGAGTGCTGAATGGGCTACCCAGCTTCCGGTATGTTCTGTTTAGGTTTTCTGGTTGGGCAGGCTGAAGACTGTACCCAGCAATGAGCAGGGCTGGGAATTGGATTCCCTGCCTGGGCAGAGTGGGAAGAGCAACTCTAAAACCAGTAAAGCTCTATTGGTTATCTTAACCCATGCTGACCCACGCCCCAGGTTTCCTGGCTGAACAGGGCCACTGAGTTTGCTCTGCAAACTATCGGCTCTGCCTACCCTTCTCTTGGCTTTACAGCCATTGGGTCACATAGTCTTCAGGGGGTTTTGCCATCCCCTCTGGTCAAGTGGGGATGGGAGACACTCTCCACAGTGGGTACAACTGTGATTCAGCACCTTGCCTGAGCGGGGGCAAACCAGGCTCTAGGGCTGGCAAACCTCCCCCCTGGAGGATCCAGATCAGACAGATCTGAGCTTCACTGAGTTCTTTGATCCGAGCGTACCCCCAACTTTGTTCTGTAGATGAACCAAGCAGCTGGTTGGGACTACGACTTGGTCACTGCAGATATGAACCGGGTCTGTCAAGATCCATGTGCTGGTCATTGCCAGCCCCTCCCCTCCTCCATCATGGTCATATCCCCAGTAGTGGAGCCCCACACGTTCTCCTGCAATCCCTGTGGTTTGAGATCAGAGTAGGGGCTCCCACGAAGTGACCCACAATGATGGTGGATGCGCTTGTTGCCCTCCTTGGGTTCTCCTTGGACACTGGAGACAAGGAGAAACTGGACTGGACAAACTGGACAAACTGAAGGCTCAGAAGAGACCTCTCCATGTGGTGCTGTGCAGTCCCGGGGGGCGGGGGGGGGGGAATGCAGGGAATGTGTAGCCGCTTCTCTTCCCTTCCAGTGTGGTCTGTCTTGGCCTCTGAGGTGCAGAGGGTGCTTTGGCCTCACCCCGCATGTGCCAGAATTCTCTCACCGGTGTCTTGCTCATGAATAGATGTTAGTTGCTTTTCCGTGGGGGGGAGGGGAGCGAACAACCTATGTCACCATCCTGGTGACATTATGCTCCACACTTGTAAACGATTCATGGGTCAAAGGAGAAATCATAAGAAAAATTATTAAATATTTAGATTTAAATGAGCGTGAAATCTTTTTCCATCATGGCATTTGTGTAGACACACACAAATATATAGGTTATATATAAATATATGCTTACAAATACATAAATATATAAACATATTTGTGCCTTTCTGTATGTGTGTGTGTGTATACACACACACACAAATAGGATGACGGAAAATAAGAGTGAAAGGATAAGAAATATAGAAAAAAATAGAGGATGAGTCCAGAAACTCTAACATCTAATTAATAGTTTTTCCATAAAGACATAAAGAAGAAAATAAAAGTGATGGTTTTATCATAGAAATAATTATAGAAATTTCCCTCCTACTGAACAACATGAGTTTCCAAATTGAATGGGCTTCCTAAGTTCCCAGGACAATAAAAGGAAAAGACCCACACCAAGGTACATTATGCTGAATATCCAGAATAATAGAGACAGATAAACATGACAAATATCTCAGAAACTTGAAAGAATTATATAAAACGATCAGGAAAAATATGCAGTCATTCTCAAGAAGCCACTGAAGAACATGTCCCATCAAAATAATAGCATAAACAAAGGGGAAAATACAGGATGCAGAAAACTAGTAGCCTGAACACTGGAGAAAGTTCCTTTTGCGTTTCTCCAATGGACCAGCCACTGGTACCTAGCATGACTGTGACAAGAAATCCCTGGACAACAGCCCCATAACAAGCAGAGAGAACAAGAGGTCTAGACTGGAAGAAGAAGATATAGAATTCTAGGAGGGTTATCTCTAAGAAGGAGAAAATCAAATACCTGATGTGTATGATCATAGTGAGAAAATATTTAAACTTAGGGAAGAGACCTTGAAAATGAAAGAATGATAAGAAAATAGGAAACTAAGGAAAACATAACTTTATTTAACTTTTTTATTAACTTTAAGAAGGAAAAAAATTGCAAATCAGGAAATGCAGTCACAGTACATTACATAGCTCTTTGGTGACTACAACTTATATATCCACATAATAATGCAAACACTGAATATCGACAATAAAAAATGATGACGCTGGTCCCATTAAGAGGATGGGGGGAGAGGAAGAATGTGGGAACAGATCTGATCTTCCATTAGAAAGTCAATAGATAATAGTTAAACTGAAATATCAAGAAATTAAAATATAACATGTGAATTAGAAATAGAGATAAACACCCAAAGAAACTGTTAAAAAGTTGTCTTTATGGAGTGTGAATTCGGGATGGAGAAGGTGAGAAAGGGGTGCTTATTTCATTATAATCCTTGGTGACTCTTTAAGCTAAATATGTGTAGAATTCATGGGTTATCACAAAATAAATATTTAGAGAGAATGTATATGCCTAAGTGAATATCTTAGGAAAAATGGAAATTAATGAGCTCAGTGCTCATTAATGCTGATTTGGTAAATGAACACAGTTAACTCCAACAAAGTAAAAGGAAATAAATAATGAAAAATGATGAAATAAGAGAAAAATTAAAGAAATAAAAGAAGGATAGATAAAAAGCAAAGGCTGATTCTTTGAAATAAACAAATAAATCAGATTTTACTGATTTATAAATAAATCATTCTTTCCATAAGAAATAGGTCACTAGAGGTACAACAAAGTTTAAGACATCATGAAAGAATACCCTAAACCACTTTATGGCAACAAATTTGACAACTTAAATGGAGTGGAAAATATGAACTACCAAATTTAACTCAAAAAGAAATTGAAAACATGAGGACACACAAACATTACAGAAATTGAATCAATTGTCAATATCAGAAAATTTCCAGGACTAAAACCTTTCAAAGGTGAGTTTTACCAAAACCTTAAGAAACAGATAAGTCTTATTTTTACATTAACCCACTCAAGAAAATAGAGAAAGAAAACTCAACAACTCACTTTTTGAAGTTTATAAACCTTAAAAACAGATGGAATAGTATGAGAAAGACAGATCATCAGCCAATCTCATTTTGAGTAGTACCTCCAATTGATAAACTCTATTAGTTCTTTATACATTTCGGGCACCACTATAAGAGGTTTTGTTGTTATTGTTGTTTTCTAACAGCTTTATTCAGATATGATTAATATATAAAGAACTGTACTTATTAAATGTATAAAATTTGGTGAATTTAGACATATGTGAACACACATGATACTATTGCCATAATCAAGGTAACAGACATATCCAATACCTCCCAGTTTTCTTGGTCTTTTTGTTCTTGTTTTTGTGTTTTATTTCCTGTGTGTGTGTGTGTGTGTGTGTGAACATTTAATATCAGGTCTGCCCTCAACAAATTTTGAAGTGCACAACACCATATTGTTAACCATAGGCACAATGTTGTACAGCCAATCTCTAGAATCTATTCATCTAGCATAACTGAAACTATACTCCTAGAATAACAACTCCCCATTTCTCTTGCGATAAGAGTATTAAAAGTGTCAACTTATTTAGTCTTCAAAACAGACTTATCAAAAGGATACTATTCTAATATTATTCTCATGTCTGTTTTATCAGTTAGAATAGTAAAATAGTTTGGAGTTAACTGTGTTCATTTACTAAATCAGCATCAAATTTGCCCATGATATCAACCAGGCAGTATTCCAGAGTTCTGTAATAGCGAAGCCTCATGCAGACTATGAATGGAGAATAAACTTGGTTCCGATTGGTCATTTTTTTTAATATGAAATTTATTGTCAAATTGGTTTCCATACAATACCCCCGACTGGTCACTTAAGGACACAGAGTTGCTACAGTGCAGGTGCACAGCTACACCAAAATAAAAATACTAGCCAACACAATAAAACAAGAAAAATAATTTTAAGTGCTGAAGAAGAAAAAACAAAATTCTTTTTAACAGGTGGTATAATTATCCATGTAAAAATCCGAGAAAATACATAGACAATGATTAGAACTTAATGAGTACTTCAGCAAGGTTACTGGAGAAAAGTTAATCATTTACTACATACCTGCAAAAGTCTGTCAGGAATGTCACCTTTTAAAACTTTCATTCAAATTACAACCAAAGCTACAAAGTACCCAGAAATAAATCTAACAAAGAATTGCAAGATATTGAGAAAAATGATAATTACTTTTTTTAAAGCTATTACAGAAGACTTAAAAAGAAAAATACTATGCTCATGGACAGGAAAACTCACTATTCTAACAAAGGTAATTTCCCCAAAATAGACCTGTAAGTTTAATGCTATTCTAATCATGAGACTAACCATATTTTTCAAAGTTGACAAACCTTATACTTCATTTAAAGAAGTAAGACTCAAGTTTGAGAGAGAAAAAGAGAGAGAGGGAGGGAGGGAGGGGGAGAGAGAGAGAGAGAGAGAGAGAGAGAGAGAGTGTGTGTGTGTGTGTGTGTGTGTGTGTGTGTGTGAATGGGGGAGTGGCAGAAGAAGAAGGAGAAAGAGAATCTTAAGCAGCCTCCATGTCCAGTGCGGGGGAAAGGACCCCACATGGGGCTTCATCTTACCACTCTGAGATCATCACCTGAGCCAAAATCAAGAGTCTGCTGCTTAACCAACTGAGCTACCCAGGTGTCCCATGATGCAATTTTGAAGATGAGTAAAGTGAAAGAAAGAATAAGAAACATTCCCGACCAAATATTAAGACTTATTACAAAGCCATAATAATGTTTGAAATTTTCGGGCTGATGAAAGAATTCACAAATAAACTTATAAAGCAATAGAGAGCTTAGAAATGAAGCAACAAATAGATTATAGATAGATAGATAGATATAGAAACTTGGTATATAACTGATGTTGTATTGTGAATAAAATTCAAATCTCTACTTAATAATTCTGGAAAGTCCTGTATCCAATTCCTACTCATCTTTTACTCAAAATAAAAAAAAAAAGCTAGTAGATTAAAGATCTAAATGAGAAAGAAAACTACAAAACTTTTAGAAGACAGTATATGAGACTATTTCCCTGAAACCAAAGTAAGGACAGATGTCTAAAACAAGGTGAAACCCATAAATTATAAAAAATAAAAATTGTTAACATTGACAAAGTTAAAATAAAATTTTCTCTATGATAAAAGCATCATAAATATTGTTAAAAGAGAACTAGAGTCTAGGGGAAAATATTTGAATTGTGTACAATAGACAAAGAATTACAGTCAATCCTCATTATTTGTAGAGTCCAGATTTGTGAATTCACCTAGTTGCTAAAATTTATTTGTAACCCCAAATCAATACTTGCAACACTTTTGTAATCATCCACAGTCGTGCCCAGAGAAATGAACGTTTTGGGTTTTTTTGGTTTTTTTTTTTTAATGTTTATTTATTTTTGAGACAGAGAGAGACAGAGCATGAACGGGGAAGGGGCAGAGAGAGAGGGAGACACAGAATCGGAAGCAGGCTCCAGGCTCTGAGCCATCAGCCCAGAGCCGGATGCGGGGCTCGAACTCGCGGACCGCGAGATCGTGACCTGAGCTGAAGTCAGATGCTTAACGGACTGAGCCACCCAGGCGCCCTGAGAAATAAACGTTTTGAATCATCCAACATGACATTCCCAGTCCCGGTCAAACAAGGCTATATCTGCCTTCTTGTTTCAGCTCTCATACTTTAATAAGTGTCCTTGTTGAGATTCTATTCTATTCACAGTTTCCCAATTCGGAGATTGTCGATGTTTTATTTTTAAAATGTCCCCTGAGCATAGCGTTAAAGGACCAGCTAGTGCGTTCCTAAGACCAAGAAGCCTATGGTGTGCTTTATGGAGAAAATACATGTATTATCGAAGCTTCATCCAGACATGAACTGCAGTGCTGTTGGTCATGAGACTCATTTGTGTTCATAAATCAACGATACACGTTAAATAAGGTGTCTTTAAACAAAAACAAAAACACACATTACGCACTGATTGGTTGACAAAAATGTCGTGGTCAAAGGCTCACAGGAACCTAACCCTGCATTCCCCCTAGGAGCAATGGTTCGGCGTTCACAGTGACTTTGTAGAACACTTTGTAGAATAAGGAGAATTAACTGTACTTTCATGAATCTATAAAGATCTACAGATGGAAAGAAAAAGACAATCTAATAGAAACGTGGCAAAGTATTAAGACGCAAAAATATCTGAAATGCCAATAAACATGAAAAGACTCACAGCTTCCCTATCTGTAATGGAAATGAAATTCGGGGCTCCTAGGTGGCTTAGTTGAGCATCCAACTCTTGGTTTTAGCTCAGATCATGATCTTAGGGTTGTGGGATCAAGCCCCATATTGGGCTCCACACTGAGCATGGAGCCTGCTTGAGATTCTCTCTCTCTCTCTCTCTCTCTCTCTCTCTCTCTCTCCTTCTGTCCCTCTCCTCCACTCTTTCTCTCTTTCTCTCTCAAATAAACTTTTAAAAGTGCAAAATAAAACCACGGGAGGGACACATGGGTGGTTCAGTTGGTTATACGTTTGACTCTTGATTTCGGCTCAGGTCCTGATCTCATGGTTTGTGGGATCAGGTCCTGCGCTGGGCTCTGCCCTGACAGCATGGAGCCTGCTTGGGATTCTCTCTCTCCCTCTCTGTCCCTTCCTCACTCACACATGCTCTCTTTCTCTCTATCTCTCAAGATAAATACATACATATTTAAAATTTTCAAAAAAACGGGCGCCTCAGTGGCTCAGCATCTGACTTTGGCACAGGTCATGATCTCATGGTTCGTGAGTTTGAGCCCCGCATGGGGTGAGGACAAGCCCCACTTTGGGCGAGCCCCACGTCTCTCTCTCTCACTCTCTCTCCCTCTCTCTCTGCCTCTTACTCACTTGTGTCCTCTCTCTCTCTCAAAAAAAATTTTTTAATAAATAAATTAAAAAATTGCAAACAAACAAAAAGTACCACAGGATGTCTTTTCACACCTATCAAATTAGCAAAAATGCAATACTCACATTGACAAAAAGTTGGAGGAAATAGAACTCTCTCATATGTGCATTTTTGTTGGAATCATAACTTTGTTTAACTAACTTGGAGACCGATGTGGCAATATCTATTATGTCTGATGACGTCTAATTCCTATGACCCAAGAAATCTACTTCAGCTAGACACCTTAGAGAGCCCAATGGAAAATGGATAAGATCATTATTGGCTCACTGAATGAAAAAAATGAACTGTCTACATGTGCATTAATTGGCAACAAGTAAATTCCATGTCATACATTAGTGAAAATCAATAAATGCACATATATCAACATAGATGCATCTATATCAACATAAACAAATCTCAAAAACACTTTGCAGACTGAAAACAAGCTATAAAAAATGTATGGCAACTAGGGGCACCTGAGTGGCTCAGTCAGTTAAGCATCAGACTCTTGATTTCGGCTCAGGTCATGATCTCACGCTGGTGAGACTGAGTACCACGTGGGGCTCCGTGCCGGACGGACGTGGAGTCTGCTTCAGATTCTCTCTCTCCTTCTCCCTCTGCCCCATCCCAGCTCGCTCGTTCTCTCTCTCTCAAGAAATAAATGTATCACAACTATATAAATTTTTAAAGCACATACATACTATTATTTATGGATACCCAAAGACCTGCATAAGAACGACCCAAAGATACATGTTACTTTGAAGAGGAAGGAAACCATATTGGGGGAGTGTCAATAATAATAAATAATATTAATACTAAAAACTTGCCTATAGTATAAATATATTCACTTAATCTTCAAAATAGTCCTATGAGGGAGGTAAAATATTTTTTTTTAAGTAGACTCTACACCCAACATAGAGCTTGAACTCACAACCTTTTGAGTTCAGACCTTTTTCTTCAGTATGAAGAAATTTTGTATAAAGCTCACAAAATGTGATCTTATTAAACTAGAATTTTGAAAAGTAGAAAACCGGTTTTTAAAAAAAGAAGAAAGGGGCACCTGGGTGGCTCAGTCAGTTAAGCGTCCGGCTTTGGCTCAAGTCGTGATCTTGTGGTTCATGAGTTTGAGCCCCACATCGGGCTCTGTGCTGACAGCTCAGAGCCTGGAGCCTGTTTGATTTTCTCTATCTCTCTCTCTCTCTCTTTCTCTATCTCTCTCTCTGCCCCTCCCCTGCTCACAGTCTGTCTCTCCCTGTCTCAAAAATAAATAGGCATTAAAAAAAGAGGAAGAAATAGCTGATTTAAAAATTAAGAAGCATAATTGCACTGAATCGTTGATCCTTGATGATAGAAAATTATATGTTTGTCAATATGTTATACATCAAATATAGGTTTAAAAGGTGAAGTAGTCACACAATTACACCAGGGGCCAGTACTGGTATGCCGTGCTAGAAATATTTTAAATATTTAAATATTTGCAAACTAAGTCACAACATTTAAGAGATTATTTGGCAAGAACCAATAATTTCCGCCCAGTTATATCAACATAGAGGGATCGAACACAAACAGCTCATCCAGAAAAACTTCTTTTGACAGTTTCCATTTAAGATACACATGGAGCAAAGAAATGCAGAGCAAAGAGCAGGAGTACTTCCCATGGCTGCTGGGGCGGAACAGGGTCCAGCCTCCAGCTATTGGCGGGAGGGAAGTCAAATCCGCTTCTCCGCCCCCCTGCAACCCTCCCCAATCTCATTTCTCTCTCTCCCCCGCAGAGAACCAACATCCTGGATTTGGTTTTTGATATTTCCCTGCACTCATTTGGTTTGTTTGTTGGTTTTTAAGTAAGAATGTGTATAATTTTAATTGGAATATAGTACTGGTTTGTATTTTTTACACTTTTTTAAATGTTTATTTGTTTTTTAGAGAGAGAGAACGCGCAAGAGGGGAAGGGGCAGAGAGAGAGGGAGACACAGAATCTGAAGTAGGCTCCAGGCTCTGAGCTGTCAACACAGAGCCCAAGGTGGGGCTTGAACCCAGGAACCGCAAGATCATGACCTGAGCCAAAGTCAGATGTTTAACCGACGGAGCCACCCAGGCGCCCCTTGTATTTTTTAAACTTTCAACAGAGGTACTCTTGCATACTTCTTTCTGTAACTTACCACTTTGTCCAGTCACATCTTTGATATTTACCTATGTTAATAACTAGAGCTCTCAGGGCTCCTGGGCGGTTCAGGTGGTTGGGTGTCCGACTTCTGTTCAGGTCATGATCTCCCAGTTGGCGAGTTCAACCCCCACTTCAGGCTTGGTGCTGATAGCTCAGAGCCTGGAGCCTACTTCAGATTCTGTCTCCTTCTCTCTCTGCCCCTCCCCAGCTCTTTCTTTCTCTTTCTCTCTCTCTCAGAAATAAACATTTTAAAAAGTAAAAATAATTAGGGGCGCCTGGGTGGCTCAGTCGGTTGAGCGTCCGACTTCAGCTCAGGTCACGATCTCACGGTCCGTGAGTTCGAGCCCCGCGTCGGGCTCTGGGCTGATGGCTCAGAGCCTGGAGCCTGCTTCCGATTCTGTGTCTCCCTCTCTCTCTGCCCCTCCCCCGTTCATGCTGTGTCTCTCTCTGTCTCAAAAATAAATAAACGTTAAAAAAAAAAAAAAAATTTTTTTTTTAAAAGTTTTACTTTTTTTTAATTAGACCTCTCTTTATTTATTTCCATAAAAAGTATATAATATTCCATTATATAAAAAGGAGCACAGTTTGTTTATCCATTCTCCTAGACTTTTTAGACATTTCCAACTTTTTACTTTAGTAAATAGTGATCATTTTTACACATATATACCTCACCTAAGAATGGAATTATGGTGTAATACGCTATTGGGGATTTTTAATTTTATCGTAATGCTCAGAAAGTAATAGTACCAATCCTTACCTCCCCTCACCACCCACCCCCCCCCCCCCAGCACCGAGCAAAGCATTTCTTTTGCCTTAGAATTTCAGTACATGTTTGCCTATCTGGTGCGTGAGAAATAGTATACACTGAAGCTCCCACTGGCATTTATTTGCCTGATAAATGGGGAAGTTGAGCATCTGAGTATTGCTGTTTTGTTTTTTTTTTTTTTATGGCTCGTCTCTTTATATCTTCTGCCTATTTTCTGTCGGGTTATTTGTCTTTCTTGACTTTTAGTTTATTGTATATTTTTTATACTTAAGCCTTGTCAACTGATTCAGTGAAAATATTTTTTTCCAGTCTTTTGTTTTCTAACTTTGCTGATGGTGCCTTTTGATGTATAATAGTCCCCCCTGATCCCGAACGGATACGTTCAAAGACCCCCTGTGGATGTCTGAAACTGGATTGTACCAAACCTGTAGACACTATGTTTTTTCCTACTATAAATTTAATTTACAAATTGGGCACAGTAAGAGATAAGGAACCACAATAATAAAATAGGGCCGTTATGACAATATACCATAATAAAATTATGGAAATGTGAATATCGTGTCCCAGTGGACTTACCCATCTTCTTGGGATCACGTGAGGCGGCAGAATGGCCACGCCAGGAGATGGAGGTGAACGAGGCAGGCATCAGGACGTGACCTTGGGCTCCTATTGACGTTCTGACCATTCGTCCCAAGGAGGATCATCTGCTTCCAGACCACAACTGACTGCAAGTTTCTGAAACCAAAAACCGCAGATAACAGGGAGCGCTCTACTAAAATGTTCATTGTTTCTTAAATTTATTAATTACAACTTGTGCTCTCTGTTCTTGTTGTTCTTTTATTCCCCCAAATCCCTCCTGGCTGTGATTTTATAAAATGTTGCCCTATCTTTCCCAAAACTTTCAAAATACGTTTTTTTCCCCAAAATTCCGAAGCTCTACCTCTAGTGTGTGTGTGTGTGTGTGTGTGTGTGTGTGTGTGTAATAGTGTGAAATGTCTTTTACTTTTGTCCACATCCATTAATGTATTTTGCCTATTCCTTACCTTTTAAGATAGAGTAGATATTATCAGAGTTGACAGGTGAGGAAAATAAAAACCTGGAATATATTTGATTGACCCAAGGACACACAACTTTTCAGAACCAGGAAAATCAAAGCATGTCTATCTAAATGACCCCCAGACGTATCAAGTTCATCAACATTTAAATCTGTAATCTTCTCTCTACCGTTCACTGCCCCCCCCACTCCCCGATCCCCCACTGCCACCCACGCCCCCGCCCCCACTGCTCCTCCTTCCACGGAGTCCCCTGCTCTAGGAACTGGCCCTGCCCCTGGCCCAGCACCCAAAGGCATATTGGGTTTCCATATTGGGTTTCCATATTGGGTTTCTCTCCATACTGGGTTTCCCAAAAGCTGCCTGGGCCCCTCCCCCACCGCCACCGGAAATTAGAACATCAGTATGGGGGTGGTCAGGCACTGATGGTCCCTAAAAGCACCCCAGCTGATTTTCGTATTTAGCAGGGCTGTAAACCACCAGAGCAGCGCCTGCTCCCACCCTACCCACCCACCCCCCCCCCCCCCCCCCCCCCCCCCCCGCCCCTGACCGTCCCTCCAATTTGGTGATACCTGGAGATATTTTGGGTGGTTCCACTGGGGGAGCAATAACGTCATCTAGCGGCCAGAGGCCAGGGATGCTACTGAAAATCCTGCCAGGTCTCCCCACTTCTCCCCCCCCCCCCCCCGTATGTGACCCAAAATGTCCACAAGTGGGGTTGAGAAACCTGGACCCAGAGTATTGTCGCCTCAACCCTTGCTGTTCAAAGTGTACTTGCTGATCGTATCTGCCACCAGGAAGCTTGTTACCGAGTGGGGACTGGGATCTCTGCCCTTCCCCACACCCTCCCAGTCAGAATCTACATTATAATAGGCTCCCTGGGTAATTCCTGTGCAGGTTGAACTTTGAGAGGCCTTGCACCGGACCAGACCGCTCTCTCTCTCTCTGGCTCCCCCTGCAACTCCAATGGGATAACCAGTCCTACCCCACCATCTCTTACCTGTCTCTGAAAGTCCCCTTGCCTTCTACCCCTCGAGTAACTTTCTCAGTGCAGGACATCACTGCTTGCCATCTCGCTTATGGCAATAACATTCCAGGCTGACCACCCTCTCCTATCCTAGCAGAGATTTTCACCCTTGGTGAGAATTACCGAGCACTTCAAGCCGGAAAGAAAGATCTGGACTTTCCCAGGGCAAAGCCTGCTCACACAGGCACACACCCTCACTCACGTACCCCTGCCCCACCGCATACAACTTCAAAGGATTCGCAGAACCCCGAAAGCCCTCCACAGACGCTTCTAGGTAAGGAACCCCGCCTTAGTCTCCGAGCAGAGGGCTTATTCTAAAATGCAGATGCGATCATTTGAAATCCCCTTCTGAAAGTTCTAGCTCTTCACACAGCCTGCTCCAGCCGACCGAGCCTCAGCAGTTGCCCTGTGCGCCGGTACTCTGCACACCTCAGTCTGCGGATGCCCCTTCCACGGTCTGACACACCCTTCCTCTCTTGGGTGCCTGCCTCAACCCTCTGCTTCAAGACTCGGTTCAAGGATGATTCTCCCGAAGAAACCTTTTCGGACCACTCACCCCATCCTCACTTCTACTCCCAGTTAGATTCTCCTTCTCTGTGGCCCTCAGCTCCAGGCGCTTCTATCTGCCATAGCATTTCCAAGAGCATATGGCGTTGTGGGGTTTCCTTTTTTTTTCCTGATTATCCCATCACATCTGAGCCAGCAAACGTATTTTTCATGTCTGCGGCCCCTGTGTCTGGCATGAACAAGAGCTCAATAAAAGTGGCTACTAAGTTTGAAAGGGGGAGGAGTAGACAGAGTGGGACAGAGAATCTGAAGAAGGTTCCGCGCTGACAGCAGCGATCCCAAGATCATGACCCGAACCGAAGTCGGATGCTCAACTGACTGAGCCACCCAGGTGCCCTATAATGTGTTATTTCTTTTTCTTTTTTATTTTTTTTAATGTTTATTTTTGAGAGAGAGAAAGAGAGAGAGAGAGTGAGTGGGGAGGGGCAGAGAGACAGGGAGGCACAGACTCTGAAGCAGGCTCCAGGCTCCGAGCTGTCAGCACATAACCCGACGTGGGGCTCGAACCCACAAGCCGTGAGATCACGACCTGAGCCAAAGTTGGGAGCTTAACCAACCGAGCCACGCAGGCGCCCCTATAATGCCTTATTTCTTAATCAAGGTGGTAAGTGTCTGGGTGTTCATGATATGATTCTTCGAACATTTTTCTATTTCTGGGGATGCCTGGGCAGCTCAGTGGGTTAAGTGACAGACTCGAGTTCAGCTCAGGCCATGATCTCACGGTTCGTGAGATCAAGCCCCGAGTCAGGCTCTGAGCTAACGGTGAGGGTCTGGTTGAGATTCTCTCTCTCCCTCTCTCTCTCTCTCTCTCTCTCTGCCCCTCCCCTGCCCGTGCACACATTCTGTCTCTGTCTCTCCAAATAAGTAAACTCTAAAAAAAGTTTTTAAAAATTTTATATTCCTGAAACATTTTGTACTTACAAGGAAAAACGATTAAAGGTACAATCATGATAAACAAGTGAATGTCTCAATGTCCCCTGGGTTCTGTGGAAATGTACCCCCAGATCTGTATTCCTGTAACATTGCTTTCTGGGACCCAGTCCTGACTTCCCCAAGAGCCCTTGTGTGGGAATGCTAAACCGTCTTTAGCTGGTTCCAGGAGGTGAGAATTTAGAAACATTTTCCGTGTTTGAGTGTCCAGGTGAAAAAAAAAAGAAAAAGAAAAAAGAGAACTCATCAAGGGCAGAAGAAACAGAACTTGAATGAGGATAAGAGAGAAAGACTGGAGCCAAAAATTTGACACAGAAAACATGTTAATACCCTCACGGAGGTTATGACCTGGAGTATTCTGTTTATTTAAAAGCGATGGGAACCTCACTAACACTAGATTACCACTTTCCACGTAAAACCAGAATCTACACACTCCCCATCACATCTAGAGAGAGATCAGAAATCTTGTTTACTAAGAACAGAGCACGCTCATTACAGAAAGGGCTTTTACCAACAACTTTAAATTCTTCCAAGGCTGTGTTGTTTTCTATCACCTACCTTTTTGCCATTACCATAACCTATTTCTCTCAGCCCTCTAACGCAAACAAACAAAAATGTCATTTGCTTATAAAATATCACCTCGTTTTCACTTTGATTTACTGCCCTCTGGCTACCAGTCCCCTGGCCCCGGGCCAAGTCGTCAGGCTCCCCGGGCTGCCTTGGCAAGGGAGGGTTCTGGAACCGCAGCTCAGGAAGCCTGCTGGGGCCCGTGTCACGTGCCCCCTGTGTGTCAGCTGCCATCTGTCCCGCTTGCTCTCCTTGGATGGGGCAGAGGCTCAGTCCGCAGCCCCCACGAAAGGGTAGGGAGGCAAGGCCTTTCCAGGGACCGACTTACAGGAAACAGCCGCTACGCATCTGAACGTGTTGACAAGGGCCTATCCCAGGAAAACAACAACTACCAAAACAAGACTACCCTCTTCTCTTCCAAGGACCCTAAGTCCTCAGTCTGGGAATCATTTCCTTGCTATCTGCGTGAGTCTGAGCTGCACGCGACTGGGTCACAACAGACAGCAAGGATCACCGAGGACCAAGTCCACAGACTCATCCGTAAGCTTCTTGGATCTTACAGAAAGAGCACATTCTGCAAGCGTTGGGGGGTTGGTGTCGTAGGGTTCGAAATCAGTTCTGCTCCCACTGGCTCTACGTCCAACAAGTTCCAGAACCTCACTGAGTGTCAGCTTCCTCCCCCGTACGATTCGAATGGAGATGAAAACAAATCCTCTCCCTGCGGCCTCCCACTCCTTTCCTTTACCTCATTTAGGGAGAAGTTCTGCCTGAATTATCAAAGGATGGTTTTAAGACTTCCAATTCTCTTTGTGCTATGAAGAGAATTTTTAAGAGTTAGAAGTTGTTCTTGGCATTGAGACAAGTTCTCCAAGAGGAAACAGCTCCAGATTGATATTTTCCCAGAGTCGCACTGTAAGAACCCATCATGGTAGAATATTTATTAGGAAGACATATTTTTCTCCCTTTGGAGCATGTACCCTTTGAACATACATTCTGTAACAGTTTGAAAAAAATATATTTCTATGATGCAGTTCTTACTCTTTTTTAATCCTTATTCATTTATTTTGTGAGAGAGAGAGAAAAAGGGAGAGCAGGAGCAGGGGAGGGGAAGTGAGAGGGAGAGAGGGAGAGACAGAAGGAGAGAGAGAGAAGCGAGAGAGAGAATCCCAAGCAGGCTCCGTGATCAGCTAGACGTGGGGATTGATCTCGTGAACCGTGAGATCATGATCCCAGCTGAAATCAAGAGTCAGATGTTTGATGGAACCACCCAGGTGCCCTAGCTCTTACTTTTTTAAGATAGTAGTAAGAAAAAAGATCGGTTTGGGATCCCTGCTCAATTGCACATAGCATCAATTAGCATCCCTGTAGTACAAAATCTCATGTGCATACGCTTGCACACACAGACCTGTGTATACGGAAGTCACGTGTATTAGAATAGAAACTAATGTGTCGTGTAACAACCTTGGAATGCTTTATCCTTCAGCGTTGTGGACGCTGTCTCTTCACCTGGCGGATAAGCCAATGGATCACCACAAAAGAATACATGGTGTGGGATTTAATTCTGATCAATCAAACATCAATATGATGCTTTGCAAATGCAAAAACATTTGCATCCAAGGATCTATTCGTGTCTCAGGCTCTGAGGTCAATTATTGTCTTCCATTAAACAACTTCCTGTTTTGCTCTATGGTATCGTTTATCACACTGGACTCTTTGACTGCACTATTTTTGTTCAGCTTTTTTTCTCCCAACAGGATCGTTGCACCTGAACAAGAAACTGATTTTTTTTTTTTTTTAAATCTAGTTTTCTCACAGAATCAATGACATAAGAGGATTAATTGTTTGTTTTCAGTCCTGACTTTTGCTCCCCCGGATCTATTTTTTGAAACCAATTTTATTTTGGGATGTCCTGACTGGGATGATACTAAATTGGAAAGCCTGGTGCAAATTTTATTGACCTCCATTTCCTACTATAAAGGATGTTCCTCGCTAATCTGTCATCTACAGGGCAGACAAAGGCCAGAGGCCAGGGAAGCCAAGCCAGATGGTGTGTTCAAGGAACCCAGGGCCAGAATCTTTATGTTTTGTTGGTTTGTTTTGAAATAAACGGTCAACTAGAAGGAGGAAAAAAACATTTGGGCATCCTTCTTCTTAGTCTCAGCTTTAGCCAAACTAAATGCTAATTGTATTGCGTATGGCAAACACAACATCTGAGAACGGGTACTTACTTACTGAATGTTGCTTGAATATGATAGAATGAATGGATGTAGTGATGAATGCAGAAGTGAATAACAGATGGAGAGATAGATGAATGGATGTATGTATGGTTAGGTAGACGAGTGGAGGAATAAATGAATTAATATTATCAATGGGTTGTTTATTCAAACAATGCAGAAAAATCAAAAAGATAGAAGTTACTACTTAGAAAACTATGTAACTTACAAAGCGAATATCACCTCCTCTACCTTTCAGAGAAAAACAACGTTCACGGTATTGTCCATATTCTTTCCTATTTTGTCATATTATAGGTCATGTATTTACCTAGATTACTTATCCATCATCTACCTATATCACTAATTTCAATAGTCACATTGTCTATAGTGATCTACATCTCTCTTTTGCCATTTATGTATCATTGACCTGCGGTCCTATCAGTGTAGACACCTACCTTGTTCTCTTTTAATGACTGCAGGATACTCTACTGTGCAGATACACCATTTATAATTCAGTCGGACTCCTATTAAAAATTAAACTGCTTTCAATTTTTACACATTACCAGCAATATTGCAATGTACTTCCTTGTACATATGTGACCGACGATCTGTATTTTTGAATTTTTAATATCCGTTGCTATTTTCTCTATTGGTTTGTTTGTCATTTTTTCTTTATAGAAATTCTGCATACGAAGGGTTAGTGCCTGGGTGGTTCAGTCAGTTAAGCATCCCACTCTTGATCTCAGCTCAGGTCTTGACCTCAGGGTTGTGTGTTCAAGCCCCGAGTTGGGGTCCACGCTCAACTTAAAAAAAAAAATCTGCACATTAGGAATTTTAAGGTTTTGCCATTTATGTGTGTGACAAATATCTTCTCTCAACCTGTCACTTGCCTTTTAAGCTCACTGTTGGCATTTTTCACTGCCTGATGCTTTCCTTTTAAGTTTCTTTATTTATTTTGAGAGAATGATGGAGAACGTAAGAGGGGCAGGGAGAGAAAGAGAGATTCCCAAGCAGGTTCTACACTGACAGCTGGAGCCCAATGCAGGGCTCAGTGTGGGGCTCGAACCCATGAACTACATGATCATGACTAAGCTGAAGTTGGACGCTTAACCGACTGAGCCACCCAGGTGCCCTACTATTTAATGCTTTGAAGTGCTTTTGTAGCCAAATCTATTTTTTCTTTCATTGATTTTTTTTCTAGACAATCATAAGAAATTCTCCCAACTCTGAGTCTATAAAAATGTTTATCTATATTTGATTGTAATACTTTTTTGGTAGAGACATTTAATGATGGCTGAATTGCCACATGTGTTACACATTTTCCAGCCTGTCTTAGAATTAGGTTGTAAGCAGATCACTAGTTGTAGCCAATAGGGTGTGGACAGAAGGAACACATACAGCCTATGTTATTTCTACCCCTGGCCATAAATACCCCCGTCTGCCTTTCCATCTCTCTCTTCTTACCTCAAAACCAATATTCCAACGAGCACAGGAACAATTAGAAGCAGCTTCAGTACTTAAATTATCATCTGAAGGGAACTGCGTATAATTAAGGCACCTTGCTTAATCATGACACTTTCCTATGTTAAGTCACTGTGATCCTAAGATATTTTTGCTATTACATGTAGTTACTTTACAATACCGTAGAGTTTGTTTCTACATTTAGATGCTCAGTTCCTCTATCATTTTTATAACAATGTGCAAGTGGGAGAAATTCTATTTTCTTTAAAATAACTTCAGGGTGCCTGGGTGGCTCAGTCGGTTAAGCGTCCGGCTTCGGCTCAGGTCATGATCTCACAGTCCGTGAGTTCGAGCCCCGCGTCGGGCTCTGTGCTGACAGCGCAGAGCCTGGAGCCTGCTTCAGATTCTGTGCCTCCCTCTCTCTCTGCCCCTCCCCTGCTCATGCTCTGCTTCTCTCTGTCTCAAAAATAAAGAAAAACATTAAAAAAAATTTTTTTAAATAAATAAAATAACTTCATTATCATAATAGTTAACCCACATATACAAATGTCTTTTTCTGCATTCCTTGTAATGTACCACTGATCTATTTATCTATTTTTGTATCATTGCCCAACTGTTTTGATTTCAATGCTTATATATTTGAAGATCTTAAAGAGCAAATCCCCCATCACGTTTCCTCTTTCTCAAATTCTTATATTTCTTAATTTATATATTAATATAGATTAAAATATTTGTTATATATTTCTTATATTTCTTAAATTCTTCTTTATTCTTCCAAATAAATATTGGAATCAACTTGTTTATTTCCCCAAAACAATCTCTTGAGCTACTAATCAAATTTGCATTAAAGTTGTACATTAATTGGAGAAAAAACAGCACCTGTATGCTATTTAGTCTTTCCATGGGGAATTATGATATTTATTTTAGTCCTATCGTACATCCTTTAATAAAAGTATAATTCTCTTATTAAGTAATTCTTAGGTGTTTCACAGACTAATTTTGGCTTTGTCTTGAATATGATTTTCTATATTTCAGTTTCTAATTGTCGAACGCTGATAAAAATAAAAGTAATATTTATTTTTGTATTTTGTTTTACATATTGCCATCCTATTAATTTTCTTATTGATTTAACAATTTCTGTTGAATGTATTGGATTTTTAGAAACATCGCATATTATCTGCAACTAATAACTGTGTTTCTTTCTTTTCAAGGTAATTTTCTTTGATTCGTATTTTACATAAAGCTTTGTTTAAAAAGGGAATTAGAACTTGCTTCAAAAAATAATTATTTGCTTTTTCTGGTCATCTAATGATATAATCATGATTTTTCCCTCAAATTTTTAAATATAATAAGTAAGGTTAATATATTTTCTATTTTTTTGCTTTTTATTTATTTTTCGAATTATTTTTTTCTTTTTTTTTTAATGTAATTTATTGTCAGATTGGCTTACATACAACACCCAGTGCTCATCCCATCAAGTGCCCTCTTCCCTGCCCATCACCCACTTTCCCCTCCCTCCCACCCCCCATCAACCCTCAGTTTAGTCTCAGTAATTAAGAGTCTCTTATGGTTTGCCTCCCTCCCTCTCTGTAACTTTTCCCCCCCCTTCCCCTCCCCCATGATCTTCTGTTTAGTTTCTCAGGATCCACATATGAGTGAAAACATATGGTATCTGTCTTTCTCTGCCTGACTTATTTCACTTAGCATCACTCTCTCCAGTTCCATCCACGTTGTTACAAATGGCCAGATTTCATTCTTTCTCATTGCCAAGTAGTATTCCATTGTATATATAAGCCACATCTTCTTTATCCATTCATCAATTGATGGACATTTAGGCTCTTTCTATAATTTGGCTATTGTTGAAAGTGTTGCTGTAAACATTGGGGTACCCATCTTACAGTTTATCCATAAACCCTACCAAGTTTATGGAATTGCATAGAAGGTTAACTTTGAGCAACTAGAAACTACCTATTCCTCAGGAATTGAGGAATAGTTTAATAAATTAATGGGATAGCAACATTATGAAATATATGCCCACTAAAAAAAATACTCATAAAAATAAGGTACATACCTAATTCTCAGTCAAAATCTTTAACAATTTCATTAGATTTAGTGTTCTATGTTACCGAAGAGCTCAACAATAAGAAGGAAATTTTTCTTCTCTCAAATATAAACATTGATCATACCCAATGGTGCAGCTTCTGACAGGCATACCACTACCTAGCATACGATTTGGAAGTACGATTCTGCTCTTATGTTAGAAACAGGGTTGTTGTCAATCGTTACTTTGAACACCGATGTTACACAATAAAGCAAGCAAAATCCATAAAATATCACATGACAGATTCACTATATAGTTCCTTGAATTGTTTATCAGTGTTTTATCTGTAATTCTTTTTCTTCCCCACTGATGCTGATTCTTTCAGCATCTTATTATTCTTTTTTTTAAATTTTCTTAACGTTAATTTATTTTTGAGACAGAGAGAGACAGAGCATGAACGGGGGAGGGGCAGAGAGAGAGGGAGACACAGAATCGGAAGCAGGCTCCAGGCTCTGAGCCATCAGCCCAGAGCCCGACACGGGACTCGAACTCATGGACCGCGAGATGGTGACCTGAGCTGAAGTCGGACGCTTAACCGACTGAGCCACCCAGGCGCTCTTTATTATTCTTTTCATTATCCTATTTATGAGCTTATAGGAGTCACTCAGTAAATATGTATTAACTTATTGGAAGTCATTCTTTAAAAAAAACTGTCAACCATTTATTACTATACTCATTTTCTATTCCAAAATCTATCAAATTCCTACAATGTGGTCATTCAGGGCTCATGTGCCAGGATTTAGTTAGCCAGGGGCTTGTGGAAGTTTGGGTAGGTAATAATAAAGGGAAAACAAAGCAACTGACCTTTCTCTTGAACTTGTGTGTTATGTCACATGCATAGTGTGTGAGGCTTTTTGTCATGTGGTCTCACGTAATCCTCATCCCAGCCTTAAAGATGACTGCCACCATCCCTATAAAAGTAATGTTTCCCAGGTGTTTGGCATTGAACTAAGAATTTTCACAGATACTTTTAAGAATATCACCTTCAGAAGATTATTCTTTTTTTTAATGTTTGTTTAATTTTGAGAGAGAAAGAGCGTGTGCACTCACGAGCAGGGGAGGGGCAAAGAGAGAGGGAGAGAAAGAATCCCAAGCAAGGCTCCATGGTCAGCATGGATCCCAACGCGGGGCTCAGTCTCATGACCATGAAATCATGACTTGACCCAAAATCAAGAGTCGGACGCCCAACAAAGTGTGCCACCTAGGCACTCCCGGAAGATTCTTCTTTGATGGGACTTCAAAGTCCCCACTCATTCCATTTTCCAAAGTGCCCCTTGAGGACCCCTAGATAGTGATGCCATAGCTGAGAGGTGACCCCAAGTGCATCTTTCCACCACATTGGATCTCATTGCTATGGTCAGAGCACGGCAGCGGGGAACCCAGGAGCAGGGACCAGGCTCAATTCTCATATGCAAGCAGAAAATGGAACTGGGCAGATCTGCCCAGGCCCACATCGGTGTAGGCTTCAGAAGTATCACTGTAATTGATCCTGGGACAGCAAGATTGGACACCTAACCCTAGATTAAAAGTCACAAACTGAAGGCCTGAGGGCCACATGAGGCTATAGACTCATTTTATTTAGTCAGTGCTTTAAAAAACTGAGCCAGGAAGTTCTGATTTTCAGTTTCTAGTTGCAAATGTAACGAGCTTGGAAGTCACCACTCTGCCCAAACAAGTAAAAAGTGAAACAGACTGAAAAACCAACAGCCCCTCTTGGAAACTCTGTACCCATTAGACACTAGCTTCTCGTTGCCCCCATCCCATAGCCCCTGGCCACAATTCTCCTTCCGATCTCTATGATTTTCACTACTCTAGGTATCTCATATAAGTGGGATTATATAGCATTTATTTTTTTTGTGACTGGCTCATTTCACTTAGCATAATGCTCCCAAGGTTTATCCGTGTTGTGTCAGAATTTCCCTTTTAAAGGTCTAATGATATTCCATTTTGTATTTATGCCACATTTTGTTTATCCATTTATCTGCGAATGGATACTAGGTTGCTTCCACATGGTCTCTTCCTTTTATTTACTTCTGACAACACAATTCCTGCCGTGCTCCCTCTGAGTTGTTGGTGGGGTAACTGGTTCAGAATCTGTAGGGGATGGGTCTCCCGTTTAATCACACAGAGCCCAAGAAGGAAATGGAAACTGAGTAAAGCCAGTGGGGAAATGTCTGAACATAGCAGAATGATCTTCTTAAAGGGGGCATTTACTGCTCAGCTCAAGTGATTTTAGCCGCCTGTGCTAGACGTCTCTAATTCATAAAAAGAAACTGAAAATCTAAATCTGCATTTGAAACCCCCTGAGTTCTAAATGGTGACTCAGGCTTTTGTTTGTTTGTTTATTAGACTATAATTCTTTAGAGCGGTTTTAGGTTTACAGCCAAGTTGAGGGGAAAGTACAGAGATTCCCCATATACTCTCTGCCCCAATACACGCATTGGGTCCCCCGTTATCAACATCTTCCACCAGAGTGGTACGTTTGCTACAACTGATGAACACTAACGTATCAAAATTACTCAAAGACCATAGTTTACACGAAGGTTCGCTCTTGGTGTTTTACATTCTCTGAGTTTGGACAAACGTATAATGACATGTATCCATCATTATAGTATCCATGGAGTATTTTCACTGCCTAAAAATATTGTGCCCTGCCTATTCACCCCTCCCCCGAACTTCCCCTCCTCCACCAAAACCCTGGCAACCACTGATGTTTTACTGTCTATATAGTCCTTCCTCTTCCAGAATGTCGTATAACTGGAAACATATAGTACGTAGCCTTTTCAGATTGGCTTCTTTCACTTAGCAATATGCAGTTAAGTTTCCTCTATGTCTTTTCATGGCTTAATAGCTCATTTCTTTTTAGCGCTGAGTAACATCACATTGTCTGGTTATAACACAGTTTATTTCTCCATCCACCTACTGAGGGACAACTTCGTTGTTCCAGATTTTGGCAATTATGAATAAGACTGCTTTAAACATGTGTGTGCAGTTTTGTGTGGACACATCTTTTCAAGTCCATTGGGTAAATAACAAGGAACTCCATTGCTGTAGTGTATGGTAAGAGTATGTTTGCTTTTGTAAGACAGCCACACTGTCTCCTACTAGGTGTATAATGTTTGAATTTGCAATTCCCTGATGATGTGACATGGGCCATCTTTGTCTATGCTTATTTCCCATCTGGTATATCTGCCTTGGTGAGTTATCTGTTGAGATCTTTGGCCCATCTTTGAATCAGGTTTATTTTTTTTTTACTGTTGAGTTTCATGTGTTCTTTGTATATTTAGGGTAGTGGTCCTTTATCAGGCGTGTCTTCTGCAAATACTTCCTCCCAGTCTGAGGCTTGGTTTCTAATTCTCTTGACATTATCTTTTGAAGAGCACATTTTTCTTATTTGAATAAGGACAAGTTTGTCCATTGTTTTTCATGGATCATGTCTTTGTTGTTGTACCTGAGAAGTCATCGTGTTACCCAAAGTCATCTACGTTTTCCCTGTGCCACCTTCTACGAGTTTTATAGTTTTGCATTTTACATGTAAGTTCATGGTCCACTCTGAGTAAGTTGTTATGAAGGGTGTGAGATGTTTGTTTAGGTTCATTTTTTTTTTTGCACCCGGATGTCCAATTGTTCCAGCACCATTTGTTGAAAAGATTACCCTTAACCAATTTGACAATAAATTTCATATATTGAAAAAAAAAAAAGAAAAGAAAAGATTACACTTGTTGCATTGTATCGACTTTGTTCCTTTGTCAAGGATCGGTTGACAATATTTATGGGATCTATTTCTAGGCTCTCTATTCTGATCCATTAATCTATTTGTCTATTCTTTCACCAATACCACACTGTCTTCATTACTGTATGTTTAGAGTAAATCTTGAAACCAAGTAGTGTCAGTCCTTCTCCAATATTGTGTTGGCTATTCTGGGTCTTTTGCCTCTCCTTATTAACTTCTAAATCTGCTGATAAAGTTGGAAAAAACTGACATCTTGACAATACTGAGTCTTCCTGTCCATGAACAAAAAATACCTCTCACATTTTTTTTATTTCTTTCCTTAGAGTTTTGTAGTTTTGCTCATATAGATATTATTCATATTCTGTTTGATTTATACCTATTTTGTGTTTGGGGGGCTAATATAAATGATATTGTGTTTTTAATTTCACATTCCACTTGTTCATTGCTGAGATGTAGGAAAGCAGTTGACTTTTCTATGTTAACCATGTATCCTGCAACCTTGCTATAATCACTTATTAGTTCCATGAGGGTTTCTTATGCTAATTCTTTCAGATTTTTTACATAGAGAATCATGTCATCTGCAAACAGTTTCATTTCTTCCTTTCAATCTGTATATGCTTTATTTACTTTTCTTGTGTTATTGCATTAGCAAAGAGTTCTAGTACAATGCTTAAAAGGAGTGAGGAGGGAAGACTTCCTTACCTTGTACCTGATCTTAGTGGGAAGGTTTCAAGTTTTTCAACATTAAAGATGTTATTAGCAGTAAAGTTTTTATGTTCTTTATTAAGTTGAGGAAATTCCCCTCAATTTCTAGTATACTGAGAGTTTTTAACATAAAATGGCTAATAGAGTTTGTCAAATGCTTTTTTTTGCGTCTAGTGATATGATTATATTATTTTTCATTTTCCCTCTGTAGGTGGTTCTTTTTCTCTTTCCCCAGCCAGAAGCACAAGGAATACAGAATTCTGGGTTAGCAATTCTTTTCTTTCAGTTCTGAAAAAATGTTGTGCCCCTTCTTTTTGGCCTCAGTTGTTTCTGATGAGAAATCCACTATCGTTTGGATTGCTTTTCTTCTATAGGTAATGCAGCATTTCTCTCCTCCCACTTTCAAATATTTTCTTTGTCTGTAGTTTTCAGAAATTTGACTTTCATGTGTCTTGTCGCAGAAATATTGAGTTTCTCCTCTTTGTGTATTGTTTAGCTCTTCTAATCCGTAAATTTGTACTTCTTGCCAAACTTGGGGACTTTTCAGCTATTATTTCTTTTAATACTTTTCTTTCTTTTTTTTTTTTTTAATTTTTCTTAACGTTTATTTATTTTTGAGACAGAGAGAGACAGAGCATGAACAGGGGAGGGGCAGAGAGAGAGGGAGACACAGAATCGGAAGTAGGCTCCAGGCTCTGAGCCATCAGCCCAGAGCCTGACGCGGGGCTCGAACTCACAGACCGTGAGATCGTGACCTGAGCTGAAGTCGGACGCTTAACCGACTGAGCCACCCAGGCGCCCCTCTTTTAATGCTTTTCAACCTCACCTGATCTCTTCTCTTCTTTGGCCCTTTGGTGACATGAATCTTAGATCTTCATTATAGTCCCACATACCACTGAGACCCTGTTTGTTATTTTTACATTTTTTTGTTATTCAGATTAAATCATTTCTAGTGTTCTGTCTTCAGCTTCATGTATTCCTTAATCTATATTCCAAACTCTCCTATTGAGCCCATCCATTAAGTTTGGGGGGGATTTTGTTTGTTTTTATTTTTAGTTATTATATAACTCAGTTCCAAAATTTTCATCTGGTTCTTATTTATATCTTCTATTACTTTTCCAACATTTTTATTTCTTTGCTGAGACTTTCTGGTTTTATTCATTTCTTTCTAAATATGTTTATAATTGCTTTTTAAAGTACACTTATGATAGCTGCTTTAAAATTTTTGTTAGATAATTCTAACATCTGTATCAGCTGAATTTTGGTTTCCATTAATTGCCATTTGTAGTCTAGTGGTATTTTCCGGCTTCTTGATAGGATGATGGGCGATATTCAACTGATCCCTGGACATTTTGGTCATGATGTTATGGAGTCTGTATCTTATTTAAATCTTACGTTTTAATAGGTGTCGTCTAACACCATTCTGGTGGTGCCACTCATTAATACCAAGTTTTCCACTCGGTCTCTGTGGACACCTGGGGAAGGTCTTCATTAGTGCTGCTCACATGCTCTATATTCACACTATGGAGGATGACTTCCTTTCTACTTAGCAACAGTGAAAACCCTGGCTTTCCCTTGGCTTTTTCTCTGACATGGGCAGAGGGAAGGGTGGAAGTCCAGTCATTCCTTGTTGTCTCCACTGACATTGTGGGAGGTGGGTGGGGGGGAGGCTGTGAAAGTCTCATCTCCCCAGTCAGCTCACTGAAGCCACATCATTGGGGTGGGAGCACGTCATCACATTATGGAAAGGATGGAAGTCTAAGTCTTTGCTGGCAGGACGATGTGGAGAGACGGGACTTCAGCACTTCTTATGGTATTTGCTTCAAGTAGAGCACATACTGTCTAAAATTTTTCTTACTAGAGTGTTCTTTCCTTGGTCCTTTGGCTAGAGCTTGAAGACTTTTCTTGGGGTTGTTTTTTTTTTTTTTTAGTCATGTCTACTGGTATTTCCGGGTTGCCCGTTTCTCTAACGTCCAATCTGGGATACATGAGACAAAACAATAGCGTATCATCTTGTGTGAGCCTTTCTCTTTGTTTCATTTACTTTACCGTCAATGAGATATTTGAGAATGAATAAAAGAATATGTGACACGGATGTTGATATGGCTTTTCTTTTTAGTAGTCCAACAAAATTCCTTAAATATCTACCAATACGGGACATATATTTTACTTTCTTTTTTTTTTTTTTAACGTTTATTTATTTTTGAGACAGAGAGAGACAGAGCATGAACGGGGGAGGGGCAGAGAGGAAGACACAGAATCCGAAGCAGGCTCCAGGCTCTGAGCTGTCGGCACAGAGCCCGACGCGGGGCTCGAACTCACGGACCGTGAGATCATGACCTGAGCCGAAGTCGGACGCTTAACTGACAAAGCCACCCAGGCGCCCCAATATATTTTACTTTCACACAAGGAAATAGTATTTAGCCACTTTTAAAACTAAGATATAAGTTCATGCGTAAAAACGTCTACAGTAAGTTGCCATGGGGTAAAACCATCTTTTTTAAATAATTTGTGCTTTTTTTGTTTTGAATTTCTAAAAGATCTTTGACAATAAGTGGTGCTTGAGCTAAAGAAATAAGAAATGTCTTAGTTTTTCAATAGCTATGCTCTGAAAGCAATCTCATTTGAGGTTCACAATATATATAGCTGAGGCAGGTGTTATTCTCAATTAGCGTCCAGTCCCACACAGTTTCTAGATACCACACAATGTTCTATATAAACTTTTTTGGTTCCAGATGTAATCATATTTTCCTCTTTAAAGCCATCTATCCAAACACTTGAAAATCAGACTATGATGTAAAATAAACAAATGTATAGAGAATCAAAACTTGCAAACTTCTGCTCCCTAATTCCTCAGTCCATTTTCAACCAACAGGTGTTTCTCCTTTTCTATATACTCTACATACACATCAGATAAACAACCTTAAAGTTTTTAATCACAAGGAGGTCTATGACATATGACTTTTCTACTTCAAAGGTCTCTAATAATAGCACATGCATAGAAATATAGTGCTCCGTGCAGAATAAACAAACACCTCTCTCTCCTGAGAGGGATCAGATGAATCCGCTTATGTCAGATCTCTCCCAGAATTCCATTGTTGTCTCTCCAAACAGGCTTTAAGGAAAACCACTGAATCTGGGATTGGGAGCTTTTCTCAAACGTGTTTCCTTTAAAAACACAGGGAAACAGGATTTTTGGCCACAGGAGGTCAAGGTCAGCAATCTAACAGAATTGGTCCTTTTGAACTTCCTTTCTAAGAAACACATTATGTTATCTGATAAAAGCTGTTACATTGAAAATCTCAACACTCATGCTATGATCAATTTTGTTTATCACACAAGGAATGAGCTCAGGAAGCACATCTACAAAATCCATAAATCAGTCTAACGATACTTAAATGTAAATTTCTAAGAAAATGTGAACAGTATAAATTCCATGAAGAACAGGACTGTTTTATCTGTTTTGTATGTCTCATAAAGAACTGTACGGTGCCTTGCAAATAGTAAGTAATTAATATTTATTTAATGAATAGTTGTATTTTTAACAATAAAAAAAAGAAACACAAAAAGGCAGAATTAAGAATGCAAAAAAATGCAAATGAAACACACTGTGCTCCTCAGTCGTATATTACTTTCAGATACCTGAATTTATATGCAATTTTTTGCAAATATAAGTATTGTTACCAAATAAAATAGAAATGCATTTCTATTAGAATGGTGTTAGTATCACTGTCTTAGATGTGCATGGTATTTTTTGAGAATTTAAGACAATTTCCAATAAGTTCTTTCATGTATGTGTTACAGAAATTTCAACGTTATTATCTCCATTTAAAGACGGAAAAATTCAGGGGCGATTTACCTAAAAGCACCCAATGAGTGAGAAGCAGAACCTGATTGTCATCTAACCTTTGCTCCTGAAGAATGGATTGCCTTTCCTTTCTAAAAAAGGAAGGCAGGCCCCGAAGCTCTTATCTCAGTAAAAATGGTTTAGGCCAGGTCTATGCACACAACTCGCTCCCTAATCACTTTCCATGATAGTTTGCCTTGCTTTCTTCCTGATACTGAGGTGTTCCTAAGCTTTAGTTCAATTGTATATAAGTAAAAGCAAAGAAGAAGAAAGCACGAAAAGTAGGGGAGGTAGATGTTTTGTCACCCTGGCAGGTTTTCCTCCCATCTGATGGCTGCTTTTGGCTGACACTGCCCACTTCCTGCCCAGGAGAATGTTCACGGAAAATGTCTGAAACACATTGCCTTTTGCTTTACACTGAATCGTGAAAATCCATAAAAATTTCCCATTCCACACCAGACGGTGAGAACTACTGGGTATTGTCACAATTCTAAATCGGCAAATAAGAAGCATTAAGCAACATGGTCGTTTATTTACATGAAAGACCACAGGATTGCTGTTCATCGCCTGGTCTTCTAAGTCTTAGCTTTGACGACGTTGGCTTAGTTCCATTTAATATAAGGAAGCTTCTAGTTCCTCTTTTTAAAAACTCATTGCAGGAAGAATTAATTTGGAGCTGTCCACCTTTTTTAAAAGTTTATGGCATCTGTCATCAACTTATGCTTGGAAATTATGAGACGGAGAGAAACAATCGACTACCTAAATTTTTCCTTTTTAGTAAAGTTTATTTATTTATTTTTGAGAGAGAGAGAGAGTGCACGAGCAGGGGAGGGGCAGAGAGAGGGAGAGAGAATCCCAAGCAGACTCCACGCTATCAATGTGATCCCGATGCAGGGGTCGCATTCACGAACCCTGAGATCATGACCTGAGCTGAAATCAAGAGTTGGACGCTTAATCGACTGAGCCACCCAGGCGCCCTTTAAATTTTTCCTTTTAATGTTGGAAGTGTCCAGGAACCCCAGTGAGAATCAGATTTTGCTTATGATATGTTAATTAGGGATTCGTTTAAAATGTTTTCTTGAAAGGTACAAAATGTCTATTCAGTGATGATATCAAGTGTCCCTAAATGCTAAAAGCAGTTAGCTTCATGTTACGGTCAGCTTTACGTCCACTGGGTGACATAACGTTGTCAATGCAATGGTCATATGGCCCCCAACCTACAATGTTGGAAGGTAATAAGCATCCCTGAGACTTTACGACTTCATAGCTGTCTCCAGTCTTGGCCCGATATACAAGGCAGTCCACAATCCAAACACGGCAAGTAGCCTCACAGGAAGTTCCATCTCTAAAAAGGGTCTTGCTTCCTCTCCTGCCTCAGGCAACAGTGGGAGTTTGAGTCTCAGGGAAATGCAGAACCAGCTTAAATGTACCGCTACTCAGGATAATGTGCAACCCTCAACAGCAGCCATGAAAATAAAGACAAGTGTACAGACAAGGGTTCTGTCTTAGAACAGAATATTGTATGTGGAGACCACTCAAGGCATGTCCAGTTGAATGTAGAATTATATTGGGCTGCCTTCTATTAGCTTCTTATTAGAACTTCTGATAACCCCATGTTTGGAAATTTTGTCTCAACTTGACATTTTGCTTTGAGAAACACCTGTGTGCTCTTAACTTAGAAAATATCGTATATGTCAAAAGAAAAGTGTTGGCTCAAACTCTAGACTATTGCAACTTCATGGGACCAAAAAATTCATGTTGTCCAGTAATTCCCAAAAACAATCATAAATGCTCCTTAGCTTACCATCACCTCTTATATGTGAGTTGAGGACTCAGAATCAGAAAGGCAGAGGATTTGAACAATGAACGTCTGTTGGATATTTTCTGCAAAGTGCTCTCGTTGATAAGAAAAGTTGGCAAGCAGCAGCTTTCAAGAATATTTTTTTTTCAAACTCTCTTCTATAACCATCAGCCTACTTGAAGAGATACCCACCAGCAGCTACGTGAATGTGACAATGTATGCCTCCAAGAGACCTGGTTCCAACCGGGAACAGGAAAGGAGTGCCCTTCTTTTCACCCGTTTCCTCCCTGGCAGCAAGGCAAGGATGCCAGAGCTTCTGGTCATCAACAACAACAGAACTTTCTCTTTTTTCTTCACTTTTGCCTTAATCAGGCATCTCCATCACTCAGTAACATCTGGAAATTTAATTCTGTTACACAGAACCCTAAAGGCCTCATTCCTCAAATACACGATGTCCCAGATACGGAAAGATAGCAGTTAGGGGACTCTCTTCTGGTAATGGCAGACTAGTTACGTTGGAAGAATCACTTCTACCTGAAGGCAACAGAGTGTTGAGATAGCGGAGAACTTCCAAGCCAGAAAACAAGCAAATGTGGTGGACAAGGGGCTTGAACCCTTCTTGCCTGGGGAAAACTGACAGTTCTAGAGAAAGAGAGACTAAGAAGCTGAAGGGCTGAGTTGCAGTTTGAAAGGCTCATGGGTTAGAGGGGAAAGTATGAGTCCAGGGCTTGTCCCTTACCCACCACCACCTCCATGCATTGGGTTTGAACTTCAAGCTCGGGATAAGGGGGACCTAGAGGGCCTGGAGGTACTGAAAAGCCTGGGTTCAAATCATTACAATGACTGAAATTGGACTAAAATGGTCTCAAGGTGCCGGTTTCCCCCAGGGGACTTAAGAAAGAAACATAAACTGCTTCTAAGGGGAAAAAAAAAAAACTATTTAAGACTCAAATTATTTCTACAAATGATAGTCCACCCTTGAACAATGCGGTACCAACCCCTCAAGATTAATCCCTATTTTGTATAGTATGTGTATCGTATACTCTATTATTACATAAAGTAATCTAGAGAAAAAAACATTATTAAGAAAATCATGAGGAAGAGAAAAGACGTTTACAGCACTATACTGTATTTACTGGAAAATGTCCACATATAAGTGGACCCATGAAGTTGAAATCCATGCTGTTCAAGGGTCAACTACATTTGTGAATGTGGTACACTGTTGTGCACACGGTAGAGAATAATCTGGTAAAAAAACCAAACACCCACAAGAATTATAGCTGATACCTGAACAGGAAGATAAAAACAGAATCATAAAAACAAGTCAGTTTAACCAAAAGCAGTCAAGAGAAAGAGAAGACAAAGAGAATACAAATAACTAGAGGTAGACTCAGACCTAAACTAACTTTAAAGGGAGATCATCTAAACATCATAGTTAAAATGCAAAAGTTATCAGTGTGACTAAGAAAGCAAGACCAACTATATGCTGCCGACTGGAAACCCACTTTAACTGGAAAGCCAAAAATAGGTTAAGACTAAAAGGGTGGAAAAAATATACATCATGCTAAGACGAGTCAGAAGGAATCTGCAGAAGCTACACGAGTATCAGACAAAGTACATTTCAGAACAAAAGATGTTATCAGGGCTGAGGAAGTTCATTTCATAATGATAAAGGGCTTTATTCAACAAGAAGACATAAAAATCCCAAATGCAAATACACCTAACGGTGTTTCAAATACATGAAACAAAAACTCGTGGAACATCGAGGAGGAAAGGATAAATCCACAGTCATAGTCAGAGATTTCAATACCACTTTCTCAATAATATATCCTTGAAAATTTTCCAAATATTTGTAAATTTTCCAAAAATTTGTAAATAACGCGTGGATCAAAAAAATCAAAAGGAAAATTTTTAAGTATTTCAACTGAATAAAAATGAAAATACATCATGTAGAAAGACCATTAAATCAGTACTTAGGAGAAAAGCACTAAATGCTTATATTAAAAAAGAAGGTGGGGCGCTGGGGTACCTCAGTCAGTTGAGTGGCCAACTATTGATTTTGGCTCAGGTCATGATCCCAGGATTGTGGGATCCAGCCCCATATTGGGCTTTGTGCTGAGCAAGGAGCCTGCTGAAGATTCGCTATCTCTCTCGCCTCTGCCCCTCTCCCAAGCTCGGGTGGTTTCTCTCAAAAAAAGAAGGGAAGGCAAGGAAAGGTGAGGAGAGAAGAAGAGAAAAGAGAAGAGGAGAAGAGGGGAGAGGAGGAGAGGGGAGAGGAGAGGGGAGGGGAGAGGAGGAAAAGAAAAGAAGAAAGGTCTCAACTCAATAGCCTCAGCTCCTACCTTAAGAAACTACAGAGAGAGAGAGAGAGAGAGAGAGAATTTGAACAAAAGTAAACAGAAGAAAGGAAACAAGAAAAAATAAAGGAGACACCAATGAAATTTTTAAAAACAGAAAAACTATAGGAAAAATAAATAAAACAAAAAACTGGTTCTGTGAGATCAATAAAAGTGATAAACCTGTAGCCAGACTAATCAGGAAAAAATAAAGAGAAAGAAAGTGAGAGAACAAGAAAGAGAAAAAAATTACCAATACCAAAGAAAGAGGTGCTATCACTAAAGATTCTACTAAAAAGATAAGGAGGAAATATGACAAACAAGTTTACACCAATATATTTGGCAACTTAGATGAAATACACAAATTTCTTGAAAGACAAATTTCCAAAGCTCATTCAAGAAGAAATATATGACTTAAATATCCCTAAATATTTCATAGAAATTAAAATTATAGTTTAAAAACTTCCCACAAAGAAAACTACATAACTAAATGGCTTCACTGGTAAATTCCACCTAATACTTTAAGGAGAAAAATTAAAGTTCTAAAAAAACTCCTCCAAAAAATTGAAGTTCTTTTCAACTTATTCTATGAAGCCACCATTACCTGATAGCAAAATCAGACAGACATTATAAGAAAGTAAAACTACAGATGAATACAAATGCCTTATGGACACAGATGCAAATATTCTAAAGAAAATTTTAGCAGATTGAATTCAAAAATATAGTAAATGCGTCATACATTATAACCATATGATCAAATGGCACTTATCCAAGTTTTACAGAGGTGGCTTAATATTTAAAAATCAATCTATATCTATGTAATTTATGAGACTTTTGAACTAAAAAAACAACCTGTATGATTATCTCAACAGATACCAAAAAAAGAAAGAAAAGAAAACAAGAGAAGAGGAGAGAAAAGAAAAGAAAAGAAAAAGAAAGAAAAAAATCCATATGATGAAATTCAGTATCCCTGAAATAAACTCTCAACAAATTATGGTTCAAGGAAACATCCTTAACCTGATGAAAGACACACAAAAAAACAGCTAACATCATACTTAATGGTAAAGATCTGAATGCTTTTCCCCTAAGATTATAAACAACCTAGGAATATTTGCTCTGCTGCTTCCATTCAACATTATACCTGAGGTTGTAGATGGTGTAATCAAGCAAGAAAAAGAAATAAAACTCATGTAGATTACCAAAAAAAAGTGCATTTTTGTTATTCACAGATGACACAATCTTTGTATAAAATCTGACAGAATTTACAGAAAAGCTAAGAGAATAAGTAAGCTTAGCAACATTTCAGATTACAGAATCAATATACAAAAATCCGCTGCATTCCTACATACTAAAAATAAAGTTCATATGGACCTAGGAGTGCCTGGGTGGCTCAGTTGGTTGAACGTTGGACTCTTGATTTCAATTCAGGTCTTGATCTCAGGGTCATGGTTTGAGCCGTGCCCTGGGCTCTGCACTGGGCATGAAGCTTACTTAAATAAATGAGTAAATAATAAATACAATACAATACAATACAATACAATACAATACAATACATTTCAATGGGTAAATACAATACAATACAATACATTTCATTTCAATACAATACAAAACAATTCATATGGGCCTAGAGTAGCTGAAACATTTCTGAAAATGCACAAAGTTCAAAGATTAACATGGTCTAATTTCAAGACTTAATACAAAGCTCTATGAATCAAAACAGCATGGTGTTGTTGTAAATAAATCAATGGAACAAATAGAGAATCCAGGAATAGTGCTGGAACTATTTGATACCTACATGGGAAAAAAACACTTCACCAAGGAAGATTAAAAAATGGCACATAAGCACATGAAAAAGTATTCAATATCACTAGCCACTACAAAAATCCAAAATAAAAACATGAGAGGCTACTACATACCTATACCATTCTAGAATGACTAGAATGCCTAACATTGAAACAACTAACCATACTAAGTATTGGTGAGAACATGGAGGAACTAGAATTCTCACATACTGCTGGGAGAAATTAAAAGTGCTACATGTAACTACTTTGGAAAAGTTTGTCAATTTCTCTAAAGTTAGATATATACTCTCTTGTATACTCCCTTGAGATCCAGCCACTTCCTCCCTACATATTTACCCTAGAGAAAAGAAAATACATGTCTATACAGAGACTTACATGTGAATGCTTATAGCAGCTTTGTTTGTAATAACCAAAAACTAGAAATAAATCGAATAGCCAACAATAGATGAATGGGTAAACAAATTGAGGTTTATGCATCCAGTGGAATACTATTCAACAATAAACACGGGAGTGAACTACTGACACATATAGCTACAATATGTATGATTTTAAAAAATTATTATTCTGAGTGAAATAAGCCAGACCAAAAAATACAGTGTCTACTATGTGATTCCGTTTATATAAAACTCTAGAAATCACAAAACAATCTATAGTAACAAAAAGCAGATTCTGCTTGCTTGGAGATGAGGGGAGAGGCAAGAAGGAAGGTCTACGAAGAGGCACATGAAGTATTCTAGGTTTTATGAGTATTCTTATTGTCTTGATTAGGGTAATGGTTTCACAGAAGTATGAACATTTCAAAACTAATCATATACACTTTAAATATACAGTTTATTACATGTCATTTATACCTCAATAAAGCTGTTTAAAAATTTTTAAGATGTAATTTTCTTATCCAGAAATAAAGTATATTTCCCATTTGTTTGAGTCTTATTTTCCAAAATTGCATTCTAAAGTATTCTTCATATAGTCTCTATATTTCTTATAAAGTGCATTTCTGTGTATTTTTTGTATTACTATTACAAGTGAAATCTCTCTACTACATTTTTTATTGGTTTTGGTTTATTTAGAAGAAAACTTGATTTTTGCTATAACTTTAGAATTAAAGGTGAGATTTTTTTCTCCACTCTGAATTATTTTGACTCATTTCTTATTTGATTTTACTTCATATTGCAAAGTAATTTTTCACAAAGTACTCATGGATAGTACATTCCCCCAGTTATTTTGTGTTTAAAATAGGCTACCTGTTACATTTTTTAGTAGATTGTGTTATTGCTGGCAATTATTCACTATCTCTTTTCCAGTAGGAGGGTTATATATCCCCATCAAATCAACTTTGGAAGATTTTAAGAAAAGAATGATTAGCAGTATTAAACAGGTCACTTAAGGAGAGAGTTGTGGGGATTGAAGAGAAAAGGAGAGACTGATGAAAATGTAAGTTTATATTTGACGCTTAGCTTCCAGATACTCGTTCATTCTATCCATTATTGAGAGTGAAATATTGAAGTTTCTTATTATTATTACATTGCCAATTATTTCTCCCTTCAGTTCTGCCAATGTGTGCCTTATATATTTGGGGGCTCTGATGTTAAGCAGGTATATAATTGTGATATATTTTTGGTGAATTGACCCTTATGTGATGTCCTTCTTTGTCTCTTGTTATATTGTTTTACTTAGAATCTATTTTGTCTAAGTATAACCACCCTTGCTCTATTTTTGTTATATTTGCATGGAATATTTCTTTCACTCAGCCTATGCATATTCTTAAGTCTAAATAGGATCTCTTGTAGACAGCCTAGTTTTGGATCTTGTTTTTTGTTTGTTGTTGTTGTTGTTGTTTCAATCCATGTAGCCATTCTTGAAAAAACATGTCTTTTAATTGTAGAGTTTGATCCATTTACATTTAAGGTAATTATTGAAAAGAGAAACTTACTATTGTCAATTCATTAATTATTGTCTATTTGTCTTGTAGCATTTTGGTCCCTCTCTTCCTTTCTTACTGTCTTTTTTTATATCTTGTTGACTTTTTTTACAGTAATATGCTTTGCTTCCTTTCTCTTTCTTTTGTGTATCTGCTGTAGATATTTTCCTTGCAGTTGCACTGTAGCTTACACAAAGCACCATACAGTTAAAACAGCCTATTTTAAACTGATAAAAATTTAATTTCAATTGCATACAATTCTACAATTTTACATTTCCTACACATACACACACGCGCGCGCGCGCGCGCACGCACACACACACTTTATTGATATTACAACTTATATCTTCTTATATTTTTTTCCATTAACATATTTTATAATTATAGTCATTTTAATGCTTTTGTCTTTTATCTTTTATACTAGAATCATAAGTGCTTTACACACCACAATTACAGTATTGCAATATTTTGAATTTGTCTAAATATTTACCTTTACCAGCAATTTTATACTTCCACATGCTTTTGTGTTACTGTTTAGCATCGTTTTATTTCAACTTGAAGAACTCCCTTTAGCATTTCTTGAAAGGTAGGTCTAGTGGTGATGAATTTCCTCAGCTTTTGTTTGGGAAAGTATTTATCTCTCATTTATATTTAAAGGACACTTTTGCTAGGTATTGTATTCTTGGTTGGCAATTTCTTTCAGCACTTTGAAAATATCACCCCACTTTCTTCTTGCCCACAAGGTTTCTGCTGAGAAATCTGCTTATAGTCTTATGGAGGGTGGCATTCCCCTATATGTGACAAATTGTTTTTCTCTTGCTACTTTTAAATTCTCTCTTTGTCTAATTTTTGACAATTTAATTACAATGTGTCTGAGTGTGTATTTTCTTTAGGTTCATCTTTTTTGGAATCCATTAGGATTTCTGGATCTTGATGTCCATTATCTTCCCCAGATTTGGGAAGTTTTGACCAATATTTCTTTTTTTTTTTTTTTTTTTTAATTTTTTTTTTCAACGTTTTTTATTTATTTTTGGGACAGAGAGAGACAGAGCATGAACGGGGGAGGGGCAGAGAGAGAGGGAGACACAGAATCGGAAACAGGCTCCAGGCTCCGAGCCATCAGCCCAGAGCCTGACGCGTGGCTCGAACTCACCGACCGCGAGATCGTGACCTGGCTGAAGTCGGACGCTTAACCGACTGCGCCACCCAGGCGCCCCTGACCAATATTTCTTTGAGTAAACTTTTTGGTCCTTTCTCTCCTATCCCTCTGGGAGTCATATAATGCATACATTGTTCTGCTTGATGTTGTCCCATAAGTTCTTTATTTTTTCTTTATTCTTGTTCATTCTTTTTGGTTTTTTTTCTCCTAAGACTGGATAACTTCAAATGGTTCATTTTTTAATTCATTGGCCCTTTCTTCTCCTTGATCTAGTGTGTTGTTTAACCCTTTTAGTTAATTTTTCAGTTCAGTTATTGACTTCTTGAGTGCCAAGATTTCTACTTGGCATTTTTCTATATTTTCTGTAGCTTTTTTGAAATTCTAATTTTGTTCATGCATTTTTCTCTTGAATTCTTTGTGATAGTTATTTTTCAATTCTCTATCAGGTAATTCATATACCTCGATCTCATTAGGAGGGTTTTATCTTGTTATTTGTTTGGAGAATGTCCCCCTGTTTCTTCATTTTTCTTGATTCTTTGTGTCGATATCTGCTCATTAGAAAATGAAACCACCTCTCCCAATCTTCATGGACTGACCTCATTCTGGAAAAGAACTTCACCAATCATCCTGGCCAGATATTCTCTAGAAATCTCTCAAAACTTCCCTCTTTATGCATCTTCTCTGGACTTGTATTCATATATTCCCAATTAGAGGGATTTGCCAGTTCCCTCACCAACCCCCGCCCAAGGGGTTCATAATTTCTTGCTCCCTCTGGTGTCTGTCTGTTATACAATGGATCTTCTGAACCAGTGGCTAACCTCAAGATTTTTGTTGCTGTTATTCTCAGTATTCTCCAGGCATCTATAGCGCAGCCAGGTCCCATCTGTATTCTGAGACTGTTGACAATGAAACTGGTTTTAGGCCACCACCTGAAAAGTCTAAATGTTGGGTGATAGTTTCGATCTTTTTTTTCCTTCCCCAGGAATAAGCCAGGGACTGAGAGCTTTGTTGATGGTGTTATGCTGAGCCAGGGCAAGAACTCTGGCAGGTAATTGCATACTGGCCCAAATCTTTGCCTTTGTTCCTAATGGCCCTCAGGCATCTAAAGTATATGGGGCCCCATCAGTGTTCTGAGACAGGTACAGAAGCCTGTACCTCAGTCAGCACTCAGAATATTTGGAACATTGGATATATGGCCCCATGTTTTTCCCTCTAGGTAGAAGCTAGGATCTGAGGGTTTTTTAATACTCATTCTACACCGAGCTGGTGGAAGGGGTTATGTGAGTGCTTGCAGGCTAGTCCAAACTCCCATCTTTGTTCTCAGTTCTGTAAACCTAGGGTTTTTCCTGTCAGCACTCAGATTCAGGCAAGACAAAAAAACCAGTCCCTTGGGCAATCCCCAGAAAAATCAGAATATTGAACCCACAGTCCAGTCTTTTTCTTTCCTCCCAGGGGAGAGCTGGATGTTTCCTTCCAGTCATATCATGTTGGGGGCAGTGGAAAGAACTACAATGAGCGAATGTCTCCAATTTTCCTACCTGCTTGGATGTAGCTGGTTTCATGATCACCTCGGGTTCAGACGCCCATCACCTGGGGTCTGGATTTTTCGCAAACGGAATTGCCCTTGTGTTGTTGATCAAGTTTGTCTGTGGGGGAAAGGAGGCCCCCGGGCTTCCTATTATACCATCTTGCTAATGTCACCCATGGGGAAATATTTTTGATTTGGCTGCTTTCTTTCTGGTTTAAGACATTTCACTCAGAACTTGCAAATACTGAAATACTATAATGTATTAATTAGAAAGATTAGCACGAGAAAAAGACTTTCTTCACACCCAAACTAAAGACAGTCAAAGGGAAACGAAGAGTTACGGAATAGGTAGAGCAACTCAGTTGTCAATAAGCAAAACGCAGGTCTTGGTGTAAAATTTTCTTAAATGACCTCATCCTTGCTAAAAGATAGAAAGTCAAAGCAACTTCTTATAGCTGATCGTACAGGAGAGAGAAATAGTCCACTCACTTAAGGAAGAAGGAGGTAGGCTTAAAGGAATGAATTGGTTTCAGATCGGAAAAGACCTGGAGAAGCCTCATAGTCTTAGCCCCAGGGCATCTCCTGCTTGGAGACACATCTGCTTTGTGGAAATTGTATCAGAGATCCTGTCTTGATCCCAACTCTCCATGTATAAGCTGGTAGTATTAGGCAAATCTGGAACTCACTCTCTCATCTCTAAAGTGGCCTTATGGATTCACAGAGTTCCTCATGGATTATCCTCATTACTATAGGATGGCTTCTAATATAATCTTCTAGATATACTCAAGAATTTTATCAGGAAATCTCAAAATGCTCAAGAAACATTTACTTTTGCCATTGTCCTCCCCTTGAAATAACTATTCACACTCATATATATTAAGAAGTGGGGTAAGGAGTGCTCCCTTCGACAGCACATATACTTAAAAAACAAAAAAAAGAAGTGGGGTAAGGAAATATCCTAAAGCAATTTTTGGTCGACGAGGGAAACATATATGGTCTCTTGTAAATGAAATCATTGTGTCCCTCTTAGGAACACCTGCCCTGGGAAGCCTCCTTGAGGCTACGAGATAACCCAGCACAAAAGCAATATTAGTCTCTCAGATTATTGTTTGTCAGATCTGAGTGTATATGCCTGTATCACAAGATCAGGCAGCGTGATGCCCAAGTTTGGCTGAAAATGACAGGCGTTGATGAAGGGTTATCTGAATCATGACCCCCTTTCTGCCCTGCAACGTCTTTGAGAATCCCTCCTAATCCAGTCCCTTCTTCAATCCTTTTAGCAGCCCACATTTTGAAATAAGCCACAGAAGCATCCATCATTAAGAGACAGAGCCAGTCAGAGCAACCCTCAGACCCAATGTGGTAAGGTCCACCCTCAGGGTGTCATCTGATGACCTTCCATTCTGTTCTTTTAGTTTGAGGACTTCTTGGAATCCACAGTAACTACCAATTATGGGTGTCAAATTCCCAGAGAGAACTGGTACTTGACTGGTACTTAACTGGTTCTTTATCATTTTGAGGCCCAAGTCCCCTCTGAAAACCAAGGAAATCGCTGCATCTTCCCCCCCCCCCCCCCCCCCCAGAAAACCTCACATACACAAAGATTTGGCATGCAACGTAAGGGACTCCACTTGCTCAGAGGGCCATCCCTGGACTCCACGTCGAAAATTCTGGGGTTAAAAGCACCTCTACGTCCGGCAATGCTGAAATTACACAAATCCTAAAATCCAGGCTCTCTCAATCTATCCCTGAGGTCGCAAAAGGAGATTATAAAATGCCTTTAGATACACAGAGTAAAAGCATGCTGCAAGAGAACCAGAAGGAAAGAAAATGCAAAGCTAAAGCTGTGTGGGCACCTAGAAAGCACGAAAGCAAGGCAAGTAAACCTGCTCATAATTTATCTAGTGTAATCCATTTTAATATTAGGAGATCACTTCAATTAGGTAAAGTAAGAAAAAAAGAAAACTCGCTTAGCATCTTTCCAAAATGTCTTTTCTCCCCATCAGTGCTTATTATCAGTCAACCCACTTCTAGAGAGTCCCACACTTTGACTTGACAAAGCAAACATCTTCTCCGCCACGGGAAAATCATTAAAAATTATTTTCAGGGCAGTGTGACCCCTTGTGTAGCAACACTGATTTAAAAAAAAAAAAAGGTGTTTGCAACAAGAAAGTCTTTTAAAAACCAGCCCACTACACGGCCATTATTTTATATTTTGTTGATCCTTCCCCCACCATCTATTCCCCCCAAATATACTGGACTGGTACTAGGCTGATTACAGTAAAATTGACTGGGAGCCCATCACCTAAGCCAGAGATTCTGGCTCAGGAAGCCATGCACCAGGCCTAAGAATCCTTTTGCCAAGCTCCCCAAGGTGATTTATGCAGCGTTCAGAAACTTCTCTAGCGCATTTGTGCATGTATACGGCATATCAGCGCAATCTTCTTAAACCTGCATATTTTTCACATAGTACCTTCAGTCTCAACAGAAGTCTCCTTCGAACCATTTCACATACATAACAGACCCCAACCCTTAAGCTTGAGCTCAAGTACCCTCATTATCATCCCAATTTATCACATCCTGGACATGCCTCTCACTACCTTCCTTTCCTCCTAATCCACTCTGAGATGTCAGGGGAAAAATGTACATTTTCTCCCTTCTACTCACCAGTGCCAGCACCTAAACTCTACTGGTTATATCCTCGGTAAGGAAAAGGTCATTCTATAATGATTATAGCATTTCATTACATTTGACTTCAGAACACAAGGGCTGTTTTATGTAAGAGGACTGGGATAAAATTTGGACCTTTTTTTTTTTTTTCTTGAGAGAGAGAGAGAGATCAGGGAAGGGGCAGACAGAGAGGGCAAGAATCCCAAGTAGGCTCTGCGCTAAGCAGGGTTCAAACTCACGAACTGTGAGATCATGACCTGAGCAGAAATCAAACGTGTGACGCTTAGCTGACTCAGCCACCCAGGCGCCCCAAATTTGGACCAATTAAACATGGATGCATCCGGGGCGCCTGGGTGGCTCAGTCGGTTAAGCGTCCGATTTCAGCTCAGGTCACGATCTCGAGGTCCGCGAGTTTGAGCCACGCGTCGGGCTCTGGGCTGATGGCTCAGAGCCTGGAGCTTGCTGCCGATTCTGTGTCTCCCTCTCTCTCTGCCCCTCCCCCGTTCATGCCGTGCTTCTTCTCTCTGTCTCAAAAATAAATAAACGTTAAAAAAAAAAATTAAAAAACATGGATGCATCCTTCTCCAACCTCCTAGCCCCATTTCCTGGTGTTCCTTCTCTCCACCATCCAGCAGGGACCTCTGAGTCAATGAGGGATCCAGTCCTTGGCTTCTAAACATGCTCTTTCTAAAGGTACTCTTTCAAAATTGTAACACAGGCAACAGTCTTGAAAGCCGATCTTACAAGAAATTTCAGACAGAAAATGCTTCATCACTGTTGTTTTTGTTGCTTGCTGTGTGTTTGTATTAGAATTCCAAATTTCTGGCTGCAGCTAGAAAGAGATGCTTCCAGTTCTAGGGAACTCAAGCATTGAAGGTGCTTTACTTTTCTTTCCAAGTTTTTATTAAATTCCAGTTACTTAGCATACAGTGTAATATTAGTTTCGGGTGTAGAGTTTAGTGATTCATCGCTTGCATTCAACATCCAGGGTTCATCACAAGTACCCTCCTTAATGCCCATCACCTATTTACCCCTTCCCCCACCCATCTCCCCTCCAGTAACCCTCAGTTTGTTCTGTATAGTTAAGAGTCTGTTTCCTGGTTTTACCTCGCTTCCCCCCCACCCAACCCCTATGTTCACCCGTTTGGTTCCTTAAATTCCACATAGGAGTGAAATCATGTGGTATTTGTCTTTCTCTGACTGACTTACTTCGCTTAACATAATGATCTGTAGCTCCATCCATGTCATTGCAAACGGCAGGATTGCCTTCTTTTTGACGGCTGAGTAATATTCCATTGTATATATACCACATCGTCTTTATCCATTCATCAGTTGCTGGACATTTGGGCTCTTTCCATAATTTGGCTATCATAGATAACGCTGCTATAAACATCAGGGTGCATGTACCCCTGTGAATCAATATTTTTGTATTTTCTGGGTAAATACGTAGTGCAATTGTTGGGTCGTCGGGGAGTTCTAATTTCAGCTTTTTGAGGAACCGCCATACTGTTTTCCAGGGTGGCTGCACCAGATTGCATTCCCGCAAACAGTGCAAGAGAGTTCCCCTTTCTCCACATCCTCGCCAACTTGCCGTCTCCTGTGCTGTTAATGTTAGCCACAGAATGTGCTTGAGAGTTCAAAGGGATGCAGCGAGAAATGCAAATTGTTTTACATGCAAAAGGTGATTTTTGAAAATCTGACCAAAGAGAGAAAATTTTTTAAGCGATGATTAGAGTTTACTCCTTGCCGCCTGCCCACAACCTCATCAAAATCCTTATGAAGAGGGGCACCTGGGTGGCTCAGTCGATTAAGCGTCAGACTCTTGATTCCAGCTCAGGTCCTGATCTCACAGTTCGTGAGTTCAAGCCCCATGTGGGGTGCTGCACTGACAGTGAGGTGCCTGCTTGGGGTTCTCTCTCTCTCCCTCTCTCTCTGCCCCCTTCTTGTTCTCTCTCTCTTTCTCTCTCTCTCTCTCTCTCAAAATAAGTAAAACGAACTTAAAAAAAAAATTATTTCAAAGGGCTCCTGGGTGGCTCAGTTGGTTAGGCGTCCAACTTCGGCTCAGGTCACAATCTCTCGGTCCGTGAGTTCGAGCCCCAAATCAGGCTCTGTGCTGACAGCTCAGAGCCTGGAGCCTGCTTCAGATTCTGTGTCTCCCCCTCTCTCTGCCCCTCCCATGCCCATGCCCTGTCTCTCTCTGTCTCTCAATAATAAATAAGTGTTTAAAAAAAAAAAAAGTTTTTTAATAAATAAATAAATATTTCAAAATCCTTATAAGGAAAGATTTTAAACACCAAAATAGGGATGGAGATACATAAGTAAAAAAGACTGGGCATCCAGTTCACACTTGAATCATTAGGCTAGAAAGGGCAGTGAATTAATTTAGGACAGTTGAAAAAAAAAAAAAAAAAAAGGCTTCAGACAGTCCCCAGAGGATGCAGCAGAGTGAATATACATTCTTATGCTGCGGAGAAGGGATGGAAGTTAGCTGATTGAGGGCCGGGGGACACGATAGATGCCTGGGGGTTGGGACAAAAGGAACACAGACACCCTCTGGAGAGCAGAGGGAGGCAACTGTTCCAGCAGAAGGTGCAGCAAGAATGGAAAGCCAGGCAAAGACCAGCAAAGAATCTACCCCTTCCATGATGGCCCGTGATTTCCAGATCCCCCAGAGGAAGGGGAAGGAGGAAATCTCTAGCCGACAGTATTCGTCCAACTTGGATAAACCCTTGGGTTTTACACAAGAAGCCACGAAGTTATCAAGATGCCGTCAGTAGAAGTGTGGACTATGAGAGGCAGGTGGCAGAGAAATAGACATTACATTTCTACATACCTGAGTAGCGTGGGCTGTAACATGGTGTATCTGCTCCATAGACATCAAGAATAGTTGTAAGGCCCAAAATGCTAGCCAATACAGTGACCGTGAGTTTATGGAAGAGTTAAAGGGATGTTGAACACCAACCCAGTATTTCCAACCTAGAAAATTCATTTACCGAGAAGTTGGAAAGTTGATGCTGGTATGTGACCTGGTAACCATAGGAGTGAAAAGAATTATTGAGGGTCACCAAAGAATCTGCTGTATTCTACAACACTGCACCAAGCCAGGTAAATATCATTTCCCAAGATTCAGAGGAATTTTAGGAAGAAGAATCCATATAGAGATAAAATTGCTAAGTCTCTGTATTTTTCTACATTGAGTTTGTCAAGAAGATTCAGACAACATCAGCTACCAATAAGTATAAAAAATGTTTCACTATAGTGAGCTTATATATCTTTGCAGTTATAATTTCCTGAAGATGCACAGTAATGGCAGGGGAATGATAAATTGAATAAAGGTAGTTGGACAGGGTTGGATTGTGATCTTGGATCCACTATTTAATATTTGAGCATTGCTTTCTTCGTCTATATAGCTCACATAACAATATCTGTCTCCAGTAATACAGTACTAACATAGAAGATTTTTAGGTTCCATACACCAATCTGTCTTATATTTATCATCTTATATTTATCACTTAAGTCTCCTGTCAACCCTGCGTTGGTTACCCTTATCCCCATATACCATTACGTCATGCAGATGAAGACACTGAAAAATGATAAAAACATTGAGTGCCTATAATGTGTCAATTGTTGTATTAGGTGCTTTACATATACCTTTCTACTCCTTATCAATCTTCAGAGAAGGTAGCATAGCGTAGTCTTCCAGAATACCACAGGTTTCAAGTTTCAGCTTGGCCACTTACTATGTGACTATTAAACTGTGCTATTAAAACTTCATTATTAAAAATTTCACTTTGCAAGACTGCGCTCTTAAAACTTAACCTCTCCTCTTGGAATTATGCTTTGCAAGTGAATGTTTTGGTGTTTTGCTTATTTGCTTTTTTTGTTTGCCACCTGTCTTAGTCCGTTCAGGCAGCTAGAACAAACTGCTATAGAGCCCGTGGCTTGTGGACAACGAAAATTTATTTCTCGTGTTTCTAGAGGTGGGGAAGTTCAAGAAAAAAGGCACTAGCTTGGTTTCTGGTGAGAACCTGCTTCCTGGTTCGTGGACTGACAGCCATCTTCTTGCTCTGTCTTCATATGGTAGAAGAGGAAGGGCCAAGGAAGCCCTTTTCTTTTTTTCGAGGATGCTTTACACCCAGCGTGAAACCCAACATAGGGCTTGAACTCACCACCTTAAGCTCAAGACCTGAGCTAAGATCAAGAGTCATTCAACCAACTGAGCCACCCAGGCACCCCATGGGGTCTTTTTTATAAGGGCATTAATCTTATGCAGTCCCAAAAAAGACTATCTTAAAACCCCTTGAGACTCCCAACAAAATATGATTTCCTTAGGTTTGGTTTTGTTTACGCTATGTCAACGTTAGCCACTCTTAAGTAGTTTCATCTCCAGAATGAGCATATATGAATATGTTTCTTTCAGAAACCATAAGCCAGAAAACCTGACTCCTGTCCTCTAAACATTTTTGGAAGCTGCAAAGGTGTGGGCCAAATGCTTCCTTCCCTATCAAAGCAAGAAAGGGATACACGAGGGAGTCGCCCTCCCGTGTTGGTCTTCCCATGACATCGCGGTGACATGTACAAAACTCATGAGGGGTCTCTTGAGTGGACAGTGTATATGCAATTTTTTTTAAGAGAGAGGTAAATGAATTTTCCTTCACGTCATATTCTTGAGAACTTACTCTCACCCTCATTAAATTACTCAAGACATAACCAAATTATACTTTCAAATGTGTATTTGATTTGTGCTCCCTCCTGCCATGAACCTGATCATTAAAAGCACCAGGTTCCATTTTCATCGACTCTCAAGGTGAACTAATGTTATGAGATGCATATTCTTGCATTTTTTTTATCTGTGTGTAACAGAGGAGAAAATTCGGTTTTAAACAGGATGTGTGCAGGATAAATTTTGTTTCTAAACGGCAATAACAAGAAGCTTTAAAGTAAATCAGACACTGTAAAGTAATTCTACAATGCCTTGGAAAGAGCCCAAGACTGGGTTCTTCAATAGGTTCTCCCTGGTAAATGGCACCACCACCCCCTACATGCACAATAAGTCTATTCCCTTGATAACTTCAAGAAATATCCACTGAAATGCATTTTAGTCTGATAAGAAAAAGAGTGGAAATATGTTCGGATCGTTGAATTGTTTTAAACTCATTGCGACGAAGTTCTTTTTAAGAACTGTTCCTCTTGGCCGGGCGCCTGGGTGGCTCAGTGGGTTGAGTGTCCCACTCTTGATTGGGATTCTCTCTCTCTCTCTCTCTCTCTCTCTGCCCCTCCCCAATGCATGTGTACACACTCTCTATCTCAAAATAAATAAATAAACTTTTTTTGTTGTTAAAGAAGTGTTCCTCTGGGCTTTTTCTTCCCCGGTGCTTTATGGTTTACCTCCTTCTAACCCACTCCAAACAGGCTAATTGATTTATCATCCCACTATAAGGCTTTCATGCTTAGGCCTCCACACTTCTACACTCACTCGAAGCTTCTTTACCTGTGAAGGTATTATACCACTAGTATATGGTTGCGAATGGTTAGTCTATACGTCCATCGTTTCCTTTTTCAAAAACATTTAATGATTCTGCCTTGCCTGTAGAATTACAGCTCAAACACTTCAGGATGATCTTCAAAAACTTCTATAATCTGGCTGCAACTCACTGTAAACAATATAAACAAACCTGTAACACTGGGAATTCAGGCAATTTTCATTTATTTTATTTCCTCCAAGTAAATCAAAATTGATTTGACTCTCTGTGTGTGGGAGTGATAAGAAGTACAACTTTGCCCGTATGGGGGCTCTCTCTTAGCCCTTTCTGGATCATCTGAGAACTTCAGGTTCTTACGCGGTCCCAAAAGAGATCCCTGGGACATCCACTACCAAGTGGACAAGAGCCCTGGGATCTCTCAAACCACCACCACTGGGATTATCATATCCCTGCCACCCAAGACTGCCATCCAATGTTTCCTCTCCCTGTCCAAAGCAAAGGCTGTCTTGGCTCCATTTTCCAGCACAGGCTGGCAGAAGCTTGAGGTAAACGTCGCCCCCGTATGCCTCCATTGCCTCAGAACCACATGCGATTCAAAGGGTTTCTTACAGTATTCGCCATGTGGTAGCCTGAGTCCTCTTATTTACAAGAATGGCCATTGTTCTCTGAGCCGCAGAGACATGTTTAGGGTCTGCCCACTGGGGATCCATAATCACTGGGGTCCATCCCAGGATGAAGGGCTACTATTATTGAGTCACTCTCCTTTTCAGCTCCCAAACCACCAAAATGCATTCTTCTCTCTTCTCAAAATAAGGTCGCCTCTAGAGGCGGCGTGTAATGGAGGCAGATCCTAGAAACACACAACTGTTGGCGAGGACTTAAATCTACTAGAGCTCATTAGCGGCAGGACTGTACAATGGCACAAACAGGTTAGAAAACAGCTTGGCGGTTTCTTACAATATTAAACATACCTGAGCACCTGGGTGGCTCAGTCAGTTACGCATCCAACTCCGATTTGGCTCAGGTCGCGATCTTACAGTTCTTTCAAGAGTTCGAGCCCAGCATCAAGTCCTGGGCTGACAGCACAGAGCCTGCTTGGGATTCTCTCTCTCCTCTGTCTCTCTGTCCCTCCCCCCCCACTCTCTCTCTCTCTCAAAATGAATAAATAAGCATTTTAGAAGTGCTAAACCTACCTACTTTCAATACAATCCATATAATTCCACCCTTAGTATTTATCCGAGAGACAAAAGCATATATTTACATAATGATTATGAATTAATGAGTATGATGTCTCTTCGTGACAGTCAAATCTGTAAACAACCCAATATCTATCAGCTGATAGATAAACAAACTGCAGTATATCTATACAATGGAATACTAACCACTCAGCAATAAAATGAAAACCACCGACACGTACAACACGGGTGAATCTCAAAAACATTATGTGGAGCAAAGAAGCCAACTTTAAAAAGTAAATTGAACATGATCCCGCACATCTAAAACTCCAGAAAACAATGAACTTAGTCTACCTGACATAAAGCTGGATCAGCGGGCCCAAGGTTGGGAGGGAATTGAAAGCGGTACCGGGAATCTTTTGGGGTGGTGGGAGCATTGACTGGTGACGGAGATGTGGAGATATATGCTTGTCGAAACCCCTCAAACCATACACTTAAAGTGGATGCATTTGTGGTATATAAGATTATATCTTAATAAAGCTGGAAACAATTTAACCTCAACAGGTCTTGCTTGGAGTCGGACAAACCAATCATGAAATTCATGTGGAGTGTGAAGGGGACAAAAATAGCCAACATGGGTTTGAAAGTGAACAAGATGCAGGAAATTGTCCACCAGATATCAAGAATGACTGTAAAAGAGGCCTAACTAGAACCACGTGATAGTGGTGCAAAAATAGACAAATGGATTAATGGGAAAAAAATAGAAATGGAAAAGGCCTCTACTAACAAAAAAATTTACGTATGTAAAGCGCTGTGTAATACAGCGAAAATGAGAAAAGGGTGAACCAGGCAAACAGATGAGGCCAGAGCAATTCGTTATTGCCATCGAGAAAATGAAACATCTAGGTTGAGATATCAGATAGGCAGCTTGCTATCCAAGTTTGGATCTATTATACTTAAGACCATGGGATTCGAGTAGTCAAGAGTAGTCGAAATTGCTCACAGGGAGTCTCGGGTAAAACTGAAGAAGTATACAATAGAGCTCAACTTTGTCTGATGGAAATTCAAGCTTCAAGCTTCACGCTGGGCTAGGAAATGATGTGGAGCCAGTCGTTCCCCTCCCCGAGAGGAGGAAATCCCTATAACTAAGTTACAGCAAACCCACCATAGGACAAACCACATACAGTTCAGCTGAACTCTCTTCTTTCCCGTGCATTTGGAGGCCTTCAAACTCCATAAATAAAGGTGAACATGAACTATTCACCTGCCGTAGAGTTGCTGACAGGAAAGATGGACAGGCTTTAGAAATGTGGGGAAAGACATTATGAAAAAAAGCACTCACAATATATCACAATAAACAATATGACTGGCAAACGCTGCCCTAAACCCGAATAAGACAAAAAGAAGCCTCACGGAAATGATGCAAACATATTAGAGTAGGAAGGAAAGAGAGGCATAAGGGCCTGAGATGTGATGAAGGAAGAACACGGAATCCGAGGAACAGAACAGCATTTCCGACATCAGCGTCACAGCTAATCCACTCAGCAAATATCCACAGGGCACTTGCTACGTGTCAGGCACTGTGCAGGGTGCTAGGGGCTCAACAGTGCACAAAAATCACAACATGGATTCCAGAGCCCAGCTCCCTGGGTTTGAATCCCAGCTCTGCTGTTTAGCTCTGAGATCCTGGGTGAATCTTTAGCTGCTCTGTCCCTCCATGTGTGCATTTATAATATAGGAGCTACTCAATGGAGTCGATGTTGGGACTAAATATATGTCCTTGCATGTAGAAAGATACGTAGTAGTTACTTATTTTTATTACCATTACTGTGTAAGTTGGATCATTGAATGAAAAAAAAAAGAAAAAAGCAAGCACTCGAAAAGACGATCACACGGCAAACTGGATAAAATAATTTAGACAAGTGACGCCTACTTGCAGAAAGTTGGAGTGGACAGGGGCGCCTGGCTGGCTTAGTCAGTGGAGCGTGTAACTCTTGGTCTCGGGGTCATAGGTTCGAGCCCGGCTTAGAGATTACGTAAAAATAAATAAATAAACACACAAAATGTTGTTTTGGTTTTTTTTTTTTAAAGAGAAAGAAAGAAAGTTGGAACGGACAAACTTCCACCCCTACTCGCTAGTAACAAGGCATCCGTCTCCCACCGGAGGTGTGAGAGGACGCCGACCGGAGAATCAGGACTTTCGCAATTGCCCAGTGGAAACAAGACAATTCCCCCCGCTGCAGTGTCAGCGGAGTCCACACAGAGAGCCAGAACTCTGACCCCCAATCAGCAGCAAGGAGTTTCCCCCTCAGTGTCAAGCCCAAGGGAGAACCCGGACTTATGTCTCCACTAGGCACTAATGAGAGGGTCTCTCTTTTCTTCTCCCTGAGGAGTATCAAAGAGGCCTAGCCAAAACAGAAGGTTTTAAATAAATTCCAGTCTCCTACTATAATATATAACTCTCCAGGTTTCAACCAAAAATCATTCAACCTATCAAGAACTAGGAAAATGTCAGACCAAACTGGCCCCTGTACCCCAGAGCGCAAGGAGAGAGGGAGGAAAGAGGCAGAACACTCCAGATTGGCAGGGGGCAGGTTTTATAAGCAAGGGAACCCGCGTACGAGACTTATCGCGGGGGGCTGAAACACGAATAGATCTAAGCATGTACCCACCAGAATCTTAAAAAGGTATAGAGGGGCCTTGAATGGGTTCAGTGTCATTCCGTCCTGACGGTCTCAGCAAGCCATTACTCTCTCTCAAGCCTGCGTCCTTGAAAACAGCTCCAGCTAAGGAATGTGAGCAGGGCTTGGGGTCCAAGGACAAGGAGAGGGGTGGGGAGCATCAGACTGCCCGGTTGCGACTCAGGGGTGAGGTGGCGGTCACGTCTTCTCAATTACCTCCTCCAAAGTGGAGTAAAGACAATCACTTAATGCCAACACCAAGGGACAGAGACACTGGAATCCGCTGACCAAGATTTTCAAACAGTCATGACACAAATACTCCAGTGAGTGATTTTAAACATGCTTGAAACAAATGAAAAGATACAAAGCCTCGGAAAATGAGTAAAGAGTTGCATTAAAGACATAAGAAGGTATAGGGATGCCTGGGGGTGGGCTCAGGTGGTTAAGCGTCTGACTCTTGCTTTCGGCTCAGGTCATCACCTCACAGTTCGTGAGTTCGCGCCCCACATCAGGCTCTGCGCGGACAGTGCTGGGGATTCTCCTTCTCTCCCTCTGTCTCTGCCCCTCCCCTGCTTACACTCTTCTGTCTCTCAAAATAAATGTACAAGAAAGAAAGAAAGAAAGAAAGAAAGAAAGAAAGAAAGAGAAAGAGAGAAAGAAGATATAAAGAAGAATCAAAGGGAAATTCTGAACTGAAAAATATAATAACAAAACAAATTCAACAGGTTTTGCGAAGAAATACAATAACAATAAAAAAAAAAAAAGTCAACAGCAGAATGGCAAGAAAGAATCCGTGATGGAAAACAGAAAAATAGAAATTACCTATTCTTGGGGAGCCTGGGTGCCTCAGTCAGTTAAGTGTTCAACTCTTGTTTTGGCTCAGGTCCTGATCTCATAGTTGTGAGATCCAGCCCTGCGTTAGGCTCTGCACTGGGTATAGAGCCTGCTTAAGATTCTCTTTCTCCCTCTGCCTGTCTCTAAAAAATGAAAGAAGAAAGAAAGAAAGAAAGAAAGAAAGAAAGAAAGAAAGAAAGAAAGAAAAAAAGAAAGAAAGAAAGAAAGAAAGAAAGAAAGAGGAAGGAAGGAAGGAAGGAAGGAACAGAAATTGCCATATCTGAACAACAGAGAGAAAATAGACCAAAAACATAAAATGGACTGTCTCAGGGATCTGTGGGACTATAACTTAAGGCTAACATTCATATAATCAGAGTCTCAGAAAGAAAGCCGATAAGGCTGAAAAAGTACTTGAAGAAATAGCAACAGAAATCTCCCAAATTTGTCACGAACGTAAATCTACAGATTAAAGAAGCTGAGCAGATTCAAAACAGGATAAATTCAAAGAAATTCAGGCCAAGACACACCAGAAGTAAGTGAAAAACTGAGACAAAGAAAAATTCTCGAAAGCAGAATTGAAACCAGAAAAAAAGAATACTTTATTGAGAAGGGGGAAAAAATAAGAAATCAATGAAGTTTTGAAACCAGAAAGACAGTAAAGAATAACGACCTAAAAGCTGGCTCTTTCAATAGGTCAATAAAGTTAGCAAAGATCGAGCAAGACAGATGAAGAAAGACAGAAGACACAAATTACCAACATCAGGGATGAAACAGAAGGTATCACTACAGACACTACAGATATCAAAAGGATAATAAGGGAGGGGCGCCTGGCTGGCTCAGTCAGTACGACTCTCGATGGCAGGGTTCTAAGTTCAATCCCCATCCCATGTTGGGCATAGAGGTTACTTAAAAAAAAAAAATTAGGGGCGCCTGGGTGGCTCAGTCGGTTAAGCGGCCGACTTCAGCTCAGGTCACGATCTCACTGTCCGTGAGTTCAAGCCCCGCATCGGGCTCTGTGCTGACGGCTCAGAGCCTGGAGCCTGTTTCAGATTCTGTGTCTCCCTCTCTCTCTGACCCTCCCCCGTTCATGCTCTGTCTCTCTCTGTCTCAAAAATAAATAAACGTTAAAAAAAATTTTTTTAAATAAATAAATAAAAATTAAAAATAAAATTAAAAAATCTTAAAAAAAAAAAAAAGGACAATGAGGGAATACTATGAACAACTCCACATACATAAATTTGGCAACTTTAATTAAATGGACCACTTCCTTGAAAAACACCTACGGCCACTCAATCTGAAATAGATGATTTGAATGAATATTCCTATAACTGTTGAAGAAATTGAATTTATAATTAAAAACTTCCTTCAAAAAAGAACTTTCTTGGTTTTTATTTTTTTAATGTTTATTTTTGAGAGAGAGACAGAGCGTGAGTGGGGGAGGGGCAGAAAGAGAGGGAGACACAGAATCTGAACCAGACTCCGGGCTCTGAGCTGTCAGCACAGAGCCCGACGCGGGGCTCGAACCCACGAACCCTGAGATCACGACCTGAGCCAAAATGGGACGCTTAACTGACTGAGCCACCCAGGCACCCCCAGCGTCACTTGCTAAGGAGCGGCTCTTTTCTACTGATCTCGAGGTCTGTCCTTATGCCAGTACCAGACTACAGCCTTGCAGTGAGTTTTGAAAGTCAAGAAATGTAATTCCTCCAAATTTGTTATTCTTTTTCAAGATCGTTTTGGTGATCTAGCAATGCTGGCATGTCCGCACGAATTTTAGGATCAACTTGTTCGTTTCTGCAAGAAAGACAGTTGGAAATCTGAGAGGGGTTGCACTGAATCTGTAGATCGATTGGGGCAACACCGGATAGAAACGCATCGTAAAACGTATTCTTTTTCAAGATCGTTTTGGTGATCTAGCAATGCTGGCATGTCCGCACGAATTTTAGGATCAACTTGTTCGTTTCTGCAAGAAAGACAGTTGGAAATCTGAGAGGGGTTGCACTGAATCTGTAGATCGATTGGGGCAACACCGGATAGAAACGCATCGTAAAAATATAAATTTTTCCAGAAGTGAGGTACAAATGCACTAGAATTCCTATTTGAATTCTAATTATTTTTAATTTTTTTTTTTTAGTGTTTATTGATTTATTTTGAGAGAGAGAGAGAGAGAGAGAGAGAGAGCGCGCACACCAGCAGGGGAAGGGCAGAAGGAGAAGGAGAGGGAGAGAGAGAATCCCAAGCAGGCTCCACACTCAGAGCAGAGCCTGATGTGGGGCTCCATCCCATGACCTCAAGATCACAGCCTGAGCTGATATCAAGAGTCACATACGTAACCAAATGAGTCACTCAGGTGCCCCAGGATTCCAATTATTTTTAAGCTGGACAAAGGGATGTCCACTGTTAGTCAAACACAGGCTTGAAAAGTACTCCTGAGGTAGGACTTGCTGTCTTGTGCTGCTCCTTGTGATGAGTTGCAGTAAATAAGTATCTGCTATCTGACGTGTCTCATTATATTATGTAATTTTGAATGTCTTACCTGTTAAAGGACAAGTCATTTTACGTGAAATACGTTGTGAGAGGGGGAAAAAAAAAAAAAAGAGGTTGCCAGGGATACAATAAAGGAGAGTTGAATTCTGGGCCGTGGTTTGACATCTGGCTTAGAACCAGACCTGATGATCCCACCTAAACAGAGAGAAAGAGAGTTCCAGGGGAAGTGGCACCATCCCTGTGGATGCATGAATTTCCCTGGAGCCCAGTGGGCACCAGGCACGGTGGTCCGGCCTCCGCCATCTTGCTGGTGCTCTTCAAAGTAAGCGGAGGTGAGTTGTGGGCTCCTTAGCACAGAGCCTGTGTGTTTACAGGGCAAGGATTCAAAGAAGTGGTTCTGGATGGGTCCAGCACAGTTCATCCTCCACGCGAGGAAGGAGACAGTATGGTGGTTCTAAGGCACTCACACGTGGCCCGTGAGAAAGCCAGACCCTGTCACGTAGGAGCTTTGAAGGCAGTAAGTGATTTCCAGAGAAACACCAAAGAGATCAACCACAATGGCCAGGTAAGTAAAAAGACATCTGTCCCTTTCGTTGTCCTTCCCCCACACATCCACCCCCACCCCTCCACCCACAGCAGGAGCTGTCCTTAAAAAGGGAGGGGAGAAGGGCTATCCCTCCTCCTCTAGGTCTAGTAGATAGAGTCCCTGCTTAAGCTTTCAGGGAGGAGAATGGAGGGATAAAATCTGAACTAAGATTGAGGCTTTACAGTGACTTGAATTTTTACATTCTCAGTTTTCAAAAGATTTCAAATGAGTTACTAAAGTAATTAGAAAGTAATAAACTCTTCTCAAGAGTTCATTAGAGGGCAGGACAGGGAGATTGAAGAGAGCATAGTTAAAGCCACACCTGGAAACACAAAACCATTTCGGGTTTATGTTCCAGTGAGTTAAGACTGGTCAATAAACTGATTACTCTAGGGGCACGTGGGTGGCTCAGTCGGTTGAGCATCCGACTTAGGCTCAGGTCATGATCTCACCATTCGTGAGTCGGAGCCCCACATCGGGCTGGCTGCTGTCTACGCAGAGCCAGCTTCGGATCCCCTGTCCCCCTCTCTCTGCCCCCTCCCCTGCTTGCGCTCTCCTGAAAATAAATAAACATTAAAATAAACTGATTACAGGCTCAGGCCGCATTGTTAGATACAGAACTGGGTTGGTGGGTCAAAAGTCTCCCTTTCATGGCCACCCACGGAAATACCGGCTCAAAGGAACATAGATAGCCTCCTCATACTATATCACTCAGGGAGGCACTGTACAAATATTTCCAATCCTTGCAAGGACTCTGCAGGTAGTTATTATTATCCACACTTCACAGATGAGAAAACAGACTTTCGGAGTGGCCGGATGACAAAGTCTCAGAGCCAGTAAGTGAGCTAAAGTTCTGTCTGGAATGCACACCCCCACCCCCACGGTCTCTCAGCCTTGGGGCCCTTGCCCTGCCCACCACAGTAAGTCGTTAACTCTCCTGGGAGCCCCTCAGAAACTCTCTCTGAAACCCCTCGGGCTGGTCTCTCCACCGCGTCCAGAGGACTAAGTCTGTGTCCCTCTCTACTTTTAGCGGCCCCCCTGTCGCCCACCTTCGCAAATGGATCTTTCATGTCCCTCCTCTCCCTGATCTTTCTGCTTTCACGTCCCCAATAACCCAAGCCCCTGAACCCAGTCCGGGTGATGTGATATTGCAGGGGGGCAGAGGAAACACTTCTTCAGGAACCCCTGAAGCTAAAAAACAGCTTCGAGCTTAGCCTGAGGGAGGAAGTGGGGCGGATCAGCTAGAAAGGATGTTGACCCCCACGGGTCAGACGAGAGGAGGGGCCCTCTGGCCAGGGGGAAGTGAGAAGAGGGAGTGCCTGGAAGAGATTGTTCATGCTTTAAACCCGGGCCAAACTAAATGAGTAATGAGAGAGGGTGTGCGGGACCTCACTATATATAGCTGAGCCTAGAGAGTCCCTCACCAGGGAAAGCGCCCGGGGCCCCTAGACAGTCTTAGGGTCTATGAGTCCACAACAGACCCAGTGATACACCCCAGAGAACAGCTGGGGGAAAGCCGGGAGCTCTGTCTTCACCTTTTTTTATTCTTCCAAGTGGTGTCAGTGGAACAGGATGTAAGGCCCACTTGGGAAGAGGAAGGCCTCCCTTCCGTTGCAAACATGGACGTCTCGGCCGTTGGTAAAGAACTCCTAAGTAAGAGCCGACTCCTGCCTCCACTCAAGCGCCCGGCTGTAGAGGGTGTAGGCTGCTCAGGTGTCCGTGGGTTGGTAGGAACGTGGCTTCTGTCTCCGAAGGTTTGGGGAGGCTGTCTCTCTCCACAGGGGATCACATCTTACAGGGTATTTTTGGACGTAAACTTCTCTGGGGGAGGAGAATTCTGGGAGAAATCTAACACCCAAGTCTCTCCGTCCGTGCACAGCTTTCCTCCCCTCAAGGAAACCAGCCATCTTGTGGAGTTTTAGTTATATACACCCTCTGGATGTACCACCTAGAGCTCCTCTTGACATAAGATGTTCTCCTGGTGCCTGTTGGATAAGACGCCTAGGGGTACCTGAGTGGCTCAGTCAGTTAAGCCTCGGACTCTTGATTTGGGCCCAGGTCATGATCTCACAGTTTGAGAGTTCAAGCCCCGTGTCCAGCCTTGCACTGATAGGGCGGAGCCTGCTTGGGATTCTCTTTGCCCCTCTTTCACTCTCTCTGTCTTTCTTTCTCTCAAAATAAACAGGAGCACCCGGGTGGCTCAGTTGGTTGAGCGGCTGACTTTGGCTCAGGCCGTGACCTCACGGTTTGTGAGTTCGAGCCCCACGTTGGGCTGGCTGCTGTCAGTGTGGAGCCCACTTCAGATCCTCTGTCCCCTCCCCTCCTCTGCCCCTCCCTTGCTTGTCCTCTCTCTCTCTCTCTTTCTGTCTCTCAAAAATAATAAACATTAAAAAAAAGAAGAAAAACTTTCTTTACCAAGCATCTAAATAAATAAATAAATAAATAAATAAATAAATATTAAAGAAAAAAGAAGCCTAGTCAGTATTGCTCAGTATTAGGATAAAAAGAGCTCTCTAGGATCTGGGGGAGGGGTGGAGAAAGTCAAGTGTGGGATGTCAGGCACACTTCCAGGCTGAACAGAACCGTACCTAAGGCCCGGTGACTGGGGCTTCGTCTCAAGGTATCAATATTGAGGTAAATGGAGGGGAAAATTTTTTTTTACGAATGAGTTTTAGGGGTACCTGGGTGGCTCAGTCGGTTACGTGTCCAACTCCAGCTCAGGTCATGACCTCACGGTTCGTGAGTTCAAGCCCCGTGTCGGGCTCTGTGCTGACAGCTCCGAGCCTGGAGCCTGTTTCACATTCTGCGTCACCTTCTTTCTCTGCCCCTCCTGCTCGCACTGTTTCCCTCTCTCTCTCTCTCTCTCTCTCTCTCTCTCTCTCTCTCTCAAGAATAAATAAACATTAAAATAAATAAACAACACAAAACAAAAAGAACGATTTTTAAGCTTAGCACCTAGAGCTCAAAAGCAATTAATGCAAACAGGAAATTCTCAGAAGGGGGAATTGCTGGAACACTTATCTGTAAACTCTGCCCCTGATTACAAAGTTGATAAGAGCTGCTCTCTTGCTTGGCCCTGAGCTGCCATTGCCAGCAGCAAAATTTCTGAACTCCAGGTCTCTTACCCTAAACTGAAAACAATCTATCTCCCCGTTTCCAGAAGGATGTGCAAAACTTCCTTTCATCGCTAGGAATTCCTGCCACTTCTTCCTCCATATTTTCTGAGTGGGGTTCTCCTGCTTCACGGTCACTCCGTCTAGCATTTCAAGGCCACGTCTCTTGCCTTCTGGTCTAACTCCCCCTCCTTTAGATCCTGAATGACTGGATTACATCCTCTCACGGGTGGGGTGTCTCGCGTAATATGCGCGGAGAAGATTCCAGTCTTCCTCCCCTCTTCTCCTCCGACTGGGGGGCTTGCTGTGCCTATGGGGGACCCACCCCATGTCCCTGGCAGCACGACTCTAGTGATCTGCACTTTCAACCCCTTCAGCGGCCTCACCCCAGCCACACCTTGCACATTATCCTCGCCCTGACCCACCTCATCTCTGAAATCCGCCCCCCCCCCATACATTCTCCTGCCAATCTGGTTTCTCCTTCCCTTTTTTCCAAGCCTAACACTCTCCAGAATTTATTTCCTCCAGATTCATCTCCATTAAACTCTTGAGCCGAAATCTCACCCGTGCTCCCTGGCCCCCTTGTCTGTCTTTCCACTGCTCCTAAGAGCCTCGTTTTGAGAGAATCCTGTAGTCTTATCTCTCTACTTCTACACTGGAGCTGTTGAGCGGGCAACCCTGAAGATGGGAACCGATCTACGAAATCCACTTTCCCCCCGGGGCCTTCCAGAGTGCATGAGAACCTTCCACGGTGCGTGGAGGACGTTCAGGCTGGGCCACTCCTCTCAAATCCCAGACTGCACCCCTCTCGCCGTCCCCCGTCTTCTTGGGCCATGACCCTGATTTTACAAAGAAAACAGAAGTCATCTCCTTTAGTTTCCTCGCCCTCTCACCCCCATCTCCCTCAACCTGGACTCGGAAGTGTTTCCCCACACCCCACCCCCCTTCCCCACTGGGCTCTCTCCTCCTTCAAGGCCTCAGGTAAGCATCAGTCCTTGAAGACATCTTGATCCATAATTAGTGCTCAATAAATGTCAGCCATTATTATTTTTCTCCCGTGCTCCTTCACAAAGAATCGTCACCCTGCTTTCTGCCAGAACAGTATTTTTTGTATTTTACTTTATTGCACTGGCCCCACAGCAGTGATTATGTATCTACATGCCCGTCCCTCATGTTAATCCATCAGCTCCTTGAGAAGGGGGAAACAATATAGCGTCTGGCATAAAATAGATGTTCAATAAACACTTGAAGAAATAAAAATATGAACAACTGACTTCTCAGATAGCTCTGTGATGTCAGCGTGTTCATCTATTTAATGGCTGCCGTTAGAATCCTTTCAAGGGGGTTAAATTCTGAAACGCCCTGAGAGCAGGCCAAACCCACGAAGTCGGAATCTCTTAGGAGGAGACTCCAAGGCTTTTGTTTTTGAAGACTGATTGGAGTATGCAGCTTGCTGTGAGAATCACTGCCTTCTGGAAGGTAGTGAGACTCAGAAGACTTAGCCGGCATCTAACTCTCTCCTGTATTACAGGACGTCCCTGACTGTAATCTAGTAAAAGGGACAAGCCGACGAGAAGTTGAACAATAAGAAGCTGGGGGAGATCAGTAGAGATCATTGGGTGGGGTGATGGGCTTCTCCCTGGTACCAACACACCCTGTGCCAGCTCAAGTCCATCGGGTTTGGGGGGACAAATACTCACTGCTCATCCCCCAGGTTTCTCTTGTCAATGAGCACCATAATGTCCCCGTGCTGTCACACCTGTGCTTCTAACTTGAACATTTACCGGACTTTGGAGAAAAGCAAGATAACCTCAGTGAGTTGGAAGGGCAGGCTGTGTGGGGGTAAAGAGCAGCACACAAGGTTGGCAGGAAAAAACAACCCAAAATTGTCTAGTCTAGTGGTTTTTCTAAAATGACATTAAAGTGTTCATTCCTGAACATGGCTTTTTTTTTTTTTTTTTTTTTTTTTTTTTTGGTCAAGTGGTGGGATAGAGCCCCACATCTGGCTCAGGGCTGAACACAGAGCCTGCTTAAGATTGTCTCTCTTTCCTTCTGCTCCTCTCCCCCATTCACACATGCACTCTCTCTCTCTCTCTCTCTCTCTCTCATAGAATAAAAAATTAAAAAGTAAAGAAGAATTCCTGGGGCACCTGGGTGGCTCAGCCGGTTGAGCATCCGACTTCGGCTCAGGTCATGATCTCACAGTCTGTGAGTTCGAGCCCCGAGTCAGGCTCTGTGCTGACAGCTCGGAGCCTGGAGCCTGCTTTGGATTCTGTGTCTCCCTCTCTCTCTGCCCCTCCCCTGCTCATGCTCTGTCTCTCTCTGTCTCTCAAAACAACAACAACAAAAAAAAAAACATTAAACTAAAAAAAATTTTAAAAAGTAAAGAAGAATTCCTAAGAAGTCAGTATGGGTCAGGGATCTGGGGTCTGTCAGCCTCATCCAGGAGACTGGTAGAAATGCAGAATCTTGGCCCTACTCAATCAGAATGTGCATTTTAGCAAGATCCCCAGACGATTTGCATGCACATTCAAGTTTGAGAAACACTGGGCTGGACCCGAATCTGATGTACAAGTGCTGAGGTGGCCTGAAATTCGGCATTTCTGACAGTGTCCCAAGCAATGCAAATGCTGCTGGTCCAAGGATACCCCACATTTGGTATTTTCTCCGTGACAGCCAAAGGAATCAGCAATCACATCAGCAGCCTGCTCTATCCCGGGCTGTCTGTTATGAATCCCTGTGTTTCAGGGGGGGAAGAAAACCAATTCTCAGTGGTTTAAACAGTAAACGACTTGCATGTGCTTGTATCACTGAGGACTTCAGAGGTAGGGCTCCCTGCCCGGGAGCCCTGATTCACAGGCTCAGCTGCTGTCACCGGGAATCCAGGTTTTCTCCTGTCCCTCCAGGCTTTCGCCCCCACCCCAGTGGCATCATGCCCACCTGGAGCATGGAGTCAGTGGCCTCCAGGCTCTCCCCTCATGAGCAAAATTTTCGAGACTGAGAACAGCAGCTAAGATCATCTCTTACATTTCACACACGAAGTATGGCCGTCAGTTTTATTCAGTCAAGCCTGAAGGGCTGTGCTGACCTCCCTTCTGTGGCGCCATTTATAGAAAACCCTGGACTTTCTCTACCCCAGTAGATTTGCTCTCCACCCTCCTCCCTGCAGCGTCACCCATCGGCTCCCTGTTCTCTCGTTTTGTGGTCAGCTTTGGCCAGGCACTGTGGGAGAGTCAGGACGGCAACAAGATTTTTCTTCCCCCAGGGTCTGTTTTCTGGTCTCGTCTTCCTGGGCCACACTGACAGTGGCTTTATTCCTCTTCCTAAGTCCAAAGCCATGGCGGCAGGATCCCTAAATCCACCATTACCTCTCCCCGTTTCCAGTCATGGCTGGACCCTTCTCTGAGCTACTGCAAAATTTAGGATGCTTCTCGTCCCTCTACAGATTCCCTCATATAGATTGTCTGTCCCTTGATCTTTCTTCGTTCACCCATTTTAAGTACACCATTTGTTTCCTGTGGGACCCTGACTGATGCAGGCACATTTAATTTTGCAAAAGAATATAACATCTCCAAATACATAGAATATTTTTAGGGCTTTATTTCCAAACTTACAAAGATGTCAGTAACGGAGAACTGGAGAGACAACGATTTGAAATGTGGACAATACACAAGAAATGTTCATTACAAGCTTAAAACCAGATGGAGATAACGTTAGGAGGGGGAAAAACGTGTTTTCTATTAGGGATCATTAGTTTTCCACTTTATAAAAAAATTTTATTATCTTATAAGAATACAAACTATTGTAAAACCCTTGTTTTTAAAAATCACGTCTGAATGTGAAATGAAGTGCATATACAGAAAATGGGAAAGGATGGGTTTTATATACGTTAAGCAGGGCACATCTCCTTTCTTTTAATGTTTATTCACTTTTGAGAGAGAGAGAGAGAGAGACAGAGAGACAGAGAGCCACCATGGGGAGGGTCAGAGAGAGGGAGACTCAGAATCCGAAGCAGGCCTCCAGGCTCCGAGCTGTCAGCACAGAGCCCGACGCGGGGCTCGAACTCACACACCTTGAGATCTAGACCTGAGCCGGAGCCGAGGTCGGCCGCCCAATCGACCGAGCCACCCAGGCGTCCTGGTGCCTCGCCTTTGAGAGGCTAACAACGTTAAACGTTGTTCTCGCTCAAACGTCGGTTGGGAGAAAGCCAGGAACGCTTCGCGCGTTGTGACGGCTGCGGCAACGCTCCGTGCACTGGCAACGGACGCCGGGGGACAGAGGCGAGGACTCGAGCCCGCGCCCGAGCGGCCCCGCGGGAGGCCGCGGCTGGGTCGGTGCGCGCCGTCGGGGCGGGGCAGCGCCTGGGGAGGAGGCCGGGGGCCTGGCCGGTGCGGCCGCGGCCCCGCGGGGAGGGCTTCCCGCCGTAGGACGCGCGCGGGGCGCTAGGGGGCGCTGGCGGGCGCCGCGAGGCTCCACGCGGCCAGGCTCCACGCGGCCAGGCCCGGGGCTTGGGGGGGCCGAGCCCGGGTGCCTGTGGCCGGAGGGGGCCCCGCGGAGTCGCGAGGGTATAGGGTCGCCGGACGGCCCCGAGGCAGCCGCACACGGTGCAGAAGGCCGGATCCTGCGCCAGACGAGTCCCGCGTGGGCGGCCGTGGGCTGGGGGCGCGTCCCGCCCCCTGGCAGTCTGGCCAGTGGCCGCCCGCGTATGGGGGACCGCAGCAGCCCGCGGGGATGCCCTGCTCGGGGCGGCGGGGGGGGGGGGGGGTGGGGAGAAGGTCAAGTACTTGACCCCGCGGCCGCCTGCGGTCAGGAGTGGGGGCGGGGGAGCCACTTCCGGTCGCCAGGCGGGTACCGCCAGAGCCCGGCGCCGCGCCGCCGCCTCCAGGAAGGCCTCTCCTCCGTTCACGTCCGCCTCGGCTGGGGGTGGACTTGCTTCCCAACCCCCAGAGTGCGGACATCTCTCCAGCCGGAGGGAAGTCCGAAAAGCGGCGCCCCGCAGGCTCTTTCGTCCAAACCCGGGAGCGTGATAGTGGAAGTTAATATTAACCGTGATGCCCGAACGGGAGCACCGGGAAGTCCGCCGGCCAGTGATTGCTGGGGCAGATTTCACCACTCCAGCCAAATCAGCGTCTTGGGAAGCCGACTGTCTTAGAGTATGACAGTCCTTGACGGGCCCAGAGAGCTGCCTGGAAGGGCCACCACCGGCCCCAGGAAGGCAGGCAACTTAAGGACAGGGTCCAGAACGGAGCACCGCCATCGGAACTTTCCATCCATCGCCTGGCTGAAACGGGATACAGAAAGAACTGATGATTTGCGTAAAAAAGGTTGCGCTCAGGGCGTTGGATTTCTTCCCCTTTTCCTTTTCCTTTCTTCCCCCTTCTCCTGTATCCGAAGCGCAAGTATTCTCCGATCGGTTCGTGGGCACACAGTGTTTACAAGAGTGAGAGGGAGTCTTAGGACTCAGCTGTACAGGAGAGGATTGAGTCAAGATACACAGTTACGTTGGACTGGAGACAGGACCAGTGCGGCTGACCCCACTCGAGAGTAAATAGAGGTCCGTCTTCTAGAACTACAGGGACGCCAAATAATATAAGGTTGACTGATAAGGCAAGCTGCAGAATAGCAGGGAAAATGTGATCCCATTAGTTGGGGGGGGGGGGGGTAGAAGGAGAAAATCCGACCTGTCCTTGTGATTGTAGATGCGGACATAACGTGTCCAGGGGGAATCACTGAAGTTCGGACTGGGACAGGGATAATAGTTTTCCCTCGGAGTGCTCCTTAAATTTTTATTTAAAAATAGGAAAACAAATTTTAATAAAGCTATTTATGCGGAAGACAATTATTTGACATTAGTAAGATGAAAATAAGGTCCGGCCGTGTTATTCCTTCTGTTAAAAAAGAAAAACAAACTCTCCCTCAACTTCAAAAGACTGAAAGCGGAATGAGCTGGAACTTTTCACAACTAGAGGCCACCGTCCCCGGCTTTTCTAACACAAATTTCAGCCTCTGGAAAAAAAGAGCCCAAGACCACAGCTTGTATCGCTTGAAATTCTCAAGCTTTGCACATCTTTCTGAAAGGTGCTGTTGAATGCATTTCCGGCTCCAATCAATGACCCAACAGTTTCGTTTGTATCGATCTCCCCATTTCTTACCTGAGAAGAAGAAATCCGCTCTTTATAAGAGCATTCGAGTTTCCTTTTGCAGAGGGCCTTGCCCGGTTAGCTGACACCTTTAAAACCTTTCCCCAACGCGCAAAATTTCGTGTTAACATTTATACCTGGCGATGGTCGAGAGTTTGCTCTCGACCCTTTTTTAAAATTTCATCTCCCGCCCCCAAGACAATTGTGCACCTGCTGCTCCATGGTTTCCCTGGAGGTAAAAACCCCTTTAGGAGCGAGTTCTCAAGGGTAAAGCCACTGACGCGGGACCCAGGATTTTCCCGGCACCTGCCCCGCAAAAGCCCACTCCTCCCAAGTCCTTCCCAGTTATCTTCGCCCTCGCCCCCACGCTGTGTCCCCCCCCCGGGCCCCCGCGTCCGAGCGGCCCGCGGGGTCCGTCCCGGCGCGAGCCGATGGCGCTCAGTCTCCGCCACACCTAGAAGGCGCCGGATGCGAGACTCGCCCTTGGCTGGGCCCCGCCGCCCCGGCCGGCGCCCCGCTGCTCCCCGCCGCCTCCCCCTGCACCTTCCTGTCCCCGAGGGGGTCGGCGACTCGGCCCCGGGGCAGGTGCCCAACCCGGTCATGTCGGCGGGCAGCGCGCGGCGGGGCTGGCTCTGGTCGTCACCGCCGCCCCGCGCCCCCTAACCCAACCCCACCCTCCGCGGGACCCGCCACCAGCCCCGACGCCCGGGAGGGGGTAGAAGCGAGGGTGGGGCATGTCCCGGGCGCTGCTCCGCGCCGGACCCGCCGCCGCCGCCGCTCCTGGCCAGTCCCAGCCCGCCGCGCGGCCAGCGCCCTCGCCGGCACAGTGACACTGCGGGCGCCCGGGGCACCGGCCCTTTCTGCACCGATGTGGCCCACGGAGAACCGGCGCTCCCGCCGCCGGGACGGCACAGACGCGGCCGCGAACTCCGTTCGCTCGGTAAAGCGCAGCCCGCGGATACTGGGTTCAATTTTACGCGCAGCAGAAAATAGCCCGCCGAGACCCAAACCCCCTCCCCTAGCCGGAGCAAAGTCAGTCCCGGATGTCACGTCCAGACGACCTTCTGAAGCCTGCGCGCGGCAGGCAGGCTCCCGGACCAGCACAAAAGCGGAGCCCTCGTTCTCACCTTGGAACCGGATTCGTTTCAGGCCGAGTGTACCCGCGCTGGGCGGGCACCAGGCCACAAAGCTAAGGTCTCGAAACGCCTCGACGCAAGCGCACGACGTCTCAGTCCTTGGGTCCTCGTTACCAGGGTGGCCTCGCTGGCGGTGCTCTCCTGGACCCACACTCCCGGCTTTTTGTGTTTTAAAGCACCAAACGTGAGATCTTTGGCCTTCTAAATTAAAGTCACTGCAAAGTCTTGTTAAAATGTTACCCCGAATTAATGGCAGCCGGAGTGCCGACTGCTGGCGAGGGCAGCGCGGCGCCCCGGGGTTCCAGGGCCTCTTCTGCTCCGAGACGCAGGAGGGAAACGCAGCAGCCTCGCCGGGACCTCGAGGGGCAAGAGGCGGGGCGGGGGTGGGGGGTGGGGGTGGAAACCGGACCGCAGAGCTCAGGGATGCCCCTTTACAGGCCTGTGTTTCTCTGAGCTCAGGGATGCCCCTTTACAGGCCTGTATTTCTCTTAGCGTAAAGCTTTAGAGACGCTACTTCTCTTCTCTAGTGGGTGTGAAAAGTGTGTGGGTTTAAAATTACAACCACGGCGGTAAGCGGTGCCCACTGTCTGGGATTGATTGAAATGACGTAAAAATGGATAGCTTTCCATATGACGCGTGACTAAGTATTCCTTCTGTCTTCCCATCAAAGAGAGAGAGAGTGAGAAGAAAGAAAGAAAGAAAGAAAGAAAGAAAGAAAGAAAGAAAGAGGGAGGGAGGGAAGGAGGGAGGGAGGGAGGGAGGAAGGAAGAAAAATGGAGAAAGATGGTCACAAATACCCACCTGTGCTGTAGACAGGCGTGCCGCGGGGGGAGGGGGGAGTGGGAGCCACAGAATCCAGACCTCTCACAGGGGGGAAGAAAGACTTCCCGCCTTTGTGATGGATGGAGAGAAAGGTGTGTAATCTTAGTAATTTAACGGGCAAAGGCAACCAATAGAAGGGTTGGAAATAAGGTATAACTACCTTCGGTGGAAATGCTTAGCGTTTAGACTAGGAAGTCAATGCCTAATTCTGTGATAAACACAGAATTAGCTGCCCAGGCATATTAATTAATTAACCTCCAGAGGAACAGAGTTATATGGTATGTACCTAACGCCCAGTACAACCCCACCCCAGAAGGATTGGTTGAACTGGGGCTGGGGAGAAGCACAGAATCTTCCTACAACTGTTTATATTATTAGCCCATTCCTCACGTTTCTTGTTTGTGAGTATGTGCGTCACTTAAATTTTTCGAATTATTTTTAAGATGAGTAAATAAAAACTCTACTTTCTATACCCACAATCTCTTTACTGAAACTATAAACTTGTAAAATTCTTTTCTTATTTCTCCCTCTTAAAATCTCACTAAGCTCTTTTCAGTTTAATGTCCTTGGTCTGTGTGTGTGCATCGGCAATCCCTGCTAATGTTTTCACATGCCCCCACCCCCGGATTTATTAAAATAAACAGGAGAATCGCCTACCTAGGGAACCACCATAAAGTTGTTCATTCATTTCAAGGACATCGGAGAATTTTCTTCTCTTCACCCCACCTACCATAGCCCCGAGGAAAGAACTTCTGAGGACAGAGCGATTGGCAAACCCAAGTATCAAGTTTCAGTATGGCTCGGAAGTGAGAATTTACTTCTCAATTTGCTGTCCTTCCCCATTCCAGTCTGCTTATTCACCCTCAATAGTTCCAACTCTGTTCAGTCCTGAAAAAGAAAATGGCATGCAAATACAATGTAGGATTTGAGAAACTGATTGGTGGGGAGAAGGCTGGCCTGAATGATGAATGCTAGCAGCCTTGATATTGCATTCAGTGTGTCCCAATTACCTGTCCCTTGACAAAGACCTTGAGTTTTTCATGTGGAATGGGAGTTCCTAGGAACGGAGGCATTCTGTATGAAGTTCTTCTTCAAGTGGCAATTACTTCTAGTCTCATTTTATAATCAAACAGGCTGAGCTGCCTGACGTTCAGAGTGAAACACAGATGATCTGTGTTTCCAGCTAATATGGGCAGTGCTACAAGGCTGTAAAATTCTCAATCCGCTAATCAAAGCACCAGGGGGAGGTGAGTTCCTCTTGTCTTCTCTTTTCCAATGGAATCATGAAATTAAGTCCCCCAAGTCGGCTGGGATAGATATACACAAAATCAGAAGGTAAAGACGGGCAGAGAAAGGAGAGAGCATTTTCTGGGGCACTGAAGCAATCCTTTTAGCACAACCTCACTTGTCCCTACACCCATCCAGGCAGGAAGTCGGGGCTCTTATTGCTATCCCTATTTTTTTCAGATGAGCAGACTGGAGTGCAGAAAAAGACTGGTGACTTCTCCAGACTCACAAAGCTAAGCTGCTAAACCAGATGAACTTCTGACTCAAAATTCAGTCTTCTTTTAGAACACCACCACTCACGGGACTGTCCAGCCGTTCTCTGCTCCTGGCTCTGATATCTTATTCTCGTGTCCTTAAATTTGATGTTCTGACACCGTTTTCAGGAGAAAGGAGTTATAGAGGCTGGTGACTGTTTCAAATAGAAGCAAAGCAAAGCAGGTTCTTCATGAATCCCTGGTGGAAAACTGAGGTACTCACTAACAAACATGTAGGCAGGCAATTTTCTGATCTCTTATGAGGTGCCTGGTCAGGTGATACAAAATGAAAACAGACAGTCTCTGCCCCAGGAGCTCTCCTGGTAGCCAGAAGAATCAGAGAGGCCAGACAACTGGTCAACCTACCCCAAACTGGCCAAAATTCTTTTTTTTTAAATTTAATTTTTTTTTTAACGTTTATTTATTTTTGAGACAGAGAGAGACAGAGCATGAACGGGGGAGGGGCAGAGAGAAAGGGAGACACAGAATCGGAAGCAGGCTCCAGGCTCTGAGCCATCAGCCCAGAGCCCGACGCAGGGCTCGAACTCACGGACCACAAGATCATGACCTGAGCTGAAGTCGGACGCCTAACCGACTGAGCCACCCAGGCGCCCCTGGCCAAAATTCTTCTTGTTCTTGCTTAACAATAGATCAGGTACAAGGGAGGTCACTGATTCCCAGCAGCGTGAGCGTGGGCCACGATCCTGGAAAAAGCTGGATCTACGACAGGTCTCCTGCTACTTACTTATGCTCATCTGAATCTCCACACGGTGTATAACTTCACAAATCATCTTGTAGAGAAACAGCAGTTTGGGGAACTTGTTATGAATTTGACTTTGGCAAAACGTTTAAGGATTTGGTTAAAGTCCAAAATGTCTTCAGCAAGAGTAAGATTTTTTAAAGTTTTTTTTTCTTTTTTTTATTAAGCCAAATTGTTGTTCGGACCTGAGCTGTAGAGAACGTCATAGTAAAGAACCTCACTGTTATCAAAGCCACGACTTATGTAGCCCTTGCTGTATACTAACACCAGGAAGTTTTATACTGCACCAAGAAACATTATTTAAATATTGTTTCGTACTGCATTAGGAATTTTTAATATCCAGAGTCTTGAATAAAGCCAGTGGTGAGGTTTCTGTGTTTGTGCAAGGGGAACAGTGCAAACAGCAAATCTCATTAGAAGGAAGGTAGGGACCGGTGTTACAATCAAAATTAAAGAAGAGACGGACTCAGAAGGAGGCACCTTGTAACCGGGAAGAATAAACCCATGCTCAAATCATGGATGTAAAATCTCTCTCTGTGTCCAGGCTTGTCCAAAGAAATCAAAGGGGAGAGGGGAGAGGAAGGGAAGGTTGAACATCTATTATGTGACAGGCACCATTCTGGGTTTTAAAAACAAAAAGGAACGGGACCTTTGAAAATGTTAGACACAAATGATATACTTTGGTTCATAGTACCCCCATTCCGTTTGTTTTGAATTCCTTTTGCTTGTAGGTGATTTCTCTGACATCAGCAAGCCGATAAAGAACAAGCTGATGATGTCTTTTGCGGTGTGATTCAAATGAAAGGTACAACGATCTTCTGAAAGAAGAAGAATAAGTGAGAGATACAGTGTCGTTTTGATATCATCTACTAGCTGCTTCGATAAGTAGCCAGCTTATTTGTAATTTATCACACCCACCCTGGTGGCCTTAATACAGATGTGGTACCGGGGCGCCTGGGTGGCTCGGTCGGTTAAGCGTCTGACTTCAGCCCAGGTCATGATCTCACAGACCCGTGAGTTCGAGCCCCGCGTCGGGCTCTGGGCTGATGGCTGAGAGCCTGGAGCCTGCTTCCGATTCTGTGTCTCCCTCTCTGTCTGCCCCTCCCCCGTTCATGCTCTGTCTCTGTCTCAAAAATAAACGTAAAAAAAAAAAAAAATAGAGAGTTCTTTCTCACAGTGTCTCCGTGAGAAAGAACATACCCTCTTACGTTTTACGGGGGTCTCTCAAAGGTGTGTAGGCTCCGCTGGGATGAGTCAGGATATCCCCGCCCATAAAAGGGCTGGAGTCCCACCTCCTGACACACTTCTAAAGTACCTACAAGGGCCGGGCAGGGGTGGGGAGTGGGGGTTCCAGGCAAGCAAGGTATCCTTTACGTATTTGCTTCCAAAATTAAATCGCCAAAAACGGAGGCCAATTTAACATTTTTTACAAACCCGTTGTGGCCACTTCGTTGAGTCGCTTGGGGAAAGAAGATTCTATACGTTTGGCGAGATCACAGAGTTGTCCTAGCTGTACATTCTGTCCTTCACGTTAAAACTATACTTGTGTCTCTGGCAGGCCCCATGCTCCTTTCTTGGTTTGCCCACCGGGGCCCCCATTCCTGTAGTTAAAAATAAGAAAGGGTGATTTAACTGTAACATCTATTTCAATCATCGGTTGCTACATAACAAAGCTCACCCAAAGCTCAGTAGTGCATGGAAACCGTTTTTTCTAAGTCTTTGCCACCTGTGGATTGCCTGAGCTCATCTGGGCATTTTCTTCCCCTGGCCTCCCTTAAGTTACAGTCAGATGCTGGCAGGGCAGATGGAGTCAGCTGTCGGTAAGACCGAGCTCCCCAACTTTGGCATGGAGTCACAGGGTCGCTCCTCTCCGTGGGGTCTCTCCAAATGGTCTCCCCACCTTGGTAACTGCACTGCTTATCCCTTACGTAGCTCAGACCTCCCAGGAGCACAGGAAACAGCCTGCGGGGCTCTCTTAGGGGTTGGTCCCCAGGCTGACACTGCATCTCGTCTACTCCATTCTGTTGGGTTAGAGTAGCGGGTCCAACCCACATGGTACAAGCAGCTTATACGAGGTTATACACACCCAAGGTACGGTTCAATGGAGGCCAACCCTGGGGACTCACTCCCGCCATCACAACTGCACAAAGGCAAAAATCATACATTCACGTTGGCAGGGCATCATGGGTTCTTCCTTTTATACTTTGAGAAAGAGACATACCCCTCCCCACGTTCCCTGATTCACCTATCTCAAGTGACTCAGTAACGTGAGTGAGTTCTTGACGTGGCTCTTTGCGTTTTCAAATAAAAGGAAACTACTTGTTTGGTTTGGGTTTTTTGCTTCGATGCTTGGGTGCCGTGCTTCCCAACAAAACATCACCATGATGGCTTTTAAATCCGAGGGTTTCAGATTCCACAACCCTTGGATGGGTTGCCAGGGGTCCCATTGCCTACAATTGTGTCTAAAATGTGTGTGTTTGCGTGCGCGCGCGGGTGCAAGCGCGTGCTCGCTCCTGGGGAGGAGTTTCCTAGCTTTCCTCAGATTATCATCTAAAGCGATTTCAAATTGCCAAGACCTCTAAGAGGGCTTACAACTCCGGGAGCATGGCCCTGCATTTTTACCTGCTGTCACGCCTCCCCAGTGGGGGAAGGGCAGTGTGTCGTCAACCTTTCATGTATGTTTCTTTTCCTTTCTTTTTTTTTTTTCTCCCCCAGGGAGGGTGCGCGCTCGTGCCTGTGCATGCACAAGCAGGGGAGAGGGGTGGAGGGAGAGAGGGAATCCGAAGCAGGGTCCACGCTCGGCGCAGAGCCTGACCTGGGCCTTGGTCCCTGACCACCCTGGGATCAGGAGTCGGGCATTCAACGGAGTCACCCAGGTGCCCATGTATTTCTTTCTACAGTGAAACAAAAAGCAGTCACTGTCTGGCCCCTGAGACCACTTCAACTGAAGTCTGCCTGAGGGAAGAAAAGAAATGGGCTGGATGCCTCTGCTCCCAAGAATTACTGTGAGAACGAACTCTCCTTTGTTGGGGTTAAAGGCACTGGAATTGCCTAAGAATTTTAGCTCTTATCATTTCCCCACCTGTACCTGGTAAATAGTGAAGAATGTAACTTAACGGGACTTTTGATTCTTCCGCCATCCCCTTCCACCCCCCTCAGCACTCTGCTTTTCTCCTTTCTTCTTTTCCCTATTCGTCTTTTCTAATTTTGTAGGATGTAACAGCCGAGGGTGCTACTTAGTCTCCTTGGGCCAAGTGTGTGCTAAAATGCCTAGTGTGATTTCAACTGGGGACACTGCCTTGAACCTGACCAAGTGAGGCCCCTCTGCTCACTTTATCTAGTAGGAACTGGGGACATCCTGGGGAAGGAACTCAGACTGGAAGCAGGACCTGTCTAGGGTCAGAGGAATAAAGAATGTGGAAAAGGGTAAAATACTAGAAGCAAATAGATTGGATTAGGTGGTAGATAAAACCCAGGAGCGAACTGCAGAATTTCACATTTTTTTGAAATGTTTATTTATGTTTGAGAGAGACAGAGTTGTGTGCGTGATAGAGCACACAAGCAGGGGAGGGGCAGAGAAAGAGGGAGACAGAAAATCCCAAGCAGGGTCCAGGCTCTGAGACGTCTGCACAGAGCCTGACATGGGGCTTGAACTCACAAACTGTAAGATCATGACCTGAGCAGAAAGTTGGACCCTTAACCAAGTAAGCCACCCAGGCCCCCCTAGAATTTCAAATCTTTAATGTAACCTCTGTTATGCTTAACAAAATAGACTCCCCTTTCCTTGCTGAAACTTTCTGTCCAAAACATTCCTAGCATCCAGGGGCCCCTTGGGATAAATATCCACCTTGCCATTTCTCGAAAGAATCCAGCCAACCACTCAGCTCAGATATCCCTCTTCAAGATAAATGCTTTAAGTTATTCTCTTACCCCTTCCTTTTCTCCGTAGCGTTTATCAGTATGGAGAATTACATAGTTTCTTACCACCAGCGTGCAAGTTCTTCCAGTGCCCACAGATATAGCCTGGCGCAAAGGAAAACAGTGAACAAATATGCTTTAAGGACTCGTATGGCCGCGCTTTCATCATATACATGGCAGGTGGGGGCTCCAGCGCCTACTTTCTTCAATGGGGATGGGGAGGGGGTGTGGGGAACAGCACTGCAGCTCGAGGGCTTGACCAGACTCAAGCTTGGTACAAAATCTCATTGATGGAACACCTGGCACGAGAAATGCCCAACGAGAAAGTCATCTGTATCCACTACGTGTCAATCTGCAAAACCTGATGGGCAGGGCCACTGCAGTCAGCCCTTACCTTGCCGCCCTGTGACTCAGTTTCTTCCCTAGAAGGGCAGGGCAGTGATACCCTAGGACTGTAGCTTTAGTTGTACTCTACCGACATGTCCTCCCTGGATCTCTCCAAAGTCTAAGCATTGCTGTGTCAGGGGGCGCCTGGGTGGTTGTCGGTTGGCTCCAACTTCGGCTCAAGTCATGATCTCACGGTTCCTGAGTTCGAGCCCCGCATCGGGGTCTGTGCTGACAGCTCCGGAGCCTGGAGCCTGCTTCAGATTCTGTCTCCCTCTCTCTGCCCCTCCCTCCCTTGCACTCTCTCTCAAAATTAAAATTTTTTTAATGTTTATTTACTTTTGAGACAGAGAGAGACAGAGGATGAACAGGGGAGGGTCACAGAGAGAGAGGGAGACACAGAATCTGAAACAGGGTCCGGGCTCTGAGTTGTCAGCACAGACCCCGATGCGGGGCTCGAACTCAGGAACCGTGAGATCATGACCTGAGCCACCCAGGCGCCCAGTCTCTCTCAAAATTAAATAAACATTAAAAAAAAGTTAAGATCACAATGCTAAATAAACTTTAAAAAGCGGGGGGGGGGGGCACTTTGGTTGCCCAATCTGTTAAGGGTCCCACTGGATCTTGGCTCAGGTCACGATCTCTGCATGACCTGAGCAGACCTTGGTGGGTCGCCAGCTGGGAGACTGCTTGGTATTCTCTCTGCCCCTCCCCCGCTCATACTCTTAAATAAACTTAAAACAAATTAAAGTCACAATGCCCATTTTCTTTGGATTCGTTCTTGTGACTCCTTCAGAGTATTTTTAATGCAGTAACACTACTTCCCAAGGTGTGGATGTGTGAAGACTGGCAAATTCAGTGTTGAGAGGGAGTGTGCAGGCTCTTGGTGACATGTAGACAAAGAAAACTTCAAAAACCTCTTTAGGCAGGTCTCAAGAGTCAACTAGAACACCAAAATTACTTGGATGTTCCCCTCTGGTGAAAGCGATATACTAGAAATTAAAATTCCTATGGTGTTAAGATTGACCATTACTTTTTAGAAGCTAAAATCACGGAAATGCAGAACATAGGCTCATGCCAGGAGGTTTTTGCCCTTGCCAAAACCAAAACCTTAGCTATCCAAACGTTCGTCTTTTAAGTTTCGTCCTTGAAGTCAGTTCTACCAAAAAAATGAGAAGGAGAAATTCGCAGGAGCTCCCGCTAGACATTGAACGTCATTAACATGTTCCCAACGCTGCCCATACTTAACATTCATCTCAAAAATTGGCTTTTGTGACAGAGGCACCAGCAGAGTGAAAAGGGATTCCAGATTTTATTTTTTTTTTTTTTGTAAAGATTGAGAAAACACACCCAAGGCAAAAGTGGTTTTGATCAATCGGTTTTCAGCAAACGGAGCAAGTTACTCGGGGACATACTCAAAACTGGTCCCCTCGAACTGGGAAACGGGGCTTTGACCAGGCAACTGTGGGCAACCAGAATCGGAACAAGTCTGAAAACAAACCTCACATTTTTCTCCAACCCCCCCACCCCCACCCCCACCGTTCAAGTGGCAGACAAAATAAATTACCATAAATTACGTGCCTAGGCAACTTAGAAACAAAACAGAACAACGTGAGGCTGAGGGTGTCCTCAGCTCCTCTGGGAAGTAACACTGCGCTTCTGGCCTGCAGGCTGGGTCGGATCGGGGGCCGTCAGACGTCGGGATAGTTGCAGTAATATACCGCAGAGCTGGCATCGGAAACCACCGAGGAGATGGCCCCGTGGCTGTCTGGGAGGGTCACGCTGGAGTCAGGCCCCTGGTAGGGGAGCCCCATCTCGGGCTTGCACACAAAGTGCAGATACTGTTCAAATTCCGTGCGGTCCACCTCCCCGAGGAGCTCGGCGGGCTGGCTCGGGTCCGCGCCGTCGCGGCAGGGCAGCGCCTCGGGAGGGGGCGACGGCTGCCCGGGGCCCGGCGGGGGCTGCGGGGGCTGCATGGGGAAGCCGCGCCCGCCGCCCGCCGCCGGCGAGCTAAGGGCGTTGTAGTACAGCTGCAGGGCGCTGGGGGGCGCCACGTGGCCCGGCAGGGCAGGGCCCGCCTGCTCCAGGCCGAGGCGGGAGTGCACGGGGCCGACGGGCGGCTCGGGGGGCCCCGCGTAGTCCGAGGCCTGCGGGTAGCTGTAGGGGCCGGCCGCCGGGCAGTCCCCGGGCAGCGGCGCGGCGAAGAAGGCCGGGTCGGGCTCCACGCCGTCCAGCGGGGACGTGTCCGGCGTGGGCAGCGGGTAGCCGTCGAGCGGGGGCGCGCCCAGTCCCTGGCAGTCGCGGTAGTGGGCGCCCAGGTGAGGCGGCAGCAGCGGCGGGCCCGCGGGGAAGCCCTGCTCGGGGAAGGGCAGGCCCAGGCCGTCCATGGCCACGCGGCCGCCCTCCGGGCCCAGCGAGGCGGCCTGCGTGTCGGCGAGGCCGTGCAGGAAGCCGCCCTCCACCCGCTTGAGTCGCTTCACCTGCTTGCGCCTGCGGGGCCGGTACTTGTAGTTGGGGTGGTCCTGCATGTGTTGCACGCGCAGCCGCTCGGCCTCCTCCACGAAGGGTCGCTTCTCCGCCAGCGTCAGCGCTTTCCACGACTTGCCTGCGTGGGCGCAGAAGCGGGGAGAGGGGCGCGGGGCTTACTCTCCGAGCTCCCGCTCCCGGGCCCTCGCCTGGCCCCACCTCTCCCCTCCGACCCCTACTTGTGCAGCTAGAGGGAGGAAGAGGTCGCGTGGAAGAGTGAGCGTCTGCGACCCCGGAGGCCGAGCGGAGCGCGAACCCTTGGGGAAGCCGGGAGAGCGCGCGTCCTCTAAAAGGGCATCCCTGCCTTCTTGTAGCCTCCTGGAAGCAGGGCCCTAGTTCACCCATCCCCGGGCTTTCACGGAACTGAAAACGTCCCCTCCCCGGGGAAGGGGTCGGGAACCGGCAGGACCAAGCCGGCTTGGCTCCTGGGATACCCTGGCCGCGGCCGGGACGCGCGGGGACGCCGCTTCCCCAGGGTCGTCGCGGCCGCGCCCCCGGTCACCCGGGTGACCCGGGCCCGGACGACAGAGAGACCGTTTGGAGGGTAGGGAGAGGGGCCTAGGCGGGAGGGGAGCCGACCCTGGCGGCCGCACACCACTGGCCCGGAGCGCCGGGCACGCGCCCTCCTGGGCTCAAGGAAGCGGCCCCGCGACTCGCTCCACCCTGGGTCCCGCGCTGGACTCACCCAGCATCTTGCTCAACTCGGCGTTGTGCAGGTCCGGGTTCTGCTGCGCCAGGCGCTTGCGCTCGTCCTTGGCCCACACCATGAAGGCGTTCATCGGCCGCCGGATGCGAGACTCGCCCTTGGCCCGGCCCGCCGCCCCGGCCGGCGCCCCGCTGCTCGCCGCCGCCTCGCCCTTCACCTTCATGTCCCCGAGGGGACTCAACGACTCGGCCCAGGGACAGGGGCCCAGCCCGGCCATCACCGCGGGCAGCGCGCTGCGGGGCTGGCTCTGGTCGTCACTGGCGTACCCCGCATCCGGGCTGCTCATGGCGCTCCAGCCCTGCCCCTCGCCCCACCACCCTCCGCCGGACACGCCGCCTCCCCCGACGCGGGGGAGGGGGTGGGAGCGTGGGACGCAGATGCCCGGCGGGCCGCTCCAGGCTCACGGGCCCGAGCCCGCTGCGACGTTGCAGGGCGGTCCCCAGCCCACCGCGCAGACCGCGTCCCCGCCGGCCAAGTGACACTGCGGGCGCCCCGGGCCCTTTTCTGCACTGATGTGGCCAATGGAGTGGCGGGGGCGGGCCGGGTGAGCGTCCTTAGGCCCACGCCCAGCCGGCCGCCGGAGTCCCAAGTCTCCGCTCAACCCCACGCCCTCCCTTTCCCCTCCCCCGGCCCCGCGCCCAAGGCTACACCTGCCCGCGGGAAAACTGGCTGAAGCCGGGCTCTGGCGCCACGTTCCCTGCGACTCGGGAAGAGGGACTCCTGAAACACCTTCTGGAATGTCCACTGCACCGCTGGGTAGAAGAACGTGGCCACGGCAGTTCGGATGAACAAACTGAGCTATTATGGAAGCTAGGGGTTTCAGTGCCGGGTGACCTCGCTATCTTCCAGGGGAACCCCGCGGGTGTCTTCTTCAAATGTTTTTATTGAATGTAGTAGGTACTGCTGATCATACGTTAAAAAGTTTATAAATAAATAAAAAGGTCCTCCCCAAGGACTCAACCTGCTTGCTGTGTTTATTACACTCAAAATGCTATGTCCGAGGTGAATTCTAATTGCTAAAACAAGATAAAATACGGAATGACATTCTGTAGCCAATATTCCGTCATCCCGAAGAATTCAAAACCTTTATTCATAACGATGAAGCAACCCTTGAAAATCTGTGCACGAAATGTACGAGAAACATAAAGGTTTTCTACGCGTTCGGTAAAAGAGGCAAATTGTGGTAACACTAGAGGCAATATGTATCTAAATGCCCGGCTTATGGAGCAAAGAGCACAGCAAAGTTGCACAGCAAAGTAACTGTAGCTCTTGGGGGATTCCTATGCGTTTCTTTGGACTGAAATGAAACTCTGAATGAAGATTAAACTCGTGTTTAAATCTGAAATCTTTTCCGTGGGATTTTTAAACAAGCCCTTACGTTACGCTTTCGTGGCACAGCCCTCCACACTTGGCAAACTAGTTTATTCTTGTAACTCTGGGAGGTAGACACTTTTACAAGATAGGAACCGGAGACACAGACAGGTGAAGGAACTTTCCTGAGATCACAGCCGTTGAGGAGAGGAATTCATCTCCAGGAGTCTGCCCTGATTTTGAGCTCTTTGATCGCTAAACCAAACTGTCCGTGTTTGTGTATTTGTTTGTATGTTTGCGTTGTTTTTAAAAGGCAATTAACAGCCATGTCTACCGAATTCCATAACTTTGCAGAGAAATTAATACATCAATCTCCAGAACAGTTGTTCTTTGTTTACCGTGAAGGTTTGAAGACAGCTGAGACTTACATCCGGGATCTGGGAGGTAAATCTGCAGCTCTTTGTGTGACATTTAGAGTAACAAAGTCATCCGTCAAGTCTGCTTATTAGTGGCATCCATAAAAACAAAGGAACGGGACGCCTTAGGAAACCCCTGGACTTGAGTTTCTCTGACATCGCTACCCGTCCCCCCCCCCCACCCCCCAAATCTCCTTCACACTTGTTGTAAGCCCTCTTTACTTTGACTCTGTGAGGATCTGTGAAATGTTGGCTGCCCTCCCTCACTGTTTCCAGCCAGTCTTCACACGCGGGATAAATTAAGAAAGTGGTTCTAGTTCCTGGGTCTCTGAGGTTCACCCCAGAAAAAAATGTTTAATCGGCTTAGGAAAATCATAGAGAAGTGTTTTTTTTAATGGGTGGTTTTGAAGCAGCTGGTGTTAAACAAATTTAACTGGCTGTGCATCTTTCCTTTAAAGCTTTATTTTTTCTGAAATAAACGTGGGCTTGAAAATTAAGCATAATTGCATTGCAAATGGTTAGATAAATAAGGAAACTATAGGCGCAGAAAGAACAAATTCTATAAATTTCTAAATTCTAAAAAACCTATAGGGCCTTGCTTCTTGTTTTCTTGGCGATCTCTAATTTTTCTGGGTAATGATAAATATCTTTGCCAAGATCTCAAAACAGATTTTCTATGAGTGCAAAAGTTTTTATGAACTAGTAGGAATTTCCTTAGACTAGAGACCGAAAACGACGCAAAGACAATGTCCATTCCAGAAGCTATTTTATCTGTCTAGATTAATCTATTTGATTAGTTCTGTAAAAAAAAATAATAGTAATAATAATAAATTTGGGTACAGGAAATTGAATCCGGGTGTGAGTCCGAAGAGAATGTATATGCATGGATTTACCCTTGTACACTTCCTTCGACTTTGTGTTCTTCCTGGCCCACACCATTCCAGGGAGAGGTGCTGAGGGAAACTCATGGGGGCAGACAGTCTGGAAGGTCTCCATTTATTATTTGCACTTGCTCCTGGAGACAGACTACTGATTCGTGCTGGGTCAGATTACCGAGAAATCAAGTGAGAGCACAGCATCCCTAGGGTGGAGCGGGAGCTTCGGATTTTGTGCCCCCCTCCCTACTGCTTATGGTGCCTTCCCTGACCGTTATAAAGTAATTGCCAGTTAGGAACTATGGTGCCTTTTCAAGACTGGTCCCTTCTCCTACCAGTGCCTACATGTAATTTCTTCTGATCATTCACTCGTCGTGTAGTTTGGGGGGAGGGCGTTGGGGGCTGCGGCGCCGCAGACCCGTCGGTGGTGCGTGTGGACCCTTCTGTGTCGGTCTCTTTGCTAAACGCGGTGTTGGAAGTCTAGCTCTGGACGTTATCAGAGCCAGCCACAAATGCCACATGAAAAGCAGCAAACATCCGGAGTGGTTTCCTGCAAGCCTTGCTTTTCTCAACACGAGAGATTTACGCAGGGGATTCGGGGGGGAGGGTGTGATTGGGGGGAATGACAAACAAGTTTCGCGAGTAAGAGCCTCGTAACACCCGCTGGTGTAGCCGGCCGGGTGCATTTGCGGTGCCCGGTCCAGGACCTCTGGGTTCCTGGCTGCTAATTGCACTCACGTCCCCAGGCCAGACTCGAGGCTCGAAAGGCTGGGCGAGGAAGCGACTAGCCCAGCAAGAAGCTGTGCCCGTGGCCACTTGGGGCCTTTGGCCAGCGGGCGCAGAGATTAACCCGGGTAGGTGGCGAGCTGTGGCTCAGACCCGGGGGAGTCGGAGCCGCGCTGTTTCCCCGGGGCCCGGAGTGAGCAGGCGAAGACGGGGTGATTTCCTGCGGGCTTTTACGTTTTCGAAGCTCGGGAAGCGGGAGCCGGACGAAGGGCTTTCGTGCCGTTAGGGAAGGCCGCGGGCAAGCGGGCAGATCCGGGTTAGCTCCCGAGAGCGAGTCCTCGGGGGGCGGGGAGGGGAGCGCGCGCCGCCAGCCCAGGGCGGGCGCCGGGGAGGCCCGCCGCTCCGTAGACAATGGTATCCCCGGAACAAAGCACAACAATAAGGCCTTTGCATTTATAAATCGCGCGCCCGCGCCTGCCTCCGGGAGCCCGGCGGGAGGCGGCGTGCGGCGGCGGAGCGCGGCCGAGGCTCCGCACCCCCCCCCCCCCCCCCAGGTAGGGCCGCGCTGCCCGACGCCTCGCGTTCGCACGGCGCGCCCCGCCGCCCACCCGGCGGCGCCGCCGCGCGTCTGGGTGCCCGGCGCCTCTCCTCCCCGTCCCCCGGGCCAGTCCCCCGTGGGTCCGGGATGCGAGGCCGAAGGCCGCGGGCGAGATGGAAGGGGTGGGGAGGTGGCAGCGTCCCGGGGGGCAGCGGCCACCCGCTCGGCCGCCCCTCGTCGCCCCTTCCCGGGGTCAGGGCCCCACGGACACGGCTGGCACCTGGCTCTCGGCCCTGCCCCAGGGCTCTGCGGGCCTTCGCCGCGGGGGCCGAAAGAGGACCGCGGCGAGAGGGCTTCGGCGCCGCCGGCGCCGCTCGAGGACGGGAGGCGCGCGTTTTGCTCTCACGCCCTCTCGCCTTGCCTCCGCCCGACTCCCTCCACCGCGCGCGGACCCCTCGAGGCCGCCGCCGAGCCCCGCCCTGGCCGCTGGCGACTCCTCGGTCGTAACCCAGTTCCCGCTTGGCTCCGCCTGGGGTTTGCACCGGCGAAGCAGGAAATGCGCTGTTCCCGTGCACTTCCCTGCTCAGAAACTCGTCCGCGGGGGTGTTTCTTAGATCCGCACCCCCTCCCGCCCCCGGCCTCCTCCGTAGTCCCGGTTGAAGTGTGGGCTCCTTCCCTTTATTCTCTGGCATGGAGAACCTCAGACCCCCGGGATTGGAGGGGGGGGGCGGCGGTTGGGGTGAAGGCAGAGCTGCCCCCCCCCCCCATTTTCCAGGCGCACACCGTCCTGCTGGCCCCTCCGTATCTGCCTTGCGACGTTAACGGGAATTTCAGTAGTGGCGTGGCTTCTGTGCATCCGCTTCTGCTGACCCACCCCCACCCTCCTCACACCTTAGAACAAGCCAGAGCTTCAACCCACCAGTCTTCCCGGCACCATGCCCACTGTGAGAGGGGCACTCACCCTCCCACCCGAGGGAGGGCGGTCATGGCTCCTGCCTCCGAGGAACGCACAATGCAGGACATTCGTATTCCTCTCTGATTTATTCACTTCCAGCTGGATGTTCTGGGCCTGTTCTACTGTAATCGTTTGTGCCCGGCATGTGAAGGCGATGCCGACATCAGTAGGCCAAAGTCTAGGAGAGGTAAGAGTTGCCTTTGCATCCAGAAAACGCTGCCAAGTTTCCCTAGTCAGCAGGGCTGGATTGGGGCAGGTGGTTGGTTAGGGCGAGGGGTGCGTTCTGTGATCATGAAAGTGATCAAAGTTAATAGCTCATAGGACAGGCCACTCCTGACGGGCACTCATTACCACCAGCTCTTCTGTGCAGCTTGAGTCTTAAGCGTATCAGATTTTGAAAGGCGCCTGAGTTGACTTCCAAAGTTTCTTTTTTTTTCATTAAAAATTTTTTTTAACATTTATTAACTTTTAGAGAGAGAGAGAGAGCATGAGCGAGGGAGGGGCAGAGAGAGAGGGAGACACAGAATCAGAAGCAGGCTCCAGGCTCTGAGCTGTCAGCACAGAGCCCGACGTGGGGCTCGAACCCACCAACCATGAGATCATGACCTGAGCCAAAGTTGGATGCTTAAGCAACTGAGCCAACAGGCTCTGTTTTCTAGGCAGAAGGGAAAGTATTGGGAATCTTTGCTGGCTTCCTTTGCAGTCAGCCTCCCATTGACCTCTGTGGTCTGAATTTTTTTCTTCCACTTCTTTGACCTTGCCAAAAACTTCGTCAGTACTTTTTAAAGCCTGCACTGTTCTCTCTCAACCTCTCCTTCATCATCTGGGTCTCCAGTCATGGAGCACCTGAAATCTCACCTCTTCTGAGGATCCACACCAGTCAGTCCTATTGCTTTTCTGAACCAGCAGAGGGGCCCAGAACCAGAGGCGGGGTGGGGGTGGGGGGTGTCCAGCCCAGGGCGCGGAACCAGAAAGTTGGGTGTGGGGGGTGTCCAGCCCAGGAATGTACATGTTCGCATGTGGATATGATGCATAAGCAAATTTCTACCTTGATGCCTTTTTCACAACCAAAACCTTTAGTATTAAAATTTCTTCATAATCGTAGAGGACAGGTTACAAAGCAGTTTCACACACATGAACTCATCTGATTCTCACCGCAGCCCTGGAGGGAGGCAGCCTTCGTTATTATCCCCATTTTTCAGACAAGGAGAAAGAGACTGAAGAAGCATAGGAAACTTGCTCCAGGTCACGTGACAGGATGCTTGGACCACCCTTGTTATCAGTGGTGGGTCTTGCTTTGAATTTCTTTCCGGGTCATCTCTCCAGCCGGTGAAGGGCCTGATGGTATTTGTAGGGACGAAATAATGATAGCAGACAGGTAGAGATGGACGAGGATTCTTGCACAAAAGCTTCCGGTAGGGCCCCTAACCAGGTCGTGATCATTTTTTAAATATCAGAGATGCAGGGCTGTAACAAGAAAGCATTTGCATTCGGAAGATCTACAATTAGGAGTTTTTATTCTATCACGTAATCTGAGCCCTAGATGACATCTCATTTATTTTAGTGTCATTGAACAAATAGTATTTGAGTATTATATCTGTGTGTTGTGAACAAATTCTAATTTGGCTGGAAAAATGAAAACAATTCAAAGTTATGTGGGGATCAAGTTCAAATATAAGGTAGTTGAGGTCTTTAAAGCTCTACTTGTCTACTTCCATTCGTTCAGACTGAATGAGACTTAGTTAATTATATGAAATTCTTGGGGGGTCTTGTCACATATTAAGGTTTATACTATTAGTCTCTAGACCTACTGCTGACCATGCCTTTAAGGCATTAACAACGTATTCTGGAGCAGCTAGGTAAAATAAACTCTCTCCATTCTTACTGCTGTGTGGGAGAGTAATGGATGGCAAATATTAATCCTAATTACAAAGTGGAAAATTAAGGCACAGAGCAATTGGGTAATTTGCTTACTGCTTCCAAACCAGTCTAAAAGACAAGCGAATAATTTATTCTTTTAATCAACAAATAATTGTCAATGTATACTGGTACGTTGACTGGTTATGGACACAGATTTGGGAGTTGAACTGTTTGGGATTGAATTCACATTCTACAGTTTATCACCAGTTTATCTGGACATATTACTTATCCTGTAAGTCTCCTCTGTCAAATGGAATATAATTATAATAATAACCTCAGAGAGTCTTATGAAGATGAAATGAGTTAATTGTCCATAAACTGCTTAGCATAGGGCCTGGGACATGGTAAGCGTTAACACAGGTATTTAATAATAAAATTTAAATTAATGCATGCTAGCATATGAAGGCATGGTGGGAGAATACATTTTATTTTAAATATTTATCTATTTATTTTAAGAGAGAGAGAGAGAATGCACACATGCAGGGGAGTGGCAGAGAGAGAGAGGGAGGGAGTGAGTGAATCCACACAGGTTCCAAGCTGTCAGCACAGAGCTGGACGGGGAGCTCAGTCCCACAAACCATGAGATCATAACCTGAGCCAAAATCAAGAGTCAGATGCTTTACTGACTGAGCCACCAGGTGCCCTAGGAGAATAAATTTTATTTTATTATTTTTTTAAATCCCCAAATAGATACTCATTATATTTACTTATTTATTTTTTTAATATATGAAATTTATTGTCAAATTGGTTTCCATACAACACCCAGTGCTCATCCCAAAAGATGCCCTCTTCAATACCCATCACCCACCCTCCCCTCCCTCCCACCCCCCATCAACCCTCAGTTTGTTTTGAGAATACATTTTAAAAAGCTACCATAGTACTGAAGGTAAATGCATTATTAACAACTAAAGAAATGTTTTCAAGAAAAACATAAATGGAATTTCATACTATTGTAGCATCTCTTACAACTAGTAATAAACAACATTGTCATGCTTTCATCAAAATTGTCTATTGGCAAATGTTTTGAGAGTTCTATAACCTATTGTGCATTTTACAATTACATGTGACTATGACATTTTAACTTTGGTGGTAAAAAAAAATATGTTTGTTTTATGCATGTCAACCTTCTGGAACTGTGTGAAGACTGGCAAGGAAAAAATACATAGATTCATAAGACATTCAATATTCTATTAGAAGATATTTGAAATGCAGGGGCACATGGGTAGCTCAGTGGGTTAAGCGTCCAACTTGCTCTTGGTTTCAGCCTAGGTCATGATCTCACGGTTTGTAAGATCGAGCCCCATGTCGGGCTCTGTGCTGACAGCTTGGAGCCTGTTTGGGATTCTCTCTCTCCCTGTGTCTCTGTCCACCCCCTCCCTCCGACTTGTGCACTCTCTCTCTTTCTCTCTTTCTCAATACATAAATAAACTTTGGAAAAAAAAAAAAAGGAAATCTTTGAAATGCAAAGAGACACATTGCAACCAGTACTTATCTGGGTAGGACTAGATTGTTCTAAAGTCATAGAGACAAAGTTCAATTTTGGTAACTATGCCTGTACACATATATTTAAAGGAAGAATGACCCCAAACGTACAAACCTTGCCTGGATCTTTCAGTGTAGCATAATGAAAAGATTCTCCAGTCTAGTTGTGGTTGTTCAGTAACTCACCACTAGGTAAACAGTGAGTCAGTGACACTGCCTCCTCAGTGTCCTCAAAAAGAGAAAAGGATACTACCTCATGTCGTCCCAACTTTTCCAGATAAAGAAAAGAACAAAAGTCACAAAGATTTTTACCAAGTAAAAGCACTGAGTGAAACTGTGCGAGTGTGTGTGGGTGTGTGTGTGTGTGCGTGTGCCCATGAATGTTTGGGTATATATGTATTTACCAAAGGTTCTTTGTCCAAAAAAAAAAAAAAATTGAGTGTAATGGAAGTAGGAATTGTAGAGAGACCGCACTACTTTGGGCAATAATGGAATGCTGCTGTTTTTAGAGCAAAAGCTTTTTATTTTTTTAACTCATTACTATGCAGAACGTCTCAGCTTTGATCCAGGGCAAAGCAGATGCTATTTTTATGAATTAAGACCATGGATTTACTGGATAACCATTATTTTAGTAAAGCTAATAGGTTATTTCAGTGGCTAATTTAAAACTGGAATTTGGAGTCAAATAGACAACTCTTTCTTTCTTATACTTTCTTTTTATGTAACATTTCCCTGCAACTCACCTGACATTGACAGAATCTTAGGGCAGGAAGGGACTGCATAACCCACACCCTGCTTTTTTCCGAGTTCTTTATAATTACCCTAGTGAGAATTTGGGAACATGGAAATGTCTTTCCCAGGTAATTTCACATATTACGCTAATATAGGAAACCACTTGTTACTTATGCACGTATATAAACACACAGGTGCTCTTTTAAAATCATTTATTTTGAAATAACTTCATACTTAGAAGTTGCAAGAATAGTATAAAAAACTGCATCACGGTCACTAAGACAATTTGGCAGCATTTTATCACTTTTGCTCCATTTCTGTCTAAATAAACAAGGACTTTTCCCCGCATTTACTTTAGCTCACTCTCCCTTTCTAAAAACGTGTAATGTATAGAACAATATAAATATACAACACATATATTCGTTATCACTAACATATACCAATACATTCTGGATACTACATAACTATGTGATACATCAGTGTATTATGTTATATCTTATATAATAAAACATAGACACGTATGTCATTAGCCTTTTTCTGAACCGGTTAAGAGCAAAGTTGTGATGCAATGTCTCCCTCATTCTATGAAACACACTCCCATATGACCACCAAACAACCAAACAAATCAGGAAATAAACATCACTACCATCCATCTAAGCCCCACGCCCAACTCAAATTTTGCAAACTGCTCTAACAAACTCCCTCTCTTTTTTTTTTTCTGGTCCAATGTTCAGTCCAGGATCACATATTGTATTTAGTTATTGTGTCTCTTCAGACTTCCATTGGAAACAGTTCCTCGGTTCATGGTCTTTCTTGTCTCTTATAACCTTTATGGTTTTGAAGAATGCGGGGTTTTCATTCCAAAAAGATGTTCCGCGACGAAGTCTGTCTGCTATGGGCTCACGTAGCCTTGGTAGGAAATCTGCCCAAATGGGAATGTGCTCTTCTCAGGGAGGCTAGATGTCAGCCCATATCATCACTGGCGAATTAGCCTTGGTCACGTGATGACATTGATATCTGCCCAGTTTCTCTGCCTTCACATCATCATTTTCCCCTGTGCAGAGAAGTGTTTTTTGTAGGGGGAGTTCTGCCATTATACTCCTATCGTACTCCTCCTCAAACCTCCACCCACCTGCCTTAGCATCCACTTAGATGGGTGACAAATGGTGGTTTTCTATTCCTATCATTTCTTCCATATTTATTTATTCCTTCTATTATACAGAAGTTTATCCACTTATTTATTTATTTGTTTGTTTATTTATTTATTTATATCAGGATGGATTCATGGATTCCTTCTTTACTCAATAGATAGTCATCCTGAACTGGTGTTATTTGTTTGGCTGTTCAAGGTGTCGACATTTTGGTCAACGCAGATTTGGGCACCTTTCGAGCTGGCTCCTGTGTCCTTTGGCTATGTCCTTATCAGTCTTTGGCCATTTCCTTACTTTTGAGCATAACAAGATAGCCCAGGCTCATCTTGAACATCCCCTGCCTTAGCCCTGATTCAGTCATTTCTCCAAGGCGTCAAGGGCATCTTTCGGTGGAGGATGGCATTTGGAAACCAGGATCTTGGTTGTCATAGATACCGGGGCACCACCGCTTCTGCATACACTGAGCAGACAGAGCTGGGAAACATGCATCCGCGTGTGCAAGTACATATACACATGTATCTACTGTATGTCCTTATCTACCTCTAAAATCTATTAAATTTTTTTTAACGTTTATTTATTTTTGAGACAGAGACAGAGCGTGAACGGGGGAGGGGCAGAGAGAGAGAGGGAGACACAGAATCGGAAGCAGGCTCCAGGCTCGGAGCCATCAGCCCAGAGCCCGACGCGGGGCTCGAACCCACAGACCTCGAGATCGTGACCTGAGCCGAAGTCGGACGCTTAACCGACTGAGCCACCCAGGTGCCCCAACCTCTAAAATCTATTAAAACCATGAGTTAATTGAGGATATCTCCAATGCCAGTCCAACGTCTCAGAGTTCCTGCTAGCCCACTACCTTTCCATATTTGTAAATCCCTTTCCAAGAGTAAGACACCTGGTTCCCATTACCCTCGAGATATCTGCGTATTTGCTTGATGCAATCAGTCTTCTTACCGCTCCACCTGCCTGCTCTTGGCTCCCAGGCCCATAAATACCTCTGTATGAACTCCACTTGCCATGTTTAGAAGCAAGGGAAGGAAAGCATTACATGTTTCAATTTATGTGAAAATTATTCTAAGTATGAGAGGTGACCATAAAGTATAATATCAAAGTCTTCTTCTTCACTATCTTTACTCCCCAGCATATTCCTCAGGAATAACTTAAAAACAAAATTACAGGGGAGCCTGGGTGGCTCAGTCGGTTAAGCCTCTGACTTCAGCTCAGGTCATGATCTCCTGGTTCGTGAGTTCGAGCCCTGCATCAGGCTCTGTGCTAACAGCTCAGAGCCTGGAACCTGCTGCGGATTCTGCGTCTCCCTCTCTGTCTGCCCCTCCCCTGCTTGTGCTCTCTCTCTCTCCCTCTCTCTCTCTCAAAAATAAATAAATATTAAAAAAAATTACAAGACATTACTTTTTGTTTGTTTCGAATGAGGTCACCCATACTTTTGGAACTACAAGATTGTACCTTTAAAACCAAAAAAACTAGGGGCACCTGGCTGGCTCACTCCATATAGCACGTGACTCTAGACCTTGGGGTTGTAAGGTCGAGCTCCATGTTGAGCTCAGAGATTACTTAAAAATAAAATATGAAAAAAATATATCCCTTGGGCTTTCCATCAGAGCTAAAGGAAAACTAGAGATGGGCTCGACCTAGGAGGATTTCTTTTACGAAAAACTCTAAGGAAGCAAGAGGGATAAGCGTTAAATAACATTTTCCAGAAGCGTTCATGGCATGTGTGGCCGCTTTGAGGAAATACTACATAAATATATTGCCTCTCCCTGCTGTCAGCCACACCCACACAGACATTACTCTTCATGATCTTACATGAAGAAAATAATGCATAACGAGGCAGATTTCACGACTTGCCCAAAGTGCAGAGGTTCACCAATCTCATTTACCCTGCTTCTATGCATGACTGAATTCCCATGAGTCGTTTCCATCTTCAGCATGAGAGAGAAAGTTTGGTGGAACAGTATTAAAATGAAGACCAGCCTCTGAGCCTCCAAACTGGGCTCAGCCCCCCCCCCCCCCACAAACTGCATCTTCCACGGCTGCTTTCTCTCGGCATAGCTTGGAGCTGCCCTGCTAATCTCCCCTGCCCCCCTCAACCTCCCCCCTGCCACCCCCACCACCCGCACAGTGAGCTGGTACAAGTTCAGTTGCAGTGGACAGCCCAGGGGTCACCCCAGGCTCGTCTCTGCTGGGCAGATCTTTTCTTCCTTTTCAGATCCGAAGGAGGAAAGTCTTACTGGGTTGTTTCTTCAGAAAACATGATGATCAAACATCCCAGAGCCAGAAGGGGCAGCCTCTAGTTAAGCGAAAACCGTAGGCATGAATGATTTAATGACGATGAATCAACTGGTTTGATCACTTACGGAGTGAGACTTACAAAACATATGTAATAGACCAACTGAGTCGTGGAAGAGTTGTTCACACTGAACCTTTAATTCTTGCACAGTTTAAGTCTCCAGTAGTTGAAGGGCTTATACGAGTCTGATTTTGCCATTACTTAGTTTATTCTATTTAACAGATGAATTACAGTAGCATATTTCTAAAGATGAGTAATGTTGGGGCGCCCGGGCGGCTCAGTCGGTTGAGCGTCCGACTTCGGCTCAGGTCACGACCTCACGGTTTGTGAGTTCGGGCCCCGCGTGGGGCTCTGTGCTGACAGCTCGGAGCCTGGAGCCTGCTTTGGATTCTGTCTGTCTCTCTCTCTCTCTGTCCCTCCCTTGCTCACACTCTGTCTCTCAAAAATAAATAAAAACATTAAAAATTAAAAAAAAATAAAGGTTAGTAATGTAAATGCTTTTCAACGCTTTTGGCTAGCAATTGATTTGGGTACCTTTTAATAGTGAACATTTCTGATGCTTGAGCCTCGCGTGTAATCACCAATCCCAGTTCAACCCTCCGGAGGCATCCTATCCATTGCGGTAGCCTATGCGGTCCCGCATAAACTAGCTCTTACCTCTCTCTCTAGTCCCACCTCTCACTGCTCTGTGCCCACATCACGATATTCTAGCCAACCGACCTCTCCCTGCTCTTAAAATAGCCCAAGCTTCTTCCTCCTTGAAGCCTCCGTTCTCCTCCCTCTGCATGGAGCCAAAGCCCCCAATATTTTTTTATGGCGGGCTCCCTCATTGAATGATGCCACCTAGTCTGAGACCATCCTACCTAAAGTAGCCAATGTCCGCCACCTCCCCGACAAACCTATCACACTCTGTTCTCTCACCTGCTTTATAACTTTATTATTGGCAGTCATCATATTTCATATTTCTCTGTTTGCCATCCATCCCTCTCCCCATTAAAATGCCGGCTCCCTGAGACGTTATCTGTGTTGTGCATTTTCCTGGATCCACTGTGCCCAGGACAGATGGTGACTGGCGCATCGGGGGGACTCAGCAAGATTTGTCGAGCGAATGAATGATTGCCGGAGACTGAGCTCAGCCAGTAGAGGATTTCCCCATGCCCTCAGTTGGACCAAAACTGGGGACACTTTTGACTGCTGGTTAGTGGCTCACTAGTCATTTCCATGTCTTGTCATTTCTTTGACACACTCTTCCCCCTGAGAGCTTGCATTGCTTTCACTGAAGCCTCATGTTGTCGCTTTAAGAGGGAGGAATGTTCCCTATGGACATGTAGTTCATTAACAGAGTATTATCTCGCAGAGTAACTAAGAACTTTCAAAAGAAGGGTGATGGTTATAAGAGCCTCTAAATAATTTTGACTGATTAGGTATCTTAATCCAGTTGCCGGTTAATTGTGTTTGCTTGTGATTAAGAATATGATTTTCACCTCCCCCCTCCCCCTCCAGTCTCTCTGTCTTTGGAGAAAGCCAATCTTCCTGCCCTCTTCATATCTACAGCTAGCTCTTTGAAGGTGTTTGTTGAGGGGATGAGACCACAGCTATCGCCTGGAGCCAGGAGCTGGGAAGAAGGAATCTCTACCAAGCCACCTGCAGGTTGACTAAGAAAGACCCCCACGCCCACAGCAAACAACAGCGAGATCTGAGGCCAGGCACCCCTCCCCACCCCCTCTCTCTCCGCCCACGGCACTATTTCTGGGGAGAAAATGACCCCGTAGTCGAAAGGCTGATCGCAATGACGCGTTCTTGAAAGCACAGCTTCTCAACCCGTCGGTGGAGAAGGATCGGGTTTTTTCTTTATTGCCAACCTGTCGCACGGGGGTACTTTCAAAAGACGGTAAAGATAAATCGCTGGAAACGTGAAATGGCAAAGTCAAGCAAAATACAAGCCCCCGTTTTTTGTTAAAAGGTTCATCTGATGTCCACCGAACTCTTGCATTGCTACCGGAGTTCCGACCTGCTCCCTTGCGAGATCTCTGTCTCTGCCCCGCAGGCCGGGCAGGACGGCGCCCTGTCCCACCCCACGGCCAAGAGACCTCTGAGAGCCTCTCTCAGAAAACCCGGGACCTTAAAACAGCAGCCTTTTTCTCATTTTGCACTTTCAGGTTCCTCGTCCTTCTTTATTGTTTTAGTTAATTAATTAATTAATTTGAGAAAGAGGGAGAGAGCGAGAGAGGGAGAGAGGGAGAGAGAGAATCCCAGGCAGGCTCCCCACTCAGCACAGAGCCCGAACCGGAGCTCGATCCCACGACCCTGGGATCGTGACCTGAGCCCCAAATCAGGAGTTGGACACTCAAGCAACGGAGTCACCCAGGCTCCCCTTTCTTTATTCTTTTCAAAGGAGGTAACAAATTGACTATAAACGTGATACTAGATGAAAACCTCTATCACTACTAAGCGCCAAATCAACCACCCCCCTTGTTGACGTTATTTACTGTGGCAGGAGGAGGCTGCGTGTTGTGGTGGGTAGAGACAAGAAAGCATTCAGCCTCCCTGCCCGGATTTAGTGCGGACGTAGAAGGACTAAAAGGCCTGGACGGCAAACTCTAGCAAGGACGAAAGGGAGAATTAGGTTAACCTAACCTTCTGATGGCCTGCTTCTAAGCCACAGCTGTGAATTCTTTCTCCTGCTGCCAAATCGAAGCCTATATGATTAACCGAAAGATACTCCTACATATCATCTATATAAATTACATATGTATATTTAATTTCTTCTGTTTTAGCAATGAAGAAACTGACGCGACTTTTCTTTTTTTTTTAATTTTTTTTTTTTTAACGTTTATTTATTTTTGAGACAGAGACAGAGCATGAATGGGGGAGGGTCAGAGAGAGGGAGACACAGAATCTGAAACAGGCTCCAGGCTCTGAGCTGTCAGCACAGAGCCCGACGCGGGGCTCGAACTCACGAACTGTGAGATCATGACCTGAGCCGAAGTCCGCCGCCCAACCGACTGAGCCACCCAGGCGCCCCACGCGACTTTTCTAATAGCCAATCTGGGGAATCAAAGGGTGTAGTCCTTTCCCTAAGGCATTTGGAGCTGTGACAACACACATGCCACCCTGTAGATCACATGTAACGAATGGCCTAGGCTCACCCCACGACTCGTGAGGTGCCTTTGTCTTTCTGATGAGATCAGACTTTGGGGGCAAACTCTCCACACCATCCCCCGCTCATCTAACTTCTAACTACAACCTGGAGTCCTGGCTGTCACAAGGCCCCTCCGGTCCCATCATCCTTTTGTTCCCATCACCATCAACAAAGAGCTGTGGTTACAAGTTTCTGTGTATGGGAGATATTTACATATAATAACACTGATTCATTGTTTGTACCTCATAACACATTGCTGCCATACTAAGGCCTTCGTTCAGACGGAGGGTTTGCAATTGTTCATTGGGGAGAAATTGCATTTTCCGGGCAGACACTGAACTGTTCATCCAAAATGCTTTCCATTCTAAGTTGCATTTAGCAGTAGGCTTAAAGATGCTTAAATGGTGGAGTCACATTCCCTCAGTTTTACGTTTCTTTTTTTTTTTTTTTTAACGTTTAGTTTTGAGAGACCGAGCGCAAGCAGAGGAGGGGCAGAGAGAGAGGGAGACAGAGAGAGAATCTGAAGCAGGCTCCGCGCTGTCAGCTCAAAGCCCTACTTGGGGGTCAAACCCATAGACTGTGAGATCATGACCTGAGCCGAAGTTGGGTGCTCAACCGACTGAGCCCCCCAGGGGCCCCCATGTTTTAATTTTCTTAAAGGTTTTTATTTAAGGGGCCCCTGGGTGGCTCACTCAGTTAAACATCTGACACTTGATTTCAGTTCAAGTCACGATCTCAGTGCTCATGGTTCGAGCCCCACATGGGGCTCTGCACTGACCACACAGGGACGGCTTGGCATTCCCTGTCTCCCTCACTTTCTGCCCTCCCTCCCTCTCTCTCTCTCCCTCTTTCTCAAAAATAAATAAACATTTAAAAATAAAGTTTTTATTTAAATTCCAGTTAGTTAAGATACAGTGTCCTATTAGTTTCAGATGTACAATATGGTGAATCACTACTTTCATACATCACCCAGTGCTCATCATGGCCAGTGCCCTCCAATAGGCAAGTGCCGTTGCCTATTGCAGCCAGCCCCCACCCACCTCCCTTCTGGTATGTAAGTTCATTTTTTTTTAAAGGGGAAACTGCATTTTTAAGCGCATGAATGAGGAAAAGCTCTTTGTCGTTTTGCAAAATATAAGAACTCATATTTATGCTTCGCACTCTGCAAAGTATTTTTATATACATACTTCAAATTCATCTTCAAAATAACCCTACCGCTTAGATATTCATACTGCTTCCTTCCCCCCCCCGCCCCCGCCCCCACAAAAAGAAAATGAAGTTCAGAGAGATGAAACGATCCCCCAGAGTCACAAATCTGGAAAGGATTGGATCCTTCGATTTCACAGTTTATGCTTTTTCTACCGTTCCACGCTGTTAACACGGTTTCTCACGTGTAAAAAGGCCATTTCCACCATTTTCCTGCTGGCCTGTGTGTCATTCTCCCAGGGCTTGAAGGACTCCGGTTGCCTTCGATTACTGTGAGCACTCCAGCCTGGCTTGAACACTTAGGTCAACATGCTTTTCATTCAGTATTTTTGTAGTGATACTTTCTATCCATAGACTAATGTGGTAACACAGTGTCCTAAACTTAGCTTCCCATTATGGACTCCAAGGGTAGCATGCTCCCAGCCGTGTCTCCCATACTCCTCCCGAGGGCCTGGGGAATCTGTATTACAAGCCTTCCCGTGGTCCTCTTCCTGAGGAAGAACACTGCTAACATAGTAAAAGTAGGAAGGTGTTAATGATATGATAGAATTGTGCCAACATAGAGGAAAATCGTAATGTGTGCTAGTTTAAATGTATGGTAGGTACCCTGAATACTATTATTCCTAAAAAACCAACAAGCAAAACATGTACCTTAGGCTCTTAGGCCTGGCTTATTTGCAAAATAATAAAACTCCAGAACAAACCATCTTCTTAACTTCATCTTACCACTTTTCCCATAAAACAGACATTGCCTGGGCCACCTTTAGTGTCTTTTTGCCAAAGGGAAAAAATTAGGACTCAGGTTCTTCTTCAGCTACATCCCTTTCTGTGATTCCTGTAGTGGCTTCCTCCCAGAAAGAGTTGACTATTTATGTCTTCCATGGCAATCTTTCAAAAACTTTTAAAAACTTTATTCATTTGTTTAAGTAATCTCTACACCCAACATGGGGCTGGAACTCACGGCCCTGAGATCACCAGTCGCACGCCCTTCTAACGGAGCCAGCCAGGCGCCCTGCTACTTTTCAAAATTTTGCTAACAGAGTACAGACCCCAGTATATTGCAGTTGGTTATTTTTGTTAAAATTGGCCACTGTTCAGATGCCTCTTTATGCCACTTTATACCTCCTTATACCACTTTGGGACACAAAGTGCTTAATAAATACTAGTTAATTATCAAAATTTGATAAGAATGGTGGAAAAGGGGTTGGCATCTTTTTGGCTTTCTCAAATCCTATTTCTTGTGTATTGTGTTCAGTTCATTTCACTTGCTAGAGTCTTACGCTTTCGTGTATTTCTGGGCTCATGCAAAAAGAATCATTTGGCCTGTATCAAATACATATCTATCCCTGAAATTTCAAGAAATTTTTAAAAAATTTTTTAATGTTTATTTATTTTGGAGACAGAGAGACAGAGCATGAGCAGGGAAGGGGCAGAGAGAGAGGGAGACAGAGAATCTGAAACAGACTCCAGGCTCTGAGCTGTCAGCACAGAGCCCGACGTGGGGCTTGAACCCACGAACCGCAAAATCACGACCTGAGCCGAAGCCAGACACTCAACCGACTGAGCCAGCCAGGCACCCCAAAATTTCAAGTAATTTTAAGAATGTTCAACATGACAATCCAAATTATTTATAAGCAATCACAGACCATTCATACATAAATAGAATTTTTTTTACTGTTGTATTGCTGCAGGAATGAAGACATTGAAACCCACTAACATTTAGTTAAAATAGATGAATTTGGATAAAGGAAAAATGGACTTTTGTGTAAGTTTTATTTTAGTAACCCTCTGTAAGTTTTCAAAATTAGTCACAGATGAAAAGGTTTTCTTCAAAGGACCACATACTGCATGATTCCCTTTATATGAGGGGTACAGAGTGGGCAAATTCATAGACAGAAAATAGATGACCAGTTGCTTGGGCTGGGGGTACGGAGAAACCGGGGTGATGGCTAAAAGGGTTAGGGCTTCTTTGTAGGGTGATAGAGTGCTGTAAACTTGATTGAGGGGATGATCACACAGCTCTGAGTTTGCTAATAACCACTGAATGGTACATTTGAAATGGGTGAATCGTATAGTATGTCAATCATAACAGTAAAACTGCTATTTTAAAAAATTAGAAATCAGGGGCGCCTGGGTGGCTCAGTCTGTTAAGCATCCAACTTCAGCTCCGGTCACGGTCTCGTGGTTCGTGGGTTCGAGCCCCATATCCCGCTCTGTGCTGACAGCTCAGAGCCTGGAGCCCTCTTTGGATTCTGTGTCCTCCTCTCCCTCTGCCCCTTCCCCTGCTCGTGCTCTGTCTGTCTCTCTCTCTCTCACTCTCTCAAAAATAAACATTAAAAAAATTTTAAAAACTAGAAATCAGAGGGGCGCCTGGGTGGCGCAGTCGGTTAAGCGTCCGACTTCAGCCAGGTCACGATCTCGCGGTCCGTGGGTTCGAGCCCCGCGTCAGGCTCTGGGCTGACGGCTTGGAGCCTGGAGCCTGTTTCCGATTCTGTGTCTCCCTCTCTCTCTCTGCCCCTCCCCCGTTCATGCTCTGTCTCTCTCTGTCCCAAAAATAAATAAAAAACGTTGAAAAAAAAAATTAAAAAAAAAAAAAAACTAGAAATCAGAGACAATCTGGAAAAGACACAGATATTAAAAGTTTTGTTTGAAATTGAAACCTGCTTGGAAGATAACAGACACTAGGGTTGCACCAATCAGGATATTATTACTTCCCTATTCCCCTGCACCACTCCCCCACCCCCGTCCCCCCACAGGCTCATTTCCACATTAGCAGTAAATGAATTATCTTCTCTTCCATAGTAGTTAATAGAAAAATGTTCTAGCACATAAACTAATGGATTTATGATTAGTCATAGGACAATTTTAACATCTGACAAGTTTGATTTTAAACCTGATTTATTATTTTATGTCTTATTTTCAACTTGACTTTATAGTTACTTTTGAAAGAATCTTGCTTAAAGCATTGTACAAATCTACTTCAGCATCCTAAATGAGGTGTTTCCTCTCTTTCCACCTTCCTGCCTGGAATGGGTAAAATGAGTTTTCACCCTCTCTTTCTCAGTCTCATTAAAATTAAATGGCAATTAAAGTTTATGGCTGGAATACTGATGAACTTTGAAAAAAGGAGGAAAAAAAAAGATAAGTTTACCTTATGTTGATCAAGTTCAAAACGACACTAGAGTAACAGTAAGATGGGAAGAAAGTTTTAACACACAACCCTTTTCCGTTTTCCTAATACGTGTTGGTTGTATATGTTTACCGGGTATGCTCTTGTTCATTTGGGAACTCGATAACATATTCCAGAAAAATTCAGCATCACGCTCAATGGTATTAAATAAGGTTGGGGATTGCATGAACTTGAAAAGTATTTGTGTAGGAGAAAATTCTCATCCGCAGTCAATACGTTATCCTCTTAAATAATTTTCACAAAGGGATTTAAAAGGGACATGACCATGTTCTGTGCAAAAATGCATTCTCCAGTTTTCCGAGGACTCAAAATGACGAAGAAAAGCCTTCTTTGTCTACACAGTGAGCTGTACCCTAACCAGACGGCTTTCAGATTTAAGCATGAGTGGCAACATGGCTTGCTTGATGTGGCGATCGCTGGAGTTCTCGGTCAGTGCAAGACCCCACTGCCAGTTCTCTGCGAAGCAAGGCATCACGGCTGTGGGTCAGGGCGGCCTCAGCTACCACACTGAGGGTTAGCAAATGATTTTACCAGCTGCTGTTTAAACGTCTTATTTGTCCTTCCTGCCTCAAAGAGGAATATTTTTCTAAAATTGATTGTGGTAGGTTTTCTGTCTGGAAACATTTGCCTAGAGAAGACAGAGTTCTTCTAGTTGTAAGCAATAGACCGAGGGCTTTTTATTCAGTTCTTAAATCTGTGGGTTTTTCTACCAAAACAAGGAGTCGATTGCAGTCAGAATGCAGCACGGTTACTCATTTTTGATTCTCTTATCACCCCACACTTCGGGGAACTTAGTCATTTTTATTTGGGGCCAGGAAAAAATTTGCAGCCTTGTAAAAGAATCAAACTTCCTGATAGCTGCCTGGATGATTTACCTGTGCCCACTTTCACCTAGTTATGATCTTCCCGCACAAAGGGAATTCTCTACCGCTAGAGAACCAGATAATTCCTAACCTAAACTGAAAAATGTTGTGAACAAAATTTAAGATCCAAGGGAAGATATATTTGATATATTCCTTTTATGGTTCCCAAACAGAACAAACAAACCGGCAGAAAACATCCACGATGACACATTTGAGGCTGAAATTGTGTCTCTACCATCCCGATCATTCATATGTGCTCAGATACACACATTCTCTCCATTTCTGATTTTACATAGTCAGTTGGTGCAAGCGAGTCAAATAATTGTTACTCTCTATGCTGCTCTGATTACTCCGATATGTTAACCTTCTAGTGAATTTCAGAAGACACGGCCTCTTCATGTTGTCAGTTAATATATTTAACTCGGATGAGGTAAATAGCAGTCCAGCAAAATTCTGTTCTGTAATATCAACTACACTCAATAACTCTTTGTTCTAGTTTACAGTCGCAGTTTGAATTCTGACTCCCGAGGGGCAGAGAAATTTTCTAGAAAGGCCAAGTCATTGAATTTTACTTGCAATCGGCTTTACGTGGGGACACTTGTTCATTCCACAAATCAATCACAAAGTATTCGTTAGTAGAAGGAATCCCCCAAATATCTAACAAAATGTCATCTGTTACCAAAAGCATTAATTCTATTTGAAATAAATGCATTTCTGTTAGTAAACACACACACACACACACACACACAACACCCCTTGGAATTTTAGAATCTCGTCATTTTGTTGACCTACTTTTTTACACTGGAATTACTTTATTAAGTTAGATCAAACACAGGCTCTTTGCCTCAACTAAATGGACGTGCTAAACTGGCTCCAGAGTTGATTTGTGGAACTCATTATGGACTTCACAAAGTGTTCAAGGTTACTTTTCAATTTGTTTCAGCCAGAATCAATAAATCTCTCACCTGGTTTCTTTGCTGCACGTATTGTACTGGTTAATCATGTATATACTCAGCACAGCACGTTAGACCCGGAGAGGGCTTTCGGATGGGAGCCAACTTGTAACTACCATGCTGTTGAAATGCAAAAACAAAGGAAAACTGCTTCTGTTTATTATTAAGGTGTGAGTGAACTAAGAGCCATAAATAATCTTGCTGGCCAGTTTCCAGGACCAGAAGAAGGAAAGAGAAAGAGAGAAGGAGAGGGAGAGGGAGAAGGAAGGAGAGAAAACTAACTTATGAAATTGCTTTGCTGAAGCATCTCAACATTTAGAAAGCTCTTAATGGGGAGTCCCAAGTGTCCAACAAGGAAAGGAGTAGTTGGCTCTACAAATACAGAACTGAGCTTTCTTATTTACATACACTTACATAATATTGTAAGAGACGGCACGAAATCCTATTCAGAGACTACATATTCAACTTTAAATTTATGTTGGTGAATATAGAAGAGCTCTAGCAAAGAAAACTTTAAAATATCATCTTGACGGGGACCTCTTTCATGCTATTTCATTCCTCTCTTCTCTGGACCCTATTTATATACAGAACTAAGCTTCAAGATTCTAGCTAACTATGGATGGATGTATTATTGTGTGCTCCAGGGGTCCCCGATCAACCTAGCTTTGTTCCAACTGAGTCAGGACACTGCTTTGGGCCTGAGCTCCATCTTGTCCGGGCTGTGCCCCTAATAGCTGTATGGCTCTGGGCTAATCATCTCATTTCTTCTTCCATAAAATGAGAGGGTTGCCCAAGATTACTCTTGAGTGCCTCTCAGTTTACACATTCTAGGATTCTGTAATTCTCCATATGGCAATGAGATTTCAAAACTCCTACCTCTCTGATGAAGTAGGGAAGTAAAGTATTTCTAAACCTACACCTGCTAGTCTGCATTAAAAGCACCTGGGGGTATGGTAGGTTTGAGGTAACTTGCATTAATCTGCATTTTTACCAAGTCGCCGAGGAAATTCTCACCTGGATGGTTCTTAAGACCTGGCTTGGAGAAGCCTTGCCTTGGGGATTCTTTAAGCTTCTAATGCAGAAAAGGCTGTGAAAATCAAGACTTTTTAAATGATTTTTACCTCCGGGTCACTTTAACATTCTGAATGAAAATAACAGCTTGTGCATTTAGGAAATTAACATATATAAAAGACAATCCCAGGAAGAGGGATAGTAGTCATAGCTGGGGGACAATTTCAAGATTTCAGCTACTAGTTCATGTTGCCTGTTGCAAAGAATGAGTGGAGATAGAGGATTGTAAGAACAATGTCTCTGTTTTCAATTTTAGTGGAAATTACCGTAGCAAAATAAATGTCCAAGCTATAAAGCACTGTAATAACCTCACAGTCACTAAATATAAACTAATTATTTTGCATGCCTTAGTACCATGAAGGGTGTTTGGCATTTCTCTTTTGAGCTTTATTCACTTCATTTTCATCAATCTCACAGCTTAATGACGGCGAATCTAGTCTTGACCCATCCACTCTCTTTTTTTTTTTAACAACAGTTTTTTTTTTTAAATATGTTTCACAGATCCTACAATTCACCCTTTCAAAATGTGTAATTCGGTGGCTTTTAGTATACTCACAGGTACCTGTGAATTACTAAATTACTAATTAGAATTACTAATTAACCACAGTCAATTTTAAAATGTTTTCATCGCCCCCAAAAAAAAGCTTTTGGCAGTCTCCTCTCATTTCCCCCCAGACCTCCATAATCCCAGGAAATCACCAACTACTTCTGTCTCTCTAGTTTTGCCCGTTTGGGACCTTTCATACAGATGGAATCATACACTATGTGGTCTTTTGTGGCTGGTTTCCCTTGCTTAGCAAGGCTCATCCATGTTGTAGCCTGGATCGGTGACTTCATTTATTTCTCCGGTTGATTAATTACCTTGTAGGGGTGCGCTACAGTTTACTTATCCACTCATCAGTTAATAGATACGTGGCTTGTTTCTGTTTGGGGGCTATTGTGAATAATGCTGCTATGCACATTTGTATGCAAGTTTTTATGCAGACTCATATTTTCATTTTTCTTGGGCTGGAATTGCTAGACCATATGGTAACTATATTTAACCATTTGAGGAACCTGCTGAAGTGTTTCCCAAAGTGGTTGCACCATTTTAAAATCTCACCAGCAACGTCCGAGAGTTGCAATTGCTTACATCCTCGCCAATGCTTGTTATTAGCAGTCTTTTTTTTTTTTTAATGTTTATTTCTTTTCGAGAGAGATAGAGAGTGCGTGAGCAGGGGAGGGCAGAGAGAGAGAGGGGGACAGAAGAGCTCAAGCAGGCTCTGTGCTGACAGCAGAGAGCCCAGTTCCCGGCTAGAACTCACAAGCCACGAAATCATGACCTGAGCCTAAGTAGGACACTTAACCAACTCAGCCACCCAGGGGTCCCTTATTAGCGGTCTTTTTGATTAGTGCCATCGTAGTGGGTATACACCATCATCTCATTATGGTTTTGATTTGCATTTCCCTAATGAGTAATGAGGTTGAGGATCTTTTCATGTGCTTATTGGCGGTTTGTATGTCTTCCTTGGAGAAATGTCTATTCAAACTCTTAAGCCCCGTTTGAAATTGGGTTGTCTTTTGATTATTGAGTTGCCAGAATTCTTTTTATATTCTAGATACAAGTCCCTTGTCAGATATATGATTTGCAAACGGTTCTCCCTGGAAGCGTGGAAGTTGTTCCTTTTGATGTCTGTTTTGTGTATTTTTTCCATTGGTTGCTTGTGCTTTTGGTGTCAAAAATCAGAAAACTTTCCCTAAACCAAGATCATGAACACTTATGCCTATGTTTCCTTTCATGAATTTTGTAGTTTCAGCTCTTACATTTCTGTTTGATCCATTTTTTTTTTAGGATTTTATCTATTTTTCATTGTGGTAAAATACACATAACAAAACGGACCATTTTAACCATTAAGTTCAGTGGTGAACTTAACCATTAAGTTCAGCAAGCATACAGTTCAGTGGTGTTGAGTACATCCACGTTGCTGTGTAACTCTTTTCAGTCTGCCACACTAAAATTCCCTAACCATGACATACGCCCGTCTCCCTCTCAGCCCCTGGCCGCCAGCATCCTGCTTTCTGTTCTATGAACTTGACTGCCTCCTAAATGAAGCTTATTTCACTTAGCATAACGCTCTCAAAGTTCACCCATGTTGTAGCATGTGTCAGAACTTCCTGCCTTTTTAAGGCTGAATAAATACTGTATCGTATGTATATGCCACATTTTGTTTAGGTGTTTAGCCATGTTTTAGTTAATTATGGCGGTCTATGGTGTGAGGTAGGGTCCAACTCTATTCGTTCCGTGCTGAAATCCAGCTGTCTCAGCACCATTGGTGGCCCATCTTGTCCTAGCACAGAGAAGTAATTGTATTTAAATAACTTTATTATTTCAAAGTCTTGGATGTCAGGGGAGAAACAATCCAAAGACTGTGTTAAAAGATACAGTGTACAGTCAGGGCACGTTGTGTTGTGGGTGACAACAGCATTTCAAGACGAGGTATAAAAAACAAAATATGAAGATGCCATGTCATTGTTTGTTCCTCATACTCTAGATCTTTCTACCGTTTTCCGTGTACTATTGAAAAGTAAACTGTCCCTGCATGTGCTGCTTTAAGGGAATTGTGAAACTGAATAACACAAACCATAACTTAAAATAACTCAATTTGTATCATCATCATCATCAATATTTAAATACAACAGTTATCGTAAAGCACGCGTATGGACATATGAATTGGAAACAATCATCAAAATCACTTCTATTTCCACTTTGGTGGGAACGTCAGTCGCCAAGAATCCATATATACTTAACTACCAATAGGTGGCGCTAGACATTTAGTCAGAATTTCATTCCTTTTGACGTGCGTCCCGAGAAAGTGTCCCACTGGGAAAGAGACACAGTCTCTGGCGGGGACCTAAATAAAATCTTTGGGAGCAAATGGACTCTTTTCAATTAAACTGATACCTTCTTCTGCTTCTTCCTGCTATTCAGGGGGCCCTTCAGGTCTAGGATGTAATCAAACCCTCTGGAATCCACCGAGAAAGAGCCAGGAAAACTTCGAGCCAGGGACACTTTGGAGGGGTTTTTCTTTGTTTCTGTAAGACTTAAAAGAAAGCAAATGTAACGACAGCAGCGAGAGATCTACATCTGACTCCAGGTTAGTTACAGAACCAAACAAATGATTGAGAACAGGACAGAATTCAGTCACTTGTATGTATTGCCTATATTTTTATAGCAGTTGTTAATTTGACCACCAGTAGATTAAATATTATGTATACATATATATGTATATATATGTACATGTATATATATATCTGTGTAAACACACATAACCTATTGATTGTTGTTACATTAATATTGAAAACAATTTAAAAACTGACTTTCTACATTAAAAACCTACACATTACAGCAATATTATATACTGAGCAACTTCATTTTTATTGGTGATGCTTTATACCATTGACGGTTTGTAGCAAGCCCCATGCTATCATTCAATCTGACCCACAAAAAAAGTATAATATGGAAGATAAAGCCACAAAACAGATAACCCTGTACTCTACAACCCATCCCTAGAGTATGTTCACCTCTTTTTGGAAATTTCTTGGCTTTGGATAAACGTGCGAGAATATGAGAATTGTCCCAGAGTCCTGAACCTTTCGTTCTAGAACCTCACCTTAGTCCTAGATCAGTCCAGCTTTGCCAGGCTTTTTTTTTTTTTTTTTTTTTTAAACCTTTTCCTGGCTTCTGTGAAAAAGAGCAAACTTTCTTTACATAACAGCATCCTTAGTGAGGGTAAAACTCTTGCATTCTTTATTTTGTCTTTCCCGAAGTACAACTTACTACCGTGGTAGATGTCCCCCCTGCCCCCATTTGGAAATTTTCAGGCATAGCCTCCTACAGTAGAACGTATCCACTATGCTTGTTCTACTACACGGAAAATATATGGATAGAATGAGCAAAATGTTTTTTACCAGTTCCAGAAAATGCAAGACACGAAATTTCTTTATATTTTTTCCCTTCCAGTGATAAAAGCTAAACATTTAAAATTTCAAATGAATTAAATTCCCATCAAACACACTGCGATTTTATTGGTTCGTTTAAAATTGCATTGGTTCTGGGGCGCCTGGGTGGCGCAGTCGGTTGAGCGTCCGACTTCAGCCAGGTCACGATCTCACGGTCCATGAGTTCGAGCCCCGCGTCGGGCTCTGGGCTGATGGCTCAGAGCCTGGAGCCTGTTTCCGATTCTGTGTCTCCCTCTTTCTCTGTCCCTCCCCCGTTCATGCTCTGTCTCTCTCTGTCCCAAAAATAAATAAAAAAAAAAAAAAAATTAAAAAAAAAAAATAATAAAATAAAATTGCATTGGTTCATTTTAAATTTACTTCACGTGACTTTCACATTTACTTTTTAATTTTACTTCACATTAATTCACTTTAATTTACTTTACATTTTTAATGTACTAAACTTTGCAATTTAGGTATGTTAACTTATTTAGCATTTATAAGAAACTATTGTTGGGGCCCTGGGTGGCTCAGTGGGTTAAACGTCTGACTTCAGCTCAGGTCATGATCTTGCAGTCCGTGAGTTCAAGCCCCTCCCTAGGCTCTGTGCTGACAACTCAGAGCCCAGAGCCTGCTTCAGATTCTGTGTCTCCCTCTCTCTACCCCTCCCTCCCCTCAGGCTCTGTCTCTCTCCCTCTCAAAAAATGAATAAATGGTAAAAAAAATAAAATAAAAAATAAATAAAAGACACTATTGTCCTTCTTGGCAGGACTCCATTGGATGCCAAATATACTTACATTTTTATCACACCCCAGGGAACTACTTGAAGGAGAGCTTTTGGTATGCTGGCTAAATTCACATGATTGTTAGTGTTTTTCAAAGTAGGGTTCCTGGGCCTTGGGAAACCTCCAGACATTCTTGGAGATCTATGGATTTTCTAAGCAATTTAATAGTTTTTGTTTTCGATTGCTTAAAATATATACATATGTGTGTGTGTGTGTGTGTATATACATATGTATATTATATATATCGTGAAGATAACCACCTCATAACCAATCATTGACAGTTTCAGTTTCCGTGCTCAGACTGCATTCAGACTGGATGAAGCAATACTGCTTTAAACACTAGGAAAAAAAAGAAACTGGGTGGGGCCGTGGGGCGGGAGCCCTGTTAGTAATGCTTTGTTGCTGATTGGAATCACACTCCTTTAGGTTTTCAAATACAATTTACATGATGCTTAGTATTTTCTAAACATCGTGTACACTTTCCCAATTTAAAATGCGGCTGGGATACCATACATTTTTAAAAAGAATTCCATTTCAAAGAGTTGACATTTCTTAAAATGTCAGCGTCTTGAGGAGGATCGTTTCTATGCAAATTTTATTTCACCTACAGAACAGGTGCGGTCAACCTAGCATTTCTAGTACCTGAATCGGAAACTTCACCGTGGAAAGGGCTACAGGGAGCATGTCCCTAAAATGGGTACCAAAAATGTATTCGTCAGCTAAAATGAAATGTGCTACATAATGTTCTGTTGGTGAAAGTTGTGGTGTTTAAGATAAGCAGGGATTGGAAGGATTACCTGGGCCTTCTGCTCTGCGTGCGGAAGTGATCGGATTTGGATCCCTTTTTCGGAACCTTGGGGCTGAGTGGAAAGAGAATACTGTGTGCGTGCCATACATCAGTGAATAACTCAGAGAGGTCTGGGACCGGGATCTCGCAGCAAACATTAGCACGTCAGCACAGAATAATCTTGATTTTCAGTGGTGTGTTGGTTCGCGTGCTTTCATGTTAGAATCTCAGATGAGAGACCGTGGGCCAGCAGAAGGAGTCATCCCACCACGGTGATCCTCTCATCAGCATACAATTGCACCCGCCGCAGGGCACTCGGGCTATCATGCTGGCGTTCTTTGGACCGAGGTGTTCTGACCACAGAGAGGGAAGCTTTCCCTGGGCATAAAAGATCAGAAGGTATAATTGTTTTAAATGTAGGTGCTAAATGTTCACGCCTTCGGCAGAAGTTGGCCCAAGATTTGCAAGTTTGCGTGAGAGAGACTACATAGCCCCTGACTACCTACGAAATCACTGGAAGCCGTTCACGTTCGGCAGAAGGGCCCATCAGTTGGTGGAGGACCGTATGGCTGTAGGTCAACAGGCTCGTCACAGAAGAGTGAAGCCAAAAGTCCATTAAAGCGGGAAGGAGCGTGTATTTTCTTTGTCACATCAACTTGAATTTTACATTAAGTAATAGAAAGACCGTAAACAACCACACTTCAATGCAGTGTCAGTATTTTTAGAGCTGCATGGATTTCAGGATTGTGGATAAAAAAATGGTGGACTTCTATAAGTCCCACTACTTCAGTGTTAGTTACATCCTTGGAAAGAATTACTTCGTGGTATCTCAGGATAGCAATTCATAAATTGAGGAGTGACATAGCATGCGGATTCAGCCACCTGATGTCACTCACAATGCGGTGAATTGCCTAAAACTTCCAAAGAGGAAGGGTTTTTGAGTGCTAGCCACAACAATCCAATCTGGCTAAGTTCAGCAGAAAAGGAATGGACCAGAGGAATGTGGGTGACTAAAAAATCCTGAAGGACAGGCTGAACCATCACGAGGGATAGACACTGGAGAAGCAGAGGAAACAGGGTTAATGGGGGAGGGCTGGGTCTGGTTATTCTAGTCAAGATGGAGAGTCTGGGTGGAGGGTTAAGAGGAGGGAGGGCCTGAAATCAGATTTCAGGGTGCCAGCACCTGGCCGGTAGGTGGAGATGGGGTGATTTCTATCCCTCTGTCAGTCATTCTTTCTGTCCCCTAAGAAGCAACCCACTTCTTGTATTTCCAGTCTTAATCGATAATGCATTACGAACTCAGGGGGAAAGGAGCCAATGAAAGAGGAATGAGTATCATCCACAGAACCTAACGTTTAATTTCTAATCTCGGCCTGCTGTTTATATACTGTGTGTGTCTGAGCCTCTCGTCTTTGAAACAATAATGGTGCTCGCTTAATAGGGCTGGGGTGACCTTCACTGTGATGGTGGGCGCCAAGCACTTCGAACAGAGGCCTCTGTAATGCCCCCCAGCGTTGGTCCCTCTGTGCACTTACGCTGACCCTAATGTTAACCGTGGCAGATTTCAAACTAAACATCTAACACACAGGGTAAACCTTCAAGTCATTCTGTCGTATCCTTAGCTACCCTTTGGAGGGAAAGCTGTTCACAAGGTAAACACAGCAAACAGGCGAATGAATAGGTCCACATCAAAGCCGCCCTGGGAGAAGGGGTCTGCTACAGGGGCTGGTTAAAGTATCACTAAGAGGCTCTCCGAGGGCACGGTTTCTTTCATTCCTTCCTTCCTTTCTTCCTTCCTCCCTTCCTTCCTTCCTTCCTTCTTTCTGTACATTCCACTTCCAAAGGCTTGGTTGGGCTCACCAATGCTGGGGACACTTGGAGCTTAGAAGTTTATATTTCAGATATGCTTCGAGATAGTGCTAATTGATTCCCTTCCTTTGAATATGATCAGTTATTTCACTAAAATAAAATATATATATCTTTTACCAGGTTATTTTATTTTAGTGATATATATATAACTGATATATATATATATATTTATTTATTTAATGATATATATATAACAGATATATATATATATATATATATATATTTATTTATTTAAATATGTGCTTCTCTATATTGGGGGGAAAAAAACCTACACCACAAGACGAGAAAGAAAACACACGTTCTGAAAACATGCAAATATGTCAGGAGAGCGGTGGCGAATTTGAACGGGTAAGAATCACCGAGAGGGAGATTCAGTCCAGCCGTCTCTTAGTAGACTCTGCAGTCTTGCCTTTTTCTCAAAAGGCAATACAAGTAAGGGGTTGCAGGACACCAAATCTGATGAGTTTGGTGGATAGAAGTTTTGTTTAGATGAGTTTGCTTCGAAGAAGAAAGGAAGAAAATGCGGTCACGGAATGCTGAATTCTCAAAGAACAGCAACTCCCTCTGAGTCCAAGTGTCCCTACGGCCTGCCAGGCGTCGGAGGATGGACAGAAAATCCCAAGTGCTTTTCCTCCTTGCCTGACTTTGAAGTTGTGGAAGTGAGAGTACCTCCTGTTCTCGGTGCACAGGGCAAAGTGGGGCAAGGGAGGGGGGGTTCCCACCCCTGGAAGGGGCGGGAGAGGAATCACGGTGGAATGCGCCTGCTGGGCCTTGCCTGTGAATTCAAAGCATGCAGTGGAGACCCAAGGTGCAAACGTTGCTAGAAAAGTATCCCTGGGAGGGACCGGTATGACACTCCAGGGCCACTGGCAGCCTCATCATGGTATTTACTATTTTCAGTGGCGAAGGCTTCGGGTTTCATCCAAGAAGCCCTTAATGAGGGGTGGCTATAGAGTCTGGGCATCTCAACTCCCACCCCACAAGGAGAGATTTCTCTACCACTGGGTGATCTACTTTCTCTAAAATAAGCAACCGGATAATCCCCAACCTAACCCAGCCAAATTGCGCTATTCAGCCTGCTGGATGATAAGAGATTAGCCAAAACGGGCCTCTTGTGAACAATCAAAGTAAAGCTGAGGAATGTTTAAAGATTCAAGAGGTATAGACTGCCAGGCTTTGGCATGGGCGGTGACAGGGCAGGTCACTCAAGGGACTAAGAGAGGCCACTAAGTCTAAGGATGACAGGGCTCAGGACTCCCATTTAAGGCCACCCTTGTGGTGGTGCCCCCTGGGGAAGGGGGAAGGAGGGACAATGGATGGAGGCCACTGTACTGATGTCCCTTGGGGAACAGCCCCCCTTGAGAGGGGCTGGACTGTCTCACTGTAGAGAGATGAAAACGTTGGGCGCCGGTGAGGGCAGCCAAGCTGGGAACAGGGACGTCTACAGAGCCATGGGTGGACATGTAGAGCTGGCTCAGTTGAAAAGGAGGCTGGTCACCAAGAGCACTGAGCACAAGGGCTGTTATATCTCTCTGTTGATTTGTTCTCAGGGCAGCCCAGACAGGGACGGTCTTATACAAAGATACTGATCACAGCCAGAAATGAATCAGACATCTGGAAATGCGGCCTATTTCTTGCTGAAACATGTCCCAACTGCTACAACTTTCTCATAAAGGCTAACATAAAAAACCCAAGAACGTTCCTTTTTTTTTTTTTCCAAATTATTCCACAGATTGCGTCCCCTCTTAGCCCGAATAAATGTCCTTTGATTTAATTTTTACACACTATGAATGTGTTAAGTACCCATCTGGCCTAGTTTCGTTCTCCATAATTTGCATGTGTGTGGACTCACCCGAGGTTGCCTCAGACATCCTGCGAGAGGGGTGCCTGAGTCGCAGAGTCAAGTAAGCTTCTGACTTAGGTTCAAATCATGATCCTACAGTTCATGAGTTTAGGCACCGCATGGAGCCGTCTGCTGCTAGCACAGAGCCCACATCGGATCCTCTGTCCCCTCCTCTCTCTCTGCCCCTTCCCCACTGGTTCTCTCTCTCTCTGTCTCTCCCCCTCTGGAAATAAATAAATAAACTTAAAAAATATATACAGCCTGGCAGAAAGGCCTGAGTTTTTCTTGTTCCCTCAGTAGAACTCCTGGCCAGAGTTGATGAAATTAGACCTTCAGATACATTTTAACTTTGATATCTATTATAATAGTGTCAGACTTTAATTCTATTTATGAAGGGAAAACCAATATGATTATTATTGAACAATTCAGTAAAATAATCCTGATGTGAAAAGGGGGAGTTTAGGGTCCTGAGTTTGCAGAAGGGACGGCCACTTAGGCCATGAGAAAGATACTTAAATCCCTCAAAGCAGTTTTGTGTGTATAAACCATATTTTACTTTTTTTTTTTTTTTTTTTTTTCCAACGTTTTTTTATTTATTTGTGGGACAGAGAGAGACAGAGCATGAACGGGGGAGGGACAGAGAGAGAGGGAGACACAGAATCGGAAACAGGCTCCAGGCTCTGAGCCATCAGCCCAGAGCCTGACGCGGGGCTCGAACTCACGGACCGTGAGATCGTGACCTGGCTGAAGTCGGACGCTTAACCGACTGCGCCACCCAGGCGCCCCAACCATATTTTACTTTTAACAACACGCCCAAACTCTTTTCCCGCTTTGGAAAGATCTTTAATGACTTCGAAGAGGAAAATAACATCAGCCACAACTTAAATTTAGAGCAATCAAGCTTCATCTAGTGAAAATCCAAACATGTTTTTAAATACATAAGTAACGAAGCACATGACAATTTCGGTGAAACTGCAGGTCTTAATATAAATGCGTATTTTAATTATTTACTTATTTTTCTGATGTATCTAGGACTTTCTTTCAATATGACTGGATCATGGTAGAAATACATAAACTGGCTGACCTCCAACACAGCTTTCTAATGTGAGCTTTCTACATACTTTGAGCTATGTGCTCAAGCATAGCAATACATAATCAAACTTTAAATTCTTCACGGAACTCCTGACCAAAACTTTAGTAAGAAATCAAAGAAAGCCTACCATGTGCTATGTCTATCTCCTTTCGAAAACAATTCCTAGAGCTTGCTAGAGACCAAAGCTTTGAATCAGAGTGTTTCCATGTAGATAACTGCCACGTTGTACATCATACCACACACACTCTCCGGAACTCAGACCTGGAAGTTTGATGACTTGCATGGACAAACTGCTAGAGAGTTCCCTGGCAACAAGACCTCGGGTGTCTTCTAGCCAGTTGGTCCTATGAAACAGATAAGCCATTTCAGCCACACATATCTTCATCCAGCATTGGCATGCAGCCAAAGGAAACACGAAAGGCTGCTGACATCAGAAAACATCTGTTGACTTTGGAGCATCCATATCAACAAAACAAAACACACAGCAAAACACACAGCAGATGTGAGCCTGCTTTGTGGGGTTAAAAGGAATGTCAAGTATGAAAAAAAAAAATCCAGAGGAAATGGAGATAGAAGATTCCAAATTCAGGGGCGTCTGGCTGGTTCGATCGGTAGAGCCTGTGACTCTTGATCTCCGGGTCATGAGTTCGAGCCCTGCATTGGGCGTGGAGCCTACTTAAAAAGAAAAAAAAAAAAGAGTAGAAAATTCCAAATTCTTCTACTTCTGCCATTAATTAGGTTAATTTTTGTGTTGTTTTAATTTGGCCTCAAAAACAACTCTAGGATGGCATTTTCAGCTTTCCATTTCCTTAAACAAAAATCTGGTTAAAGATATTTTAAAAGATCTGGGAATGCAAGCTGGTGCAGCCACTCTGGAAAACAGGATGGAGGTTCCTCAAAAAGCTAAAAATAGAACTACCCTAGGACCCAGCAATTGCACTACTCGGCATTTATCCAAGGGATACAGGTGTGCTGTTTCGAAGGGACACATGCACCCCCGTGTTTATAGCAGCACTATCGACAATAGCCAAAGGATGGAAAGAGCCCAGATGTCCATCGATGGATGAATGGAGAAAGAAGATGTGGTATATCTATACAATGGAGTACTACTTGGCAATCAAAAAGAATGAAATCTTGCCATTTGCAACGACGTGGATGGAACTGGAGGGTGTTATGCTAAGTGAAATTAGTCAGAGAAAGACAGCAATCATATGACTTCACTCATAGGAGGACTTTAAGAGACAAAACAGATGAACATAAGGGAAGGGAAACAAAAATAATATAAAAACAGGAGGGGGGGACAAAACAGAAGAGACTCATAAATATGGAGACCAAACTGAGGGTTACAGGAGGGGTTGTGGGAGGGGGGATGGGCTAACTGGGTAAGGGGCATTAAGGAATCTACTCCTAAAATCATTGTTTCACTATATGCTAACTAATTTGGATGCAAATTTTAAAAAAGAAAAAATAAAACTAAAAAAAAAAAAAAGATAGTTTAAAAGATCAGTAGTTACATGACCTCAGTCTCCAAGTTTGGCCTAAAATCGTCGTGGTAACCACCAATAATGAATAATATTATGAGGAAATAGTTTTCAAAATGTTTAGCAATAGTTTTACATATTATTTGAAAAAAAATATTATTTTAGATCTCTCAGTCCTCTTCTCTTCCCCTAAACACAGCCTCCCTGCTCTGTCTCATCTACTCCCATGGAACTGAGAATTCCCAACCCACCCAGATTCTATCCTGAGCCTTGGATCACTGTGTTCGACGGTATGCTAGACCCCTACAAGTTAATTTTCCAAACAACAGAACCAAGGCACACACACAAAAGTACTAGAGCCAATAAATGAGTTCAGCAAGATTCCGAGATCCAAGGTGAATTTTTAAAACTTCCCTTGTATTTCTATGCAATGGTGACGAATAATCCTGACGGGAAATTAAGAAAACTATTCCACTTTCAGTATCATCAATGGGAAGAAGAGACTTAGGAATAAACTTAACAAAAGAAGTGCAAGTACACTGAAAACTGCAAAATATTATTGAAAGAAATTAATGAGGGGCGCCTGGGTGGCTCAGTCGGTTAAGCGGCCGACTTCGGCTCAGGTCACCATCTCTCGGTCCATGAGTTCGAGCCCTGCGTTGGGCTCTGTGCTGACAGCTCAGAGCCTGGAGCCTGTTTCGGATTCTGTGTCTCCCTCTCTCTCTGCCCCTCCCCTGTTCATGCTCTGTCTCTCTCTGTCTCAAAAATAAATAAATGTTAAAAAAAAAATTAAAAAAAAAAGAAAGAAATTAATGAAATAAATAGGCATCCCGTGTTCATGGCTGAAAGGCTTCATGTTACTAAGATAGCAATACTCTCCAAATTGATGTACAAACTCAACACAATTTATTTCAAAATCTCAACTGATTTATTTGCACAAATTTACAAGCTGATCTTAAAATTCTAATGGATATTTGAAGGATCCAGACAGCCAAAGTCATCTTAAAAAAGATTAACAAAGTGGGGCGCCTTGGGTGGCTCAGTTGGTTAAGCATCTGACTTCAGCTCAGGTCGTGATCTCATGGTTAGTGAGTTCGAGTCCCACATTGGGCTCTGTGCTGACAGCTCAGAACCTGGAGCCTGCTTTGGATTCTGTGTCTCCCTCTCTCTCTCTGCCACTCCCCAGCTTGTCCTCTCTCTCTCTCTCTCTCTCTCAAAATAAACATTTATTAAAAAAAAAAAAAAAGATAAAGTTAGAGGACTCAACACTTCCCAATTTCAAAACTTTCTAAAAAGCTACAGTAGATAAGATTGTGTACTGATATGAGAATACACGTATGGATAAATGGAATAAACTTGAGAGGCCAGAAATGAACCCATATATTTATGGTTGATTGATTTTGGACAAGGTGCCAAGACAATTCAATGGGGGAAAAAATCATTTTTTCAACAAATGATAGTGAATGTCTACCTGCCAAAGAACGCAGCTGAACCTCTTCTTCACACCATATATAAAAATTAACTCAACATGGATCAAAAATCTAAAGGTAAGACCTAAACCTATAAAACTCTTAGACAAAACATAGGCTTAAATCTCCACGATCTTGGATTAGATGATGGTTGTTCAGATGTGGCAGCAACAGTACAGGCAACAAAAGAAAAATAGATAAATTGGTCTACATCAAAATTTAAAACTTCCGTGCTTAGGGGCTCCTGGGTGGCTCAGTCGGTTGAGCCTCTGACTCTGGCTCAGGTCGAGATCTCGCAGTCCGTGAGTTCGAGCCCCACGTCGGGCTCCATGCCCATCGCTCAGAGCCTGTTTCGGATTCTGTGTCTGCCGCTCTCTCTGACCCTCTCCCGTCCGTTCTCTGTGTCAAAAAAATAAAAGTTAAAAAAAAATAAAAAACTTCCGTGCTTAAAAGGACACTATAAAGAAAGTTAAAAGGCAACCTACAGAATGGGGGAATTGTTTGCAAATCATATACATTTTGTGAAAAAAAATTAAAGAAAATTTCTGTTACCTTTTCCTCTCTTTTATTATAAATTACCAGCTCTTGGTATTCTGTTACTGAAATCTATTCTTAGAATAAAATTTTGTCCTTCATCTACAAAAAAAAATAATAAAATGGGCATATGAGCTGAATACACATTTCTCCAAAGAGGATATTCAAATGCCAAAAAAAAAAAAGCACATGAAAATAAGCTCAATATCATTTGTCATTAGGATGATACAAATCAAAACCACATTCAGATGCCAGTTCACAACTACTGGGATGGCTATTATCAAAATGAAAGACGATAATAAGTGTGGATGAGGATGTGGAGACATTGGAGCCTTCATTTTACAACAGCCACTTTGAAAACAGCCTGGCATGGGGCGCCTGGGTGGCTCAGTCGGTTAAGTGGCCGACTTCAGCTCAGGTCATGATCTCGCGGTCCGTGAGTTCGAGTCCCGCGTCAGGCTCTGTGCTGACAGCTTAGAGCCTGAAGCCTGTTTCAGATTCTGCGTCTCCCTCTCTCTCTGACCCTCCCCCGTTCATGCTCTGTCTCTCTCTGTCTCAAAAATAAATAAACGTTAAAAAAAAAAATTAAAAAAAAAAAAAAAAAGAAAACAGCCTGGCAGTTCCTTAAAAAGATGGGGCATCTGGGTGGCTCAGTCAGTGAAGCATCGGACTCTTGATTCCAGTTCAGGTCATGATCTCACGGTTTGTGAGTTCGAGCCCCCCATTGGGCTCTGTGCTGGTAGTGCAGAGCCTGCTTGGGATCCTCTCTCTCTCCCTCTCTCTCTGTCCCTCCCCTGCTCATTCTCTCTCTCAAAATAAATAAATAAACTTTTAAAAGCTTTTTCTTAAAAAAAAAATATTACACAGAGTTACTGTATAACCCAGCAATTCTGCTCATAGATATCTACCCAAGAAAATTGAACATATATGTCTACATAAAAAATTGTAGACCAATGTTCATAGTAACACTGTTCACACTAACTAAAAATGGAAACAACCCAGTGTCCATCAGTTAATGAATGATTAAACAAACCGATATAGCCACGCTGCGGAATATTATTCAGCCATAAAAAGGCATGAAGTACGAAAAGATGCCACAATGCGGGTGAACCTTGCAAACATGCTGAATGAAAGAAGTCAGACACAAAGACCATATATTATATGAACCTATTTACGTGAAATATCAAAAGTAGGCAAATCTATAAAAGTAGGTTAGTCATTGCCAGAGGCTGGGGCAATGGGGCAACAGAAAGTGATTGCTAATGGGATTGGGTTTTTGTTTTGTTTTGGTTTGGTTTTGGTTTTGGTTTTTGAGAAATAATGAGATGTTTTGGAATTCGATAACGGTGATGTTTGGAAAACCTTGTGAATACGCTTAAAAGCCACCGAACTGTATTATTTTTAAAGGATGAATGTTATGGTATATAAGTTCCATTCTCAGTTTTAAACAATTCAAAAAAGAAGGAAAACTAACTTCCCTAACTCCAAAACTCTTGCTCCTTGTATGTCTTCATGACTCAAGAAACCTTAAGTCAGGTCGAGTTCGTTCTCTATACCCCACCTTCGCTCAATCTTTATATCTTTCAGTATCTTGTATCTATCACTTCTTCTCCATTTCCACTCATACTATCGTGAATCATCATGCCATCGCCTCTCACCCAATGACTGCAACTGGTCTCCATGCTTTCAATCTTTCCCTTGCCCAGAACATTCTCTATGATTTAACCAAAGGGAATGATCTTTCTAATATATGTGATCACATTTTAAATTAAATCAAGTTAATAATTTCTCCTTTATCTCCCTTTGCGGCTTTGGTTTTTCATCCATGTGAGTGAATGTATAGGATTCTAGAGAAGCAACAATGAAAAGGCACAATCGCAGCTTAGGGAGCTGGGCATCTAGAGGGAGTCTCCAAAACGTAACACAGGCGATTGGGATGTCCCGTGGTAAGTGCTGCACGCAAGTTACGATCAGGGAGCCTGGGGGAGTCAGCAGGGCTTCTCAGGATAGTGAAGTCTTAGCTGATTCTTGGAGAATGAATGGGAATTATTCAAGCAAAGAAAGAAAAGGAAAGGAAATTCCAGAAAAGGAGGGACCTTATTATGCAAGTCTGGAAGTAAGAAGAAGCCTGGAGCTTATGGAATCCTCAAAAGACACAGAGAAGCCCATCACCCAGGGTCTCATATGGCCGTCTGTGGTAGTCAAGTCTCTGGCTAAAAAGAAACATATCAACTCAGATGGGTGTAAACAAAAAAGGGGGCTGTGTAACTGCAAAGACTGGGGGCGAGTGGTTTGAGCAAGTGTGAACCCAAGCGCTTCGAAGTGTCAGCAGCTCCAGGCTCAGATTCCACGCGGTACGAACCCAGCAGAAGGAGTTCTTCTTAACCAGTAGTTCCAAAGATTGCTTTTTCACCGGGGCGACGGAGACAAACAGCCAAGCCTGAATCAGTCACCGTGCCAGAGGGACCACATTCCCCTGTTTCTCGGCCCTGGCTTAATGAGAGCAGGTGGTGAGCGATCAAAGCAAAGGGCGGGAGAATGTTGGGGGTAGAGGGTTCCAATTCAAGTCAGGCACAGGGAGCAGAGCTGGGAGGAACGGGTGACTGGGTGAAAGACCAGTGGCCTCTGAAACCGTGTAACGCCGCTCGGCTCCTTCCAGCGGCAGCGGGGCCACCGAACTGTTTGTGACAGATGATCCCGAATGGAGACGGTGATGGAAGGCAGTGGCGCTGAGGGCAAGGACACTGCCTTGGAAACAGCCGTATTGATTCAGGTTGCTGAAATTAAGATCCTGTCTCCACGAATAAAGAACACTTGATAAATGGGAACGCTCAGGTGGCAGAATTTAGGTAAGTGGTTCAAGGTGGCAGCTGTGGGGCGGGACTCTCGTGGGGAGCTGACTGTGACCCCAGTGGCAAGGCTTGGGCAACTAAACAAATAGCGACCACAGACTAGGGGCCCAGGAGCAGAAGCAGCCCTGGGGGAGGGGAGAGTGAATTCAGTGATGTCACCGTGCCCACACGACATTCAAGTGCAGTGGATACGGAGACCCCTAGAGTCCCTAATCTGGAGGGACCCGTTCAAGTTAGTTAACCTACAGTGTAGTATTGGTCTCAGAAGTAGAACTCAGGGATTTCTCACTTACATAAAACAGCCAGTGCTCATCCCGACACGTGCCCTCACCCATCTAGCCCACCCCCCACCCACCTCCTCCCCAGCAACCCTCAGTTTGTTCTCTGTATTTAAGAGTCTCTTATGGTTTTCCGGGGAGGGACCCAGGTTTGTGTGGCTGTCGCACATTCATTCAGGATGAGCCTTGCTAGGCAGACAGAATGGTCAAGAAGACCTACTTCCGGCCCTCAAGGACCTTGCGAGTCACAAGGAACGAAGGCTGTGTCCACAAGTGGTAAGGAGCTAGAGGAGGGGTACTCACAGGCGACCCTTTCCTCGCCCCGGAGTTACCCCAAGAACAGAGAAGTCTTTCCTCAAGATGAAACCTTGAAACTCAGCCAGAGGCAAAAGACCTCAGGAGATGAGGAGACTGAGAATAAGTTAACTTCTGGTTAAGTCACAGTATTGTCTGGAAATCTGCGTTTTCCCTATTCAATATGCCTATTTGAGAAGCCAAGTCAACCCGGCAGCTGGCCTCTCTCACGGGGGGCTGGGAACCAGGACAGCCATGGAGGACTGTGTTCAGCAGCCCATGGAGCGACCTTGGCGAGGAGTGTGGTTGTGGCAGTGATCTCTGAAAGTGCTGGCTTCGTGAAGGCCACGATCTTATCAATTCTGCGTGAGGAGCCCACCGGGCTCTGAAGTCTCCCCTCACGGAACAGGCCTCTGAGCATCCCTGGATGAGGGGGCTCCTATGACCAAAAGGGAGCCGCCATTGAAGCTCGCACAAACTCAACCCTACTTTCTCCTTTCGGGGTTCACATAAAGAGTAGGGAAAAGATATCAGAGTAAATCCAAAGTCTGGCCCCTGTTTGGCAGTAGAGAAGAGAGGGGACAAGTCTGGGCCAGGCCGCTGGGGGAAGCACACCGGAAGGAGCGTCTTGGGGGGCGGGGGGACGTCATAAAAAGCCAAAGCGGACTCAGCCCTTGACGTGACCCTAGCGCCTCAGGTAACCTCTCCAAAAAGGTTCAGTTCTCCAAAAAGGTGCCAGGCGGGGATTTATGAGGCGCTCCTTAACATGACCTAAGGAGAAATAAAAAAACAACTTTTAACTCAGGACTGAAAACTGTCCGGGCAGATGGGAAGTGGCTCTCTGTAGTCCCAGAGGTGATTATAACATCATCAAGGAAATATGAGAAAGCCATTAGTGTCGTATGAATGCCTACTAATCCGTCTGTTTTTTAAGTTCAAACGGACCGTGCCACGGTTGCATGCATAATTTTCGGAGTATGCATGATGATATTTTACTTTTGCTCATGCACTGTTAATTTAAATAGGCACTACTCTTAACTGGGCCATTTCTTTCTCTTTTTTTTTTTTTTTTTTAAGACCTATTTTTAAGCAATCTCCACCCATCATGGGGCTCGAACTCACAACCTCAAGAGTAAGAGTCCCCGCCAGGTGCCCCTTAAATATGCCATTTCTAATTTACCTCTAAATTTAAGACTAAAATAATAAACACCTCTGATACTGCTACTTCGAAGAAAAGAGCTCCAGCAGGCCTAACATTGTAATACCGCAAGTCAAAGTCCTTGCAATAATCGGTATGGTTTGTCAATATTTATTTGGATGGCCAACTGGATGGAGGATGTGTATTGATTTGCTGGCCAAGGGTGCTAGGAAAATAAGGAAGCACCACGCTTCCTTTCTTCTGTGAGATCTGTGTGAGTGCTGTCTGTGGGGAGCTCTTGGCCGTTAAGCGCATTACTCTGTTCTATGTATAGCTTTGTTGATCTTCATGGTTCTCTAAAAGGCACACACCCAGGGCTGGGTTTCACAGGAATAACGTCAACGGACAAACAGTCTAATAAACCTGAAATGTTGTTGTGGGGATGGAGAGAAAGGGAAGACCTTTGGGTGATTTGGGATCCTTTTTCTTCTTGACCTTGGGGTCCTCTGTCTCCAACTGATTTGAAGATTGGAATCTCCTTCTCGAGTTCAGCTAATGAGTGTGTGGCATGCAGGTTGGGATGAAGTCATTATTACCTCTAGCTTTTCAGAGAACCGTGGGTGTCTTACATTTGAGAGAGACTGTGGGTTAGATGAGCTGGCTCATGTACAGCCCTAAAAATATCACCGGTTTTATTGCCAATGTGGATTGGTCAGGGTCGCAATGAAAAACGCAACTTAGCAGCCGTGAGTGACCTCGCTGGGATCTTAATTGTGCACAGCTTAGTCGAAGCCCACATGTCTTTGCAGATGAGACACCTTCGGGTGTCACCAAATTGTTTGGGGCTCCTCTAATTAAAAGGGGTTCCGTCTAGCACTTTCCAGAAGAGCTAGCACATGCAGCACTCACTGTGGGCCAGGTGGTTGTGAGGACGTTAGTTCCTCCAGTCCCCCCAGAAACTGAGAAACTGGCCGTGGGCCACGCAGCCATTCGCGTCTGGGACGGCTGGGGGAGGAACACGGGCAGTGTGAGGCCAGTCTCTGCCCTTGACTGCTAAGCCAAATTGCTCCCGTGTTGTAGTGTCTCTTCTCTGTGCACCAACCTGCTTCCTTCTCCCACCACTTGTCAACGTACACAAAATATAGCCTGTCCTAACACAGGGAGCCAACCTAAGTTCTCTTAAACGGGATTGGCTCATGGATCTGGAAAAAAACGTCCAGGACTTTGGGAAGTACCACAGGTACGATCTTTCCGATGGGCAGAGAAGCAGGTGACAGAGCGTGTGCTTCAGTTAGGAGCCTGTGCTCTATCTAGACCAGACCTTGCCTCCTCTCCAGACCAGCTGAGTGATTGCCGGTGAGCTGCTGCCCCTTCTGGCCTCTGATTTCCTGGTGCCTCAAGTGAAGAGCCGGCCCAGAATCCTCCACTCCCTTCAGGCTCAAACACTCTATAATCCCATGGTACAAGGGTTGAGGGATTTGTCAAGGCAGGAAGAAGGCAGGTAGCAGTTAAGGTAGACTATTAACCTAAACCCTAAATTTGACAGAAGCATCCTATTTCCTGCCCACAAATTCATCTCCCTCTAATGGACAGCCATTGGCGGGAACTGATCAAACCTTATTGGCACCATAGAGGGGCACATGGGTGGCTCAGCCGGTTAAGCATCTGACTCTTGATTTCTGCTCAGGTCGTGATCTCACCATTCGTGAGTTTGAGCCCTGCATCAGGCTCTGTGGTGACAGTGCAGGGCCTGCTTGGGATTCTCTCTCTCTCTCTCTGCCCCTCCTGCTCAGTTTCTCAAAATAAATAAACTTAAAAAAAAAAAAACAAAAAAAAACAAAAAACACCTCATTGGAGTGAAAGAACCCATGAAATTATTTGTTCCTAAACGCTTAGTTCATAGTTTGGTATTGAAATAGGAGACTAATAGCTCTGACTGGAGGATATATACATGCGGATTCCTCTCCAGACCTGCATGATTGGTGGGAGAACTCATTTGCAAATGAGTATGTGCTGGCAAAACGTTTCGTTTCTTGTAATTTCTGCTGACAAAGTTTATTTATTTATTTTGAGAGAGAGAGAGTACGAGCTGGGGAGGGGTAGAGACAGAGCTGGGGTGGGGGGGGGGGCGATAAGGGGGGGGGGGAGAGAGAGAGAGAGAGAGAGAGAGAGAGAACCCCAAGCAGGCTCTGCACTTGTCAGTGCAGACACAGACTCGGGCCTCGAACCCACGAACCGTGAGATCGTGATCTGAACCGAAACCAAGAGTTGGCCGCTTGACTGACTGAGCCACCAGGCGCCCCTATTTTCTGCTCACTTTACAATGATTCTATGTGGTGTTGTCTCTCAAGACCAAGCACGTATTGCCAGTGGGGTCAGTAGGAAGGTCTATCTTACTTTTAAAACATCACATACCATTTTTCTTACCTTTGGGATCTATTTCATTCACGAGGTAGCGTATTACGAAACAACTACCACCTCCAATTCCGGAGAAAGCCTTCGTTAAAAAAAAAAATGGGGGACTTGTAAGCTCAGCCCTCATGTTCTGCTACAGTTGTAAAATTATGATGAAATTAAAGCGCCTTCGCTCTTGAACCAAAGCGGTTACCAACAGTAGCCTTGATCTCTTATATGTTTTTTTAACAAGGGTTTTTTTTTTTCCCGATTTTCGACATCAAAGTGTGAAACTTTGGCATAGGATTTGATCAAATCCTGTATAAATGCATCAGATGGGAGAGCCTGAATATAACAACTGGGGTCTTAGAAAGACCCTCATCAATATCTTAAGTCAAACTCGGAATCATTGGACCTATGTCATCAAATGACTGAGATGTCAGCTGATTTTGTTCCTGTGAAGGCACGTATATCCAGAAAGGCAGTTTCCTATTGTAATGTGGGGGCTCTGGCCTTTTGACCCAGAAGTGCCTTTCAGAGAAAAGCCGCGTGGGTCTGGAGTCGGGGTGGACACACACTTGAGAGACAATGTAAAGGAGGCAGCATGAGTGTGGGCTTGAAAAAGAATCGCGAAGCCGCATCCTGTCAGGGCTTCCTCTCATTCCTGTATTTCTTTTTCCCCGTAGCTCCGTATTGGCAGCGAGTTGACTATTCTTTGGTGCCGTTTCTGTACATTCTTTCCCACAATGCTTTCCCTTTTTATTTTTCTATCTCCCTCATGCCCCTCTCAGGACTGTTTCCTCCAAGTACCTTCCCTGTGTTTTTTTTTTTAAGTTTATTTATTTATTTTGAAAGAGAGAGCCAGAGAGCGAGAATGAGCAGGGGAGGGGCAGAGAGAGGATCTGAAGTGGGTTCTGTGCTGTCCGAAAGGAGCCCGGTGTGGGGGCTCGAACTCATGAACCTCGAGATCATGACCTGAGCCGCTTAGCCAACCGGTTTCCCTTTTCTTGCCCCGTGAGTTCTGCCATCCCAGTGCCTTTTTCTCTCAGAATCCTTGTCCACGTTGCTAATCTAGGAGAGGAAGCCAACGAAGGCGCAGGAAGAATCCTAGATCCCTCACTGAGAAGGAAACTCCATTTCACCTGCTTCACCAGCTTTAGGCACTTGGAGATTCCCTTTCTCCACGCCGAGCCATTTCCATATTCCCGTCTTGACTGAAGTACCAACAGGAATGAGTTTCTCTGCTGTTGGTTCAGTAAGGAAACCAGGGAACACTGTTCTGACGTCCTCCCACCCAACCAAACCAGCTGCACCCCTGGGGGGTGAGCCTGGACAGCTGCTCAGCCGGGAGGAGGCTCAGCCCCACACTCACAGTCTAGCGGGGAAACAGACGTGTAAACAAATGTCCACAATACAGCAAGATGCGATAAGGGCTGATTCAAATGGATTTCTGAGTTTGCAAGATAACGTCCGCAAATGTGCTCTGCGCTGACCGAGAGGGAAGAACCCAGAGAGGACGTGACCTTTAAGAAGAGACCTGGAAAAAACAATGAAGAAGATACACAGGATGAGTTCTGCCCGATGGGGCAGGTATGGACACTCTAGACAGAGCGAACTGGCCGCGTAAAGGCGCAGTGGCACCACGAAGCATGGCTGAGAAAGAGGGAAGAAGTTGGGAGTAGCAGGGGACACAGCTAAAAATCTGAGGAGAGCCAAATAAAGAAAGACTTCATTGTGCCATAGCCCGGTTAAGAAGCATCAAATTATCCCGCAGGTGAAGAGGAAGTGCGGAAGATGTTTTAAAAACCGGAAGTGATCGTGGACACGTGCCTGTTGGAAAGATAACTCTGAAAGATGAAGCCAGCAGGTCAACAGGACAGTGGCAGTAGTTCAGGAAAGGGACGGGACAGACACGAACAAGGGGAGGAAAAGCAAAGAATCGATAGGAGAGCCGTTTTGGAGCTAGATTTGGATTTGTGGATGTGTGGATTGCACAGGGTTGGGGGGCAATGGAGGAAGAGAAGGACTAAGAGATAACTTTACAGGTTTTTAATCATTGTTTTGAAGATTTTTAAATTTGTTTCAAAGAAGTGGAAAATCATATTACTAGCCCAAACGAAAGACTGAGCTTGGGAAAAGGAAGTCCTTGAGTTTCAGCTGGATATGTTCACTCTGAGATGCTCGTGGCACATTCACGCTCTTTCGGAAACAAGACCGTCAAGCCAACAACGTCAGAGGCTTACGTGTGGTCAAATAAGGTAGGAAACGAACACTGAATTGGATTTTGGAAGGCAGAATTTGTGGGTAATTTTACCAAGAAGAGCTTCAGAAAAGCAGTAGCAGAAGAAAACATTGTTGGGAAGCTGAGAGATGTGTGTGATTTGAAGAAGTCGAGATGTTGGGTACATAAACCAGCATTTGTCAAGCTCTTTGGCCTTCAGAACCCTTTACACTCTGTAGTTATTGAGAAGCACCAAAAGTTTTTATGTGGCTTGTAGCTACCAATAGTGACCATAGTAAAAATTAAAACTGAGAACTTTTCAAAATAGTTAATGAATCCACTGGAAACTAACAAATCTATTATAGGTAACATAAATAACATGGGTTTTTCGTGTGTGAAAAATATATTTTCCCAAACATGGGAGCTTCTTTGGGCGTAATGAAAATGTTCTAAAATGGATTGTGGTGACAAACACGACTCTGTAAATATATCCACAACCATTGAATTGTACACCCTAAATGGGTGAACTATTGTCTTTTGGTTTTCGGTGGTTTTTTTGAGAGCGTGTGCATGTACATGAGCATGAGTGGGCGGGGGGGGGGGGCGGGCAGAAGGAGAGAGCGAATTTTAAGCAGGCTCCATGCCCCAATTGGGATTCGGTCCCATGACCCTGGGATCATGACCTGAGCCGAAATCAAGAGTCAGACGTTCAACCAACTGAGCCACCCAGGTGCCCCCATACCGATCCACTCTTACTCCCATCCCCCTAGCCCTAAGCAACCACTAATTGATTATCCGTCACTATAGATTTGCTTGTTCTAGATATTTCATGTAAATGGAATCTTACGATATGTAGTCCTTCATGAGTAGCTTCTTTCCCTTACCTTAATGTTTTCAAAGGTTCATCTATGTTTTAACATTCATTAGTATTTTATTTCTTTTTATCATAGAATAATATTCCATTTGTGTACCACATTTTATTTAGTCGCTCATCAGTTGATGGCCATTTGGGTTGTTTACACTTCTTAGCTACTACAATGCTACTATGAACATTCATGTGCAGGTTTGTGTGGATATACGTGTTCATTTGTTTCATGGGTATATACCTAGGAGCGGAATTGCTGGATCAATGATAACTCTATGTCTAACTATTTGAGCTACCGCCAAACTGTTTCTAAAATAGCTGGGCCATCTTACATTTCCGCCATTGGTGTATGAGGGTTTCAGTCTCTCCACAGTTTTGTCAACATTATTATCTGTCTTCTTGATTAGAGGCGCCCTACTGACTATGAAGCAGTATCTCCTTGTGGTTTGGATTTGTGTTTCCCTAGTGACTAATGATACTGAGCATCTTTTTTATGTACTTGTTGGTCATTTGTATACCTTCTTTAAAGGAGTTTCTATTCAGATTCTTTGCCCATATTTTAACTGGGTTGTCTTTTTATTTTTCTTACTTTATATTCTTACTGTGGTATAATATACAGAATGTAAATTTTACCATCTTAACCATTTTTAAGTGTACAGTTCTGTGGCATTAAGTACATTGGAAGTGTTGTAGGACTATTACCACTATCCATTTCCAGGACTTCTTCATCTTCCCCAACTGAAACTCTGTATCCATTAAAAAATAACTTCCTATCCTCCCTTTCTTCCTGCTCCTGGAAACCACGATTCTACTTCATGTCTTTAAGAATTTGAGTACCAGAGGTACTTTGCTTTTTTAAAAAAACGTTTTTAATGTTTACGTATTTTTGAGAGAGAGAGAGACAGAGCATGAGTGGGGGAAGGGTAGAGAGAGAGGGAGACACAGAATCCAAAGCGGGCTCCAGGCTCCGAGCTGTCAGCACAGAGCCCAACGCGGTGCTCAAACTTTCGGACTGTGAGACCATGACCTCAGCTGAAGTCAGACGCTTAACTGACTGAGCCACCCAGGCGCCCCCATGGGTACTTTGTAAGTACTGTAGGCAGTCTGTATAAGCGTATAATACAGTAATACAATGTGGCTGGCTTATTTCACTTTGTATGATATCTTCAAGGTTCATCCATGTGGGAACATCTGTCAGAATTTTCTTTTTAAGGCCGAATAATATTCCACTGTATGAATATACCACATTTTATTCATCCACTCATCAGTCAATGAACACTTGGATAGCTTCCACCTTTTGGCTATTAGAAACAAGGCTGGTGTGGACATCTTTGTGCAAATACCTGTTTGAGTCCCTACTTTCAATTCTTCTGGGAATACACCCAGAAGTGGAGTTGTTGGATCATACTGCAATTCTTTAAGTTTTTGAAGAGCCACTGTGCCATTTTCCACGGCAGCTGCACCATTTTTTATCCCCACCAACAGAACACAAGGGTTCCAAATTCTCCACGTCCTTACCCAACACTTGTTTTGTTTTGTCTGTTTGCTATAATACCCAACCAAATGAGAATGAATTGGTATCTTGTAGTTTTGACTTTCGTTTCCCTGATGATTAGTGATGTTGAGCATCTTTTCAGGTGTTTATTGACCATTTGTGTATCTTCTTTGCAGAAATATCTATTCAAACCCTTTGCCCATTTTAAAAATTGGGCCGTTTGAGGTTTTTGTTGTTAAATTGCCTTTTTATTAATGAAGTGTGAGAACTCTTGAAGTATTCTAGAGTCAAGTCCCTTATCAGATATGTGATTTGCAAAAATTTTCTTCCATTCTTTGGATTGCCTTTTTACACTCTTGATAGTATCCTTCAAGGTACAGAAGTTTTAAATTTTGATGAAGTCCCCTTTATCTTTTTTTTTTTAATCTTTGCTTGCGCTTTTCGTGCCATATAAGAACTACTGCATAATCCAAGGTCATAAGGATGTACACCTGTTTTTTTCTAGGTGTTTATAGTTTTAGCTCTTATGTTAAGTCTTTGATCGAACTTGCATTAATTTTTTTATAGGGTATGAGGTAAGGGTCCAATTTCACTCTGGGCATGTGGATATCCAGTTGTCCCAGGACCATTTATTGAAAATACTTTCCTTTCCCCACTGAATTGTCCTAGTGCGCTTGTCAAAAATCAATTGACTATAAACGTGAGGGTTTATTTCTGGAGTCTCAATTCAATTCCATTGATATACATCTATCCTTATGTCAGTACTACACCGTCTTGATTGCTATTGTCCTATAGAAAGATATTTTTTTTAAGCATTTATGTATTTTTTTTAATGTTTATTTTTGAGACAGAGAGAGACAGAGCATGAACGGGGGAGGGTCAGAGAGAGAGGGAGACACAGAATCAGAAACAGGCTCCAGGCTCTGAGCAGTCAGCACAGAGCCCGACGCGGGGCTCGAACTCACACACCGTGAGATCGTGACCTGAGCCGAAGTCGGACGCTTAACCGACTGAGCCACCCAGGCGCCCCAAGCATTTATGTATTTTTGAGAGAGAGAGACAGAGCACGAGCAGGGGAGAGGCAGAGAGAGAGAGAGACACAGAATCTGAAGCAGGCTCCAGGATCCAGCTGTCCGTACAGAGTCTGGCTCGGGACTCAAACCCACGAACTGCGAGGTTGTGACCTGAGTCAAAGACCAAGGCTTAATTGACCGAGTCACCCAGGCGTCCGTCTTACGGTAAGTTTTGCAGTTGGGAAGTGTGAATCCTCCAACTTTGTTTTTCCTATCCGAGATTGTTTGGGCTATTTTTGATCTCTTGAATTTCCACTAAATTTTAGGATGAGCTTGTAAACTTCTTCTGATAAGCCAGCTCATGCTTGATAAGAATTGAGTGGAATCTGTAGAGGAATCTGGGGAGTATTTGCTATTTTAGCAATAGAAAGTCTCCCGATCCATGAGCACTGGTTATGTTTCATTTATTTAGAACTTTCAAATTTCACTCAAAAATGTTTTATAGTTTCCAAAACGCAAGTTTTGCATTGCTTTCCTTATTCCTAAACATTTTGCCCTCTTTTTTAAAATTTCTTTTTAAGTAAACTCTATCCCCAACATGGGGCTTGAACTCAAGACCCTGATATCAAGAGTCACATGCTCTACCGACTGAGCCAACCCGGCACCCCCACATTTTATGGTTTGTCGAGGCTCTTCCAAATGGCGTCATTTTCTTAATTCCAATTTCAGTTCCATGCTTACTCTTAACCACCATAAGCCCAATATCTGGGCTTCCTTTCTTGATTAATAAGGCAAGCTTCAGATGAAGAAATCTCAACTCATTCTGAAATTTTTATGTCTGGCCCAAGAATAATGTCACAAGTTTGACTCCATCTGCCTTAAGGACCTCCGATGATGCGACGAGAACACGTGTGGACACCTCGTTTGAGTACATGCCTCTAATGTTGAGACTGAGAAGAGGCAGAAATATGAATACACGGTTGTACAGCTTCCTGGAAATGCAGCTACAGCAATGAGTGAGATCATGAGGTCACGGAGAGGGCACCGCAGCCCGTCCCACGATGATAGCCCTGCAAACCTCGGGCCAGGGTTTCACCTCTTCAGATCTTCGTCCTCCGATCTCTCACCCTTCAAAGGGAAATAGTACCAGCTCAGTGTTTGCAGAGCTGTCTCCAAACTGGGTGCCCACACCCCTTTAGTAGACAAACTACGAAAGAACGTCATGCAGAACAAAAAGACAAGAACGTCCATGTCGCTACTTTCACTTGCATTTCTGTTTCTTGATTTCCGGGTGTCCCTTTGCAGACTTTACGTTAGATTAGCAAACCCGGTTTGTCAGTTCATGCTCAATTTTTTTTTTCATTGATGGAGACTATTGGCTGAATTCATTGATTAGCACATAGCGAGTACTCAGTAAATGTCAGCTATCCTCAAAATAATACTCATAATTGTCATGGTATCATTATGAGTGAATCTAAAAGGACTAGTATACTTTCTCGGTTTACTTTCTTTCCACCATCGATGAGACTGGGAAGCACACAAAAGTCAAAGAGCACCCTTCTCAGATGGATGGCCCATCAACTCAACCACCTACAAGTAATGCTTTTATTACCAACTAAAAGCATCGGGTAATAGATTTTAACTTGCATGCCAGTAGCGTGCGAACACCAAGCACCCTGAAAAAATAGTTGCCGTTGGACTAAAGTCGTGCGACATCAACTTGGGTTTTTTCCTGATTTTTAAACCTTCTCTCATATGGAACACGGGGAGTTTCAGATATCTCTCGGTTCTTCAAAGCAGCCAGGTCCAAGATTTGGGCGTCTAATCTGGGCATGTCCTTCTTCAGCTCGGCCGGCTTCCCTGCCATTCTTTACAAGGACTGTGTGTATGGCACCAGACTTACTTTCCCAGAAGTGCTTCTGGGACCTCAGTCTGCACAAAGGGGCTGTTAAATGTGTTTCCCTCCCTGCTGGCTCAGCTGACTCCTGGGCCGCAGGTCACATACAGCTCATAGTTCCTATCAACTTTTCCCAAAGGACCCCTGGGCTCCTGCAGGAGCCAACACTTCCCTGGAACAGGAAGCTCTATTTACACTGTCTTGGAGCCTGGTGCTCATCCATAAAAGGGAAAAGAGTCCTTTAGGAAAAGGGCAGGGTGCTTGGAAACCCTTTAAAAGTGAAAGCTTTGCAACTGTTTTCTGTTGTTTTACACTGCTGGTTGAGACAGTCTTGCAAAATATAAAAACACATGCTCTTCGGACTAGTTGGACAGTAAATCCCAAAGCTGACGTGACAATAAACAAAATGGGGAGGGTGTCATGTGAAGCTTCCAGAGAGCACACCTGGAGTGGTAATTTCTTTCTTTAGCCTTCCAGAACCCAATTCCATGCTGGTTTATCCATGAGGTATTCAATCATACTTTCAATGAGGAAGAACAGCTATTCCGACTTGGGAATATCATGATGGTTGGGTCTGTGGATGGTTGCCACAGTTTCCCCTGCCTCTTCCATCAGCTGACAGACACGCTTGATGACCGACGTGTATCTCAAGTCAGCAAGAGATATGGATATGCCAGGAAAAGCGTGCAGTGGTGAGGGCGGGGCTGGGGCCCTAGGAGTCGGAGCGCTTGGAAAATTTCATCATAACGGTCAATAATTATTTAGCCACAATATAAATTATTAAAAATAATTGTTAATCATGCCTACTATTAGTGGTAATGTGGACAATTATTGTGAATTGTTACAAAGCATTAAGTGTTTTACACATATAAACTCATTTCACCTTCGTGGTAACCTTGTGAGTTAGGTACTATCAGAGTTCCCAAGGCACAGAAGGTACAAAGAGGCTAAGTAACTTGGCTAAAGTCATGGTAGACAGTGAAGCCAGGACATAAACTCTGGGCATCTAGTCTAGTAGGTTGGGGTCCAACCATTATGCCCTGCTTGTCTTTTTTGTTTGTTTAATTTTTTTAAATATTCATTTATTTATTTTGAGAGAGAGAGAGAGAGACAAAGTATGAGTGGGGTAGGGGCAGAGAGAGAGGGAGACACAGAATCCGAAGCAGGCACCAGGCTCTGAGCTGTCAGCACAGAGCCCGACGCGGGGCTCGGACCCACAGACCGTGAGATCATGACCTGAGCCGAAGTCAGATGCTTATCCGACTGAGCCACCCAGGTGCCCCTATGTCCTGCTGTCTCTTAAACGCTGTGCCTAATAGTGTTCTAAGCAGGTCAGATGCAGTAGCACTTTTAATGAAAACAACACCAGTAATGTGGCAAGTTTCATGAGCTAAAATATTCAGTCCTTTATTCAGCACCTGCCGACACCCAGGACCATACCTAGATCAAATACAGTGGTTCCGATGTCACTGGGATGGAGAGAGGGCTGGAGGCCAGTGTCCTTGCTGTGAGCACCTGTGCGGTCCTGGTCAGAGATCACCGTCCGACTGGTCACGTCTGTCCTTCCCTCCATCGTCACTTCCGCCGCAGACTTTTGTGTCCCACGTGACAGGAAGTTCCCCGACTGTCACCACAGCAACAAGTCCCCCTGCACTGCACAAGCTTCCACGGCCTGGAGTGTGCTCCCTCGTCATCCAGGTCCTCAGTTCAGGCACTGCCCTTCCTGCCCACTGTAGAGAAGGTTGACTCTCCTTCTTCCCTGGTGCTCCCTGGGCCCCATCTGCTTCACTTACTGCTTGGAGCTCGGTGTGTCACCACCATTTCTTTATGGTGCCGGCCAGTAGGCCCATGATAAGAGGCCACATCCTGCGTGTCTCTGTGAAGTCCCATTACTCAAACCAGTGCCTCACACAGACTATGCAGTCAGTAAATGGGGAGTTAATTTGTTAAGCCGATTCCATCACCTTTGGACGTTACTTTCCCAAATCTACAAGATTTTCCCTGAGGACTTGCCTCAGGGAAACACCTCAGGAGACAGAGAAGTGATTTTCGGTTTCACTAATCTGGACATCGCTGGTGACCCTAACAAAAGCCATATGGAAGCGAGATTTGAAGGAACCGGAAGGTGGAAAAAGTAACAAGACTGCTACAGACAGCCGTTGTAGAAATTTGATTACGAAGGGAAGCAAATAATAGGCCAATAGCTGAGGTATACAAGGTACGTGGGTGGTTTCTGTTTCTGGTTTGTCTAGCTGTTCGTACTAGTGTTGAGGTTCAGAGGACGTTGCATATCTGAGGGCAGAAAGGAATGGGTAGAGGGGACCAGGGGAAAGAGGAGGGCAATAGCTGATAGCCTAAGGTTCGGAAGAGAGCACTTAAGTGACTGCCTCTCTTCATAATCAGATTTCTCGACTGAACTGTCTTACAGCCACTCTGTTGCTTTCTCCACCTTCTGGCTCCTTCTTTTTCCACTTCAGTATGGCTTCCATCGGGGTCGCCAGTAAGCGCCACGTCTCTGCAACCATAAATCACTTCTCAGTACTTTCAGTCCAGGGCAGGATGGAAAATAAGTCTCTGTTAAAGGGGAAATGGCCACTCAGTTCTATCGAGAGGAGGGGAAAACCAGGGCCGATGCAGGTGGTGGTGTCGATTTGATGGCACGAAGTCGAAAAAGGTCTTGTCTGGTATTTCTATTTCTTTGTGAAATATGAAGCAAAGTCAGTTAGGGAGAGGTGGGGCATATTTGAGATTGAAGGAGATGGAACATTTGTGAAAAGGGTTTTGAGAGAAGCATAGAGAGATTGCCAGGAAAAGGGAGCACCCCTGTGGTTGGTGATCAAAGGCATATAGCGATCACCATCTGCCTAGCTGGGGAGCTTCCCAATGGTGGCACTCAGCAGGCCGGAGAATGGGTATGGTTGAGTTCATTCAGAGCTGAATTCACCATGGGGCGCCTGGGTGGCTCAGTCGGTTAAGTGTCAGACTTCGGCTCAGGTCATGATCTCGTGGTTTGTGGATCTGAGCCCCGCGTCGGGCTCTGTGCTGACAGCTCGGAGCCTGGAGCCTGCTTCGGATTCTGTGTCTCCCTCTCGCTCTGCCTCTTCCCTGCTTGCACTCTGTCTCTGTCTCTCTCTCTCAAAAATAAATAAAACATTAAAAATACATTAAAAGAAAAAAAAAGAATTGAATTCACTAGGGGTGCCTGAGTGGCTCAGTTGATTAGCTGTCCAGCTCTTGATTTCAGCTGAGGTCATAATGTCACGGGTTCATGGGTTCGAGCCCTGTGTCCAGCTCCTCGCTGGGAGGGTGGAGCCTGCTTGGGATTCCCTCTCTCTCTCTCTCTCTCTCTCTGCCCCTCCTCTGCTTGCTCTCTCTCTCTCTCTCTCAAAGTAAATAAGTAAACTAGAAAAACGAAAAACAAACAAGGAATTGAATTTGCCGGGCATATGTAGCAAAGGGAGGGCAAGAGAGCTTACCAGAAACGTGGTTGTGTCATGGGGGCCAGAATCCAACTTGGATCTTGGGAACATTAATAGAGCAGAGAGGCCCGCTAACGGAGAGAAAGTGGGAGGTGTGCACGCCACCCACAGCCAGAGGGACACTTGCGCCGAGGACCTTTGTGCAAGAAGCTGCAGTGACAAGTTTGTGACCAGCAAGGAGGATGTCTGATTCATGATTTTCGAGGTGGAACGGTTTCAAAAGATAACGAGGTTCAGACTTCACATTCTGCACCGTGAGAACGGGAAGCCGTGGCCCAGCAGAGAATAAGGTCATTGGGTCAAGGAGGTCAGAGGGTTGGATGCGTCCAGAAGGAAGGCAGACATCAGGATGGAGAGCAAGAACCAGATTCAAGTGTTTCACGAACAGCGGTGCACGTCTGAGGCAAGCAGAGCTCTCTGACTTGCTAGCGTGGAAAACCCAGTTGTTTGGTGAGTGAGAGGAGGGGCAGGCTGATTTCGAAATGCCTTGGTCATCAATTGCCCGTTTAGGGTGTGTGTACTTTTATTTTAATTAATTAATTAATAATTAACTTGTCGACTTTTTTGAGAGAGAGAGTGCAGTAGAAGGGGAGACAGCCTCCCCTCGAGAGGGAGATTATCTTAAGCAGGATCCACACTCGGCACGGAGCCCAGCACGGGGCTCGATCTCACGACCCTGAGATCAGGACCTGAGCTGAAATCGAGAGTCGGATGCTTAACTGACTGAGCCGCCCAAGTGCTCCTAGGGTATGTTTACTTTTCAAATGAGCCACTAAGAATTTATTATTCATCGGTGCCCTGAAAAAACTTAAAAGAAATAGATCTTGAGGGGCGCCTGGGTGGCTCAGTCGGTTAAGCGTCCGACTTTGGCTCAGGTCACGACCTCGCGGTTCATGAGTTCGAGCCCCGCGTCGGGCTCTGTGCTGACACCTCGGAGCCTGGAGCCTGCTTCGGATTCTGTGTCCCTGTCTCTCTCTGCTCCTCCCCCGCTCCCACTCTGTCTGTCTCTCTCTCTAAAACATGAATAAACATTTAAAAAAATAAAAAAGATGTCTTTAGAAAGACATCAGAGAAGCTGGTAGCAGTTTGGGTAAAAACAAACTGCACGTGCTTCACAATCTCACCAGGACCCCGCTTGGTCCCCGACCTCGTATGAAGACTGAACCCCCCACAGGGATCTACGGCCTGAACGTTTTCACTTACGTTTGTCTTGCTCAAGCCCTGAAGCAAATGTGGGGTCCTCTGTCCTAGGTGTCCCGGATTCCACAAATCGGTTCAGAGAGAGTTGCCCCGGGTTTTGTGCAGCTGGCAGCCGGCGAGGCAGCTTCCGTTGTGGAGTTTACCTCCTCTGACAAGGTGACCGAAATCGTGTTCTTAAAGTCTTGAAGCAACCTCTTGTCACGGGAAACAGAAGGAGACCCCCTGGTCCTCCTGAGCCCTCTTTCTCCTCCAAGAATCTCCATCTTGCTGTGTCCCCTAAGAAAAGCTGGCACAATGGGGCGCCTGGGTGGCTCAGTCGGTTGGGCGTCCGACTTCAGCCAGGTCACGATCTCGCGGTCCGTGAGTTCGAGCCCCGCGTCAGGCTCTGGGCTGACGGCTCGGAGCCTGGAGCCTGTTTCCGATTCTGTGTCTCCCTCTCTCTCTGCCCCTCCCCCGCTCATGCTCTGTCTCTCTCTGTCCCAAAAATAAATAAAAAACGTTGAAAAAAAAAATTTTTTTTAAAAAAAGAAAAGCTGGCACCTCCTGAGGACTGGGGACACTCCAGACACCATTCTGAGTGCTTTACACGCCTTATTTTCTTTAAGCCACATAACAACGCAACACCCTATGAGGTTCTACTATCATCATGCTCGCTTTTATTTTTTATTTTTTTATTTTATTTATTTATTTTTTTTCATGCTCGCTTTTAGATGAAGGGTCTGAGGCACAGAGAGTTCAGTAACTTTCCCGGGGCCACGGGGCTAGCAAGAGCTCGAGGCGGCCTTTGTCATCAAAGACTGCGCTCCCTCCCTCCGCAGGTCCGTGGCTTGGCCGTCCTCCTTGGGGGGACCCAGGCCCGCCCTCCCACCACTCCTCGCCCCAGCCGCTCTCCACTGGACTGTCCACCTCCTCAAACATTGCTGCCTGACTCTCCTGGTGACCAGTGCCCTGGTTCAGCCTCTGGCCAGTGTCACTGAGTCTCCAGTTTGACCTCTTCTCCAAAAATCTCAGGCTCGTGTAAGAGGTTTTAACTTCCTCAGCACACGTGTGAGGCTGAGCTCTCTTCGTGTATCCGGCACCCCTTATCTCTCCCCGCCCCCTCCCTACACCCTGTACTTCATGCCGAATTATTTTCTACCGCCCCCAAGACAGCAAGGACCCTGTGCCCTCCAAGCCTTGGCCTCGGTCCTCTCTATCTTGAGCACCTCCTCCACCTTCCCGACCACGCCACCCTCCTCCTCGTTGTGCCAAATCCCCTTCATCTTTCAAGACTCAGTTCCCAGACCCCTCTGGGAAGCACTCCCCCTCCAAAGGACCCCACAGTCCCCAGCACACTGAAGGGTAACTGCCTGTCTGTCTCCCCGACTGTCAGCCCTGAGACCAAGGCCACAGCCCGATCACCTCCGTGTTCCTGGTGCTGGCGGAAGCCTGTGCACATGGGATCCAGCTGCTCAGTAACTGCTGTCCGAATAAATAGTGAAAATGGAAGCAACAGGACGACCAGATGACCCCTCAAAATGTCCCTTTGTCCTGTGTCTGGAGGATAAAGGAAGAACTCACTGGCGTCCAATATGGAGGTGCCCACCGCGTCTACGGACTGTTTGCCCGAGTTCTAGACCCAGTAACTATATATGGCTCCCCACTGAAACTCTGGCTGTATAAGAGCTGGTTATTTGTCTTGTTTGCAGCCATATTTCCAGGTAAGGAACTTGGTACTCAATATATGCTTGTTTCATAAAGCAAATATATCAAAGATCTCTAACCCTTACGACAACTCTACAAGGTCAATATCATTCTCCCCATCGGATGGTCAGAAAACCCTGAATTTCAGAGATCTGGGTAATGCATCCAAGGCCGTAAGAGAGTTGGTAGCAATGCCGGGATTCCTCTCCTGGCTTCCACATTTTAGGCTTTTTCTACTATCCTGAGTTGTCTCTCAAAACCTTCTTAGCCGCTAGACTCGGTCACTCAAATTAAAGGGAGATGAATAAAATCACAGAAAATACAGAGCGAGTGGGGCAGAATTTTCCTGCTTAAAATTAGAAAACTCAAGGGCGCCTGGGTGGCTCAGTCGGTTAAGCCTCCGACTTCGGCTCAGGTCATGATCTCACGGTTCGTGGGTTCAAGCCCCGCGTCGGGCTCTGGGCTGATGGCTCAGAGCCTGGAGCCTGCTTGGGCTTCTGTGTCTCCTCTCTGTGCCCCTCCCCTGCTCGTGTTCTGTCTCCGTCTCTCAAAACTAAATAAACATTAAAAATTTGTTTTAAAAAATTAGAAAACCCAGCACTTTATAAAACTAGATTTGTAGAAGCCAAAACACGGAGTCATATAAATTCCAAAGAAAAGTTGCCGGTGGGCTTAGCACTTGGGAAAGAGTACACTTTGGGAGCACAGACACATGAGAGATGTCTGGCCCGGCTGGACCAGGTCCATGGGGGACTCGCCCCGTGTGTGAAGAGCAGGACAGAAAAAAACTGCTCTCTCCCCCCGCACACCGTGTCTTGAACGACTGACCGTGTCTTGAACGACTGAACTGCTTCTTGCAACTGTCTCGGCCAGCATCAGAAAGCACGAGAATTACGGCACTTTGTGTCCCGTGGTCTAATGAAGCTTAGAGGTTGTAGAAAGTTTTTTCTGTTACATTGTATCACTTTAGGATAGGGCAACTCCCAAAAAGATTTCCTGTATGATGAAATACATCTTTTTCTCTCCTCTATACTTGAAAAAGTTGCAATTTCTTAGCAAAAATTACTCAGCCAGTGCTTACCATAACCCCTGAAGACAATACGTATTTTTAGTTTTGTCTTAGCAGCAAGGAAATGCACTCACCGATGGAGAATGATTTCACGAAGGCCATCCAGTGAGTCAGGCACAAGACCGAGCTGGACGGATTAGGCATCTGGGTCTCTGTTATTAAACTCCAAGGTCCTACAAAACAATCTGAGACAAAGAAAAGCACTCTTATGATAGCTTCTGCAAATAATTTCACTGCCAAGTTTTGTTGAATGTTGATGTCTGTTAACCAGCCATAGGACTGTGGCACTCTTCCCAGGGGGAAAGCTCTACTCATTCTCTTGTAAGGATGTCATAATAGGCAGAAAGCACTGAGCACCACACGCAGGATATGGTAGCTGGTCAATAAAAAATGTCGATCTTCCGCTGCCCTGCCCACCACCAGTCTCGCTGCTGTGAAATCTCCTCAAGGAGACCCGACTCACCTGTATTACGTTTCCTCCCAGTCTTTCTTCATTATCGACCTGACATTTTTCTGAGCTCAGCTTCTGTGGAGAAATGGAATGCCCCATCCATCTGGGCTGGTGCTGTATCCGTATCCGGTGCTCTGGCTTGTGTAGACACCTGAGTTTTTCTCCTTCCTCTCTACAGGTGTAGGAATCTAGCTCTGCCTAGGCGTTCAGGAAAAAAAACCAAAAAAACAAAAAAACAAAAAACTACCTCCTTTTATCACCAGAGTGATGTGGAAAGTCCTGTGATTTGAGGGGGCCAAATTTCTCAAGCTCTGCCAGAACCTTGCTGGAAAGGTTGCCCAGGATCAAATATGTCACAGACGGTCTTGCAGTGGCTCTGAGCCTTTTCATTTCTTTTTTTAAACCCTGTTTTAATGGCACACACATCTCTGGAGGCCTGAGCCTCACAAGCAATGCTGTGTCAGTGGCAACACGTTAAGACATTTCCATTTCGGTCAGAAAGCTCTTTCTCAAGTTATTCTATGGCTCGTTTCCCCTTTTATTTATTAATGAAATAAATAATATTATTCATTAAGTATTTACTATTGACGTGTTATAGTAGCTTCAGATGTACAACATAGTGAGTTGACAATTCTATACATTATTGCTCTGTGTTCATCGTGATAAAGTAGCGACCATTGGTCACCAGACATCATTATGACAACTATATTCCCCGGGCTGTACTTTTCATGTCCGTGATTTATTTAATTACTGGAAGTCTGTATCTCTTAATTCCCTTTACCTATGTTGCCCATCCCTTCACCCACCTCCCTCCTGGTGAGCTATGCCCATTTCTTTAAAATGTAGTTCTTTTGGGGCACCTGGGCGGCTCAGTCGGTTAAGCTTCGGACTTCGGCTCAGGTCATGATCTCCTGCTTCATCGGTTTGAGCCCCATGCCGGGCTCTGTGCTGACACCTTGGAGCCTGGAGCCTGCTTCGGATTCTGTGTCTCCCTACCTTGCTGCCCTCCCCGCCCCCTTACACTCTGTCTCTCTCTCTCTCTCTCAAAAATAAATAAGCATTAAAAGAATTTTTTAATAAACAAATGTTTTTAAATAAAATAAAATGTAGTTCTTTTATTTTATGCTGTGTTATTTAGAGATAGGAATGTATCTGTGCTTTATTTTCAAGTTCAGTAGTTATGTTGCTTGTAAAAGAAGATTTACATAATCGCTGGAAGAAGAAACTCTAGTTATTCAGTGCAGAATCCCTGGATTTTAATATACCCTTATTATGATATTTTTCTCCTTTCAGTTCGTCAGATAAGGGGTGATTAGATTCTGACTTCTGAACAGGAGAGTGAAGAAGGTCTACGGTACTTTAAGAAATGGACGTATTTCTTACTTCTAAAACCAAACTCTAGTGTTTGAAGTATGGTAATTACGGCTATGAAGTATGGTAATTACTTTTAGAGCCAAACAGAATTAGGAGTTTACATGACAGGCCCAATGTTAGAGAATATTCTCCTAAAACAGATCCACGTGTGCCACTAACATTACCAGCGGAGGCTTCCTGAACAGGCGAGCCAGCCAGACCCCGGTCTAAGTAAGCGCTCCCAGGGGCCAACGCCTGGCAGCCTCCCAGCCACCTTCCGGTGGGCACCAAGCACTGAACTGCTCCCCCGCTGGGTTGGCAACACCGGGCTCCAGACGCAGGGGTGCGGCAGCCAGCCAGGTGGGACCCAGCACCCAGCCTGCCTCCGGACCACAGCCTTTTCCCCAACAGTCCCTGGCTTTGCTCGGGCTTGTGCAAACCCTAGCTGCCCAAGAGGGATGGGAAGGGCAGGAAGCTCCTTGCCCACGGCTCGCCTTGACCACACTGGGTCCTCATTCTCCTGCCTCTTGGACGCGAGTGTTCAGTGTCGGCCTTCTTCACTGACCTCACCTCTGCTGACTCCTCAAACATTCCTTGTTCCTGAGAGTGCAGTCCTGGGCCAGCTCCCCACGCGGTGGCCTTTCTCTGAGCGATCTCATTCCCCACCAGAGTTTCCCTTCCTGCGCATAGCTCATGCATCACCGGTTTTGTTTGCTCTCTCAGAGCCCTCCTAGTGGCTCTTGACCATCTGTCCTAGAGCCGGACACACTACAGACACAGCAAACCCAACACATCCAAACCAGAACCTACATCCCCCCTGCCAGACCTGCTTCTTCCCAGGTTGGGGGATAGCACCTCACCCACCCCTCGGAAGGGCAGCTGGGGCCAGGGGCCGTGCATTGTCCCTGCGGCTGCCCCGCAAGGGCCAAGCGTTCAGCTTTGCCCAACAGGCCATCAGGATTGATAGCCTGAGAACTACCCGATTTTTGACACACTTCCTTTCTGCTGCATGCACCTCCCGATTTTCCCTCCTCGTCACGGCAGGATATTCTTCCTAAGAGTCCTCTTGATCACGTTCTGTCTGCTTAATGCATTTCAAGGACCTCGGATAGCCTTAGATGAAGTCCAGCTGCTGGTTCCAGTAGATAATTTCCATGATCATCCTTCTCCTGTCCTTAGATGTTTCCACTTAGCCACATCCTGTCCTCACCTCCCATCCTCCTGGACAATCCGCATTCCCTCAACTTGCTCTGCTCCCTCTTCCCTCGGAGACTCTCGCATGCTGTTCCCTTGGCCCAGAACATGTTTCTCCACTCCAGTTGGGCATGTCGTCTTCCAGCAGAGTTTCTGTAACCCCCACTTCCCAAACTCAAGCCTGGGTGAGGTGCCTTTCTGGAACCCATCACTCTGGGCTTACCTAGGTCATAACTACGATCACACTGCATGTAATCGCCTGGGTTGTCATTCTCCTCCATTCGACTATGGTGAAAATTGGATCTGATGCCTAATCTGCTCGGTTCCTATTTTTGTTCTCGCCTCCCGTACCTGCCTCTCACCGGAGCACTTGCCCATTTCCTGGAAGCTGGGTAAGTCTGGATCAATTTCATTGCTCTCGTATCTGAGAAAACAAGAGCTACGCCTACCCATCCCAAGGCAGCTACAAAATGAACGGTAAAGTAGGTGCCGATAAAACTGTGTAAACGCAGCTCACTGCTGTTTCCACCGGCTTGACTTTAGCTTCCTGCACAGGAACAAAATGAAGTGAGTTCATTTGTTTACAGAGTACTCTCAAATAGCATAAGGTGGCGATAAAAAGAATCTGTATTTAGCATTTTAAAAAATCTGACAAATAGAAAGGAGGGAACAAAAATCATCCCTAATTCTAATTAATTTTTTTAAATGTTTTGTGATCAGGCCACAACGAGTTTTCTAATAATATTCAAATTGTGGCTTTTCAAAGTTTCATTGTGTTTGTGAGAATAGTTATGAGGAGTCTGTTCGATATTTTAGCCTGTTCATCTGACTTGATATCTTTTCTGTTGACTCACGATCCAAAGTTAAAGGAAAGGTAGATTTGGGGGACTTCCCTTGGTTCTGTGGATAGCTTCTTATATGACAAGAGGAAGGGGGCACCTGGGTGGCTCAGTCGGTTGAGCATCTGACTCTTGATCTCAGCTCAGGGTAGGATCTCATGGTTCTTGGGTTCCAGCCGCACTCGGGATTCTCGCTGACAATGCGGAGCCTGCTCGGGATTCTCCCCCCCTCTCTGCCCCTATCCCACTCACTTTCTATCTCTCTCTCAAAATAAATAAACTTAAAAAAAATTTTTTTATATTAAATAAATAAACAAACAAACCAACAAGAGGAAAGATGCTCACTTTTTGGATGTAAGGACACCATCAGAGAGTAACTTACTTACAGACATTTGGGGAATTAACAAAGGGAAACTTTGGACTTCACCTACTGTTGACTTCCATGTTTCAAGATTTTTTTGCAACCTAGACTAAAAGAATGTATAGTAAATCCCCACAACTCAGAGAATGGCGTTCAAATAAAGGTCACACATATTAGGGATACGGGAAGTATGTTTTTATCTATTGTTACTTACTCTAGCTTCAAAAAGAAAAAAAAAAACTTGGCTTGTTTCTTTGTAAATATTCATGTATATTTTATACCTTTTATCTAATTAAACTATGTGGGTTTTTGTTTCTAGATCAGGAAGTGTAAAAGTGAAAGATTTGTAAGTAATTTCTTTCAGATAAAAAAGAGAATGAAGGGGCTCCTGGGTGGCTCAGTCGGTTGAGCGGCCAACTTAGGCTCAGGTCACGATCTCGCAGTTTGTGAGTTTGAGCCCCGCGTCAGGCTCTGTGCTGACAGCTCAGAGCCTGGAGCCTGCTTCAGATTCTGTGTCCCCCTCTCTCTCCACCCCACCCCTGCTTGGGCTCTGTCTCTCTCTGTCTTTAAAAAATGAATAAACATTAAAAAATTATAAAAAAAAATAAATAGAATGAAGTATGCATATTAACTCTTATGATGACAGTGTAATGATGCTTCTGTGTAATTAAGAGCTGCTTAAATACCTCATATGAGTGGAATCATACAGTGTATGCCCTTCTGTGACTGGCTTATTTTGCTTAGCAGAACATTCTTGAGGTTCATTCATGTTTCAGCATGACAGAATTTTTTTCCTTTTAAAGGCAGCATAATATTCCATTGTATGGCTATGCCACATTTTGGCGGGAAGTCACCAATGAGCAATTGGAAAAGGCTTCCTGAAGGAGATGCTGTCTAAACAGAGTCACAAAAGTGGGAGTTAGCAGAATAAGGGCAAACCCAAGGCACTTTTCCAGACAATCTGGGTGTGGAAGTATGAACATTTTCTAAGCCAAGAGTTTCCAAGCTTTTTCTTGGCAGGTAGGCTAAAGCCTCATGTCCAAAACAGACCAGATATACAGTTTCTCCTACTGGGGAGACGAGAGGCAGAAACCTTGGTCTTCTCTCTTCTGTCTCACTCTTGCCATTGACCATGGACGTGTTCGCCCTCACGATCACACAAGGGTAGCAGGTACCAAAAAAGAAGGGCCGCAGGGCCTCTGTGGTTCTGGCAATATCGTGTTTCTCCCTCAGCTCACCGGTTATGCAAGGGTTTCAATTTGATAAAATGCATCAAAGACATTATGCTAAATGACATAAGCCAGGCACAGAAAAACGCATGTTGTAGGGGTCCACTCAGATGACTTACGCCTACAGGAGTCAAATTCAGAGAGACAGAAGGTAGCCCGGTGGCCGTCCAGGCCTAGGGGGAGGGGAAATGGGAAGCCAGTGTCGAATGGGTGTGGGGTTTCATCTTGGGAAGTTGAAAAACTTCTGGAGGCCGAGAGTGATGGTGGTTGCCCAACAATGTGTAGACTGAAGTGCACCCCCAAAGACGGCTACAGTGGTCAATTTTGTTCCATGTATACTTTTACCACAATTTGATTGAGAGAGAAAACTGGGTCAAGCTAGATATTTACGATTTGTACACTTGGCTACATAGAAAAAAAATTTTTTTGTACGCCTCATCAAATCATAGCTTTCATTGTTACTCTCTGGAAACTTTTGAAGCATGGTGTTTTTCCACTAGTTGGACCAGCAAATATTCCCATTTCATGAAGGGCCAAAGGATAGTTCCTGCTTTTTCATATCCCCTCCCAAATCAAAAAACCTGAGATCTGACGACCTTGGTGACTCCCTTACTGCTATTTCCTGAACCTTGTCGGTGGCTACTTAAGCTTCTATTTACATTTCCCCTCTTCCAAAATGGTCTGTGCTGGCAGGCATGCCCTCCAGTAATAAGGAGACTCAGTGCTCACCCGGGTTTCCTCCCGGCGAGGGGACCCTGGGGTGAGACTGTCATCTAATGATATCCAGGGCCAAGCTTTCAAAGATTCCGTGATTATCAGGAAACCTTCTTCAGCTGAGTGATTTTTTTTCTTAACTTCCTTGTCAGCAGAAATAATCCTCCTAAAATAAATTGTTCACCTTGGGCATGGAAATCAAGGGGAAAATGTTAGAAGATATTTATTTAAGATACTACTGGCGATTTATCATTATAATTTACTTAAGAAAACATTCGTGAGCCACTTCTTGAAAAGAAAGATCACTTACTCTTAAACAATGTAAGTTTTGGTGATGGTTCATAATTGTGTAATCACTACCCTAAGTCATAGAGAATTATTTATTTAGATAAAACTTAGATTTGCTACAATCGTGCTCTGAAATGGCATTATCCAGGTTGATTTTAATTTGGGGGAGGGGGGACTCTGTGTGTGTGTGTGTGTGTGTGTGTGTGTGTGGTGTTCTGAATTCTCTTGGTTGATTTAAAAAAAAAAATGGGGAAAATTAATCCTAAATTGTTTGAAACCCTATTTACTTAAATGTTGATTTGGCCATTTATTTTTTTTTAATGTTTATTTTTTCAACGTTTTTTTTTTTTTTATTTTATTATTTTTTTGGGGACAGAGAGAGACAGAGCATGAACGGGGCAGGGGCAGAGAGAGGGAGACACAGAATCCGAAGCAGGCTCCAGGCTCCAAGCTGTCAGCACAGAGCCCGACGCAGGGCTTGAACTCCAGACCGGGAGATCATGACCTGAGCCGAAGTCGGACACTCAACCAACTGAGCCACCCAGGCGCCCCTTGACCTGGCCATTTCTTAATTGTATAAGTCAAAAAATAGCCAAGAAGTTAAAAATCCAGACTCTGTAGTGTGAATCCAGTAAAATAATATTTTTGTGGTTTTTATCTCAGACTTACTTTTTATTTTAAAAATTTTGCCATGTTGGTATAGTAGCATATGTGCTTTCTGATTTTTTAATATTAAGATAAATCCAGAGACTGTTTCTGCATCAATAGGTATGTCCTGAAACAGTAAAAACTATTCAGATTTACAAACCACCTACTAAAGCTAATGTGTAAGCTTACATGTAAAATTACTCTTCTTATTTTTAAGTTGACGGCCATGCATGGAGAAGACCTACATTGATGGTCCATCTAACTGAATGTATCAAAATGATCTCTAAAAAGTTTAAAGGTGTAGGGGCGCCTGGGGGGCTCGGTCAGCTAAGCATCTGACTCTTGATCGCAGCTCAGGCCTCGATCTCAGGCTCACGAGTTCAAGCCCTGCATTGGGCTCTGCGCTGGGCACGAAGCCTACTTAAAAATAAATAAATAAAACCCAAAATCCTAAAAAAGAGAAAAGCTTAAAGGTGTAGCCAAACAACATTTTGTATACATGAAGAATGAATTTATTTTCCTCTGACCTTATTGTATCACTATTAATAATACAAGCGTAGTCCTATCTAACAATTATTACGCATTTCCTGTTTTCCAGGCACCTTTCCTGCACTATATTATCTCACTGAATCTTCACATTAGCCCTGTTGAATAGTACTATTTTTTAAAATTTTTGTTATTAAAGTATAATTGCCATGGGATGGTTCTATGATTTTCCCTAATTTGAAGCACAGAGCTAACGTGCGACGAAGATAAAATGCTAGCTAGACGTCTTCTGAATTTCATAATAGCTGCGTAAGAGGCAGATAACACCAGGACAAGTTGAAGGGCCTGTGAAGGAAGACATCTTTGTCCCTGGTCAACTCTGAATCCCTTCCTGCGTGGTGTGACGGTTCCATGTCTGGCCAACGGCCCATCTGCACTCACTTGGATACAAAGCCTATGAAACCGCCGACCATCACCGGCTTGGGGACAGGGGTCAGAACGTCTCCTCTCCACACCCTACATCCCTCTTTTGAGCCTTTCGTGGGCAAGATTCCATCAACTACATAGAGAGCCCTGAGCTCTGCCCAGAGAGATAAAAAAGTCTGGCCAAAAAATCTGGTGCAAACTGGAGTCTACCCAACTTCCAGTGAAAAATAACTTTGAGGCTGAACTTTAATCTTTCACCACTTCAGTGAAGTAGAATTTAGACAGAACATCCCAGGATTTCCTGACTCTACCTTTTTTCTCTGAAGGAGAATGCTCCGTGGTGCATTGCTAAAAGGGTCAGCTGTCTTTAATGAAACTCTTGAATCGTTTTGGCTTTTGCAAATTTGCTGGAGGGAAATATCCAAAGGCTCTAAAGTTTAGTTTATTTTCAGAGCCTAAATTAATATCACTAGCTAAATCTGTGGAAGATTCTAACAAATAGCTAAAGCCGGGATAAGTGAGGTAATGTCGGCCTCTTAGGTTTTGGTAAGGAGTAAATGATACGATGAATATGTGTGAAAGGCTGAGCACAGTGTTGCCATAACTGTGAGAGAACCTGTCTGTTAAAATACACTTTAAAGCAGCATTTTTGTAATTATGGGACCCAACATTTATGAAGCTTCTTCCATTAGAAGGTTCCTCGCTTTATTATTCGTTTTTTGTTTGCTTGTTTTACCCTGTAGGTTCTACCTATGCATATTAAAACCACAGATCAACACTCATACAAGAAACTCAGCTGAAAACACGACTGAAATTTTAGAGCCCTCACAATGCAAATTGAGACTTCTACTTAGGTCTCCTTTTGAATCAAACTCTAGTAAAGAAAAAAGAAACCTTTATTTGCCCCTAAAATTTTCTTATTCGCATAAATATTATGTGACACTGACTTATGCTTAAAAACAACTTATTATATAGTTGGGTTGCTGAAGGAATTGGAATGATTAGCTACAAGGCTAAGCAAAGGCTGGGAACCAAAAGTGGGAATGGAATCTATTTTGCTCTTACAAGGGCTTCCAGGGGCTAAAGAAGCTGCAAACGGCTTGTCCTAATAAGCTCTAGAACTTTACGCTAAACAATAGCAAAAGTTCATATTGCAGACTAAAAAAATGCTCTACGCTACGTCTAGTCTAGTCTACGTAGTCAGTGGTGTTAGACGGCCGACTAAGGCTATGCAGAGGGGCCCTACAAACATTCTGCACACGTATTCATGTTGTTCCACTTCTACCGGGGTCTCCACAGCTGTCGATTCACAAGGACATACTATTGTCACAATTTCTTAACTCTGTGTTACAAATAAGGAAACAGCACCAGCAGCTTTTCTGGCCCTCGCAGGCCACCATAGTTTGACAATCAGTAAAGACGACGTTTTAAGACAGTGCTAACATTCGATTTCATACTCATCTAAATACTTAGAATTTAAATGTCGAACAATACCAAGTATTATTGAATGGAGACCTCTAATACACTGTTTATGAGAAAGAAAAGCATGTGACGATATCTAATAAACCCTACAGCATGCATTCGGACCCCAGGTTTTCCACTCCTAGGTATTTACCCAACAGACACTCAAAAACATACCTCAGGAGGGGCGCCTGGGTGGCTCAGTTGGTTAAGCGTCTGACTCTCAATATCGGCTCGCGTCGTGATCGCACGGTTCATGGGTTGGAGCCCCACATCGAGAGCTCTGCGCTGACAGTGCGGAGCCTGCTTGGGATTCTCTCTCGCGCTCTCTCTCAAAATAAATAAATAAACATTTAAAATGAAATAAGCTGTGTAAAGAGTTCTTATACTGCAAAAATCAAAAGATAAGTCATTCCATTTTAAAGATGGACAAAGGAGCTGAATAAATAGTTCTTGAAAAAAAGATACACAAATAGCCAGTAAGCGGATGAAAAGACGTCACAGCTCAATGTCACCGTGACTAGTCATTAGGGAAATGCAAACCAAAACCAGTTCACACCACCCATTAGGATGGCCAAAATAAAGACATCAGCCAGTTACAAGTGTTGGCGAGGACATGGAGAGGTTGAAACCCTCATACGCTGCAGGTGGAAATGTAGAGTGATGCGGCTTGTCCGGGAAAGTCTAGCAGCTCCTTAAAAGACTGAACAGAGAGCTACCCTACGACCCAGCAAGTCTGCTCTAGACACTTACCGCCAAACTCAAACGTGTTCACACAAACACTGGTACGGAAATGTTCATTTGCAGCATTATTGATAATAGCCAAAAAGTGGGGGGAAAAACAGATATCCATTGATAGGTGACTAAAATAAAAAGCGATACCTCCATACGGCGAAATGGTAGACCGTAAAAAGGCATAAAGCACCAACACCTGAACAATATGGGTGAATCGGAAAGATGTTATGTTGCATAAAAGACGTCAGACACAAAAGGTCCCAGGTATAATGCCGTTTATGTGAAACGAACAGGCAAATCCGCAGAGACGAGAAGCAGATGGGTGGTTGCTGAGGTCTGGGAGGTGGGGGGTGCTGGGGAGAAGGGGGAGTGGCTGGTAATTGGTGCAGGGTTTTTTGGAGGTGGGTAATGAAAATGTTCTAAAGTCAATTGTGGTGCGGTTCTGTGAAGACGTCAAAAACGATTAAACTGTGTGCTTGAAATAGATGATTTATACAGGATGTGGACTATACCTCAAGAAAACTTATCAGAAAGGCTACATGCATTGTAATACCATGCATATTCAAATTTTAAAACACACAAAGCAGTATTACATATCGTGCCTACAAACACACGATTGGAAACAGGGAGGCAAGAGCATTCAAAATGCTGAAAAACCCGTACTGACTCATCAAGGACAGACAGCAGCCTTCACACAGCGGTGAGTGCTTGAATAATATCTGAGCTGCAGGCAGAGAAGGAAAAGACCATAGTTCAGACGGCAATCACCTCTGTGCAGAGAGAAAGGGGAAGGAGGCCGGAGAGTGGTCCTCACTCTTTCTTTAAAAGAAAATTCTGATGTCACTATCACAAAATGTGCAGGTTGGTGAGCACGTGAACACTTACTGTGTGATTCCCTACGTTTTCCTATATGCTTGAAACATTTCATAGTTTAAAAAGTCTACGCCTCGGGGCACCTGGGTGGCTGAGTCGGGTAAGCGTCCGACTTCTGCTCAAGGCATGATCTCACAGTCCGTGAGATCGAGTCCCGCGTTGGGCTCTATACTGACAGCTCAGAGCCTGGAGCCTGCTTCGGATTCTGTCTCCTTCTCTCTCTCTGCCCCTCCCCTGCTCATGCTCTGTCTCTCTCCCTCTCTCAAAAATAAATAAATGTAATATTTGGGGGAAAAAAATTCTACGTCTCTAGGCTCATCTCATTAAAAGCCATGATGAATGCCTCCCACCAGGGTTGTCTGTTGCTGGTTAAACATTCGCCAGCACTCTCCTGCATCCTGGCCAGGAAAGCCTGCCCGTTTCCACGAAAGCAAGGGCCAGAGAGAAGCATCGTCATTCGTAAATGAAGCAAAGCTATCTGACACACGATTTGAAGCTGTCGATGCCCACATCCACTGCAACTGGGTTTCGCTCTGTTAGCGGGGATTCCCATGAAGCACAGAGCAGAGGGCTCAGCTCCCCGCGAAGCCAGCCTGGGCCAACAACACTCCTTACACAGCACACCCCGTAGCAGAAGTCCACAACCCGCCAAAAACTTCCTGACCTGGAAGCAGAAGGTTTAAGAGCATTTCTGGTAACTGTTGAATTAAACCCCTGATTTCTGGGAGCAGGTTGCTAAAAGTTTTCAGCCTTCTGGCATAGGCACGTCGTTTGAGAGACTTGGTCACCTATTCAATAACCTAACTGCAATATTCCTAAGCCAAGAAAGCCAAACAAATAAAAACAATTTTTTAAAAACGAGTTTTTCTCATCCTGTTTGACACATTGGTAGTACCAGGGTTTTAATGGCTTTTAAAATTTTTATAATTTAATCCAAGGGCTGTGTTTGAGAGTTCCATCACCATTTTGAGCAAACGCAGTTGAAATACACGGAAAGTAATTACTAGATTTTTTTTTAATTTTTTTTTTTAACGTTTATTTATTTTTGAGACAGAGAGAGACAGAGCATGAATGGGGGAGGGTTAGAGAGAGGGAGACACAGAATCTGAAACAGGCTCCAGGCCCTGAGCTGTCAGCACAGAGCCCGACGCGGGGTTCGAACTCACGGACCGCGAGATCATGACCTGAGCCGAAGTCGGCCGCTGAACCGACTGAGCCACCCAGGCGCCCCAGTAATTACTAGATTTTAAAAGGAAGCTCTCCCCATCACATTCACCCAGATTTGGCGTTTCTGTCCCGAAGCTTTCCTTGTACAAGACCCCAGAGATTCGAGAGTGGGAAGCAGAATGAGATGATGGGCCACCACGAATAAACTGTGTCGTACGTGGTGTCAATATGACCTTCGAGACTGTTCTACTCCTCTACGGCCCCTACCATAAGAAGCTCCAGGCGGTTGCCTACATCACATACATGTTTTGAGAGTTAATCCCTTTCCCCGTGTGACTCACGATTGTGCAAGTCCTTCCAGAGGGGATAAAAATACAATGGATTACAGCATCGCAGCGTCTGCAATTCCCAAGGAAGAAGTGGCTTTAGACATTTATACACCGAGCTTGGCGACCGAGCGCCAGCGAGTGTGTCCGAAAGCTGTTGGAAATCGGACAGTTTGTGCTGCAAAGACAGGAAGCACTGCGAGTTTCTGCAGCCGTGGTTGGCTTGAGATAATGCCATTGTATAAGCCGGCACAGCGACCGCTCCCACCGCTGAGAGCCCGGGCCTGGCGTCTGGCTCCTTGGCCGCAGGCCAGGCTGAGGTCCTGCCGTCTGAAGGCAGGGTGTGTGTCCCCTCCCAGGCGGTCCACACACACAGTGCCGGCCACACCTCACCTTCCAGAGGAAATCTGGCCAGAAAGCCAGACTTCATGACTTCTCCTTTATGAGCCTTACCCACCCCCAGTCCTTGCAGGGGAGGGGGACGGGGGGGGGGGGATTGTTTTCCACTTGGGTGCAGGGATGGCATTCTCTCTGTGCTCAGATGGGGATTTAAAGTCCCAGGCAGTAAACGAGCTGATGACAGGGTTATTGGAAAGATACTGTATCTTGCTGTGCTTAGCCACCTCGGTGCTCGTACTTCAGAGAGGCCCTCGGCCCTCATCACTTCTACAAACTGCCCTTCCCGTAGAGCTTTTCCAGCAGGCAGGACTACTTACCAAGGACTATTTTAGACGTATTTAGCAGCAATATTGTTTGATTTTAACTGGACATTGTTCTGAACACACAAAAGAGTTCAAGGATGTGGCCATTGGGTTTTGTTCTCTCCCCCCACCCCCCCCACCCACCCTCCTTCCCGCCTCCCCAAACTGTCAGGTTTCTCTGGGAAAATGGGATGAAAATGTTTGGGGACATTTCCACAATAAAACACTCTAAAATATTTTTTTTAAGATTTCCTTTCTAGTCATGTCAAGATTATAACTCAAATCTGCAAGAGTCAGGAAATTCCAAATTTATGTTGACACTTTCCCCTTAAAACCCTCACCAGATGATAAACAGTGTAAAAAATTCTGTCCCAATTCAAATGTTCCAAATATGACACGGGTTGCTAGGTTCTTGTCGTGAAAAGGTGCTTCGGGGTGAGAAAGAATAGGCCTTTTAAGAAGCAAATAGAATCTTTCAGGCAGATAATTTTTCTAAATGATTTCTTAATATAGAAGGTGAAGTAATCGTTTCAGATGGGTCACCTCCTCGATTGCATTTTTGCAGACAGAAGAGAATCGAATTCCGTGATGGAAACCAATGAGACGGTGGTGGAATTTACCTGTGAAATCAGCGGTCCTCAAGGTAGGAATTAGTACTTGGCATGGACCAGGGGGCTCTTCTGGACCAGCCGGGTCAGCTCACTTTCAAAGGTCTCACGGGCCCCAAGGAAAAGCTCTCAGACAGTGGCCATGCCTCTAAGAGAGACGGGCTCAGCTCTGCTCCCAGTGCTGCCGGCCACCAGCTAGGGGTGAGAATAAATTATCGGGCATGTCTCAGATCTCGGCTCGTCATCTGTAAAATGCAGGAAGATCACAGCATCTACCGCACGGGTTGTTGGAGATTAGATGAGGTAAGACATGTTAGCATAAGAAAGCGCTTCTAGAAACTTTCCTACTGATGCTGAAAATAATGGCCAGTTAGATAACAGTATTCATGGCGCGAAGGAAAATAACGCATCATCGGCAGGAGCGTCAGAAAAGCGTGTTTGGATTCGGGTGAGAGAGGAGCAGAAGGAACATGGCGAAAAGAACGCCTCCCTCCCAGCCTTCCCAGCCCCTGGCCCTTCTCACCACCTGCCCCCTGGGGCTGCTTTGGCCCTGCTTTGGCTCACCTAGTGTGTTTGCTCTTAGATTTGTTTCCAGCCCACGTCTGTTGTTCTCTGGGTTTAAGGGACAGTAAAGATTCTGGGGAGAAATGAGCGTAGGATTTGGAGTCACAACAATAATGGATGCCTGGCCGTGTCATTTACTGGCTGTGGGGACTTTGGTGGATCGCTGACCCTTGCTGGCTGAGATAGCCTCTCTTATCCGGAGGGGATCAGAGTACCACCCTTTCGTGATTATTGTGAAGATTACACATCAAGGGCTGCCTTCATGCATGCTTCAACAAATGTCGTATGTATTCCTGATTTTTGATCTCCCATCTTTTCAGGCTCTGGGCTCTACCCGGATCCTACACTCTTACCGGAAGGTACGTTTCCACGCGCAAGAACAATCTAATAATTCACTTCATCTAGATGTTTGATTCTGTCCATGGGACCCTGCCATTCCCGTATTTTAGTTTGGGTCGGGAAAGCAAGCCATGTCCCCAAGGCCCAGGAACATTAGTTAGCAAAAGGAAGCAAATCTGTCACTTAGCCAGCCCCCTCCCTCTGCAAGCACCTTTCTTCCCTTTCTCTCTGCCTTCCTCATCTCCCCTCTCCCTTTTTCCCCTTCTTTTCTCTTTCTTAGACCTTGATATTGATCAATCAGGAAATTCACAGAATCTACAAATCTGTAACCGAGGCCGAGATTATTTTCAAGTCTGATGATACAGATGACAACTATTTCAACACCAATCTGAGTCCCAAAGAGTCAAGCCCCCCCCACTGTTGCCACCACCGCAGCAAGGAGATGCCCAACCCCTGTGCCCCTTGGCGTCTGACCCCAGACTGACTTGACCACACTGCCGTCTGCCTGCATCATGCTGATATACTTGGATGTCGGCAGAGCTGGTAAATATTTGCCGGTGCAGGAGACAGCAAGTGGCGGTTTCTGCACAGGAGAGGCGATGAGGCAACTCATCCCCTTGTGTCAATAGCGTGAAACCAACAATGGCAGTGTGCGATGATGGCACGTTACCTGTTAGGTTCAGACAAGGGAGCTACCAATGGCTGTGACCTCCAGACTCCACGGCTGCGCCTTTGGAGTAGCCGGCACAGAGCAGGGTGCTTCCTGCCCTGGATGTCAGCTCTTCCCTGCGTTCTGCTGCCCTTCACCCCCTGGCTCAGCTGAACTTCAAGATCACTGCAGCGACATTTTAATTTTTCCCAAGAGGGTTTAGGAATCAAATGTGTCCACTCTTGATCTCTGGGCTGTGAGTTCAAGTCCTTCGATGGGTGTAGAGATTACGTAAAAAGAAAATCTTTAATAATGATAATAATAATAAAATAAATGTGTCCATTGCTTTGTCGTTATTCCGGCTGCTTGTTACCTCCGTCTTGGGACTCTCTGTGAGAAGAAAGGAGCCAGGGAAGAAGAGAACCTCAGATGAATAGGAGGAAGCAGAACTGGACTGCTGGCAGATGCTAGAAGCATACAACGCCCAGTTGAGCCAAGTGCCCAAGAATTACATGTCTGAGATGGGGGGAGGGGGCAGGAGCAGGGGAATTTAATGACTCAAGAAAAGAGAAAAGAGGGACTAGCAAAGCTTCCTCGATTAACTGTCCAGATTTCTGTTCCACTATCCATTTCCGTTTGGTAAACAGAGTCTCAAAGTATAGATGGAATCGACAGACTGAACTTTCAGCACATCTAAGAGAACCACTCACCTTTTCAGGCATATGAAGCTTTTTTCGGCTATCACAATATTAGTTTACAGTCAATGACTTCTGATGAATCGGGGCAAAAGGTATACAAGAGTTCTTTGTACTGTACTTAGAAATGTCCCCTAAGTTTGACGTTATTTTGCAAGAAAAAAAGGTTGAAGGAAACAAAACCTACACTTCAAAAGAAGCACATCCACAGATTCTGAAAAACCACCAACACAGCTAGATAGCTAGTCATAACATAGGTAAACAATCCGTTTGATACAGAAGTGACACCTTTATCCTCTGAACATTCATTCAACCAAAAAGTACCGGGCCCCAGTGGGAGCCGGATGTTTTTCTGGTGCTTGGGGCCGTGGCCACGCACAAGAGTGAAAGGGAGTGACAAACCCAATTCTACAAGACCCACCGTGTGATACACTCTGAGTTCAGATGGGGATGTGCACAATCCCAAGGGAGCAGAGGGGAGGCAAGGGGACTCTGCAGGAAGCTGGGCTCTCAGGAAGGCTTCTGGGAGGCCCACAGGAAGTCCTTTGGTGAAAAAGAACGAGCTATGGGAAGATCCTGAGTGAGCACCCAGCCCGGGAGAACAGCACATTCATTTACTGGACAGGGATCAGCTTAGGGACTAGAAGAACAGCCAGAAGTCTAGTTGATTAACTAATGCATTGATTAATTAATAAAAGAGACCTAAAGACTATATCTAGTTCAATCGCATCATTAAATAGACAGGTGCAAGGAGTCTGTATGTGGGGAGCGATCTTTCATATGTCTTCGAAAACCTATTTCTCTATTGCTTGCTTCAGCGTACCCGAGGATGTCTTCCTTGCCAGACTTCCAGTTGTTGGGTTGTGTAAGGAACCACCCAGATCTCATCTATAGTGAAGATCCGACAAGAATTAAACAAGCAAACGATAACTACCGTCTTGATTTAACCCAATCATACCAGGTTAATTCTGAAGGGCGTCTTTGGCTGTGACGTGGTTTTATGAAATGAACTTCAATTTCATCATATACTCATTGGGCAAGCTGAGTTCACTCGCCCAGGTGTTGTTAATTAGTGATCTAGAATTGCCAGACAGCTAGAAGGAGGCAACCTTCAGCAGAATTTAGGAGCAGTAGGGGACAAAGTGACCATATCTTGATTGACACTGTCTTCAAAGGTCTCCTAATCCCAGTATCTATGTGAATTGCTTTATGACACAAGTTGAGTTACCAACTGCGTTTGATGTTGATGGAAAATACTCTAAAACAAACACCCCTTAGATTTCTTGCTTATCACCTCCAGATTAGCATTTGCCGATAGGCCCCTGAAAACCACCTTATTTCGTTCATGACAGAGTGAAATCAACGCCGGAGGGGTAGAGAGGAGGAAACATTGCTCTGTGAGTCACTTGTCTGTGGACTTTCATTGATCTATGTTAGGCTAAGTTTGATTGTCACAATCTAAAATTGGGACCAGCAGAATCGGTCTGTCTGTACGGACTTTTGAAAAGCACGAGTTATGTTTTATTAATGATTGAAGAATGCAGGGAAGTTCGATATAGACATGAAATCTAGTTTTAGGGAAATTGAACACATGGGAACTCGTTTCTCAACACATCATTCCCCACTAGGGCTGCGTGAGGGCCATAGAGTGGATCACATCTGAGCCTTGACAAGAAGAGGTGCCTGGTATTTATAATAAGTTATACTCTCCTGGTTGTAGAAATAATGGCCAATTATATTTCCTGCACACAGGGGTTCTAACTGGGAAGTAGAACAATACAGCGAATGTTCCCCTGCTAAACCGGGTGCGGGTATGGCTACACACAGTCCCAACACACTTGCTTCCTAGCTTGCACCTTAGAACAAGTGAGGACAAGAAGAGAAAACTCCTCCTGGAGTCAGTAAGTACGTTGGGCAGATTTGAGAGACAGCTTTGCGACTTCTGGAAGGGAAGAGAACTAAAAGCTACTGTTCTGAGTCCAGACAAGCCTGCTTCACTTTCTCCCTCCTTGTGGGAAAAGGGACAAGGAAGAAACAGAGAAGGGGAGCAAGGAGAAAGGAAGAGAGGTGCTCTTGGCCCAAAGCATGTCCTTGGCCCAAATCACGGGGCATTCGCTTACCCACCACTTACCCGGATCGTGAAGAGTCACTTTTATCATTAAGCGAAGCTCTGCACATTTCTGCCTTCTTTGTGGCTTATTGGACATGTTGGCTAGTCATATATTCACAGTTGTAAAACCTAGAGAGAACTTAGGAAATATGCGTGAAAATAACTTCCCTTGCTGGATCAGTGAGATTATAAATGATGAAGGCATGACCACGGGCAAGGAGAGTAAGGGAGAATATTAGCATAATTCAAATGAGAAGTACAAGCCTGCTTTAAGGCAGTAATCTAAAACTGGAAAAGAGAATATATATGAAATATGCACAAAGAATTACCAGAATTTCACATCATGACCTCATTTTTAAAGGCCAGTCATTGAGCTAACTATGAGGGTGATGGGTAAAGCCGAGGCCACTTTAGAAAACTTCTCCTCCCCAGAGGATGCTTCAGAGTTGCCCTCCTGGATTTCGTCAGCCATTCTGTGAACATGGGTAAGTGATGACTTTTTTCTTGCATTCCTTCTCTTAGCCTCATGTAACTCCCCGACCCTCTGTGCTCTGGGCTAACAATGAAGTCAATGGCATCACTACAACTTGAGGAAAGAAAAAGGCGTCCCTCGGGGTCTGCACGTTCTTTTTCCCAGGAGAAATTAATTTGGGTGTTCTTTAGTCAGTACCTAAAAACATTACGATTCCTATAACAGATGATGTCCCATCAGCATAGGCAACAAATGAAAGGCCCAGAAACATAAGCTTTTTACCCTAAAAAGGCAGAAACAAACAATCCATCTCTCCCAATCAGAAACTGGGAAAGATAAGAGTTCTGCTTCATCTACCTCCATGCATGGACCTGGGAGTAAAAGTTTTCCATCTTAAACTCCAAGGACAGGTGTAAACAGAGGCTCAGTTCTTCCTCAGAGGCTGATTACAAAGAACTAATCAGAAGCCTTTCATCTCTGACCCTTTACCTTTAGGTCTATTTTGGGGCATGGAGGTGACAGGGCTTGTGTCCTTTGCGCCCAAGGAAGTGACAGGCAGCTTGCTGATCAATATCCCCTCTGGGTAGTGTCTTCAGAACTTAGAAAAGGGGCCAGAAAATGAGGCAGAAATCAATATTCAGGTCTGGTGAGAAGCAGGCTAGGGTCACATTAATTTCATTTCTAAAAGACTAAAAACAGTGAACGCAGACTGATTCCCTTTGTATTCATTGGGAAATGAACGCACTTTCCAAAGAATCAAGGAACTTGGAGTCTTGAGTTTTAGTCAATTTCATATCCAACGTGAGATGTTGCTGAATCTCTGGGATCCGATGTTCTCCGTGCTGCTCATGGGGGAGGCAATCCTCGATTTTCCAAGCATCACTAGTTGGACAATAACTCGTAGCAGAAAAACATAAAAGGGAAGAATTTCTGGCAACAAACCTAAGGCTTTAGGAATGAGCAGTTCAATAGATAAATGGGAAGTTTGGGAGAATCAACAAAGCAATTAAGAGAATGGAGGGATTGATTTATGGGGAAGATCATTCCTTTGATGTTGAGCTCAGCTAATCAATGCTTCTTTTTTTCCCTTTTGACAAGGATTAGGGGACAGGAGATGAGTAAAGAATTAAGATTAGTAATCTACAAATACCTGAAATAAATAATTTTACGAGGGGAGAGGAATTCCTTTCAAATTGGCCAACAGAATTGAAGAGATCTAAGAAATTAATTCAAAAGGTTTTGTGCCACAATCTTTTGTTCCCCCACCCGCACCCCCCACCAGGTCAGCTCCTTTTTATTACTTCGTATATTGAATATACACACTCACTGGCTCTTTGTTAGCTTACAATAGAAAAAAAATTACAGTTTAAATTCTTAATAGAAGGATGTTTGAAATATGAAAACAATTGCCTTTAAGAAACAATAAAAACTCACCCCATGCAAGATTTAAAATTCCAACACATACGTTGCATCAGAGAGAGAGAGATGAAATGAGAAAATTTGTCTCTTATTGCTTATGGGACATGTTTTTACAATTTTAAACTATATTTTCCCATTAGACTTAGAAATTTAATAAATTCACTCTTCCAATTTGTCTAAGGATTAAGATCCGGGGGATCTGATTCTGACCACACAACACCTGCTTAGTTCCTATTTGATTTAAGGACATTATAAGACCTGAGCTGGATGCCGACCCTCAGGGCTGCTTGTCTTCCCGCCGTCCCCTCACACTTCTCCAAGAGATTCTCATAGGCAGAGACACTTTTCTTTAATGGTTGTTTTTTTTTTTTTTTAGTTTATTTATTTGTTTTGAGAGGGGGTGGGTAGGGAGAGAGGGAGGGAGAGACTCCCAAGCAGGCTCCACACCGCCATGCAGAGCCGGACACGGGGCTCCAACCCACGAACCGTGAGATCATGACCTGAGCCGAAACCAAGAGTCCGACGCTCAACCCACTGAGCCACCCAGACGCCCCACTTTTATAAGTACACGTTGAATCATGTCACTGGCCCGATTATCATGTCACCTGCCCTCTAAGTGGCTTCCCGTCACATTTGGATTAAAACCCAGACTTCCTCACATCTTCCAGAACCAAAAGGACCTGGAGGCATCTCCTTGAGCCCACCTCTCTGACTGGACTTCCATCGCACCTCTTCCACCGGGCTCTGGCTCGCTCCCCTCCCCCCTCCACACCAAGCCCAGCCCTGATCCTGGGACGTTGACTGTTCCCTCTGCCCTCGTTGCTCATCCTATGAATCTGGGCAGAGCTGACACCTTCCCTTCCTTCAGCCGCTGCTCAGGGCATGTGTCTTCGGGGGCCCCACCCTCGACAGAAATACCTCAAACAGCACGCACCAGTCCTGTAACACTTGGTGATTTTTCCAGAGTATTTATTGCTCTCTTGGATCGGATTGTTTCTTCTTTGTCTTGTGCATTTTTTATTTGTCTTCTCCATTATTTAGTACCCTCCATGAAAGGGTGACTGCCCTGTCTTTAGCAGGGACTCTGGCATTTGGGGCAGTAGCCAGCTCAGGGGAAGCACCTGATGTGTATTTCTTGGAAGGAAGGAGGGGGAGAAGGAAAGGAACAAAGGAAAGGAGGATGAAGGTAGGAAGGGAGGAGATGAGGGAGGAAAAGGAAGGAAGGCAGAGAGGAAGAGGAATGCACTATGTCGTCACCACAGGGTTCTAGAAAGAAGCAGAAATGCATATGAGTTACTGAAGAGAAGGGGCAATGTTTTTTTTGTTACCTGTACACTCCTTGTGTCCAGCACAAAGCTAAACATTCAGAGATATTTACAAGAGAGCAGTAACTTGACAAATGCGTCACTTACAGTCCAGTTGGGGTTAATCAAAAAAGTAATCTTGCAGTATTAACTCTACGGCGTGGTCCTGCTCTGAGTTCTTTGCAAATGTAGTGCTGTACTAATATTTGTAACAAGCCAACAAGAGGCGCTGTGACTGTTAGCCCCACTTACAGTTGTGCAACTGAAAACACAACTCCCAGGGAAGTTATCCCAGGGCATAAGCCAGTGACTGGCGGGGCTGGGGTCTGAGGACAGGCCACCCACCTCCCGCGTCCGCTCTCATGACCTCGTGCGATCTAGTCACCCATGGGGTGGGAATCCCCCAGGGAGACAAGGAGGCTCATAGGGTGGGGGGTGGAGAACAGTCCAGACAGCAAGTGTGCGTGGCACAGCCATGAAGGGGGGGTGTGAGACAGGTGGGGGTGAAGAGTTCTCAGACCATGCTCCCGCTTTCTAGGGAGGAGCCTCTCCTGACTTTCTGCTCCTCTGTGTGCCCAAAATGCAGGGCTCATCCAAAGAATGTCTCTTGTCCTGATTAGTAGGGTGACTGGGGGACCACCACGGAAAGCAGGGAGATGAGGCAAAACGGGTGTGGGGCCCTGGTTCCTGAGGGGCAAGGATTTGGGAGATATAGGAGGAAGAATAGTTATTAGAAATTTTAGGTAAGTTACCCAGATGGTGCATAGGATGGATAGAAAAGAGAAGAATTTTAAGGCAAACTAGGAAATCAAGGAAATCAGTGTCGAGCAATGGCGTGATAATAAAATATTAATTGATGACATTAATAAACTATTCAAAGTTGGCAGATGAATGGATGAAACAATACGGCATTTTCATACAATAGAAAAGTATTCAGCCTTTAAAGGGAAGGAGGTTCGGACACAGGCTACAACATGGACGAACTTGGAAGACGTGACACTGAGTGAAATACACCACACCAAAGACAAATGCGGTACAGACCGGCTTACGTGAGGTGCCTAGAGTAGCCTAATTCACAAAACGGAAAGTCGAATAGAGGTTACCAGCGACTGGAGGGAGAGGGGAGGGATGGGGAGTCACTGTTTAGCAGGCAGAGTTTCTGTTTGGGATGATGAAAAAGTTCTAGACCCGGACAGCGCACAATAATGCGAATTTACTTAATGCCGCGGATCTGGATGCTTAAAAATGGCTAACGTGGTGACTTTTATGCTGTGTATCTTTTGCCTCGATAAAAATAAATTCATACATAAATGCACTACTAGGTAGGGGACAGAGGAAGGTGGGAGATAGAAGATAGTTCTGCGTCTTGGACTTGAAGAAACAGCACGGCAGAAAAGAGCGGTCAGGAGGGTAGCTGAGAGGCAGGGTTTGTTGGGATGCCGGGACTTGAAGGTGCCCATGAACATTCCGGTTGAATCCCTGGCAGGCGCTTCCTTGCCATTGCCTGGCCCTCGGGTGGGCAAGGAGCACTCCTGAGGGGGAGCAATTCAGAGAGGTCAGGCTGGGCAACAGACTCACGCCACGGGCACAGCGAAGTGCTCAGTTCATTTCTTCGCCGCCTGCATATTTCTAGGGGAAATAATAGGCTATTAAAATGCTGTCCGGGTTGTAACCTTTCGGGATGTATCTTTAAGGCTGCTTTGAAGGAGTTCATACACGAAGGATTTATTGGTTCTTTCTAAGTGCTGGGCACTGCCCTGGGCTTTTCCTTCTGTGGAGACTCTCCTTCCTGAGGTTGAGTTCTCTCATCCTGCAGCACATGGCCGGAGCGTGGCCCCAACCGGCCTTCACCGTGGCACCACAGGACCCCGCACGACCATGCCCTTGGCACCTCCCAGAGCAGCCGTGATAAAATGGGTGGCTGCCTCATTACTTCTTTGGGCTCCCAGAGAGATTTCCAGATGCCTTATCTAAGCCCTGACTCACCCCCACATTTGCCAACAGATCCTGAAGGCCCACAATGTGAGGAAATAAGCAATACACAATCGGGGAGGTCTTTTGTGTGGCAAACGAGCTTCACTCTTCCTGGCTCTAAATAGCACCTATGCTATGGCAACATGACGTGCAGGGTCACTTCTATTTTCAGGTCTTCAATGCTAACCTTCTACAGTTTTCTGTTAACCTGAATGTCAAGGGGTGTTGCTTTTAATTAACGTTACGGCTTCATCTACAGAGCGATTGGAAACACCCGTTCCGCTCAAGGATTTTCCAAAGCTACCTTCCACTTGTGCGTCTCGACGCATTGCCGTACGGAAACGTTCACCTTAAATCTAAATAGTTGCAGAGCATGTGAGTTCCAGTGTCTCGGGAATGCCTAGCTTCGGCGATAAAACAGCTCACCATCAAATGCATTCAGTGCCCTAGTCATTTGTTAACTACCGCTATCTGTTTAAAATTCTAGGACAAGATCCTGAGAAAGTCGGAAGTGTGACCTCAATCCATTTTCTCCTCAAAAGCTGTCCTTCTGCTCCACATTCCTTTCAGAATTTTATCCTAATGTAACATATTTGTGCACTCGAGAATTTATTTTGCTGATCACCCCACATAGTGTCCCTAAAAATATTGTACATAAGTGAAAACCTAATACATTTACTGCTTCTTGTGACCCAATGGCTCTCAATGCCAAAAAAAAAAAAAAAAAAAAATATCCTGGATGGAATACTCACGATATAATTGAGCAAGACAACACATTTCCCAATTTTGATAAGTGATTGTCAAATATGGAGGCACAATTTTGTTAGATGTATCTCTTCATGAAATGCAAAGGTGAAGGTGTTAGCTTGGTTCAGGGAGACAGTATTTCAAATGTTCTTTTTTTCTTCCGTGCCTAGGAGATTACTGTACCTCAAGGTTATGTGCCACAGGGGAAGGCCCTTCCATTGTCAACTGAGGTGGGGATTCACGTGAAAGCAGAGGTGGGAAAGGACATCAAGCTCTTTTAGGTCAGAGCAAATATTCAAGTTGACCCCTTGGGACCATCCATGCCAAGCATCTCCTGGATACTTTTCATATACCTGAAGGGAAACATGGACCCCAGTGTAAAGACTGCTCTTCTAGAAAATCAGGTCAGAGCACTGGGAAGAAATATGCAGAATTACATCACGCATTCTCTTTACTTCCATGGTACGATAAGATATGGGGCAATGAAGGATGAGAGACACACGGGGTCTAAGATGATCCTAATAGCTCAGCTTGGGGCACCAAAAGGGAAGTCAGAAAAATAAGCCAGAGCAGCCTCCAAGGAGAGACATGGCGGCCGTTTGGTCCCTGATCTCTGGGACTGGGACAGCTGGGGGCATTTCAGACAGAGGCAATTGATTCTCTGCATCCGATGACTGACTGGAAGTTGCAACCAACCATAGTTCTTTTTTTTTTTTTTTAATTGAAATTCAAAGAAGACTCATTGAGCATGCATTTTATACCATTTTATACCAAGTTTCAAGGGCTTCAAAGATGAAGAGAACTAATCCTTTGCCTCAAAAGCTCACAGGCCAATGGACAAGGCAAATATGTAAGAGAAGCGAAAAGAGATAAATAGATCCTCAGAGAACGGGTTTGGGTTTGGCTCTTATGCTGGCTTTGGCCTGAATCAACCAACATACTAGAATCATAGAGCTGATAAAGCAGTACAGTTTGTCTAGTTTGATCCTTTAACGTTACAGACAGACTTTGAGGTGTTTTCTCCCAGTGCTGATACACAGGCTCTGCTGATACCCAAGCCTTCTCTCTACATATACTCCTATTTCTCAGCCCCAAACTCCCCTAGAGCCACAGAGAAACACTGATGGTCCTTCAAGAGGCATGCGGCCCCAGAATGGAAGTTACCTCTCATGCAGAGAGGTTTCTGGGGACCCTTCTGCTTCCTACCCACCAATGCAGGTAGAACTTAGGCTACTTTCTGGGAAAGTCTTCTAAAGTCACTAGAGTCAAGTCTTCTAAATATTCCCTCTAGCTCAGGGCACCTGGGTGGCCCAGTCAGTTAAGCATCAACTTCAGCTCAGGTCATGATCTCACAGTTTGTGGGTTCAAGCCCCATGTCAGGCTCTGTGCTGACAGCTCAGAGCCTGGAGCCTGCTTTGGATTCTGTGTCTGCCTCTCTCCCTGCCCCTCCCATGCTCATGCTCTGTTTTTCTCTGTCTCTCAATAATAAATAAACATTAAAAAATTGTTTTAATTTAAAAAAATAATAAATAAATAAATAAATAAATAAATAAATGAATAAATAAATAAAATATTCCCTGAATCTCATTCTCTCCCTAAATAATCCCCTCATTCCCTGCAATGAGGGCTCTAATAAGAGAATACTCTTTACTCAATTGTCTGCAATGTTTTTTCTAACAAGAGACATGGAAACTTTATCTTAAATCTTTAAAAAGAATTTTTTAATGTTTATTTATTTTCAAGAGACAGAGAGAGAGACAGAGAGAGTGAGTGGGGAAGGGGCAGAGAGAGAGGGAGGCAGAGAAGCTGAAGCAGGCTCAGATTGAGGCACAGAGCCTGACATGGGGATTAAACTCACAGACTGCGAGATCATGATCTGAGCCGAAGTTGGACGCTTAACCAACTGTGTCCCCCCAGGTGCCCCCTGAACAAATCTATCTCTAAAAGAGGTGATGAACAAATGTCCTAATCAAAGACAAAAAGAAAACAAAGAGTCTCAAATGGTCAAGAATGTTCTAGATGCATCTTTTCAGCCGGCCTGTTTTCTGGTGGTTCTCCTGCTCACCACCGCTAGGAGGTGGGTTATTTATTGTATTCTCCAGTTCATGGCATTCCTCCCTTGAACACAAGGGCTCCATGGGACCCAGCAACTACTTCGCCATCAGCCACTCTTCCCTGATTCCCTGCAAAGACCTCGCTGGTGCATCACAGCAGATGTGGGTGGGTTGCAGGGGCACAGACACAGGGTGCCTTCTAGAATGGTTTTGTTATGCAGGGAAGATCTGTCAAAGACTCAGCTCAAATAGAATATTTCCTTCTATTCTCCACGCGGTTGTTCAGATCTCGAAGCCTAAGGCTGGCCACAGAGCCTGAACTTCCTCCTCTGACAAACAGGTCCCCTCGTAACACATTGTTTTGGATTCCCCAGGGGAATGTGTTAAGTCTCTTCAATTTTTTGCGTTTGTTTTTAATGATTTAATTTAAAAAGAATGTAAACCTGAGTACATGCTTCTTTCATATATACTGAAATAAAATAGTTTTGTTTTGCTTTTTTTCTGAGCTTTATATTGTCTTCCTAAGGACCCAGATTGCAGATCAAGAGTCCCATATTAGCTGACCGATCTCCTCCAGTAAATGCAGTCCTCAAAAAGAGAGTGAAGGTAAGGAAGTAGCTTCCAGGAGGTTTGGCAAGACATATGGATTCTGAGCTTCTAATACTGAGCCACTTCAATGGTGTACTAACCAACCAACAATTGATAACTTTTTATGTTCGTTTCGTCAGAAATTTTCACAGGATTTGTCCAGTCACTACATGCTAGAAGCTAAAAACCCAAATGTGAAACCATGTTCCCTCGATCACATATTTTCTGTTGATGTATATCTTACATTAAGATTACTGATGGCAAAAATGTAAAATGGTGCCGTCACGATGGAAAATATTATGCGGGTGGTGGTTCTTCAAAAGTTAAACCTAAAATTATCGTATGATCCAGCACTCCCACTTCTGAGTATATCGACCAAAAAACTGAAACCAGAGTCTCGAAGAGGTGTCTGTACACCAGTGATCACTGCAGCATTATTTGCAAGAGCCAAAGGGTAGAAGGAACCCACGTGTCCTTAGATGGATCAATAGGCAAACAAAATGCAGTATGTACATACAACCGAATACCATCCAGCCATAGACAGACATGAAATCTTGACATGGGCTACAGGGATAAACCTTGAAGACATTATGCTGAGTGAAAGAAGACAGTCATGAACAGGACAGACACTGTATGATCCCACTTAGACAAGGTACCTGGAGTAGAGTAGTCCAATTCATAAAGAGCAAAAGTAGAACGCCGGTTGTCAGGGGCTGGGGATGGAGAATTCGTTTTCAAGGGGTCTAGAGTCTCAGTTTGGCAAGAGGAAACAGTTCTGGAGATTGGCTGCACCGTAGTGTGGATGGAGCTGACGCTCCTGAATGGTTCACTATAAAATGGCTAACATGGTGAGTTTTACGTTACGTGTGTTTTACCGCAACGTTTAAAAAATCCGTCATTAGTTCTATGGACATACGAAAAACCATTGGATCGTGCACTTTAAATAGGTCCATTACGTGATGCGAATTTATTCTTACAATTTCTGTGGATTAGAAGGTAAGAGAGGGTGGTTGTGACTTGGAGTTTCTCGTGTAGTAGTGGTCAAGTGGTCAGCCAGGCTGAGGCTGGCAGACCCACTAAGGTGTTTCGTTACATGGCAGGTACGTTCCTTCTGGTCATTGGCAGAAGGCCTCAGTTTCTCCCCATATGGGCCTCTCCCCACAGGCTGCTTGAATATCTTTACAACATGACGGCTGCCTTCCCCCCTACACAAGAGACTCAAAAGAGAGAAACTTCAGGGTGTCTGGGTGGCTTAGTCAGTTAAGCATCCAACCTCGGCTCAGGTCATGATCTCCCAGTTCATGGGTTCGAGCCCTGCATCGGGCTCTGTGCTGACAGCTCAGAGCCTGGAGTCTGCTTTGGATTCTGTGTCTCCCTCTCCGCCCCTCTCTTGCTCATGCTCTGTCTCTCTTTCTCTCAAAAATAAATAAACAAAAAAAAATTTTTTTAAGAGAAACTTCACTATTTTGTATTAAATGTATGACAGAAATTTACAAGACTACATAGAGGTGAGTCTGGTATACTCTAAACCTTTTGGCTATACTTTTCAAGTGCTGATGGCTTCCAAAAGACTGATAACTACCTGACAGAGCAAGAAGACAGAATTGTAGAGAATCCCTAAGAGGTCTGATCTGTCCCTAGAGTATTCACAAAGGCTTTAGAAACCCGATGCTCCCAGGAACACTTGGAATATTGGGTTCAGCTTTCACAACAGCCAAAAAGAAAGCCCATCTCCCAGTTTCAACTCATACAACCAATGGAACTAACATGGTATCCGTACTATTTCAGCCTCAAGGTGCGGCCAAACTTCGTGTCAAATGGCCAGTAAATTACTTACACTACTGTATGTATGCAAACTAGAAGTATAATGGTCTTTCTCCTAGAAATTCTAGAAGCAAACTTTAACCAAGAAGTACATGTCTCGGGGCACCTGGGTGGCTCCGTTGGGGTTGAGCGACCAACTCTTGATTTCCGCTCAGGTCATGAGCGAGGTCAGGTCATGAGGGAGCCCCACATTGGTATTCTCTCTCTCTCTTTCCCTCTGCCCTCCCTCCCTCAAAATGAATAAATAAACTTAAAAAAAAAAAAAAAGAAGTATGTCTCATTTTTCTAACTAGCAAGCTAGTACTGAGATTTAGCGCAACTGACTCTAATTTTCGGTGTTGCCCAGAAGTGAATTTAGCTGAAGTTAATGAAATCAGTTTTAGAATCTCTGCTGATAGGGGTCCCTTCCAAGACCCTAGGGATGGTCTTATTGTGTTGAATAGGCCTTGTTTTTTGTTTGTTTGTTTGTTTGTTTGTTTGTTTTTTAATTTGAAAAAATGAGACGTTTCACAGCAATCAGTTAAGATCTCTGTCACTTTCCACGCTGCCTCCCCTCCATCATATTTCATCAGATGGTGTTGGAGTGGCCCTACCCATCGTACATCTGGCTATGGAGCAGCTTACACAAGATACCGGTGTCAATGAAGATGATCTAAAATTCCTAAGGGGCGCCTGGATGGCTCAGCGCATTGAGTGTCTGACTCTTGGTTTCAGCTCAGGTCATGATCTCACAGTTTGCGAGCCCCATGATGGGCTCTGAGCTGATAACTCAGAGCCCCAGCATGCCTTCTTTCTTCTCTCAAAAATAAATAAATAAACATTTTATAATGAAAAAAATAAAGTAAAATTCCTAAGACCACACACTGCATGAAGAACATTGGTGACAAAATGCGTGTTTTCAATTCTGAAAGCATTTAAAAGCAGTTACTTTCCAAGAAAACTTGAAATGTCCTAAAATCTTACACTCATATGTGAAAGAAAGGTTTTCCCAAATTTGACCATAATTGTAAATACTTACGTCATATTGTCACTAACAAGTCGTGAAACATAAAGAAATTTGTTCATACTATCAGAACTTAAAAAGCAACCTGTCAATCATGCTAAAGGAAAATGGATTTATCTTCATACTCTGTAGAAAATTCTCTTACAAAACCAATGTTATATAGGGAGGCACTTAAAGAGTTTGTCACCAAAAAATGTAGAGAAAAGTGTTATAGAGTTATGTCAACCAATTAACATAAATAATAAACAATGTTAATACTATATAATAATGTATAATTATTATATCATTATATAATAATATGAAATATATATAATATTATATAACTTAATAGACACAGTTAATAAACTGTGTGAAGATTTTTTGGATTTGGTGATCATTTTGTGATGCTTTGTTAATCTTTTTAACGTTTATTTATTTTTGAGACAGAGAGAGACAAAGCATGAACAGGGGAGGGTCAGAGAGAGGGAGACACAGAATCTGAAACAGGCTCCAGGCTCTGAGCTGTCAGCACAGAGCCCGACGTGGGGCTCGAACCCACAGACCGTGAGATCATGACCTGAGCCGAAGTCGGCCGCCCAACCGGCTGAGCCACCCAGGCGCCCCTGTTAATCTTTTTAAATTTGTAATTTAATTTGTGGTGGTTCTTTTCTCATTTGAAATAAACATTTATACACAACACAAAGTACTAAAATACTAAACGTACAGATGAAATAATATTAGCTATTGATTAGAATACTCAGTAATACTTTACTGTAATTATTGTTCATTTTTAAAATTCTGAGAGATTAAATACAGAAATATTTCATTTTTCTATACTTTGGCTATCCTGTTATTCTGTTATAGATTTGATTTTATAGTTTACAGTTAGATAGCATTTGTCCCCTCTTTTCTTTAGTAAACCATCTTTCTCATTAAAATATAGAAGCATTTCCTTTAACATTTTTTATTAATGGCTATTTGCTTATCTAATCTAGACACAATATCTAAAATGCCTAACCAAAATTTATGTTCATCAAAACAAAAATATTTCTGTTCATTCTTTTTTTTTTAATTTTTAAAAATATTTATTTATTTTTGAGACAGAGAGAGACAGAGCATGAGTGGAGGAGGGGCAGAGAGAGAGGAAGACACAGAATCCGAAGTAGGCTCCAGGCTCTGAGCTGTCAGCACAGAGCCCCACATGGGGCTCGAACTCGCAGACTGTGAGATCATGACCTGAGCTGAAGTCGGATGTTTGACTGAGCCACCCAGGCGCCCCAGAAAATATTTCTGTTCATTCTGAGTATCACAGCATCATAATATGCTCTTATAATTTCTATAATTTAAGTTTTGGGATTCTCTTTGTACATATAAGTTTTACTGATGGAAAAAAGTGGTTTCCTTTTAAACACACAAATTAAGATGTCAGCCCCAGAGGAATACCGTGTCCTCAAACTATCTCGGAGAGATAACAGATAAAGATAATTTTCTCTAAATATCATTGATTAGTCAGGACCTTTCAGTTGTGAGTGACAGAAAAATCCAAACGAAACTGATTGAAGCAAAAACGAAGCTTCATGGTCACGGGTGGGGAAGTGCCAGGAGGGCCACTTGGCAGGGGACCCACACCTGGACTCCACATCATGTCCCTGTGCACTGCCGTCTGTGATGACTCTGTTCTCAAAAAGGCACTCGCCTCATGGTGGGAGGGTCACGTGACACAATTCCAAGATTAAGACCCACCACTCCAAACCCGGCTGAAAAAGTGAGTGTGCCTCTCAACAGCCCCAGGAGAAGCTGTCTCCTTAGTTTTGATGAACCCTCCCCCACATCCAGCATCGGGGCCAGAAAGAGGCACTATGTCAATGGGCCAGCACCCAGATGGGATCCTGTTTTATTGAAGACAGGGAAATAGACCATGAGCAGAAAAACCAATTGTTCAGTAGGATTATGAGACATAAGAGTCCATCTGGTGTAAAACTTAGGAGAGTGGTCCTGAAGGTGTTGCCTCTGAGACATTGTCGGGGAGCGGGGGCAGGGCGGGGGGGGGGGGGTGCGGCGGAGGGACCCAGGGGATGTGTAGGTGTGTGTGAGGGGACAGTGTGTGTGTGGTATGTGTGTGGTGCATGTGAGTGCGGTGCCTACATGGAAACCAAAATGTCCACAGTAAAACATCCACGGTGCCCGGTGGAATAGAGAGCCCTTCTAGGGTTGTCACTAAGGAAACTCAAGTGAGGTCACGGTGAAATGTTGAAGCATTACAAATTAGGTTAGAAAAAGCCACCTGCCAAGGCAAACAGTATGGGTGGGAGTAGAGGGAGAGAAATATGGTCCCAAGTGGGCGTGCTGACATTTCATGCGGTTCACTAACTCTATGCTTTGTGGCCTTCATAAATTTCACTCAGAATTACTGTCAATGAAATTAATGAAATCACAGGCTGTCCAACAAAAGGAGTATCAATCTGTAATTTTCCATTGGGTCAGTGAGACCTCAACTTATTATCGTAGGCATGCTTCTTGTCCTCAAGGCTGGGTGTTGACTTTGCTTCAAGTTCCTTTCAGGAATTCCATGAAAATTTTATGCCTTGATGTTTCTCAACAAATTCGGGCAACTTGTGGAGCTGAGAACTCTGCCTTAAGGACCAAAAAACGAACATAAATATGAACAAACAAAATCAAAACACAAAAAAATGAATTTTGAGGGCTGTAAGTCAGTTTCAGTCTCTGCCTTTCCAGAATAAGATCTTCCTCCAGCTTTCTTAAAAGATGTTTGTAAATAACATTTATAATTTTATTGTTCCAAGTAGGAAGGGAAGATGGAGAAAACAATGTTTCTCTGAAACACATCACTTCCAAATTTCAAGATGCAAAATAGACATTGTAGGGATGTTGTTCTACGTGTTTCTTTTCTGAGAGTGTATTTGATTGCATCAATAACATGCTTATCTTGAAGAAGTTTTAAGAAAGTTTCTATTGGTACACCATAGCCATTTTCCACCATATTACCTAAGTTAGAAAATAGAGGTTTGTTTTACTTACATAAAGGTATTCATATGTATTATATAAAATATAATGATAGTTGAGTTCTACATTAAAGAAAAACACTACACGCTTGTTCCAAATCAAAGGACAATAGCAAATATGAGAACAAATTTACCCTGGAAACTGAAATTCTCATTTCTTTTGCCAGATCTCCAATTTCTTACTTAGAGGTATAATTCAGGTTATTTTATTTCTATTTCTCCATGTGGAGATGTCTGCTCTCTATTAATTATTTTAAGGAATAGAGAACTAGCAATGATCCTAAGAAAGGGAGAATCGACATTCTGTTCTATTAAAGAATTTTGAGTTTTCTCTCCCCTGGAGTTTATCATAAGGTGTCTTTTCCTGGATCAATTGCCTTGTGCCTCCATGAACTTTTTTTCCCTTCCAAATCCAGGTGCTTCTCCAGATCATCGTAAGTTTTTTGTCTTGGCTTCCAAATCATTGTTGTTGAGCAATATTCCACCCATCAAGGTTCCCTAAAGTGTGTTTAGACTATCTGTCTTTAGACTATCTTTTTTTTTAAATTTTTTAAAATATTTATTTGGGGGGGGGGGAGAGAGAGAGAGAGAGAGAGAGAGAGAAAATAAGGGGGGGTAGGGGCAGAGGGAGAGGGAGACACAGAATCCGAAGCAGGCTCCAGGCTCCGAGCTGTCAGCACAGGGCCCGACGTGGGGCTCAACCTCACCAACCGTGACATCATGACCTAAACCAAAGTTGGACACTTAACCGACTGAGCCACCTGGGCACCCCTGTCTTTAGACCATCTTAACTTCTTCTGCCAGCAAAGGGATATATAGTGATAGCGACCTACCTCAAGAAACGGAATGAAATGTTTTGTCTCAAAGTGAAGTGTGGCGCGTTTAGCTTCAGCCATCACCAATGGCAAAGCCCCTCTCCCGCCACCACTATTCCTAAAATGATCTTAAAGTCCTATAGGTGGGAGCACAGGAGCCACAGCCCGACTCAGCTGCCAGTAGAAACCTAAACAAAATTCCAGAGGCGATGACAGAATTTCCCTCTTCAGAGAATGAAAGACACAGGCCAGCATGGAGTATTTCCTGACAAGGACTCTGCTGAAGGAATGGTCCTGGGGCTGACTCTACCTGACACTAATTCTTTCGTGGTATCTTATTTTTTAAAAAATCTGGGGACTAAGGTGGGGAGTGGGGGAAGAGAAAATGGAGGAAAAGCTAATGTGGCTACCATTTGCCAAGAACCGTAAGAATATTTAGTATCTCTCTAAAGCTACTTTGCCATTGCCAAGCTGTTAAGGAGAAGAACTCAGCAGTACAAGTCTTTGCTAGTGTCCTACAGCCAGTGTGAAATGCAGTATCGAAAATTGAGCATGGGTTATGACTTTTTGACCAGTTTTGCGGCCACATGCAGCACCCACAATGTATTGCTTGTTTTGTTCATCCACTCTTTGGAGTACTTAAGCAGCGATACTTGATAGGTAGATTGAGGTCCAGGAAACGAAAGGATCCCAAGGCTCTAGCCGGCCTGTGCTGTTATTTGCCATAGAATCTTCTTCCAGGTCTTCCTCTGCTAGACCCCACCCTCCCGTTGGATTTTCCACTCAGCATCCATCTTCCCACCCCCTCTTCCCACCACTCAAAACAAGAAAAATAGTTTCTTTCAACGTAGCTTCTTTCCAGGACTTACTCTGGTCTTCTATCAACTTCTCATCTTCCAGATCAGATAAAAATTAAATCTTTGAAACGTCTGTATGTATGTGGATAGTTGTAGAATGAAGGAACGTTTCAACAATGGAAATAAATATCTACTAATTGAACTGGCGAAAGGTGTCATTCTTCAATAATCAACATCTTCTTAAGAAGAAAAAAACTCTTTCAAAAAAGGTGCATTTGTTAACTTTTCCATGGGCAGGACTGTGGTAAGTACTTCACAATGGTGACCTCATGTAGGCCCCGTAATGCCCCCATGAGCTAAATATTGTGATCTTCGGTTTATACTTCAGTAGACAGACAACGACGAGCCAAGTCACATCACTTGTCTGAAGTCACACAGCTGGCAGATGCAAAGCTAGAATTCAAGGAGAGTGTGGTTCAATGACAAAGCTCCGTTTCGAACCACCATAACCTACTGATTACCATGTTAATCCTTTGATAATTACCACACCCTTAGAAGTCAAAAGATTTGTCGCAGTGGTTGGGGAGGAGGTGGAGAAGTTGGAACTCTTGTGAGCGGCTGGTGGGAATGTAAAATGATGCAGTTGTTTGGGGGGAAAATTGGTGATTCCTGAAGAGGTTAAACACAGAATTATCATATAACCCACCAAGTCTACTCCTAGGCATATTCCCAAAGAATTGAAAGCAGGGTCTTGAAGAGACACTTGTACATCGGTGTTCATAGCAGCATGGTTCACAATAGCCAAAGGGTAGAAGCAACTCAAATGCCCATCGATGGATCAATGGATAAGTAGAATCTGTCAGGTCCATAAATGGAATGTTTTTCAGCCTTAGGAAGACATGAAATTCTGACACATGTTACAACATGGATGAGCCTTGAAGACATTATGCTAAGTGAAATGAGGTGGTCAAAAAACGACACACACTGTATGATTCCACTACAGCAGAGAGAGAAGGTAGAACGGTGGTTGCCAGGGGCTCAGGGGAGGAGAAGTGGGAGTTCCTTTTTTAAGGGGTATTAAGAAGTTCAGCTTGGGAAGAGGAAACACTTCTGGCGATGGGTGGCGGTGATGGCTGCACGTCAATATGAATGTGCTCCATTGTGTAGGCTAACACTGCCCATAAACTAGGAACAGGAAAGGAGATTCAATTTCAACTGCAAAAATAATGAAGCCAAGTCCTCATTCTAATTCTAAAAATCTAAAGCCTCAGACTCATGAACTGAGATTAGTTGCATTTTTTTTCTTATTTTTAACATGAAATAAACACAGAGAAATATAAGGCAAACTCTTGCATCCATTACCTAGACTGGGCAGCTCTCTCATTGGCTTCAATTAGAAATGGGTGTACAACTCTATCTACAGATACTTCATATATAACATGTAGACAGTCCCCTCTGATGAAACATGATGTTGCAGTTCAACGGCATCAGACCATGGGAGGGACAAACAAAGGAGGTGAATTTAGAGTCCCAAAAATAAGATAAAGGGAATTTGAAGAAAAGAATAAGATCTCAGAATAAGAAAAGAATAAGAACTCAGAAGAGTATGGAAGGAAAGGACAGAAGGGTGATCTATGGATTTTGAAAAGATGATCACTAAGGAAAGCAAGGTTAATTTACAAAGGTACACCCACCATTAGATATCTAATACTCTGTAGAAAACAGGATTTAATGTACATAAAATTTCTCTAATATGTCACTTTGTTAGAGATACTGACTCATGTCACGACTAGAACTCTGTGAGTAGGCTATGAAGAAGGAAGGAAGTAGGGAAACCTGGCTGGCTCAATTGGAAAAGCTCATAACTCTTGATCTCGGGGTCATGAATTTGAACCCCATGTTGGGTATAGAGATTACTTAAAAATAAATAAACTTAAAAAAAAGAAGGAAATAAGTGCAGTGTCTGTCGAACGAGATTTTCCTGCTACAAAGCTACTAGTTCATGAGAATGGTCGTAGGGTATGTGCTGATTAGTGACACTTTGGGGCTCTAATAACTTAGAATTTGTCATGACTCACTGAATTTTTTAAATTTTTATTTATTTTTTTAAGTTTTAATTTTAATTCCAGTTAGTTAACGTACAGTGTAATATTGGTTTCAGGTGTACAATGTAGTGACCCAACAATTCTATGTTACTCAACGCTCATGATAAGTGTCCTCTTAATTCCTATCACCTATTTCCTATCCCCCACCCCGTCTCCTCTAGTAACCATCAGTTTGTTCTCTGTAATTAAGAGTCTGTTTCTTTTTTTTTTTTTTAAGTTTATTTCTTTATTTTGAGAGAGTATGAGCAAGGGAGGGGCAGAGAGAGGAAGACAGAGAATCCCAAGCAGGCTCCACGCTGTCAGCACAGAGCCCGAGGTGGAACTTGAACTCATAAACCATGAGATCATGACCTGAGCCGAGATCAAGAGTTGGATGCTTAACCAACTGAGCCACCCAGGCACCACGAGAGTCCGTTTGTTGATTTGTCTCTCTCTCTTTTCCCTTTGCTTGTTGGTTTTGTTTCTTAATTTCCACAAGTTGAGTGAAATCATATAGTACTTGTCTTGCTGTGACTTATTTTGCTCAGCATCATACCTTCTAGTTCCGTCCATATTGTTGCAAATAGCAAGATTTCATTCTTTTTTATGGCTGAATACTACTCCATATTGTGTGTGTGTGTGCACGTGTGTGTGTGTGTGTGTATCGCATCTTCTTTTTAATTTATTTTTTTTTAAATTTTAAATACAATCTATGCCCCAATGTGGGGCTCAAACTCATGACTCCAAAATCAAGAGTCACATGCTCTACCAACTGAACCAGCCAAGTGCCCCATGTCTTCCTTATCCATTTATAAATCACTGAATATGTGGGCTGCTTCCATACCGTGGCTATTGTGACTAATGCTGCAATAAACATAGGGTGTGTTTATCGCTTTGAATTAGTGTTTTTGTATTCTTTGGGGAAAAACCCAATAGAGCAATTGCTGGATCTTAGTGTAGTTCTATTTTTAACTTTTTGAGAAAACTCCATACTGTTTTCCACAGAGGATGCACCAGTTTGCATTCCCACCAACAGCATGAGAGGGTTCTCTTTTCTCCACATCCTTGCCAACACCTGTTGTTTCTTGTGTTGTTGCTTTTAGCCATTCTGACAGGTGCAAGGTGATAATCTCATTGTAGTTTTGATTTGCATTTCCCTGATGGTGAGTGACGATGAACAGTTTTTCATGTGTCTGTTGGCCATCTGTATGTCTTCTTTGTAGAAATATCTGTTCATGTCTTCTGTCCGTTTTTTAATTGGATTATTTGTTTTTCAGGTGTTGAATTGTATCAGTTCTTTATAGATTTTGGATACTAAGTCTTTATCGGATCTGTCATTTGCAAATATCTTCTCCCATTCCATAGGTTGCCTTTTAGTTTTGTTGATTGTTTCCTTCAGTGTGCAGAAGCTTTCTATTTTAATGTAGTCCCACCAGTTTATTTTTGCTTTTGTCTCCTTTATCTCAGGAGACATATCTAGAAAGATGTTTCTACTTTGGATGTCAAAGAAGTTACTGCCTATGTTCTCTTCTAGAGTTTTTATGGTTTCAGGTCTCACATTCAGGTCTTTAATCCATTTTGAATGTATCTTTGTGTCTGGTGTAAGAAAGTGGTCCAGTTTCATTCTTTTGCATGTTGTTGTCCAGTTTTCCCAACTCCGTTTGTTGAAGAGACTGTTTTTTTCCCACTAGATGTTCTTTCCTGCTTTGTTGAAGATTAATTGACCCTATAGTTGTGGGTTCACTTCTGGGTTTTCTATTCTATTTCCTTGATCTCTGTGTCTATTTTTGTGCAAGTTCCATACCGTTTCGATGATTATAGATTTGTAATATAACTTGAAGTCTGAAGTTGTGATGTCTCCAGCTTTGCTTTTCTTTTTCAAGATTGCTTTGGCTATTCAAGGTCTTTTGTGGTTCCACACGAATTTTAGGATTGTTTGTTCTAGCTCTGTGAAAAATGCTGTTGGTATTTTGGTAGAGACTGCATTAAATGTGTAGATTGCTTTGGGTAGTATAGACATTCTAACAATATTTGTTCTTTCAATCCATGAGCATGGAACATCGTTCCATTTATTTGTGTTCTCTTCAATTTCCTTCAGAAGTGTTCTATAATTTTCAGAAAACACCTCTTTGGTTAGATTTATTCTTAGGTATCTTATTATTCGGGATGCAATTGCAAATGGGATTGTTTGTTTAATTTCTCTCTCTGCTGCTTCATTATTGGTGTGTAGAAATGCAACAGATTTTTGTAGATTGATTTTGTATCCTGCAACTTTACAGAATTTGTTTAACAGTTCTCGCAGTTTTTTGTGATTCACTGAAATTGAAATTTGAGTTTCCTGTGAGAATATTTGCTAGAAAATTTTTTTGAAGTAAAGGAAAGAGATAGCTTGCTTAAAAGTAGAATTAATAAGCAAGGAGAGCTCCTAAAAAAATCATCATATACAAATAGTACTGTTAAACCATCAATGTGATAATCATTAGTGGTTTTCTATCTTCTTGTTATGGGTAATACTAATAAATAATATTACTATAAATCTCTGTCTACCTCTATATCTACATCTTTATATTTGTTAAGCAAAATAATTAAATATATTCCTACTTGTCCTTTTCTATTAGCAGATACCCTATGAACATAAAAGCAATAAAATTAGATTTCTTTAAAATATTCGGTATGTCAATTTTTTACCTTCCTTCCAACTAAGGAAAATTTTAATGTAGTCAATAAAATCTATACACTTTTTCACTATATTATTGCAAATATATTTATCCACATAAATATTTCTCTAATAACTTTTTTTAAGGTTTTATTTTTAAGGAATCCCTACACCCAACACGCGGCTCAAACTTACGACCCTGAGATCAAGAATCTCATGCTTCACCAAATGAGCCAGCCAGGCACCCCAAACATCTCTCTAGTGACTTTTTAAAAATATCTATGTATCTATCAATATCTATAACTATACAGTATTTACTTTGCCAAATCTTTTCATAATGGTCCACGCAAGGAATTCAGTCCCTGTGGGTGGTCAATATATAATATAATAATATAATGATATTTTTGAACTGACTGCCTCAATCACTAGTTGACTGAAATTGTCTCAGTTTATTTATTAGACAGACAGAATCTTAGCATTTGAAAAAGGAGACAGTGAGTGGAATAACGAAAATGTTCTAGAACTGGATGGTGATGATTGTTGCACAACCTTGTGAATTTTTACAAAGTGCTATTTTGAAGTAATTGAAATGATGAATTTTTATATTGTGTATGTTACCACAATAAAAAAGAGTGTATTTTATTTTATTTTATTTTATTTTACTTTATTTTATTTTATAGAGGACACTCTGTTCAGCCTGACAGTCCTTTTTTTTTCTTTTTTTCTGGTAATGGTATCTGGTATCTGGTCTGAAGTGAATAACACCTAATTTAAAGCTTAATTATAGAACACTGTTTAGAATATCATCCCAAGAGGGATGGGAAACATGGTAATTTACCAGAAGACTGGAAGTAATTTGGCATCTCTCTGTGGAAATTTGGCGAAATATAAATATGTATATATATATATTTTTGAGTATATATATTCACTTTTTTAATAACATTGAGCTCCCAACAGGCCAGCAAATCAAAGAAGGAGACAAGATACACTCTAGCTTGTACTCCAGGCACACGTCCCCAGGCAAGCTGGCCCGCCCTCTGGGCAGCGGTTGGCTTTCTAGACGACACATAAACAAGTGTCTTTGACAGAAAGACCAAGTGGCTCCAGGTCCTGACGATAGTGCACAGTAACAAAGCAGGGAAGTCAAGACCCCGGTCTATTTACAAAGCCTACGTGCTAGAAAGGACAGAGATAAAGTCGTTCCCAGGAGGAGCGACATCAGCACAGGCCCCGATGCTCTCCTTTCTCCAGCTTCCAAGAGCCTATCCAGGCTGCACAGACTCAGTGCAGAGAAGCCAACAGAAAAGGCCACTGCTTGGCCTTGACCACAGGGCAGGAGAGCTTCCAGCCCACCCAATCCCAAACATTCTTATGTATGCACCTGTTAAAATACAGGAACCTTAGACTCTGTCAAGCAGGCAAAGAGGAGAACACCGCTGTGTCCAGGCTGACAATGGAGAACTATCCAGTAGCCTGATGCTCCTTCCACCATTCTCGAAATGGATATCTGCACAGTTTTATTAAAAAGAACTTGGGAAACTAGCCTGTGGAAGACCAGAGGCCCCATAGTTTACCCTTCCCAACCTGTGCCCAATGCTATGACAAATTCTCCCGAGGCTGGGTCTCCTGTATACACATGTCTGATGAATAACCCCAGTTCTACCCAGCCCTAGAGTCTCCTCTGGGACACAGAGTAGCAGTAGACTGATCTCCACCGACATCCCTAGTGTGTGTGTGTGTGTGTGTGCGCGCGCACACACATATACACACACTCACATGCTCTTTCCTTTCGGTTACTCGCTAGCTGCTTTGTGGCCGCTCTTGTGTCAGGTGCTGGAAGAAAACCATGAATAGAACAAGGTTCCTGCTCTTAAGGTTCAAGGTTTCATATGGGAGAGAGACAAGCAAGGGGGTATATAAATGATCATGTGATTTGAGATGCTAGGATCTAGAAGTGCACAGAGGCCAAATGAGCCTGGGAGCGCGTGCCCCATCCACCTCAAAGCTCGGCATGCCCGGCAGAGGTATGATGTGAGAAGGCACCTTGGCATCTCTCTGCGTGGGTCAACGGGCATGGCTTCTCAAGCAGTAAAAACCGATGACCAAAAACTAGTAAGGAGATTTAGCAACTAGAAACATTCATATCCATTGAGACAAAGGACCAGTCTGAGTGATTTTTTTAAGAGTGATTTGAAATATTAAAACTGAAATGTCTATTTGTTCAGTAAGCTAAATTCTGGACCCACAAATAGAAGTCCAGAAGTGGTCAATTTGTCTCTTTTTATTTACAAGAAAACAAGCATCTAGCTTCCCTGAACTGCCAATCTAGTTATGAAAAACCAGAGGAAGAGAAAGGGGAGGGCAGGGAGAAGGACCCAGCCGCCCCGCACAGGATCTGCCTCCATTAGTCAAAATTCTTCTCCGCAAAGGGAACTAATGTGTAGTTACCCCAACCTTTGGGTCATGGCTAGATTACTCACATCCATGATCAGTTGAATTCCCAATTCTGTGAGAGTAGATTTGATCCCAATTTTATAGATAAGGAAATAGGGGCTCAGAAAGGGAATGATTTACCCAAGTTGACACAGCTAATAAGTGACAGAAGCAATGTGCTGTGGCTGGTTGGTGAGATGTAATGGTCTAGACAACAAGCTAAACTGGATGATTTCAAGGCGGAATTGCAGCTCTTGGGCAATGATTTCCGAGCCTGTACTAAGCTTCAATTCCCTGAAATGTGTCATCGCTATCTGGCCAGTGCCCCAAAGCTGTAACCCCTGGTGTCAGCCCTCAGTTCCTTCCTCTCTTGACCCCACAGCCTGTCACGATATCCTAACCATCATGCCTCCAATCTGAGTGTGTGTCTCCAACCCCACACCCTGCTTGCACTCTGGGCCCTTGTCTCCTGGGAAACTTCCAAGCCTTTTCCGCCTCTGTATCCCAGCAGCCCATCTCCACACTGCCACCGGGGGTGCTGCATGGCCAGGCTTTCAGACCTCTACTAGGACCTACTGCCTGCAGGAAATACATGTGTGCTTGAACAGGCAGTCCTGGATCACTTTCGGAGCAAGCAGGGTTAGAGTGAGAATTTAACATAGAGGGTCATTAACAATCTGGCTAGAAGCTGCCTTCAGACCTCATTCCCCACCTGACTTACTCCCCACCTGTCCAGCCTCCCATTTGCCCGCTCAGACCCTACCAGATTCACCGCTCACTTTGGAGCCAGCTGTGTTTGCCCACGCAGCTCTCTGCCTGGAATTTTCTTCTCCTTCCCTTGTCTAGTACATGCCCGCTCATCCCTGTGAGTCAGACAAGAACACCCTCTTCTGTTGAAACCTCAGCTCGTGCCCCCAGGCAGAATGGGATGCTCCAGCCCTGGACCCCAAAGCCATGCGGACAAGGGCACATCCCCAAAAGAATGTTTACTGCACTGTAGTTTCAATATAAGCTTCACGTCTGTTTTCCCCATCAAACTGTGAATTTCTGCATCATGCCCAGTTAACTTTGAGCCCCACGTGCCTATACTTAGCACGTAGTACATGCTGGGTAAGTTTGTTGAATGCAGATAACCGGGAATATCTGAGACTCAGAATCCTGCTTCTCCAGAAGTAGAATAGATGCTTCCTATGAGATATACCCGTGCTTTGGGTATAATCTTGCCAGCCTTTTACTTCAAAATAATATTTTCAAAGAGGCCCAGGATTTCAATTTCTAGTACTAGGGAGAGATTGCTACTCTGTGGGGGCGGGGGTTAATTTTGGACCCTGGTGATGCCTTCTCTAAGAAAAACAAAACCCCTGACTCAGTTGGAGAGAAGCCACCTTTCTTATCCCTTTCCTCACCAGAGGCGCCCCTCCCACTCCCTGTGGACAGTCTGCCCCCCCCCCCCACCACTCCTTTGCCCCCCTCCTGTTACAAACCATGTGGATTTGAGTTTCACCTCCAGTTCCTTCCCTCTGTTCTCTCTTTTCTACCACTTACTTTTCCTATTCTTTTCCACCTTTTCTGCTAGTCTCGCGTGTCCATTGTGCCAACACACCCTTTCTTCCCCTTCTCTCAACCCCATCTAGACGGGCAAAACCACTTGGACTGCACCAGAACTCAGAGAGACAGGACTTCCACCCCAGCTCAACTCCTCACCACCCTGGAGAAAGTGCTTAAACTTCTCAGAGTCTTTGAACCATCATCTGCTAAGAGGATACTGCATCCTTGTTTGGTTCCTCTCTGTATTCTGGGCTTTTCTTTTTCTTGGAACTTCTTGGTTTTTCCTGTAATTTTAGGTTGTGAATTTATGTAAGCCTCTCAGATACTTTTTTGATGAGATTAACAAAAAATATACAAATTAAGTCTCTAAGAGTTACAAAGATTTAACCAGATGAATCTGTAATGAATTTAGCGCAGTACCTGGAAAATGTTAGCTCATTTTCAGTAATCGTTCTCTTCCAAAAGGAACCCCTGTGCACTATTGGTGGGGATATAAATTGGTGCAGCCACTCTGGAAAACAGTATGGAAGTTCCTCAAAAAATTAAAGAGAGAACTACCCTATGATCCAGAAATCACAATTCTAGATATTTATCCAAAGGAAATGAAATCGGGTTCTCAAGGAGATACACGCACCCAACGTTCATTGGAGCATTACTGACAATAATCAAAATATGAAAACAAGCTAAGTGTTGTCAATTGCTGAATGGTAAAGAAAATGTGGTAAATAGATACAATGGAATATCATTCAATCATTAAAAAGAAGGTAATCCTACCATTTGCAAGAAGATGGATGAACTTGGAGGGCATTATACTAGTGAAATAAGCCAAAAGACAAATACTATATGATCTAAAAATGTTGAGTTCATAGAAACAAAGATTAGAACAGTGGTTACCAGGGGGTGGGAGTTGTAGGCTCAGGGTATGTGAAGAGGTTGGTCAAAGGGTACGAAATTTCAGTTATAAGGAAAATAAGTTCTAGGAAGCTATGTACATGGTGACTGTAGTTAATAACACAGTATTGTATCCCTGAAGTTTGTTACAAGAGTAGATCTTAAGTGTTTTCACCACACACAGAAAAGAAATGGCAACTAGGTGAGGTGATGAGAGTGTTAATTAACCTGATTGTGGTAATCAGTCCATAATGTATACATGTATTAAACCATCACATTGTACATGCTAAAAAACTCACATTGCACCATCTAAATACACAATACTTACCTGTCAATCATACCTCGGTAAAGCTGGAAAAAATTACTTCTCTTCCAGCTATCATGAAATATTAGCTGGTTAGTTATTTCACAAGGTTATTGTGAGAATTTTTTTAATGTTTATCTTTGAGAGAGAGAGACAGAGTGTGAGTGAGGGAGTGTGGAGAGAGAGGGAGACACAGAATCCGAAGCGGGTTCCAGGCTCTGAGCCATCAGCACAGAGCCTGATGCGGGGCTCGATCTCACCGACCGTGAGATCATGACCTGAGCCAAAGTCAGAAGCTCACCTGACTAAGCCACCCAAGTGCCCCATGAAAAGTTTTTTAAAAAATACCATCTAGTTACAAATACTGTTGTAAGTACTTTACAGATATTAACTCATTTGACCCTGCAAAGGAACCTCCTAAGAATCATCTGAAGTCCTCCCAATCTCATCCCCATTTCCGTAGGTCCGTCATCACTGAACCACACACTTAGTAACCAGCCCAAAGTCTCAGAGTTCGTGAGCATGGTGGCAGAGCAATTCCTTAGCCTGGGATTTTTATCCCAACACTAAAATTCCCCTACTTGGCAATTTAGGGAGGAAAGATTTACCTCCATCGATACCAAACACTCCTACTGTAATTAAAATTAGGCATTTTGGTTTGCCCAATCCCAAGGTACAGTCAGAAATGTCCCATAGCTCTGCCCTGAGGAAGTGTGGCTACATGTTTTATTGAACTTTTCCTCCTTATCTCCAAGAGCATTAGTCAGAATCCATGGACTAAAGCTGTGATGATTGTGGAGGAACTCGTTTCCTGGGGATTGAGGCTGATGACTGGAGAAGCAGCCAAGGAACTCCAACATGGCGAGTTGGAAGCCAATTGGTCATCCATCCAGAGGAAACCTTCCAGACTGGGTCCATACTGGTACGTACGAGAAACAGACAGGTGCTGCTATGCCTCCTTCTTTCTTTCTGTCTTTCTTTCTTTCTTTCTTTCTTTCTTTCTTTCTTTCTTTTTGCACATTTTCTTTCTTCCTTCTCTTTTATGAACAAGCCCCAGCCTCATAGTGGGAAGGATCATCCATTTCAGATAGACAGCCACTAGGAATGTTGGCTAACACCATCTCATTGTCCAGACCTCCAGCCCCAGAACTAACCCTCCTCACAGCTTGGCTGCGATTTCCCTCTCACGGGCTCTCCCTCCAGAGTCTTGGCCAGAGGACTAACTCACAGAAGCATAAACAATGGGCTCCTTTTAGCACGTAGAATTGTAATAAATCGACGTTCAAAGGGAAGGGAAAGTCTACGTACACCTTGTGTTACTGTCAGGGTAACTTGAAATCTGGGGGTCTAGCCTGTCTAACCTGAAGAATTTTTCTTAATGTGGTTTTGAACATTAAGATTCCCATGGTTTCTAAGGTCTGCTTCGCAGACAAGCCTACTTGTGACTTTAAAGGCAAGATAAAAATGATTTGTAATTAGCATCCTCAGGCTTCATAAGCATGTGTCTGGGCAAAAGGAGTTGACTTGCCTAAGAGGGATAACCATTGTTATCCTATGATGCTGTTAAACTTTGGCAAACCCTCTTACACTGGTAGGTTGTACATAGATAGCATTGCTTAGCCCCCCACAAATTATCATGGACTCCAGAAGAACCAGATCTTGATTTTAAAATATGTGTTACACTTCTAGGGGGCGCCTGGGTGGCTCAGTCAGTTAAAATGTCCAACTCTTGATTTCAGCTCAGGTCATGATCTCACAGTTCAATGGAATCGAGTCCTGCATTGGGCTCCACGCTGACAGAGAAGACCCTGCTTGGGATTCTTTCTCCTGCTCTCTCTGCCCCTCCCCTGCTAGCGCTTTCTCTCTCTCTCTCAAAATAAATAAAATAAACTTGAAAAAAAATTTTAAAAATATGTATTATATTTCTAAGGGTCTGTTCCTGGCCACGGTAATGATAAAGACTGAGTCAGGATTTGATGCATAGTTTAGGTCTTGCAGCAAGATCTAAGGGCAGTGCCTGAAAACTTTGAATTCCCACTGCAGAGTATTGAGAGTAGATGCTAAATAAATATTTGTTGTCAGGAAACGGATGCAGATAAAGAAGAGAAGGAAGGGGAAAAGGAGAAAAAAAAAAAAAAACAGGAGAAAAGAGGAGGAAGAGGACAGTGATCATTATTTTTTCCAAAACATAAGTTGAAAACACTAAAATCATTCACCAGATTCATTTCGATGGGATGAAGTCTTTTGAGCAAGCCAGTTTTTTAAACACCTCTTAAATATCATAGACCCTTCAGGGTTGAAAAGAATCCTAAAAGTATCTTTAAATTCAGGCTATCTAAAAATGAATGTTAAATATGAATTTTGTGATTAAAACATACCACATAATCATATGGTTACACAGATTCAGCACAAGATCATCAGACCAAGGTCTCATAAGTACTAAGTAGAAATAGAACATGATATTATAATTCTAAAATGCTAAAAATCTGTAAAATAATGATTTTGATGATGTTCACCCAAAATGATGACCTTACAAATCTAAGATGATGAGGAAATAAGTTCCAGGCAGAGAGTTATTTAATTTTCACGTTGCCAACCTTTTTTCATGAATATAAATGTTTCTTTCCAAAAGACTTAGAGAAGAGACAAGAGCCTTAACAAGTCTTGTAAAACCAGAATAAACTTCTGCTGGCTATCTTATTTTTACTATTTTTTTAGAGGCATGTGGCTACAGATATCTGGGTGATTACATACCCACTAATGTATTTCCCCTTCGTGTTTATTTTGGAAAGATGGCAGGTTATTTTGAAAGAAAGGAAGAAAAAACAGACTACAGAGGAAGCAGAGTTGGCTTGTATCTCAGAGGGCAGTGGATTACTAAAATTACCAGGCTTCCACGGAAGAGAACACAAATTCATCTCTTTGGCACATTCTCTTAAGTTTCAAAGTAGTTATAACAAGATGATATGCCTCTAGTAATGAGCAGAAGAACCCAAGGCCGAAAAATAATTGGAAAACACTAATTCTGGAATTTTCTCTGGAGTGCACAACCAATAATGGGGAAGGGGGTGACACTGCTCCTGAGCGTTAGCTATCAGGCAAAACTTTCTTGCCATACTTCCCAGACTGAGTCCTATGGGTATTTGTAGCCCTCATCAATCGGAGACATTAGGTATCAGTACAAAAAATATACAGCGTGAGCATGACAAGTTAGAGCTTACATTTTTGTTAATAGTCCTGCCTAGTAACTGGGTTTATTTGCAGCGTTCAGTCTTGCTAGGCACTTACTGAGTGCCCGCAATTTGATGAAATAATTATTTTTGGCGACAATTATGTCATCAAACTGCCCCCTTTACCAGCGCTGCAAAAGTGAACGCCGTAGAACCCCGCCCCACAGCACACCGTGCCTGCCCGCGCGGCCTTGGACGTGACGCAGAAAGTCAAGATAAACAGCATTCAGGAATTGATGTACTTGATAAAGCAGCAACTCTTTTACAATTCAGTGAGAGAATATCTAGAACAATTAGCTTTTATCTTCTAGAAAAGGAGATCGATTTTGCATTGATCGACCTCTTATCCTTCCTCCAACAATGAAAAATGTCTACTGTACAACATTATTTTAATTGTGTCTCTGCAGGAAGGAACCAGTCCAGAATGATCAAGACGTTGGTTGTAATCAATGACCCCTTCCAAGATACCCTGAACTTTCTTTTGTTGATTGGACCTTCTCAAAGTGCGCGGGGAGTCAAACTCTTCTGGCTGACACCCATTTTAAACATCACTTAATCGCATGATGCGACAATTCGTTATCAGATGACCCTGTGTTCATACACAAACACAGCCACTATCAGGCACAGACAGGCCATAATCTGGCAAAATCTTGATGAAACAGAAATAAACACAATGTGCAGTGCATATTAATAAACTCAGGCATTCTGGCACACACTGACATCACAAACACCCTCGAAAGGAAAAGCTATGAGGCTGGGTTTCCTTATATGAACCTTACCATCAATATAAACAAGGATCCAGAAAAGGGAAAAGAGGTGAATCTTTTGAAACACTGTATCTCTTCTTCAATCTTGGAAACAACAACTCATCTCTTAAGAGCCAGCAGTTTCCATAATGTATCATCTTCTCAAAGGGCGAGACTAAGGTAGGCAAGGCTCTTGCCCTCCTGCCCCGGGGGGGGGGGGGGGTTACTCATTAAAAGGTAGTTGGATATAGTGCATTAGGATGGAGATTCTCCAAAGCCCATTTGCAGCCTACTGCCAGGCTCGGTTTTTACTGATCCAGGACAAACTGAAAAAACAAGGACACTGGAATAAATCTTTCACAAAGCTAGTTTTTAAAATTGTATTCATTTACTTTTGAATGCACATGATGAAAACTTCAAAGAGGGTGAAAGTGTGTTCAGGGAAAAGGAGGCTCTTTCTCTCCTGGTCCTCTGGGTCAGACCGGTTTCTCATGTATCATGAATAATGTATGAGCACACTTTTTACGTATATATTTTGCATATTGTACTCTTCCTTGCCTTTCTTCAAAATTTTTTTTTCATTTACTTTAGAAACATTATTTTTTGAGAGTTTCAAAGTGATTTTTCTTTTCATTTAAATCCAAGGTAGTTAACATATAGTATAATAATGGTTTCAGGAGTAGAATTTAGTGATTCATCACTTACATATGAAACCCAGTGCTCATCCCAAGTGCCCTCCTTAATGCCCATCACCAGTTTACTCCATCCTTTTTTTTTTTTTTAACTTAATTTCTTCTGGAGGTCTCTACCAGTAGATACAATGCTGCCTTATTTCATAAGGCTAAACATACTCCCATGATTTTGTATCATAAGGACTTTTCTTTGTTGATAATAAATGAGCTTTGTTGGGTGGGGGGATGCTCTCACTTGGCAAATTAAAGTCAGCCATGCTGTTTCTACTGGTGCACAATACATCCCCTTACTCAAACCCACTCCATTACTCAGCATGCTATTTTTTTTTTAATTTTACTAGTTTATGAAATCTAAAAATCTGAAAGCCAGTGAGTTAGAGTATTTGGGTTTTCTGGGACAAAAGTCGGACTTAGGAGTCCAAGAACCAGTAAATAAAGGTTAAAGATAAAATAATTTTCAGAGCATTATATTAATTTTAACTTTTAATATATACTATATATATGTATATATATGTATATACATATGTGTGTGTATATATATAGATATAGAGAGAGAGATATATAGAGAGATATATATAATTACCAAGTAGTAATTTGCTCCTCCAAAAGTTTAGTTTTCTATCAAAAAGAAAACTGATACTGATAGAATTTAACTCCATATCATCCCGGGTAGTTTCATTGGGCATCTCCATAAATTCCATAAGAAGCTATTAAAAGGGTCAACTATTAGTACACAGAAAAGCTAACACTCACCAGATACAGCAAATTAAGAGGCACTACAAATTCAGCAAATAAATTTAAGATTTTATTTTAAAATAAAAACAAATACATTTTAAAGCAAAAAAAAATACAAAAGACTCAAAAAGTTAGTTGAAAACAATTGAAAAGCACTTTAGTTCAGGTGTGTCAGGTCAAGTTAAAACATAGGAGGAAAACTAACCAAACATTTTATTAGTTTTGAAGCCTTTTTTGGTGTAAGCAGGATTTCGTACATGTCTGCAATTTGTAAAAATTCCATATTTAGATAATCTGCTTAAGAGAGTATCTAGGGGCACATGGGTGGCTCAGTCGGTTGAGCATCTGACTCTTGATTTTGGCTCAGGTCATGGTGTCACGGTTTGTGAGCTTAAGCCTCGATTCGGGCTCCGTGCTGATAGTGCAGAGCCTGCTTAGGATTCCCTCTCTCTCTCTCTCTCTCTCTCTCTCTCTCTCTCTCTCCCCTCTGCCCCTCCCCTGCTCATGCTCTCTTTCACTCTCAAAACACATAAATAAATAATAAATTAATTAATTAATTAATACTGAAAAAACAGTATCTAAATTTGAGGCAATTGTCAAAAAAAATTATGACTTTATCAAATTTAATTTGCTGGTAAAGACTAAACAAAAGCCTATTCTAAAGGTTCTCTTCACCACTCAAACCCATCAACGCAATGTCCTGTTTCTCTTGAACTTGAGGATAAAACTCTCCATCAGTCTCTGAAGCGGGTACTTCAAGAGCCACCAAGCGCACGGCCTGCCCTCCATCCCTAACCTCCCGGTATCTCCAGTGCTGGCATCCCTTGGACATGGGAACACTGGGCCCTTTTCTGGTTGGATAGTTCTACCTTCTAGAGACTTCTGTTTACTACTGTCGCTACTGCCTCTTTCTTCTCCAGCTCCACAATTGTGTCAGTCTCACAATGCCACTCGCAGCCTTCTCTGAATGCCTGCCCACACTCTGCTACGCCTGGGAGACCCTGGCCATGGACACCACCGCTGATGCCTTTCAATCTGAGGACCTCCGCAAGCCGTGTCCCCTGGGTGACTTCAGACTCGCCATTTGCTTTGCAGACCAGTGCCTGCTTGCTCCAGCCACTGGCCCTCAAACGGAGCTCTGATCTTTCCCTTCCGGCCACCCCACGCTCCATCACCCAAACCAGGACAACTCCTTTCTCATGGTCTTCTGCTCTTTCATCCAAAAATTCAGGCACTCAGCTGGAACCCAGAGAAGAGAGTCAGAAAAGGTCAAGCTGCTCCCAGTTCAGCAAAAGAACACTTATGCTTTTCTTCGAGAAAAAGTCTCTCTACCATGTGGAGTGACTCCTGTGGGAGCAGAGGGGAGCCTTGTGGTCGTGATAGAAGAAAAGCAAACCCGGTTAAAAAGCTGAGATGAGCAGAGGCACCTGGGTGGCTCAGTTGCTTAAGTGTCTGACTTCAGCTCAGGTCATGATCTTGGGCCCCGTGATGTTCGAGTCCTGTGTTGGGCTCTGTGCTGTCAGCTCAGAGCCTGGAGCCTGCTTCGGATTCTGTGTCTCCCTCTCTCTCTGCCCCACTTGCTCTCTATCTCTCGAAAGTGAATAAATGTTAAAAAAAATTTTTTAATTAAAAAGAAAAGGCTGAGAAGAGCCAAAAAAAAAAAAAAAAAAAAGCAACCATGGGAGTGGTGGTAAGAAACAAACTGAACTTGTCATTTGTTTCCCTCTGTAACTTCTGTCCAAGAGGGTTATTGATGGTTGAGGAGTTACTTTAGGAAGTGGACTCAGTAGCAAGAAGGACACCCCTGATTTCTCAAAGATTCCATGGGACTTTTGATGGCCTGTGTTCAGTAATGTTTTTCTGTATCCTTTCACCTGGGACAAGTGTCTTCCATAGCGCAAGAGGGAAAGAAAACAGAAAAACAAAAGTACAGATACCTACCATTAGTAATAGCTACCATTTATTGTTAGCCTAAAACGAATTCCGTTGTAACTAAGCAATTTACATGGCTCACAACATGCCATGAGATAGTATCGTCCCATTTTACAAATGAAGAAAGGTTCAGAGAGGTTAAACAATTTCCCAAGGGCCACACAGCTAACTATTCAGAAGCAGAACTAGGATTCACACCAAATCCAGGGCTCTTTTGCCCTATACTTCTCCAGCCCCCAGAAGGAGGATTCCAGAAAACATGCTATCTGTTCTTGCTAAAGAATTCTAGGCCTTTAAAACTATGAAGTTATTAGCTGATGCCATAGAAGTCATTGATTTTATGGGTAATATATGTAGAAAAACATTTAGAGAGTTTTCCTAATTTGTTCTCAGCATTATGTATTTAATCCTGTAAAATATCAATGGATAAAAACTCACTAAATTGTGATGGGGCACCTGGCTCAGTCAGTAGACTGAGGGTTGTGAGTTCAAGCCCCACACTGGGTGTACAGGTTACTTAAAAATAAAAAAATTTTTTTAAGTTACTAAATTTGTCAAGAAAGCTGGACATTTAGGAACAAACTACCATTTTATTCCCTAACTATAAATGAGGTCCCCATCCACTCCCAGGCCCCACAAACTAAATTACTAAGCTCACGTTTCTGAGGGTGTTCAGCCTTTCTCCGGAAGTAAAGGGTATGCTCAACAGTCACTGTAATAATAATTTAAAATTACTCTTTATTCAACTAAGTCCCTTACATGCACTGTGTAATCTAACCCTCCACAGTGCCCCTCAGATGCAGGTATCATGCTTTTCCTGAATAGATGACGAAGCTGAAGGTAAACGAGGTTTTATAACCAGCCTAAGGATACACCACTAGTAAATGGATTCAAACTCATTTCTGTCTAGTTTGAGAACCTCGGTTCTTAACCTTTATGCTTATCCCTCCTGGTCTATCATGATTTGCGTGTTAGTATGTTTTTTCTGCACGAATATCTCCATGTTCAGCACATGATAAATTACTAGAGACTTGTGTTCTTGGGTAGCATGGTTAAAACACCAATCTTGAGGGGCACCTGGCTGGCTCAGTTGGAAAAGCATGTGACTCTTGGTCTCAGGGTCGTGAGTTCCAGCCCCACGTTGGGTGTAGAGATTACTAAAAAAAAAGGAATAAACTTGAAAAAACAAACAAACAAAGAAAACCCTAAGCTTGAGTCCAAAGTCTTTGGGAGGAGGTTAAATATTTTCTTTGCTTTGTAGCAATAGAAAACTAGATTTATTACCCTATGTTAATATGATCTCTAAGAGAGATTCTGTGTTCAACTTTTATTTTTATCGCATTTCATATATGTTATTTTATTTATTCTCAAAAGCTCTTCAAGATTTGCATTCTAAGCTTCACACTTATTCCTGGATGTAGCGTCTCCCTCCTAATGCCAGAGATTTTCCAAAGTGGGTAAATGTAGTCATTGGTGGAAATTTCTGGAGACTGATCTGCTCTGACTAGAAGGCAGTGACACCGAGTGGGTAAGACCAGGCTTTGTCATCAGACAATCCTGGGTCTGCATCTTGACTCTGCCACTTGCATTCTGTGCTGTGTGACTTTAAGTTACTTACTTAACCTTTCTGAATTGGTTCCCCGCACCCACCCCCCCCCCCCATCTCTACCAATCCAATTTTCTGTCTCTAGATGTTTCCATTGAATATTTTATGGGCAGTTGCTTTCTAACCCTGGTGCTCTTCCCCCCCCCCCCCCAACGCACCCAGTCTTCCTCATCTATGAAAACAGCACACTACCCACCCACTTCTTTATTCCAGAAACCTCCCACCATTGCTGATTTTGTTCTCTCTCTCTCTTTCTCTCAGCCACCCATACATCCAATCTATTTTCAAGACCAAAAAAAATATTACTTATGAGTAGGTCTTGACTCTGTGTATCTCTCTTCTTCAAAAGTGCTCCCCTCGTCCATACGACCATCACCTTTTCCTGGACACCAAAACACTCTCATAACGAGTGCCCAGTTGCCCTCTCTGCTGCTACAATCAGTTCCCCATCAAGTGGTCAGAGAGATCATCGTAAAAAGAAAAAGGGAGCCGCGGTAGAGTATGCGATGCTTGATCTCAGGGTCCTGAGCTCGAGCCCCACATTGGGCATAGAGATTGCTGAAGGAAGTTAAAACAAAAACATAAAAAATAAAAAGAAAGAGCACTGTGTTACTCCCTTGTTGAAACCATCCAATAACTGCTAACTTAAGAATCCCGAGTTCTTCTTCATACCCATTCAAATGACTATTATTAAAAACAGAACAGGGGCGCCTCTGTGGCTCAGTCGGTTAAGCACCTGACTCCTGATTTCACGATCTCAACGGTTCGTGAGTTCAAGCCCTGTGTTCCTGGGATCCTCTCTCCCTCTCTCTCTGCCGCTCCTCTGCTCTCTCTCTCAAAATAAACTTTAAGACCAAACAAAAAATCACAACGCATGCTGGTGGGAACATAAAATGTTACAGCTGCTGTGGAAAACAGAATTGTAATTTCTCGAAAACTTAAAAACAGAATACCACATGGTCCAGCAATTTCACTTCTGGGGACATACCCAAAAGAATTGGAAGATGAGACTCAAACAGATATTTTTATCCGATTGTACACTCGTGACACTGTTTTACCTCATGACACTGTAATGTTATTCAAGGCAGCGTCACTCAAGAAAGCCAAATGTTCAGGGGCACCTGGGTGGCTCCATGGTTAAGCATCCGACTTCGGCTCAGGTCATGATCTCACAGTTCATGGGTTCGAGCCCCGCACCGGGCTGTGTGCTGACAGCTCGGAGCCTGGATCCTGCTTTGGATTCTGTGTCTCCCTCTCTGTCTGCCCCTCCCCCACTGGCACTCTGTCTCTCCCTCTCTCAAAGATAAGTAAACATTAAAAAAAAATTTTTTTTTAAAGAAAGCCAAATGTCCATCGACAGATGGCTGGATGAACAAAATGCATTACATACATACCACGGGATATATTCATCAGCTCTAAAAAGGAAGGACACAGGTCACCACATGGATGAACCTTGGGAACTTAGGCTGAGTGAAATCAGCCAGTCACCAAAGGAAGCCTCCCCTCACACTCAACCCCTAAGTCAACCCCATTCTTCTCTGTGACGTCCTACTCCTTCGTGACATACCACAGGGGACTTTGTATGCATACCGAGTGGCTTACTTAAAGCTGCCTTATTCCTTAGGAAGCAGTGAAAGCCCTAGGCCCCCCTCAGGCATCACCCATCACCCACAGGGTCCGCCAGGCTTGCTCAGGTGGCATTCTCATTTCACTTGGGAATAACTCAAGATGACTGCGTGCCTTCATCAAGTCTTTCCAAGGGCTCTCCTCTTGTCTCATTTACTGCTCCTGGAGAAGACCCTTCAAACCACCTTCCCTGGCTCCTACTTGAGTCGTTTCCAAAGTGGGGGAAACTCTTCAACTTTCAAAATAAAAAAATAAATTTCAAAAGGCTTCCTCCCTCCCCTGCCATGCAACGGGGAGCCGCTCCTGGAGGGGAATTCCTCTGAAATGAAATCGGGAAGGGCTCCAAGAGAGCTCATGTTTCCAATGTTAAAGCTCTGACTTCTGAGGATGCAGCCCTGCCCATTCTTTAATCACAGCCGAGGAAATTCCCCCAGCCTGGGTAAAAGATCATAATGTCTTAAGAAGGCCAATGAGCTCATGAAGAGTGGTTGAACTCAGAATGCCAAGACGCTCCCAGACATCTCCTTCAGTTCCTTTCCTCCTGCACAAGCCCCTCGAATTTTCCAGATCGGCACCACAGCAAATGGTTAAGGGTTTTCAAAATGGCTTCGATTTAATGTGGTAGGAAGCAGAGTGCTGTCCCTGCTCTATTTCCCTGATACTTTCTGCTGTAGTATCTTCATCGTCAATATTAAATAGCTCAGAAAAGTAAGCTTTAAAAATATTTATGGGGCGCCTGGGTGGCTCAGTCGGTTGAGCGTCCGACTTCAGCTCAGGTCATGATCTCGTGGTCCATGAGTTCAAGCCCTGAGTCAGGCTCTGTGCTGACAGCTCGGAGCCTGGAGCCTGCTTCAGATTCTGTGTCTCCCTCTCTCTCTGCCCCTCCCCCGCTCATGCTCTGTCTCTCTCTGTCTCAAAAATAAATAAAAACATTAAAAAAAATTTAAAAAATATTTTGAGGCCCATTCATCTTTGACGGACATGGCATTCTCAATTTTAATCTTCTGTGGGAGGATTGTCTCATATCCACCTTGAAATTGTATGGGGGAAAGAAAGCAGTACATCGGAAGATCTCACATGATGAGAAACCGAAAGGCCTTTGTAATGATCAAAACGCCTAAAATTTGCCAGCGAAGCCAAAAATGTCAGTTCTGGCAGTTTATTTGTTCATATAACAATGTTCACAAGCGAACTACCCACCCTCCTTCTTTAAGCTGGAGACATCATGAAATGAAGGAAATCGAATAAAGTATAGTTCACTACAGGTGGGAAGCCGTTTTCCAAAGCGCCCCGTAAACACAGTAGATTCCTGCCGCGACTCTGTCGCGAACGTGTACAGGTCTGCCCTACTCATTCTTTATTTCCTTGGCTCATAGAACAGAAGATTAAAATGTCAGCTGACGACGAGGGATGGAGATAAGTGATTGTTTTTTTCCCTTGTCTTTTGGAGTTGCATTAATCCTAGCCTACCTGAGCAAAGAAAGCGTGAGTCTGGAAATGTAGTAAGCGTTTTGTAGATGACAGTTGTTTGCAAGTGTAGAAAGCGAGAGATTTCCATGTATGGACCTGAAGTGCATTCCAGTCCAGTGTCAAGTTTTGTGTGCGATAAGGCCAGAGCAGGAAGCCGCTCGAGGTCAGGAAGGAAGTGCTATCAAGCCTGGGAGCCGGCAGGGTCGTGCAGGGAGCTGGGCAGGCTCAGGGCTTCAGCTCTGTAACCACTGCCCTATTTTTAAAAGATAAACAGCGCGAATAGCACAGAACCCTCACGGGGGCTGCTTCAGATTCAGCCAAACCGCACAAGGAGCTCCCTCTCGGCCCCCACCGGGCTTTGCAAGCGTCCCCAAAATGTAAAGTCACTGTTTCTCCTGGGACACGGGGCAGAGATTGCTCAGAGGGTCGGACTGTGGCCTTTTATCCAATATCCACAGCTGGCTTTGAGGGCCTCTGGGTATCCTAGCAGATTTCCAAGTATCCCTTGTTTCTCCCCCCCGGCAATGTACCACCAGCCCCTCTGTGCTGGGACAGAAATCCTACTGTGAGTCAGTGTTAGGAAGAGAAAGTTCTCGCCTTAACCATGACATGGCTAAAATGCAGTCAGCCAACAGAACCCATTGGACTGATGACCTTGACAATGCTTTCCAGAGTTAATTTCCAGGTCAGTAAACATTGACCGGGTGTCCGCCGTAGCTAAGTACTGCGCTGGGCACGGGGCTCCCGAGGTTTAGTTAGCTGCCCTGAATGTCATAGAGTACACGTACGGAGTGCTAATACATTCACCCCTTTTTTAAGATTCTAATACTTGTATGCATTGTGGTGAGGGCAGCGATAAAAGGTATAGAGGGGCACGTGGGTGGCTCAGTTGCTTCAGTGTCCAACTTTGGCTCAGGTCATGATCACAACTCACGACCTCATGAGTTCGAGCCCCCCACGGGCTCACTATTGTCAGCGTGGAGCCCGCTTCCGACTGCAGATCCTCCGTCTCCCTCTCTCTCTGCCCCTTCCCCGCTGCTCTCTCTTAAAAATAAATTTAAAAAAAAATCTAAAGGCATAGAAGGCTCACAAAAGGAAGACTGTTGAGGGGGAGCTAATTCAAGCTCAAGTTGGGGACGGACACTAAGGGAGACTCTAGGGTAGGTGGGCATATTCCAAAACTAGGAAGACAAACAACAGAGCACAAGGGAGGGATATTCCCAGGCCAAGGACAGCCTCCGCTATGGCTTAGAAGCCAGAGATAGCATGTAGTGTGTGACAGCTTCACACAACAGCTCGGGAAGCAAGAATGCACCATTGGGCATTTCCCCTGGAAAAATGAAGAAGAATCGGGACATAAGCTCAGGGGTCCAGGCCCATCCCCGGAAGCCCGTGGTCTGACATCTAAAGCATGGACCACCCACTGGGCAGAGCTGAAACACCTCACGTTAGAATCACAAAAAGGAAACCAAGTCAAAGAAGAAAACTCAACAATTAGTACAACTTCCTGCAGAAAATAGGATCGATCTAATTTTAATTTTGCTCATCAAAGGATACCAGTAAGAGAGTGAAATGCTCCTAATGAATCCATAAGAAACTAAGAGAATATGGTGGGAAAATGGGCAAACTCCTTGTCAGGTATTTCACGAAAGGAGAAATTCAAATAGCCAAGGAAGGAACTGTAGGGAAAAAATACGCGTATCATCCGTAATCAGGGAAATGCAAATCCAAACCAGTAGAAGGGCACAGCCTGTTAGGTCTAACCTTGGCCTTCCTGGAGAGGCAGAACGTCCACCCCAGTCACCACGCATACAGCAGCACCCCGCTCTGTCCCTCGGCGCCCTTGCCATGTGTGTTTCATTGTTTTAACCACTTGAAATTTCACATTTATTTTTTTTTTTTTTAATTTTTTTTTTTTTCAACGTTTTTTATTTATTTTTGGGACAGAGAGAGACAGAGCATGAATGGGGGAGGGGCAGAGAGAGGGAGACACAGAATCGGAAACAGGCTCCAGGCTCCGAGCCATCAGCCCAGAGCCTGACGCGGGGCTCGAACTCACGGGCCGCGAGATCGTGACCTGGCTGAAGTCGGACGCTTAACCGACTGCGCCACCCAGGCGCCCCGAAATTTCACATTTATTATTTGTCACCATCCACTGGGATGTAAACACAGTGAGGTCAGGGACTTTGTTTTGTTCAGCGTCCTTTTCCCTCCAGACCTAAATCACACAGTAGGTGATGGAGGAATATTGATTAACTTAGTGAGGGTGTAAGTCGATAAAACCTCTTGGGACAAAAGTTTGGCATTACCCTGTACCACAGGAAGATATACCTACAGGGCGACCCGTCAGTGACATTCTTGCAGATACAGCTTGGAGAAACCTGCAAGCAGGTGCAGGGCCACGTCTAAGTGTCCGTCACAGTCTTGTTCCTAATGATCGAAAACAGAATTGGGGGGAAAGTTTTGAAAAGTCTTTGAAAAAGTGGGAACAAACCAAATAGTACCAGCTCTAGAGCGATGGACAAATTATGCCGCGTTGCACAGTAGAATAGAAGAGAGCAATAAACATGAACAGCCATAACTACTTACCACATGGATGAAGCCTCCTAACATAGGAGCAAAAGAAGCAAAGACATAAATAAATGCATACACAATACCTCCATTTATTGCACAAAGGCCAGATGAAAATTGCAAAAAGGCCAGATGAAACTGGCCATAAATTGCACAAAGGCCAGATGAAACTGCAATCTTTGGGGCTACAACTGTAAGTAGTAAAAATCACAAAAGCAAAGCAAGGACCATGCGGTGCAGCCCTTACCTCTCTGAGGGTAAGAGGAAATGTGTGAGGGTTTCGGGGAACTGACGACATCCTGTATCTCAGCCTGGGTGATATTTTTATGGGTGTTGTATAATTACTTGTCAACCTGCGTGTGGTTGTTTTATGCACCTTAACTATTTATGTTCTAGGGGCGCCTGGGTGGCTCAGTCAGTTGAGGTCATGATCTCACAATTTGTCGGTTCGAGCCCCATGTCAGGCTCGATGCTGACAGCTCAGAGCCTGGAGCCTGCTTCGGATTCTGTGTCTCCCTCTCTCTCTGCTCCTCCCCGGCTCATGCTCTGTCTCTCTCTGTCTCTCAAAGATAAATAAATGTTTAAATATTTATGTTCTATTGTACAATTGAAATGTTTTTGAAAAGAGAATGGCACTTGGTTTTTAAGGATTATGGGATTCAAAATGAAAAGCAATCACCCTAGAGGCCAAAACCAAAAAAGATGTCACTGGAATCTGTCCAGGCACGTGTGGGTCATCTGTCCCCGAAGAAACGAGAGACCCAGGCAGGTAGATCCTATCACCTCCTCTTTTAGAGTTGCTTATCTTCTGTTATCATTTGAGGTCAGAATTTCTACATTCAGAAGCATCCCATTAATAGGAAAACTGTGCAGAAGATGCAAAATGCTGCCAGAATGTTCCCATTTCTTTTGCACATGCTTTCCTTGCAACTTTACAGCAGAAGAACCTGTGGGGAGACGAAGGACAGCAGAGGAGCCGGTGAAGGCAGGGAAACACCTCCATCCACCACGCCTGGAAGGAGGAAAGCAAAAGACTGCGGGATTTGAGCATTACCAGAAATCTTTTGCTCCTTAGTACGGTCTCTGTGTTCCAGCACCATCGAGAGATCACCAGAAACCTCAGCCCCGGGCACTCTTGCGCTTACGCTCTGACGCTCTGACAGAAGCAGCCTACTCCCAACGCTCTGCATCCTCGACCCCAGGCCACAGCATCCCACCCTCACTTTTCTTCTTACACCACATCCTCCCCTCTGGGGATACTCTCTGTGCATACACGGTGGTGGGGAGGGGGGATAGCCCTGCCTCCATTGCCCCTACCCCAGTCCTTTCCCAGCTCCTAAAACACATTGGTTTTTCTCATCTCTGGGGCCCCACACGTGATGTTCCCTCTGCCTGGATTTCTCCGTCTTCATCGGGCAGGCCCTTCTCATTCTGATCTCAGGCTGACACCGCTTCCCTCGGAAGCCTCCTGTCACACCCACCAATCTACTTAGATATTGTAGCTGCTTACTTAGCCTCCCTTCAGAACCACATTTTATTTGGCTGGCTGATTACCTATTCATTGCATTTGTTGCCACTAGACTGCAAGTTCTCCAAGGATATTTATGAAATCTGTCTTGTCCGCCACTGATTCCTCTGCCCTTACTGCCGTGATCAGTATCTGTTGAATGACAGCTAAACGAACATGTCTGTTTCATCTCTGATCTTTGAAGGAACCCCTTGGGAACGCACGGACATAGATGCCGTCCACCCCTTGGGTTGTGACATTCACTGGTCAGTCTCACGGACCCAAGGGGCTGGAGAGGGAACAGTGACAGGAACAGCAGAGCCCCTGAGAGTCTAACTGCCACAGAGGAAGAAAGGCTGGGCAGATGCACGACCAGGAGACACGTGTTGCTCCTGGTAATTTGCTGAAGACGCCCTCCTTCCCGAGACTACGCAGGGCATCAGGGAAGTGGTGTGCACCGAGCAGAAGCTCCAGGTACCACTCCAGAGGCCCGTGCAGGCTGAGGCATGACTTCTCCGGCACTCAGCCCAGCTCAGCCTCAACCCAGGCACGCGGGGCAGCCAAGGACAACAGGCAGAGCCGACCACAGAAATCCAGTCTGCTGTTCCGCTTATACACGAAACAAGGTTCCCAGGGACCCTAGAGAAAAACAGGGTGCTGATCTTTTCATGTGACAAACGAGAATGTGAGACTAGGATGTTATTGATTTAGTGGCAAACTTCAGGGATATTTGGGATTTAGGTACAATATTTCCTTTAATACTTTAATACTCTCAACGATCTTACAAGGTATTAGTCCCATTTGACAGAGGAGGAAACTCAGACCGAAAAGGTTAAGGCCTCAAAGCCATGTACCTAGTAGGAACAGAAACAACAACAGAGCCAATATTCAATCCCAGGCTGCCTTCCAAGCCCGTGTTCCCGAGAATCCATCCTGCGTGGGCCCCTGTATCTATAGTCAGCAAATGCTTCAGGGTACATGGATGCCATACTTTTGTGCAAAAATTGACTTTTCTTTTATTATTTTATTATCACTTATGAGAATATATAAATAAGAAAATATCTGACTTGGGAGGAAATTGACTAATCTACTGAAAAAAGAGAAAGATAAATGCGTTCTAAATTCAAATCAGAGGTATGCTCTACCAAAGCATAAGAGGGAAAAGCAGGAGAAAAAAAGACTTCTGATGATCAAATGCAGGCACATGCCCCCTGTTTCCACAGGGGTTCCATTCCTGGGTATCAGGTCTGCAGATTAGAAATGCAAGGGGTTTGGGGCACCTGGGTGGCTCAGTCGGTTGAGCATCCAACTTGGGCTCAGGTCATGCTCTCACAGTTTGTGAGTTCAAGTCCCACGTCGGGCTCTGTGCTGACAGCTCGGAGCCTGGAACCTGCTTCAGATTCTGTGTCTCTTTCTCTGTCTCTCTCTGCCCCTCCCCTGCTCATGCTCTTTCTCTCTCTCTCTCTCTTTCTCTCTCTCAAAAATAAGTAAACAACTTTTTTTTAGCAGGTTCTTTTTTTTTTTAATGTTTATTGATTTTTGAGACAGAGAGAGACAGAGCATGAACGGGGGAGGGTCAGACACAGAGGGAGACACAGAATCGGAAGCAGGCTCCAGGCTCTGAGCTGTCAGCACAGAGCCCGACGCGGGGCTCAAACTCACAGACTGTGAGATCATGACCTGAGCCGAAGTCGGTCGCTCAACCAACTGAGCCACCCAGGCGCCCTAATTTTTTTTTTTAAATGCAAGAGATTTTCAAGAATTTGTGTTTGAAAAAACCCTCTGCCAAATGAGGTTCACAATCTGGGGACCTTCTTTCTCTACAGGCTTCCATGGTCTTACCGCCCATGTTTTAAAAGCCTGATTCTGGCAAGATTTCCATTTGTGGACATTTTGGCTCAAAAAATCAAAGCAGATCTCAGGTTTCAAAGGCCCAAAGGAAAAAAGGTCACTACTGAACATGCCACTATTTATTGTTGGACCGACAGCATTTAAGCTGTCAAATTAGGCTTTGATTTTAATATTCCTCAGTGAGGAAAGTACACATTTTTAGTAGCATTCTTTCGTTCAGTATGCTTGCAGTGCTTTACCCAAGCAACTAAATCACAGTCCAACAGCACACATTTTTAAAGCAAAGGTGGTAAAATATTTGGAGTCAATAGTCTGTCTTCATTTCCCAGCATAAATTGCTCATCACGTATTGCAAGTTTGCTTTGGATTTACAGCATGCTTATAGTGATGGATGTTATATTTATATTTTTTATATTTACATTATAAAGTTTTCATTTAAAAATTGAAGGTACTTCGGAGCGCCTGGGTGGCACAGTCAGTTTAAGTGTCTGACTCTTGATTTCGGCTCAGGTCATGATCTCACATGAGTTCAAGTCCCATGTCGGGCTCTGTGCTGACAGCATGGAGCCTGCTTGGGATCCTCTCTCCCTCTCTCTCTGCCCCTTCCCCACTTGGCATGTCTCTTTCTCTCTCAAATAAATAAACAAAAACTTAAAAATAAAACTGAAGGTACTTCCAAGATTTTATATTGTGTTCTTGAAACTATTTTGAAAACAACATAAAAATAAGGCACAAAGGAGCCAAAACATTAAATTAGGTGGCAGGTCAGAAGCTGCACTGAATGCTATGGCATTTACTACAAAAAATAGTCATTTCCCATGTATCTTTCCAAATGTAAATATCACCAGCTCACTTTTCCTCCCAAGATTTATTGAGTTGTAACTTACATACAACAAAATGCCCCCTTTTTAGTGTAAAGTATGATGAATTTTGGCAATTCTATACAGTTATGTCACCACCAACATACACTGCTCTGCCTTGTATCACTCAAGGGTTTTTTTTGTTTTTTTTTTTTTTGCCATTTCTAGGATTTCATATCAATTAAATGCATTGTGTTTTCCAAAGTAACTATACGATTTTACGTTCCCACAACCACTGCCCGAGAGTTCCAGCTCCTTCTCATCTTATCCAATATGTGGTGTTGTCCATCCTTTTAATAACAGCCACTCTGGAGGACCGGGAGGGTATCTCTGTAGCTTTAATATTCATTTCCTTGGAGACCAGGGACCACGAGCTTCTTTTTATGTTTCTTAGTGGCCACTGCTATGTCTCCTTTCATAAAGTGCTTTTTTTTTTTTTAATTTTTTTTTTTAACGTTTTATTTATTTTTGAGACAGAGACAGAGCATGAACGGGGGAGGGGCAGAGAGAGAGGGAGACACAGAATTGGAAGCAGGCTCCAGGCTCTGAGCCACCAGGCCAGAGCCCGACGCGGGGCTCGAACTCATGGACCGCAAGATCATGACCTGAGCTGAAGTCGGCCGCTTAACCGACTGAGCCACCCAGGCGCCCCTCATAAAGTGCTTTTAAATCTTTTGACCGGGGTGCCTGGGTGGTTCAGCTGGTTAAGCACCTGACTCTTGATTTTTGCTCAGGTCATGATCTCACAGTTCATAGGTTCGAGCCCCATGTGGGATGCGCTGAGAGCACAGATCCTGCTTGGGATTCTCTCTCCCTCTTTCTCTGTTCCTCCCCCACTTGTTCTCTCTCTCTCTCTCTCTCTCTCTCTCTCTCTCTCTCTCAATAATAAGTAAATAAACACAAAAAAATTAAAAAGTGCCTTGACCAAATTGGCCTTGGTCAGTTCAGTTTCTTATAAAAGAAAAAAGAAAAAAATCTTTTGACCAACATTATGATTAAGTTGCATAAGTTGTATATAAAGTTGTATGTGTTGCAAATATTTTCTCTCAATTTGTGACATGCCGTATTGTCTTCCTAAATTTTATTCTTTGGGAGATTTGTGACTTTCATAAAGCCCGTTTAATCAATTGTTTCATTTTATGCCAGTTAACGTTTAAGGACACCAAAAGTAAAACTCTGCTTGAAACTAAATGGTATTCTCAATCTCATCCATCCCTCCCAGGTGTCTTTTAATTCTTTTTGGCATCCTGATTGCTGAACTAAAATTTGTAAATGCCATTTGAGCACCATGGAAATGTTTAAGATGCGATAGCAAACGGTACCACAGAAGGATAAGAAAAGGAAACACACACAATATAAGCTCTTCCTTAAGCAAACTCACTTTCAAAACCAAAAACAAAAGAACCAAAGGTCTAAAGATTTGAAACTGAAGAAAAAGAGAGCATGATGACAGTGGTGGGGCAGGGGGGTGGCGGTGGGGGGTTGTAGCTTTGAGTAATTGCTAGAAGAACGTGTAAGGGTAGGTGTTAAGAATCCAGCTTCCAGCCAAGATGGGGTATCCAGGACCAGATCTATTCTCCAACCAGAAACAACTGAAAAACTGGACAAAATATATGAAACAATGCTTCTCAAGACATTGCCCATCAGGCAGTGGAAGATAATCCTCCCGGAGAGACTCCTCCAAAGAAGATAAGCATCTGAAGATGTTCAATATTGTTAGTCTTTAAGGACATGCTAATTAAAACCACAAAAGAGGGGCGCCTGGTGGCTCAGTCGGTTAAGCATCTGACTTCGGCTCAGGTCATGATCTCATGGTTCATGGGTTCGAGCCCCATATCGGGCTCTGTGCTGGCAGCTCAGAGCCTGGAGCTGCTTCAGATTCTGTGTCTCCCTCTCTCTCTGTCCCCCTCCCCCACTCTGTCTCTCTCTCTCTCTCTCTCTCTCAAAAATAAAAACATTAAAAAAAAACAACCCACAAAGATACCACTTCACTCCTATTAGAATGTGTAAAGTGTAGGGACACCTGAGTGGCTCTAGTCTATTGAGCCAGCAGCAGACTTGATCTCAGCTCAGGTCATGACCTGAGCTCCGGTCATGATCTCACACTGCTAGTGGGAACTTCCAACCCCTCTGAAAACCCTTTAACAGATCGCCTAAAAAAGTTAAACATTGCCCATATGACCTAGCCATTCCACTCCTATATTTGTCCAAAAGAAATTAAAGCATATGTTCAATACAAAGTCTTCGACTAGCATGGTCATAGCAGCATTTGTTACCCAATGGTTCTTAACTGGAAGTGATTTTGTTTCCCCAGAGATATTTGGTGAATCTGGAGATATTTTGGTTGTCACAACTGGTGGTCTGTTGGCATGTAATGAGTAGAGACCAGAAATTATGCTGAACGTCCTACAGTGCACAGGACAGTCCCTCACCACCAACACTTACCCAGCCCACATGTCAATAGTGGCAAGTTGAGAAACTATGTCTATAGCTCCAAAAGGGAGCAACCCAAATGTCCACTATTAGGTAAAGGGACAAACAAACTGTGGTATATCCATACCATGGAATACAGCTGACCCTTGAACATGGGTTTGAACTGCATGAGTCCACGTATATGTGGATTTTTTTCAATAAATACAGTATAGTGCTATCCATGTATTTTCTCTTCCTTGTGGTTTTCTTAATAACATTTTCTGTAGCTTACTTTATTGTAGAAATACAGTATATATTACATGAAATGTATAAAATATGTGTTAATCAACTGTTTATGTTACCTGTAAGGCTTCCAGTCAACAGTAGGCTATTAATAGTTAATTTTTGAGGGAGTCAAAAATTATAATTGGATTTTTGACTGGGCAGGGGGTCAGTGCCCCTAATGCGCTTGCTGTTCAAGGGTCAACTGAGTTGTAAATGGCAATTTATTTGTAAAATGTGAGAGTTGGGTTTAGGGCTTTCACTCCTTATACTTTTAAGGATCTCTCTCTCTTTTTCTTTTATAGACTGTATTTATAGTTTTGGGTGCTTTTTAGACTCTACTGTTGTAACATTGAATTCACATAATGGCAGCCAACCACCAAGAAAATGTGTGATTGCGTAGGCTCTTCTTGCCAAGGCCACCTGCCCATTGTTCTGTGGCCGATGGGCTTCCTTTTCTCAGCATGCCTACTGAAGCCAAGGGCATTTAACAATAACCAAACTTAGATAAGCTGTTCTAAATTCTCTGATACTACCTGTAGGTCTAAGAGACAAATGCCCTGGTAAAAGCTAAGACAAGGTGATCCTAGCTAAGACAAGGTAAGGTGGATTCTCACCTAGAAAAATGACTCTGGGAATTGACTGAAAACAGTTGAGGAGTCTGACTAGAGAAATTGGGGGCACAGCAAATACCTGAAAGAAACCTGGAATTCATTGTTCCAGTCTAAAGGCCCTGGATTGGTCAATGCACTGGGAGGGGAGAGGAAGAAGAAGGGTTTGGAAAGGAGAAGAGAGAATGAAGAAACGAGAGCTAAGATGTACTTCTGGAGAAATACTGTAGGAGCACCAGATATGGAAGAAGAAGAGGAAAGGAAAAATAATAAACAATTTACAGTTTCCCCCATGAACAAAGACTATGGGTCACTGATCTAGTCCTAGAAACCATGAATTAATGGACTCAATGTATCATCATATCTAGGCTACAGACTCTGTCTTCTCTGGGTCTCAGGTATGAGAAGTAAGAAGGAAGTTGGGGGAAACCAGTCCTTGGCTGAAATTGCTTCAAGCATTCGACTTTATGTTAAATGATAGAAAAAGCCAAACCCTTGCAAGAGAATGACCATTTTAACTTCACTATCTCATCTGATAATTACAAATTTTGGTCTTAAATGGTCCATTTGAGCACGTCGGTCCATTGCTAAATTATGAAAAGCAAGAATTGAAACTTGGCAGAAGTACAGATCAGATGCAGATTACAAACAGAACCATCTGTCACTTTCAGGGAACATATAAACCAGCGCAAATGACATTAAGTAGCAATTTTCACGGCAGGAAGAGATCAAAGAACCCTGGTCTTTGCTACTTGAGGAAAAGGGGGAAGTTACTCAACCAGGAAGAGTCTTATGTAAAAATTAGCATGGATATGTTCATTCTTATTTCAAATACAGTTTTGTTTGTACTGAAAAAGAGGCAGAAAGCAGCCAAGCAGTGGGTGTCATTGCTCCATTACGTTGGGCAAGAGTTCCGATTGGGTTCGAAGAGTTAGTTCTCTAGGTTAACTCCTTCTACAACCAGCTGTCAGCTTGTTTTAGTTGGTCTCTTTACATGGTCATTCAAAGACTTCCATTTGTATTGTCTTTATTCATTTTTGTTTTGTACCTTCTCACTTAGATTTATTTTCCTTAAGATAGTGTGTATTATGCCACACGCACACGCACGACAGTTCTCACTCCTCACAACGTTATGTTCTGTAAAGTCCCTGCAAACAGAGAATTAGCCAATGTTGTAATTTCTCCAAGGGAAATGCAGGACTATCTTCTTTCCGGTGTCTGGTCACACTTTCACCAACTGACGGATACATAGCCTTGTTTTGTGTGTGCTTTATGTGTGTTTCTGTTTTAAGACTCTTATTTAATATATATTGTTGATTCATGAAGTTGAACTCATGGACAACAGCACGGTAACTTATGCCTGATAGAAGCTCTGTAACACATAGTTTCTCCTTCAGGCACATCACAGCTTTTGTGCACTTAAAAATACCGGACAGCTCTTCGGCACCTATGCTTGGAAGCCATTTTAAAGTGGAATCACCAACAAAAATGTGAAAAACGTGGCACTAAATAGACAGAGAAAAGGACACTTGTTTATGACAAGGCAGAACACTGCTTCGTTCCAGCTCAGCTGGGGACAGGCCTGTCCAGCAACTTAGATTTTTCCTACTCTGTGCATGTCCTTGAATGACTAGCAAAGGGCAGTAAGTATTGATCTTGAGGTTGCAAATAAGTTTTAACATGGATGCAAAGTCCTGGGCCACCTGGGTGATCCAGTCAGTTAAGCATCTGACTCTTGATCTCAAGGTTGTGAGTTCAAGCCCCAGGCTGGGTGGGGAGCCTACTTAAAAAAAAAAAAAAAAAAGTATGCAAATTTGCAAATACAGAATCTGTGAATAATGAGAACCAACCATATATGTGTATTTCTTCACAACAACTCCTAATAAAGTATATTACAGATTTCGTTTCCTTGAAGATTGTGGCTATCTAATAGATTCCTAATACTCTTCACAGAAAACTCCTAGCTTAGGATATTTCTTGTATTAAATTCTCTTATATTCAATTCAAGCCTTTAAGGTTTTTGCTGAGCAAGAAAAGTAAAGAGCAAAGACGCAGATGTCTATATGGTAACTCCAAAGCCTACACTGAGGTACAGGAAAATGTCAGCATGTACAGGGCTCAATAAATGCTACATACTTTTCTTTGTTTCCTGATTCATGTTCCTTCTTATTGTTCTTATTTGCTTTCATTTTACTAGCTTAAATTATCCACTACATGAATAAATGCACAGACAGGAACTCCAATTTCAACGTAGGACGCAGATATAAAATCACTAAAGATCCATCACTCTGAATTTAGGTGGCATCTTCTTTATTTTCCTCAGGGTTCTCAAAAGGTGTCTAAGCTTTGGGTGGAAATAAAGGAAAGCATAAGCCTCACATAAATTGAGTGATTTTTCTAGATGCCAAAATGGAAATAGTAGTTCCAAGTGTGGAAGAAGACAAAATTATTTACAAATTTCAGTTTGAATCCTAAAGGAGCATTAACAATCAAATTACAGTAATAGTGTAATAGATTAAGACTATGAAGTGAGCTCATCTTTTATAATGTTTTAAATGCTATTTTTGTTAGCGCCTCAATGCCACTCTCAGAAGTAGGGTATTGTTGAAAATACCAGTCACCAAATACGGCAGACCTTTAGTTTTCCAGGATTTAAGCTGTATTATTCCACCAGGTCAATGCTTGCCTGAAAATGTCTTTGGTGTGGAGTTATTTTGTTACAAGGGCTTTTGACCCTGTTGACAGCAAGAACCGTCCTTGGGACTGTAAGTGTGGCAGGAAGTATAGCGGTTAAGCGTGCCATTGGAATGGAAATACGTTGAATTTCCACAAGACCACGACCTGTCACTTTGTTAGCTCTGCTCTAAATCATTAATCTCTCTCTTCCCTGGTCTCTGTGCCATTAAAATGAAGAAATCAGAATAATCTCAGTCAGATGAGTGCTTGAAATCTGTAATTCAGAGATAGTTTATCTAGGGCCACCTGGGTGGCTCAGTCGGTTAAGCATCCGACTTTGGCTCGGGTCATGGTCTCACGGCCCCGCGGGTTCGAGCCCCGCGTCGGGCCCTGTGCTGACAGCTCTGAGCCTGGAGCCTGCTTCGGGTTCTGTGTCTCCCTCTCTGTCTGTCCCTAACCCACTCACCTTCTGTTTCTGTCTCTCTCAAAAATAAATACACGTTAAAAAAAAATTCAAAGATAGTTTATCTAAAATCTGGGGCTTTGTTACAGGAAAGCCTAGTAGTGAAAGGGAAAGACAGAGGGAGAAGAAAATAGGGATAATAATTACCATAACAATAACAGCAGAGACTTTGGGTGGCCAAGATAGCCAGTGGTGTCTATGCATCTCCTTCTGATTCTATTGAAATCCCACTAAAAAACAGAAACCAGATTTTGTTAAGGCAGAAATCCACAAGAAAGGAGAAATCAGAGAGGAGGCAGCAGTAACTGTGGATACTAGGGAGCCAGCAGATGAGCCACAAAGGAATCAGCAGACTCAAGACAAAGGAATCCTATGAAGACAGTTAATGGAAATGATTGGAGTGCTTGGGTCGCTCAGTCGGTTGAGCATTGGACTCTTGACTTCAGCTCAGGTCTTGATCTCGGGGGCATGAGTTGAAGCCCCATGTTGGGCTCTGCGCTGGGTGCGAAGCCTACTTAAAAAAATGCTGGGGGCGCCAGGGTGACTCAGTCGATCAGGCGTCCAACTCTTGATTTCAGCTCAGGCCATGATATCACAATTTGTGAGTTTATGCCCCGCATCCAGCTCTGTGCTGACAGCACGGAGCCTGCTTGGGATCCTCTCTCTCCCTCTCTCTCTACCTTTCCCCTGCTCATTCACTCTCTCTCTCAAAATAAATAAATAAACATTAAAAGAAAAGAATCAAACTGATTGATTGATATGCATCTCTCAAGGCCTCCAGAAGGGCCCCATTAGGAATCTCTGAGAGTTAGGGGTAAAAGGATACCATAAAGAAAGACGATTGATTGAAAGTCTACATCAGCAACTATCAGATCACCAACTGCCTCGTCTACTAGGTAGGTTCGCTCTTCAAAAAGAGCTGAGACCAAGTTTCCAGACTAGGCCATACCAGGCAGGAAGGTGGGTTTACAACCCTTTGAGGTGGGATCTGGTTGCTGAGGGCCATTCCTCTCCCCGACTCAGGTTCCTAGGTTCTGGCAGGCGGGCTCCCCTTCCAGGCAGAAGACAAGAATCGCTGTCTTCTCCAGAAAATATGACCTACTCAGGAGGAAACACCTGAAAATATTAATATTAGAGATTGTGCAACTCATCAGCCCAGACCCAGCTCCCCAACAGCAAGGACTTTATGCATCAAAGCCTCCAAGCCATGGTGTTTCCCAATCCACTTTTTAGTCTCCCCCTGTATGAGTATACAACCAGGATCACCAAATATCTGAGGAAAGGATTTATCATCAAAGAATATGAGAAGGGGGGGAGCGGAGGGGGAGAGAGAGAGAGAATAAGATTGAGAGAGAAAGGGACCAAAACAAAAGAAAAACAGTAACTTGGAAGAAATAAGAGACTCTGCAGGGAGAAGATATTTCCCTCAAAAAACCAATAGTAACTAAGATGATATATTGCAACCATGGAACATGAACAGATTGTATAAAAAAAAGAGTATGTGGGGAAAAAACTGGAGACAAAGAAAAGATCCTGTAGGCTTTCAGAAAGAATAAACACAAATGAACAGACCCCATTTAAAAGATCATGATGAGAATGGCCTCTGACGTCACAACAGCAGTGCTGGAATTGAAAGGAAAACTCTGTATACAGCTAACCTATCAACCAAATGTGAGGCTAGAATACAGACATGTTTAAACATGCAAAATTCTATTTGCCCTGTATTTTTCCTCAGAAATCTATTTTAAAAGCTGATGAATTAGTGAGCCAAGGGAAGAGAGAAACAGAGGTTTTAGGAACCAGAAATGTAGCACAGAACAGAGGGGAGGAAAATTCTCAGGTGTGAAGGACAGGCAGTTGAGATTGGCATAGGATCCCCAGGAATGGGAAATCCATAGATTATCTGATGTGTCTCAACATCTTGAGGTGAGATTTGTGTAGTCAGCAAAGCATCTGGGGTTGAAATACTAAATACCTATAAAACTAAGCAAAATGCATACACACACACACACACACACACACACACACACACACAAAGAGCTGTTAACAATAAGGCAAACTGGTAAGAGGTATACACGAACACTCGGTATTTTTGCAACTTTTCTGTAAATCTAAATGATCCAAAAATACAAAAATTTATTTAAAAAAATAATGTTAGGGGCGCCTGGGTGGCTCAGTCGGTTGGGCATCCGACTTCGGCTCAGGTCACGATCTCGCGGTCTGTGAGTTCGAGCCCCGTGTCGGGCTCTGTGCTGACAGCTCAGAGCCTGGAGCCTGTTTCAGATTCTATGTCTCCCTCTTCCTATGACCCTCCCCTGTTCATGCTCTCTCTGTCTGTCTCAAAAATAAATAAATGTTAAAATAATAATAATAATAATGTTAGACACTGAAAAAAAAGTTAACACTACAACTTGACATGCACGTATGTATATGAGAGGGTAGGAGGGATGACCAAGCAGAGGAGAGAGTCTGGAGAGTGAAAGCTTTCCCACTGAAGGGCCTCGAAGTGAGGTGCCAAGCTCAACAAAAGCCATCTTGCCCTGGTTTACCCAGCTGGCACGGGGACATGTGCATAGGGCTTCCAACCAACGGGGAGCGGCGTAAGGAGATGGGGATTTTGCAGGAAGCACTGTCTGCCTCAGGTATGTTGGATTTCCCTTTACGATCTCAGCCAACGAAAACAGTTCCCAATCCTTTCCTGCTCTCCAGAGCCCGATTCCGCATGACGCAACCGGCTGATTTTGAAGATTCAAGTATTGGAGTCTACAGAGAGCCCGACACCCCTCATTTTACCATGAGAGGAGGTGAGCCCAGACAGGCCTTGTCACTTGCCCAGAAGCATGCTGACAGCAACTTCCCAGGAGAGAGCTCTTCTGATGTCACCCTACAAGTGGGATCCAGACTGCACGCACACACAGCTGCATTTAATCCAAATATTCTTTCTTCTTAGTAAATTAAAATTATGCAAAGCCTTTCCAAAGTATATAAAGCCAACATCTCCTGTAATCCCACGCCAGTCCCCAGAAGTAGCTTCCTGAATTATCCCCCCTTCGTAACCCGTTGCACAAATGAGGAAAGTGAGTCCCGGAAAGTTTGTGCAGCAGGAGGGCATTCAAGTGGCAAAGATCGCATCCGACCAGAGGCTGCTCTAAACTGGCTGCAGACTACACTTTTAATCCAGAAACCATTCTGAAGGTAGAGCGGCCATCAGAACTGGTGATTTCCAGAAGTGCACGAACATTTTACACCTGATCTTGTTTTTTCGGAGGCAGAAACACAAAAGGCCCCACCACCAGACAGCATTTGGCTGAATTTAAATAGCACCGAGAGGCAGACATCCTAGGATCGGATTATTATTTGCATTTTCCCCTCTGTTGACCTTATCGCCATCCAGAGTGCAGAAAGAAAACATTTTAATCATTGAAAACATTGTTCTGTCATTTATATGGACTCATCAACACTTCTTAATATTCTAAAGAGGTGGGCTTGCCTCCACTACCCATCAGATCCCCTTTTGTACCATGTAATCCTTCGCAAAGAGCAAGGAAACGGACTGCGACTGAGGCATTTACTCTGAAGGGAAAGGATTCAAATAAATTCAACTCTGTTGGCAAAGAAAAACTTCAAAGCCTTTAAAGGCACGTCCTTTCAACTCAGTTTGTTAGACTTGTTCCCCTATTTAAAAGGTAAAAAGATGAAAGAAAGTTAATCCTCCATAAATTCTTCCCCGCCCACCCATTATGCCCAGAGTTTCAATACAATACATTTTTGCTTTCGTGATTCTCAGAGTAAAAGGCAGGAGCCAATAATTAGTAGAGCTGCAAATTGCCATTGTTTTAAGCGGGTGTCCAAATCTCCCTTAACCTCAGGATTCCTAGCCAGCCTCACATAAACATGCCCCTCTCTGCCCCACCAGGTCTCATCCTTGGGTTATTTCTGACATTTCATGAAAACACCCCCAGGAGAACTTTAGCACAATCTTCCACACAAATCTCTCTTCTCTGAGAAATCCTTTTAAAACAAAAGCTACAGTTTTCTTTACAATCTTCTTAAAATTGCTACCACTTACGCATAAATTACACTTCATTTGCATTTAGGATTAAGAATTTCACCGCCAAAGACAAAGATCCCCCCCCCCCCATCTTATTTCTAGTTTAGGATAAGCTTTCAAAATCCTAATCGCGTTGGTCTTTGCTTATTTTAAATAATTAGAAGAAAAATCCCTCAGATTGAGGAGTTTTCAGCCGCGCAAAGGATGCTCTTGTGGGCCTAAAAAAACCTTAAAGGCTATTTATTCTATGGCATTGTGGGCCCGGATATTCTTTAGCATAAAGATATAATTATTCACTCATGTTTCTAGCAGTTGGCATAACGCAGAATCAGAAGTTTGTGTCCATGAACATTTCCATTGCTGGGTTAAAATGCAGTGAAACCCAAAATTCCTTCCTAAAACATGCAACAACTTCTAGTAAAAGAAGAGGAAGGAATGGGAAGTTATTGCTTAAGAGGTACAGACTTTCTTTTAGGAATGATGAGAAAAAAAATTCTGGAAACGGGTAGTGGTAACGGTGGTGTAACATTATGAATATACTAATCCCCCTGATTTATCCACTTGAAATGCTTAAAATGGTAAATTGTACGTTGTGCATACTTTGCCGCAATTTTTACATTCAATAAGCAAATGAGAGCTTTGTGTTAAAAATGTTAAATAACGCAGGTCTGGAAAATACGCACAAAAATAAGGCAATGTGTCTAGCGGGAAAATTGTCATTAATAGAGATCAAATATCAATAACATGAACTTTTATCTATTTATGCTAAGGTCATACTTTTTTAAATTTTTATTATCTTTTTATTTTTTATTATTTTATTATTTTTAAATTTTTTTATTTCATTTGTATTTTTCTATTTTTGTTTACTTTTATCTTTTAATTTTTTAATCTAAGGATATAATTTAAAATTTACACAAAATCCATCTGTCGAAGAACATTTAAAATAGCATTATTTGTCATGGCACGTTGTTAAGAAAACATTAGGAGGACTTTAATGGCCGACAATGTTAGTTCAGTAAGTTCTGGTTAATTTAGTAAATAAATTAGGTCTCTTCTGTTTACTCTTCTGCTTCCGACATTACATTAAATCTGGGCATTCTTCTGCTTCTTTCTAAGGCTTTGTTTCAATTACCACTGGTTCACTCAACAATTACTTATCGACACTTCCTCTGTCAGGACCACAGGAGGTGCTGGGGATAAAGCTTTCGGCAACTCGACCAAGTAAGTCCCTTTCCTCACAAAGTTTATAAACTCTGAGGGGGATACAAAGGGGAAAAAATCAGCCACCCATATCACATGACAAGTGCTAGGATACCAGGTGCTCTGGGAGTATGTCCGTCAGGCCCCTAAACCAGATCTGGGTGCCTCTGAGACGACTTTCTGGAAGAAATCATGTCCCAGGATGAGCAGAAATGAAGTAGGGGCAGAACGGAAAGGGAAAGAAGAATGTTCCAGGCAGAAATAACAGCACATGTAAGGACTCAGGTGAAAGAAAGCAAAGTATGTGAAGAAACTGGAGGGGTGCCTGGCTGGCTCAGTGGGTAGAGTATGTGCCTCTCTTTTTTAATTTTTTTTTTGATTTTTATTTATTTTTGAGAGAGGGAGAGAGAGAAAGAGAGAGAGCGCGAGCGGTGGAGGGGGAGAGAGAGAGGGAAGCACAGAATCTGAAGCAGGCTCCAGGCTCCCAGCTGTCAGCACAAACTCTGATACAGGGCTCAAACCCACGGACCGTGAGATCATGACCTGAGCCAAAGGCAGAGGCCCAACCGACTGAGCCACCAAGTGCCCCAGTAGAGTATGTGCCTCTTGATCTCAGGGCCGTGAGTTCGAGCCCCATGTTGGTCCCAGAGCTTCCTTTTAAAATAAAACAGAACTGGACGTATTTCAGAACAGCACGAGCATAGACGTGCCAGGAAAAGATAGCAAGGACTGCATCAGACTCAACCTCGAATCAAGACAAGGATGAGGTTGACCCACCTACTGGGTGTCCCCACAGGCCTAGGTCACAAACACCCCACATTCACGTGCCTCCTAAGCTCACCATCTGCACCCCTCCCTCCAACCCCGGTTCTCCTCTGAATTCTGAATCCCAGTGACTAATGCCACCAGAAACCCACACGTGGCTCCTGAGTCTCCTTCCCTCCCTGTCGCTTTGGGGTGGGCTCCTGCAGGGAGGGGCGGGGGGGGGGGTGGTGGGAAAGGTGGGCAGGTGGGGACAGCACGAGGCAGAGAGGGAAGTTGCAAATGCGGGAGCTGGAATGGTCTGTGAATGTTGTCCCAGGTGCTGCTGGTCTCTGTGGCTCCACCTGTCAGTCCCTGGATGCGGGCCACCGGGAAGGTAGGACCGTGGGCAGGTGGGCAGGAGTGGTGACAGCCCTGCACCCCCTTTCTTGAGAGGACCTGTGTTGTGTTTCCATGCCCGTCACAAACACAACGAAAGTCCTTTCCTATCTACTTCCTAAATATTTCTTGAATCAATCTTCTCTCTCTGTTTCCACTTTTTAAACTCTGCAGAGGTCACTTCCCTGGTGTCCTTGGCACACTCTGGCGCCCCACTCAGCCCCCCTCCACACTTCAGTCATCTTTCCAAAACCCAAACCTGACTGTCATTCTCCTGCTTCACGAATGGCTTCTCAATCTAGTCGGGATCAGGTCTGAACTCCCAAACATTTTCATGGGGCTTATCTCACATCAGACCTTGACTCTGCCCTGCGATTAGCACCCCCCACCCCCCATCCCCCACCCCCAACTCAATGCGCTGGCCCTGCCCAGACCTACCTCCACTTGATCCTTTGGTTTTTGTTTGTTCTTTGTTTTTAAGGTTTATTTATTTACTTTGAGAGAGAGAGAGAGAGAGAGAGAGAGCAAGAGTGGGAAGGGGCAGAGGGAGAGAGAGAATCCCAACCAGGCTCCTTGCTGTCAGCACAGAGCCCAATGTGGGGCTCGAACTCACAAACGTGAATCACCACCGGAGCCGAAATCAAGAGTGGGACGCTTAACTGACCGGGCCACGCAGGTGTCCATGGTTTTATTTCTTCACGTCAAGTTTCACAAGCTATTCCCCTGTGTCTTTTAAAGATGGCTTTCCACCTCTCTTGTGTTACTTAGTCCGTGCCTTTTTACGACCAGAAAGTCCACTCACATCAAACTGTTCTCCTCCCCAGGATGGAATTCTTTTTTCTGTTTTTTCCTCTTTTAAAAAAAAAATTTTTTTTTATTTTTTCAGTAATCTCTACACCCAACATGGGGCTCAAACTTAAAACCCTGAGATCAAGAGTCACATGCTCTACCAACTGAGCCAGCCAGGTGCCTCTCAGTACTGAATTCTTTTTTTTTTTTAATGTTTATTTATATTAGAGAGAGAGAGAGAGAGAGAGAGACAGAGCATGAGCAGGAGAGGGGCAGAGAGACAGAGACAGAATCTGAAGCAGGCTCCAGGCTCTGAGCTGTGAGCTGTCAGCACAGATCCCAAAGCAGGGCTTGAACTCACGAGCAGTGAGATCATGACCTGAGCCAAAGTCTGAAGCTTAACCGACTGAGCCACCCAGGGGCCCCAGGACTGAATTCTTAATGCAAATTCATTCCCACAGAATTTTCAGGAGGATTTTCAGGCTCTATGCTGTCCCCTCCTTGCTTTGTAAGGGACAGTGCTAGGCTGGGTGTTATAAATGCACATCACGTTATAATCCCCGTATAGACTTGGAATAGGTATTCTTTTATAGGCCTCACAGGTATGGAGCGTGGTTTTTGGATTTAGCTTTTAATATATAGCAGCTATACTTGTTTGATGAATGTTGAATATTGAGTTTATTTTTTTCTTTTCAGTTTTACTGAGAAATAATTGATATACATCACTGTATATGTTTAAGGCATACAGCACGATGGTTTGATTTACATATACTGTGAAATGATTACCACAATAGGTTCACCTAACATCCATCATCTCATATAGACACAATAAAGAGAAAGAAGAAAAAAAGAAAAAAAAATGCACCGAGATGCATTATGCACTGAGAAAAAACACACAATATTTATGGTATTATTCCATTTGGGGGGAGGAAAATATTCTCAGGAAAAAAAATTCTCAAAGGACAAATACCAACATGATCATTGAAATGGTCTCAGGTCCATCATCAACTACTTTCTTTCTTTTTTTAAAATTTTTTTAACACTTATCTATTTTTGAGAGACAGAGAGAGAGACAGAGCATGAGCAGGGAAGGGGCAGAGAGAGAGAGGGAGACACAGAATCTGAAGCAGGCTCTGGGCTCTGAGCTGTCAGCACAGAGTCTGATGCTGGGCTCGAACCCACAAACTGTGAGATCGTGAACTGAGCTGAAGTCAGACGCTTAACCAATTGAGCCACCCAGATGTCCCCACCATCAACTACTTTCTAAATGAGCAGGGTCTTCAGTTTTCTTTTTGGTTTTATCTGTGTTTTCTTTTTTTAAGTTTATTTATTTTATTTATTTTGAGAAAGAGAGAGAGAGAGCGTTTGCATACGTGTGCAAGTGGGAGGGGCAGAGAGAGAGAGAGAGAGAGAGAGAGAGAGAGAGAGAGAGAATCCCGGGCAGGCTCTGCACTGTCAGCACGGAGCTCAATGCGGGGCTCAAACTCATGAACCATGTTATTATGACCTGAGCTGAAGTCAGACTCTTATCCAACTGAGCCCCCCAGGTGCTCCTATCTGTGTTTTCTGAATTTTGGGAGGCCTGAGCATTTTTTTTAATAATAGTAATGAAAACCAAAGAAGCCTCATAGAAAAGTGATTTAGGAAATTCAAGATTTAAAGCTGCAAACATCTATTATTTCCCAGTGTCTAAGCTTTGCCAAGAATAGACTTCTGAGTTAATTTGTTAAATCTACACAAATAATGGAGTTTACTCAACTCCTGACTCTCGCGTTCAAGGACTGGAATTGACCATTACAGTCTGCTTCTATTAAAAAGGAAAATATTGCTGCTTCCCTAGAAACCGACTTTGTTTTACAACGATGGCGTTATCTTCACTAAATTTTTCCTCTTTTCATTAAATCTGTGTATTTTGGAAGAACGTTTTAAGTACTATCAGAAAGCACTTCACCTTCAGGTTACTTTTCTTCCCCTAACTGACCGTGTCTCACAATATTCCCAACTAGAGCAAAGGCAAGATCAAGCACACCCCTGATCTTCCCACTCTGGTGAGACCCATTGTTAGGACCGGTCCATTGTTAATCAGGATGAGACAATCGTATATTTAGTCTACATTCGTGCTTGTTCAATGCCAGTATCTTAATTTCAAGAACAGCATGATTTTATCAGCTGTGCATGAAAACCACCTCACAGCACAGAGATCTCCGAGCTTTCTCTGGAGCCTCTCAGAAATCTCAGCTTCCCGGTTTCTCACCTTTCTCCACCCCCTGAGGGAAAAACAGCAGGTTTTTACGCAGCAGCTACTTTGCTGGTGGGGACAGGGTCCCTGCGGCTGCTGAACCGCAGATCCATTGACAAGGTTAACCAAACACCCACTGGCACCATGAACACATTAACTCTCTGGCCAGTTTATTCTGGCACCGAGGTGAGAAGGGCGTTTGCAAAACTGGAACAGAAACCCAGCTAAGGTTTGGAAGGGGGGCGAGGTGGGGGGGGGGGGCGCGCCAGTCAGCTCATGGAAAAGGTCCTGAGGACAACTGGCCTCCTGCGAGTGGCAAGATGCAAAGCTTGGAAGGAGAAGAGCAGAGCCAGGTGCAAAGCATTTCCTGCAATTTCCCCAGGCAATTTCCCCAGGCTTTGGAGAGAGAAGTTGCTTCCAATCCCAGGGCTTGGGAATGGCTCTGTGGGCCCCGTTGTGTCCCTCAGGTTGGAGAGGAGAGACAGGGACCGGCCACTGAGGTATGCAGCTAATCACGACAGCCCTAGGAAGTGGGTATTACTGTCCTCATCTTATCAATGGGAGCAGCGACTCAGAGATGTTCATCGATGTGCCCGGGGCCCTGGAGCTCCATCCGGGCCCTTACTCTTCTCTTTTATCCTGGAGCTCTCTGACCTCAGGCCTCATCTTCTCTGCCACTCTCCTGGTTCCCTCCAAGGCTGCACCCTGTCCCAGGCTCTACACGCCATCCGGATGCAAACCTCTAAACCCAGGCTGCGATCTCTCAGTGCCCACCCACACTCCTGAGATGCTCCTATGCCAACATCACATGCCCCAAATCCAACCGTCCCTGGGCCTTCCCTTTCTCTGGAAACAGTAGCTCCCTTCTCCTGGCGAACTGGTCGTGAATCTTGCAATCTTCTCCGGGTCCTCTCTGTATCTCAATTCCCACCTCTGAGCCAAACTAGAGATACTGTTAGTTCTGCCTTCCGAATCGTCCGGTATGACCAGCTGTCCCCACCCTTTACCCAGCCTGCTGTCACCCCAGCCACCCTGCTGCCTCTACCCCTGCCCCTTGGTGTCTTCTCTGCACACCGCATCCAGCCACCCCCCACCCAGGGGAAAGCCAAACCCATCCGGTGGCTCTAGAAGCTGCCCACACCCGCCGTGCCGCCTCACTTCTAACCCCCCTCCTGTGCTCTGATCTCACCAGCCTCCCTGCCTTCCTCACACACTAGGGACTTTCTACTCAGATATCCTCTCACTTCCCTTAGTCTTTGCTAGAAGGTCCTCAGTGAAGTCTTCCCACTGCTTTCTTTCAAGTTGCATTATTGCTAACACACCCTCTCCCTACCCCCTTCCTGGCTCCCTCTCCCTGGACTGGATGGCACAGGATGCCTGCTGCCTTACTCGATGGTTCGCCCTCCCCTCCCCCCCCCCCCCACCCATGGAGAATGGAATTGCTCAGGACACAGGAATTGTTAACTGGCCCACTCTCTCATTCACTGCTTCCCTGGAAAGGTTCCTGAAGCAGGACAAGCATTTCATTAACTCTTGTTGATGAATATATTTACATAACCCTGTGTATTCTTTTTGTCCTTTCACAGTGCTTACTCTCTGTTAGATTCTTGCCTTTCACTCATACTCTGTGGAGACATTTCTAACCTGCTGGGAGTCCGTTTCTATCAAGGCTGAGTGTTACAGTAGTATCGAGATGCAAAATTAAACACTGGATTCACGTTGCACTCACACAGCTCAGCCTATAACCAATGCCTGTTCATGAAATCAGCGTCCAAAGAAAAGTCAACAAAAGCATCGAAAGTCCCCTCGTGAGATAGCTCAAGTTCTTTATAGGACGAGAAATAGCGTCGGTGAATTAAATGTAAGAACATCGAGACGTTTTTTGAATGAACACCACTCGCGATGGACGTTGCTCTCTTGACAACATCCATGTCCTAACTCCTCCACGGTGACACCTTAATGGAGTTCGGGTTGCATTGATTTCTGTTTTCTTGTTAACTTATTTATTTACTTTGAGAGAGACGGAGAGAGAGAGACAGAGACAGAGAGAGAGAGAATCCCAAGCAGGCTCCGTGCTGTCCGCTCAGAGCCTGACGCAGGGCTCGGACTCACAAACCGTGAGATCGTGACCTGAGCCGAAATCAAAAGTCAGACACTCAGTTCTGACTGAGCCTCCCAGGCGTCCCATGTTGCACTGATTTCAGAGTGAACCTTAACTGATCACAACTTAGATCTTGACTGCGCATTCTTGCCACGATGAAAGATTCAGGTAACCCAGGCCTAAGGTCGGACGAGATCGGGCACGTTCGGGGCGGTATGGCCGTAAATTTAAGATCAATACATGGCATTGTGTTGGCCACAAGACTTGGTTCTGGGATAATGTAGTCAGTGAAAAGCCCGGGAATTCTGTATAATCCCGGAGGGATACATGTACTCCCTTCTGCTCTCATCACACACAGAAATAAATAGACTGACTTAATTGTGTTTATTCATTTCTCTTCTATATATGTAAATGTCTGTATACATAAATATACAAATAACCGCAAGGGAGACGGATGGAGAGAGTGACAGGTAGAAGCACTCCACGATATTTTGTCATTAATAGGATAAGTATTTTACACTACACTCCTACAGTTTACAAACCACTTTCACACAAATATTATCTAATCTCCATAGCACACCTATGGGATATCAGTGTAATTATCATCCTATTTTGTAAAAGCAGACATTACGACTTCAGAGAAGTTTTGTGACTTGTCCTTTGCCACAAATAGTAGATCACTTAAATACCGCCCACCACAAGGTAGGATATGGGAACAGACATTAAATGAACAGAAATCCCAGAAAGCCCAGTATACAACAGTTCTGGGGGAAATCTTGAGAGTGTCAGAGGACCAACTTGACACTTTAGATGGGGACAGTAAAAATAACCAGAGATTAAGAGAGAGAAGAAATCTAGAGCTGAACCCGGATCTGACTCACAATTCCTCCCTTTGCCCACTCAGGCACGGCCCCAGTTAACCCAAAATGAATATCCCCAGTACCAAGGAAATACAGATGAGACACCATCCCAAATTAAATCCACACGACCATCTGTGGGCTGCGTATTTAAGTGGAGTTTGCCCTGATAAATCTTCCAGAAGGCGGAGCCATTTCTGTGGATTGTGCCTAAGTGCCCGGCACATTTTCACGTGCTGACATGTGAAGGACTGCGTGCTTCCTTCTTTATAACTTGGGAACCCAACCAGGTACGTGAAGATGTATGTCCTGATTCTCTAATGCTCCGTAGCCTAATACAACCACAACGGGCGTCAGTGTGAGGAAACTATAGCAAATCGATGGCACTTTAGTTGCGGAAAGTGATTACATCCTGTAGCAGGCTTACTCAAGAATTATAGTTATTATGGGGCGCCTGGGTGGCTCAATCGGTTCAGCGTCTGACTCTTGATTTCAGCTCAGGTCCCTATCTCTCACGGTTTGCTTTCAGCCTGGAGCCTGCTTCGGACTCTCTCTCTCCTATTTTTCTGCCCCTCTCCTGCTCGTGCTCTCTCTCCCCCTCTCTCAAAATAAATAAATAAACATTAAAAAAAAAAAGAGAGAGAACCAAATAAACTCAGTTCTGCTATTCCCATAGCTCCTGGCCTTTCTAAATCCCCTCCCTTTTGCCCGGTTTTCTCATCTCTAAAAGTGGGAGCTAAAAAGATTTTCAAAATTCCTTCAGGCCATGAAAGACTACAGTTTAGCTTTACGTACTGTAAAGCTATGCCAAATATTGTAAAACTCATATGCACCAAAGAATTGAATTAAAATGAAGTCACCCTATTGTAAACACTTGACCGCTTCTCCCAAAATTCGGACGTCAGGCCTCCGTTGTAGGCAACTATAAAACTGTACTCAATCTATAAAGCCAATGTTTCCAAACATTGGACAACAGGAAACAGAGGGTGGTAATCCTAGAGAAAAGGGAAATACTCGAAATGAGCCCCAATGCACCGTGGCTTTCAGCCCACAGACACACTCCCAGACTGCATCAAGGGGAGGTAGAACCCAAGCAGAAAGCTCTCATCCCCATGACTCGCAAATGCAGATATTGAGGTTCCGAGCAGCTGAAGCATCTAGAATTTGTGGGGAAAGGTACTAGAAAGAGAGGGATGGCACAAGTCTGAGTGGGTGCTCCCCATGGTCCTGGGCTGAAGACTGGACCGCACAAGTACACAGCTAAATCTAAGAGGCCCTACAGAGGGTCAGGTCCGCAGAAGTCCCCAGGTCACTTGTGGCTGGGAGAGGTTGAATTCCTGCACCGTCAGAGTGGAGATACTTTACTGAGCATTGCAGGCATCAGTTCAGATCCCAGGAAGACCATGCCATCTCAGCAGAGAACATGCCCTAGAACAAGGGACACCTGGGATTGAGGACAAAACGGAAATTGACCCATGTGGTAGGATCAAGAGAACCCACTAATCATTTAAGTGCTCACTGGAATAAAACTCAATACTCTTCAAAGGAAAATGATATAGGCTAACACTCCTGAACTTATCTTCCTTAATGCTCATCATACAATAAAAAAATGACTGGACATGCAAAGAATCAGGATAATCTGACCTAGACCTGGAAATTATATCCTCTCCACATACATATCCATTCCAGTAGAAAGACTGAAGAGATGTCTGAGACAACAAAATAGCCAAGGTGTCCCCTGATCTAGAAATAATCTATAACAACTTACTAAATACTAACCTATCCACAGTAAATGCTATGCCTTTTACCCATTAGTTATACCCATTATGAATATTTAATGAGATGCTAAAAGATCCTAACCCTTGAATCATTAACTTGAAACTAACCGCATCTTACTTAGAGAAGTAACTTTAACATTAATGTATGTTTTTCATGTCCTACTTTTTTTTTTCTCCTTACGAACAAATCTTTTGCTGAGAATACTAAATAAAGGGCATGATCATAAAGCTTATCTTTCGGAACCTAACAAATTTACATCATTTTGTGGCAAACGGGTCCTGGTATCTGGATGGTTGTATGACTTGTAGAAGATATCTCAGGATGGGGTGCCAGAAGCATGAAGCCAGGGAATTTGAAACTGGGAGGATTGATGAAGGTTCTAGGATTGATGATGCCATCTGGGTAAACCCAATGACACCATTATCACACCCCTCCCCCCAGACATTATCATTCATTTTCTAAAATGAAAAGGAGAATGGCTAAGGTGACGGTCTGAAGGATGGTTTACCTCACTGTTACCACCGCAGACTAGTAAGATTCTCTATTTCGCCATCAACTTTTACAGAAGAGAAGGTAACTAAGATTGAGAGAAGGATCATGGTTTTAGCCAGAAGTAAGAGGAAGTAAATAGATTGTTAATACACTAAATGAAAACTAATACATATAAAGAAAATCCATCTTGTAAACTATCAATTAAGTTGCATGGCACTCCCAGACGTAGAAAGGGAAAATTATAGAAGAATGGGATCATCTGTCAAGATCAAAAACCAACAACAGTTTAAACTCGTTTTACAAAGTCAGTGTTACCCTGACACCAAAGCAAGACAGAGATATCACAAGAAAAGGGAACTACAGGCCAATATCACTGGTGAACATGAATGTAAAACTCCTCCATAACACCAAATTCAACTCACATTAAAAGAAGGATCACAGGGGGGTGCCTGGGTGGCTCAGTCGGTTGAGCATCCGACTTCGGCTCAGGTCATGATCTCGCGGTCCGTGAGTTCGAGCCCCGCGTCGGGCTCTGTGCTGACAGCTCGGAGCCTGGAGCCTGCTTTGGATTCTGTGTCTCCCTCTCTCTCTGCCCCTCCCCTGTTCATGCTCTGTCTCTCTCTCTGTCTCAAAAATAAATAAAAATGTTAAAAAAAAAAATAAAAATGCGAACCAGGAAGAACACCAACCTGTTAAGTTAACAATAAAATTTAAAAAAAAAAAAAAAAAAAAGAAGGATCACATACTGTAGTCAAGTAAGTTTTTCCCTGGGATGGCGCAACATATGCAAATCAATCAATGTGATAATGCCATGTTAAAAGAATAAAAAAATATATGATACCGTCAATAGACACAGAAAAGGCATTTGTCAAAATTCAACGTTCATTCTTGATAAGAAAAACCCGCAACAAAACGGGTATGGAGGAATTTGCTGCACACGGTAAAAGTCATATATGAAGCGCACACGGCTAACGTAGTAATCAATGGGGGGAAACTGCAAGTTTTCCTTCTAAGACCCGGAAGGCAAGGATGCCCGCTCTCCACACTTCCATTCAACGTAGTACTAGAAGTCCGAGTCAGAGAAAAAGACAAGAAAAGGAAAAGGCGTCCACATTGGAAAAGAAGAAGGAAAACTGTTTACAAACTACGTGATCATATATATGCAGAAAATCCTAAATACGCATCAAAATAACTGTTACAGCGAATAAACAAATTCAGGGATTCTCCTGGGAGTGGAGAGGCAGGAACACAGTCTGTGAAGACTGCAACCCACTGTGGAACATCAGTGCCGTCCCCTCCCGGTCCAGAGAGAACCAGGGTCTGATCCGCATGTATAAGGCCCAGTGCCTGGAGAAGTTCCCTGTGATCCAGCCCTTCGAGCTCGGGAGCCTGCTGCCCATCCATCTGGTCACCTCCCCTCGTGCTAGGGGCTGAGCAGCCGGAGCCCCCCAGGCCAAAGTTCCTGTGCCTACCCTCCCCTGCCCCAGCGCCTGCTGCCCACCCCTCACTCCTCCCTCTGTTCTTTCTGTTTGCTGAGAGGCTGTCTACTGGGGTGCGTGGTGAGCACGGGGTTGGGGGAGGCTCAGGTCATGGGGCTGAAGGACCCAAAGTGAAGGGAGAAGCAACCCAAGTGGGCCCCGTCTCCCTGTGGTGGGGAGGGTGTGCTTGGCCCCGATCCCTCGCTAGGCCTTCCTCTCCTCCTTCCTCTTCTGTCCAGTCCCGTTTGACACCTGGGCTCTTCTGCACCGCTGGAAAGGGGAGGAGTTTGCGGTTTCCATTGCTTTCCTTTCCCAAGGCCTGTGGCCTTTCTAGGGGTTGGAGCACTTGCTCCCTGTGGGGTGGGTCGGTTTCTGAAGCCGTGTTTGGGTGGCTGTCTGGGGGTTCTGAAGGCTGGAGGCCTTCAGAGGTGGGGTCGGGGACCGAGAAGCATCCCATGGCTTTGCTGGGTTTCCTGGCCAAAGCCAGTCCGTCCCCCTCTACAAGGGTAGCCCCTGGGTGCTCGGTGGGGGGGGGGGGGGGGGGGCCGGCAGGGCTTGCCCACTGGCTGATTGGGTGAGGCCTGCCTTTCCAAAGTTTCTCAGGCTGGGAGGGGGTGGCTGAGACGCAGGGAGGGGCTCGGGGACTGCTCTGGTTGTGTGGAGCCTGGGTTCTTCTCACATCTTACGTTCTGCTCCCAACTCCCTTGCTGCTTGCTTCTCCAGGGCCCTTTGGCCCTGTTTGCCTGCCCTTCAGGGCGATGGGCCAGGGGCCACCGAAGCACTCAGCAACGCCCCCTCCTTGTCCTCCCTTCTCCCCGAACATACCCACTGGTTCTTCAGGGTAAGGCAGCGATGGCTCCCCAAGCCCAGGCTTCGGCCCTGAGGATGGGCAGGGCCTGGCCGGGTGAGGGGATGCTGATACGACAGGTCCTGAGTTTTCTTCTAGGGCTGCTTCTTGGCCGGGCTCTTATAGGCTCTCCCCGGCCAAAGCCCAGGCCTGCCCTTCTCCAAACCCCCGCCCTTTATGTGGGTCCACATGCCCTGTGGGAAAGGGGAGCTCCCAAGAAGCACAATTCAGGGACTTGACTTCACACCTGGGCCGATGGCCTGGGCAGAGGCCGGGGCGGGAACCACTAGAGTCACAGAAATAGTTTTCCTAGGAGAGGTCCAGTGCTGGCCTCCCTCCCAGGGTCCAGACCACCACCTTCCTGGCCCTTCTTGCCCCATCCCCCTGGGGCTCCCCCAGCCCCATGTGCTTTCATTGCTCTCCGGATTAAAGTCTCTGTTTTGCACCTGTCAAACAAACAAACAAATTCAGTAAAGTCACAGGATACAAAACCAGCATACAAAAATCAGTCACATCTTTATACACAATGAACTATCCAAAGAAGAAATTAAGAAAACAATCCCATTCACATTAGGAAGAAAAAGAATAAAATAATCAGGCTTAAATTTAACCAAAACAGTGAAATTTGTACACTGAAAATTACAAAACACTAATGAAGGAAATTAAAGAAGATACAAATAAATGGAAAGATAACCTGTGTTCATGGACTAGAATAATTATTATTTAAATGTCCATACTTCCCAAGGTAATCTACAACTTCAATGCAATTCCCATCAAAACTCCAATGGCATACTTTACAGAAACCGAAAAATCAATCTTTAAATTCATATGGCACCACAAAATATTTTGAATAGCCAAAGAAATCTTGACAAAGGAGATCAAAACAGGAAGCATCGCATGTCCTGACTTCCAAATGTATTACAAAGTGACAGTAGTCAAAACAGTGTGGTACTGGCATAAAAACAGACATAGAGACCAGTGGAACCAAATAGCCCAGAATTAGATCCATGCATTCATGACCAGCCAATCTTCAACGAGAGTGCCAAGAACACACAACAAGGAAAGGATAGTCTCCTCAACAAATGATGTTGTAAAAATTGGATTCCCACCTGCAAAAACTGAAATTACACTCTTATTTTACACCACCTACAACAATCTACTCAAAAGGGATTAAACAAACAAAAGCCTAAAACCATAAAATTACCATAAGGAAATATAGGGAAAAAGCTTCTTGACATTGATCTGGCCAGTGATTTTTTTTTTTTTACTATGACACCGAAAAAACACCTAACAAAAGCAAAAATAGATAAGTGGGATTGCGTCGAACTAATAACCTCTGCACAGCATAGGAAACAAGTAACGGAATGAAAAGGCAATGTACAGAATGGAAGAAAATATTTGCAAACCGGGTATCTGACAAGCAGTTAGTATCCAAAATATATAATGAACATATGTAACTCAGTAGCAAAGAAATAAATAAATAACCTCATTTAAAAATGAACAAAAAGGGTGCCTGACTAACTCAGTCAGAAGAGTGTACGACTCTTGATCTCGAGGTCATGAGTTTGAGCCCCACGCTGGGTGTACAGATTACTAAAAAAATAAATAAATAAGTAAATTTAAAAAAATGGACAGGGGTGCCTGGGTGGCTCAGTTGGTTGAGTATCTGACTCTTGATTTTAGCTCAGGTCATGATCCCACGGTTATGGGATTGAGCCCTGCATCAGGCTCCATGCTGAGCTTGAAGCCTGCTTGGGATTCTCTGGATCTCTCTCTCTTTCTCTCTGTCTCTCCCTCTGTCCCTCTCCCCTGCTCACACTCTCTGTTTCTAAAAAAAAAAAAAAAAAATGGAATAAACATTTCTCAAAAGAATAGCCAGCAGATATACAAAAAGGTATTCAATATCACCAATCATCCAATCATTAGAGAAATATAAATCTAGACCACAATATTACTTCACATCTGTTAGAATGGCTATTACCAAAAAGACAAAAGATAACAAATGTTACTGAGGGAGTGGAGAAAAGGGACCCCTTGTATACTGTTGGTGGTAATGTAAATTGGGACACCCATTGTGGAAAACACTCTGAAATTTCCTCAAAAATATTAAAAATGGAACTACCATATGATCCAGCAATCCTACCTCTGGGGATATACCCAAAGGAAATGAAAACAGGGATATTTGTACTCTCACGTCATTGCGATGCATTCATTGCAAAAGCATTAGTCAAAATAACAAAAACATGTCCATCGGCAGATGAATGGATAAAGAAAATGCAAAATGAGGGGCGCTTGGGTGGCTCAGTCAGTTAAGCATCCAACTCTTGATCTTGGTTCAGGTCATGATCTCACGGTTTGTGGGTTCAAGCCCTGCGTCAGGCTCCGGGCTGAGTGTGGAGCCTGCTTGGGATACTCTCAATCTCTCTCTCTCTCTCTCTCTCTCTCTCTCTGCCTATCCCCCATCAAAATAAATAAATAAACTTAAAACAATTTTTTTTTAATTTAAAAAGAGGAAAACAAGAATTGAAAGCGGGGACTCAAAGAAATATTTGTGCGCCCATGTTCATAGCAGCATTATTCACAATAGCTGAAAGGTAGAAACAACAGTGTCCACCAATGGATGAATAGATAAATGAAATGTGGCGTGTGCATACAGTGGAATATTATTCAGCCTTCAAAAGGAAGGAAATTCTGACGCAGGCTGCGACGTGGAAGAACTTTTATGGGCATTACGGCAAGTAAAGTAGGCCAGTTAGAAAAGGACAAATACTTTATGATTCCACTTAAATTAGGTACCTAGAGTAGGGAATTCATGGAGATGGAAAGTAGTTACCAGGAGCTGGGGGCAGAAGGAGGGGGGCTTGCTGTTTCGTGGGTGTAGAGCTTCATACGGGAAGATGAAAACGTTCTGGACATGGATGGTAGTAAAGGTTGCACGACGATGTGAATATACTTCATGCCACTGGACTGCACACTGAGAAATGGCTAAGATGATAAATTATGGGTATGTATATTTTACAATTACAAAGAGAAGAATAATAGCTGTTTTATTTGCTGCTGCTTTATATTGATTTTGCTTATGAGGAGCTCAAATCACTTTTGTATGCTTTTCTAACCTTTATTTTTGTTTTTAACGCGAATATTCTCGTCAAAAATCAAAATGGAATATTTACTAAGTTAATAGATCAAATTCATTTTTCACTTTTGCAGAAAAATCACACAGCAATTTTATCGTCTACTTTGAGCGACCTTAAAGATACTAAATATCCCAAATAATTTGAACAGAGGAAACAATCATTAAAAACTCTCAAAATGGCCAACATTTACTATGATCAGTGGGGACCAATACTTTGAAAAATACCTTGTATCCTAATGTAAAATGACCAGGAAAAAGAAACGGAGTGTTAAAACACACGAAAGAGGGGCGCCTGGGTGGCTTGGTCGGTTAAGCGTCCGACTTCGGCTCAGGTCATGATCTCACGGTCCGTGAGTTCGAGCCCCGCGTCGGGCTCTGTGCTGACAGCTCGGAGCCTGGAGCCTGTTTCAGATTCTGTGTCTCCCTCTCTCTCTGCCCCTCCCCTGTTCATGCTCTGTCTCTCTCCGTCTCAAAAATAAATAAACATTAAAAAAAAATTTAAAAAAAACCACACACACTAAAGAGAGATCTAATTGGTATATCTAGAAAAACACAATTATAAAATTGTCAAGTATTCATTCTTCACAAGATCTTACTTATAAATCAAAATAGAATGAATGAATGAATAAAAAAACTATTGCACATCATTCTCACTAAACATTTGAAGATAATTCAACAAAGATTGAATATTAGCTTACCTGGTGCTTTGATGATCTATTTTGCATAATAAAACATCCCAAAACTCAGTAGCTTCAAATAATAACCATTTATTTGCTTGTGGTTCTGCAACCTGGGCTGGGCCGGGTGGTTCTCCGCTGGTCTCGCTTGTGACTGTGCCACGGGAATACATCTGCCAAGCAGGTTATCTAGAGTCTGGCTCAACTGGGACACGGAACAACTGACCTTCTCTTTCGATACAATTTGAGGAACACTCCCTTTCCGGATGGCCTCTCTACAGGGTCTCCCCATTAGCCAGACTGGACTTCCATCAGAACCTCCAAGAACAGAAAGACTAAACTGCTAATCCTTTTTCATACCTGGGCTTGAAGTCCCAGAACATGACGTTCACGGCTATCTACCAGCCAAAGCAGTCACAAGGCCAGCCCGGATTCAAGGTGATGAGAGACACCGTCTCTTGGGGGGGAGGGACAAGGTTATGGTGCACACTAGAGCCTTCCTGTTGGAAGACACTGTCACAGCTGTCTTTGGACATGTGATCTACCACTTCTGGCAGATGATTTGTGAAGGGCTGGATAAGCAAGTGAAATATTTTAAAGGCTGGCAGGGATCCTGTACAATCCATCTAAAAAGAAACTTCACCACAAAAACCCAAAAATATTACATGAAAGATGTATTTTATCTCACGGAACTGGAAAACAAGGTTTCTGCCTTACTGTGTGCTTGGAAGATAAAATGAGCCAACAAGGAACAAATATAAAGACACTAGTTCATTCAGGGAACCTTCTTTGAATGTTTAATGTGATCATCCTTTTTTAAGTGAAATGTAGCTGACATGCAATATTACATTAGTTTCAGGTGTACAACATAGTGACTTGACGACTCTATACGTTATGCTGTGCTCATCCCAAGTGCAATGACATCTGTCACTAACACTATTTCAATATCATTGGCATATTCCTTATGCCGTACACTTTACCCCCAGGACTTATTCATTCCATAACTGGAAGCCTGTGTTTTGCACGCCCTTTCACTCATTTTGCCCAACTCCTCACTCCCCTCTGGCAACCATTAGTTTGTTCTCTGTATTTATGGGTCTGTTTCTACTTTTTTTTTGTTTGTTTTGTTTTTTGGATTCCACATATAAGTAAAATCATGTGGTATGTATCTTTCGCCGTCTGACTTATTTCACTTAGCATAATATCCTCTAGGTCCATCTATGCTGCCACAAATGGCAAGATCTCATCCTTTTTATGGCTGAGTGATATCCCAGTGTGTGTGTGTGTGTGTGTGTGTGTGTGTGTGTACCTGGAAAAACTGGATCATACGGTATTTCTATTTTTAATTCCTTAAGGAACCCTCATACTGTTTTCTATGGTGACTGCACCAATATATATACCCACCAACAGTGTACAAGGGTTCCTTTTTCTCCACATCCTCACCAACACGTGTTATTTCTTGTCATTTTTGAGTCAGTCTGGCCACTCTGACAGGTGTGAGGTGACATCTCATTGTGGTTTTGATCTGCGTTTCCCAGGAAGGTGTTGAGCATCTTTTCATGTGTCTCTTGGCCATCTGTATGTCTCCTTTGGAAAAATGTCTGTTCATGTCTTCTGTCCATTTTTAACTGGACTATTCATTTTTGGGGTGTTGACTTTTATAAGTTCTTTATAGATTTTTGCTACTAACCTTTTATCCAATAGGCCATCTGCAAATATCTTCTCCCATTCTGTAGGCTGACTTTTTGTTTTGTTGTTTCCTCCACAGTGCAGAAGCTTTTTATTTTGGTGTAGCCCCAATGTTTATTTTTGCTTTTTGTCTCCCTTGCCTGAGGGGATAGATCTAGAAAAATGTGGCTAAGGCCAATGTCAAAGAAATTGCTGTCTATATTTTCTTCTAAGATTTCATGGTTTCAGGTCTCACATTTAGGTCTTTCATGTGCTAATCTCATACCGCTAAATAAAGTATAATTTTTCAAAAGTAGCCTTAAAGTCCCCACTCCTACTTCTTTTCTAACTACAACAACCATAATTTTTAAAAGGAAATGATGAGCACACAGGAATCCCAAAAACAGCTGTCACTGGGGAGAGACTACTAGTTGTTAGGAATGATGTCAAGCACAGCCTCTCTGAATCCTTTCCAAACTCTAAAAAGTAAGCCCCACCCTTTGTCCTTCAATGGGTGAGAAATCGATGCTTCCAGGGGCTAAATACTCTCAAAGTAACACTGACTTCCCAAAATAGTTGTTAATAGGTTGAGGAAGCCTCAGTTACCTGGAACATCAGAACATATTTTAGAGATGTTATTACTCATGTATATTTTTTTATTTCCGGTTTAACCCAGTCAAGGTTCCCCGGATGCGCACGCTCCTTAACTAAGAGGTGAGGCTGTGATTTGGTCTCCAGAACGCCCAGCACCTTTGTACGATAGGATTGGACAGCATTCCTCAAGCATCCGCACCTACACTCAAGACTACATCATCCTATCAAACACCTGAATGTTTAAAGCCAGTGAAACTCTTACATGGTGCCTTCCAACGCTACTCAAGTCTGGATGGAAAAACACCAAGCTTTTCTCAAATAACTGCACAATTGTCTTGGGTCCAAAATGGAAAATGCTCTTTCTCCCTCTTCCTGCCTTTGCCTCCCACCAAGGCTGCTGCATGGATCTCTGCTGATGCAGACTTTCCCCTCCTTAGGGTGGGATGCTTCCTCACACATTCAGTAAGAGGAAGAGGTGGACAGAAAGTGGAGGCAGCCACTGAGCAGCGGGGCCCCTGGGGGGGGGGGGCGGGGGGGGAGGGGGGAGACTGTGTGAGCTGAAGCCAGAAGTCCCTGGAGGGAGGAGTGAGCAGGGGAAAAAGAATGGAGGGGGGCCTGTGAGGCCTGAGCAGATAAGAATCTCGCATTCTCCCTCCTTTTCCTTGTTCCTCAGTGCTGGCCGCTGGGCTCGCCCACCCTGTGCCTTTTAACTGTCAGGGAGCCAATGCCAAGCGCTGGGCCAAGTCACCGTCGATGACATCTGAGTTGTGTGTGTTCCAAATTGGCCTTCCTGCCTTTCTGCAAGAAAAACAAACTTGAGCTGGACCCCAACAAACATGACAGGAAAAATAACAACTCTTGTCGAGGGCTGATACTGAAAACGGCTGGTCTCTCCACCCCCAAGCCAGCCCCCGCTGTGGACCGGAGCAGGTCCTCATCCTGACTGTGTGGAAGGGGTCGCAAATTCTGAAGCTCAAGAGTGTGGGAGCCACCAGGTTGTTCCTTCTGAAGTCACCTGTGTGGGGCACTGCGGGAAGCCCTTTCCAGATCCCACAGGGACATAACAAGACATAAACACTAGCCTTGCCTCCTTCCACAGAGAGGTCGGTAAGCGGGTCTAGGTAACCCAGTGATTAAGCAACAGAAACATGTTCAATCTCAACAGTGTCTAACTCTATCGTATTTTTATTTGGAGTAATGCTCTTTCATCAAACTTGTGAGGCCTCCACAGCCAGAATTTATTCTATTTTTCACTGGTATTTTCCACATGACTTAACATGGTGCCCTTACAAAGGTGCTCAATTAAAGAGTGAGTTGAACTACGCTGACAATAACTTTTTCTAGACTCAAGAAACAATATTTACATATACCCAAAATAATTGAAAGCAGGGACTCAATCAGATATTTGTACACCTACGTTCACAGCAGCATTATTCACTACGGCCAAAAGACGGAAGCAATCCAAATGTCCGTGGATGGATGAATGGATAAACATAATGTACATACATACAATAGAATATTATTCAGCCTTTAAAAGGAAGGAAATTTTGACACAGGCTGCAACACGGAGGAGACTTGAGGATTTTGTGCCAAGTGGAAGATTTTATGTTGGGCTACATTAAAAATAAGAACTTCTGCATATCAAAAGACACCAACCCATGAATGAAAGTATAAGCCCGAGAGTAGAAGATACTCATCACATATATAAACGATAGAACTTAAGAACTCCAAATCAGTAATCACTAAGAAAAATAAAGATAACTCAGTAGGAAAATAGGCAAAGCATTTGACAGGCACTTATGAATCAGATGGCCAATAAGATGAAAACGTACTCAACCTCATAAGTGACTAGGGAAATGTAAATTAAAATGATAACAGTTTAAACTGAAAAGATTGACAATACCGATTTTTTGCTAAAGATCTAGAACAATGGGAATATTCATGTGCTGTCGGTGGGAATACAAATTGGCACAACAATTTGGCAGTTGCCTCAGTGGTTCTCAAGTATTTTGCTCTTGGGACCCCTTTACACTCTTAAGAAGTATCAACAAGTCAGAAGAATGTCTCTTATGGGGTATGTTAGTTCTCTATAGCTGCCATGACAGAATACCACAGGCTAGATGGCTTAAGCAACAGAAATTGATTTTCTCACCGTTCTGGAGGCTGGAAGTCCAAGATCAAGGTGCCCAGAGGCTTGGTTTCTTCTAAAGCCCCTCTGCTTGACTTGCAGATGATCACCTTTTCACTGTGTCCTCACACGGTCTTTCCTGTTTTTCACGTGTCTCTGGTGTCTCTTTTCGTGTCCAAATTTCTCCAGAGAAGGACACCAGTCGTATCAGATTAGGATTCACTCTAAAGGCTTCATTTTAACTTAATCACCTCTTTAAAGGCTCTGTCTCCAAATACAGTCATGTCCTGAAGTTGGGGCTTCAACATTTTGAGGGGGACACAGCTCAGCGCATAACATGTGTTAGGTCAATTACTCTTTGTCATGTTAGAAATGAAAACAGAGACATTTCAGGCAACAACAGATGTTGGCGAGGATGCAGAGAAAGAGGATCTCTTTTGCATTGTTGGTGGCAATGCAAGCTAGTGCAGCCACTCTGGAAACCAGTATGGAGGTTCCTCAAAAAACTAAAAATACAACTACCCTACGACGCAGCAATTGCACTACTAGGCTTTTATCCACGGGATACAGGTGTGCTGTTTCGAAGGGACACATGCACCCCCATGTTTATAGCAGCACTATCGACAATAGCCAAAGATGGAAAGAACCCAGATGTTCACTGATGGATGAATGGATAAAGAAGATGTGGTATATATATAAATGGAGTATTACTCAGCAATCAAAAGGAATGAAATCTTGCCATTTGCAACTACGTGGATGGAACTGGAGGGTATAATGCTAAGTGAAATTAGTCGGTCAGAGAAAGACAAATATCATATGACTTCACTCATAGGAGGACTTTAAGAGACAAAACAGATGAACATAAGGGAAGGGAAACAAAAACAATATAAAAACAGGGAGGGGGGGCAAAACAGAAAAGACTCATAAATATGGAGAACGAACGGACGGTTACTGGAGGAGGTGCGGGAGGGGGGATGGGCTAACTGGGTAAGGGGCACGAAGGAATCGACTCCTGAAATCATTGTGGCACTAGATGCTGACTTGGATGTAACTTTTAAAAAATTAAAAAAAAAAAAAAAAAGAAAAAATAAACATTTGTTAATTAAGGACGTCTTCCAAGTTCACATGGTTGTTGTCAGCATTGTTTCTTGCTGGGCTATAGGACTCAGTTCCGTTTTGCTGGCTGTTGGCCAGAGGCCGTCCTTAGCTCCTGCAAGCTGCCGGGAATTCTTAGCCATGTGGCGTTCCCCAAAGTGGCCACTTGCTTCTCCCTGGGAATGACGCTAAGGGAGAGAGATGCCAGCAAGACGGCACTATAATCTCATGCGTGTGATGCAATCATGTATGTAATCATGTAATCATGTAATCAGGTATATAATCATGTGCATGCTTTCCTCCTGCCACATTCTATTGATTAAAAGGAAGCCATGGGTCCCACCCACACTTGTGAGGGATTACACAAGGGCTTGAGATCATGACGCGAGCCAAGTCGGACGCTTAACGGACTGAGCCACCCAGGCACCCCGTTGCAGATTTCTCAAGACACACAAAGAACTAACTGTGTGACAAAATGTTAATAAATTTTTACTATAATAAAATTAAAATTTTTTCATCAAAATATATCTTAGAAAGATACGTGCAACCTGAAAGAATTTATACCGGTAGTGCATAAATGATTCCTATCAATGATAAAAATAGATATAACTTGATAGATAAATGGGCAAAAGACAGAAATAGGTATTTCAAAGAAGAGAATATACATGAAAAGATCCTCACCGTCACGGAGACAAGGAAAATGCACATCAAGACCACAATACATCATTATAAATCCTTCTGTTTAGCAAAGTATTAAAGGTGTGGAAATAACAAGTGTTGGAGGGTGAATCCACAGGATTTCTTATACATTGCTCAAGAGAGTGCAGTTTGGAGTGGGCACCCTGGAAAACAGTTTGTCTTTAGAAGCTGACATTCACACATCTGGGTGCATGTCAAGGGAAAGCTCTACACAGTTACATCAGAGCAGAAATGTTCATACTAGCATTGTTCACAACAGCAAAAACTTGGAAATAACCCAAATGTCCATCAAAAAGAAAATACAAGAAAAATAATGTAGTTGAGTCACACATAGGAATATTATACGGAAAGCCAAACAAATGAACTACAACAGGAGACACCAATATGGAAGAAGTTTAGCAGTATAATAATACGTGCAGAAAGTAAGCTCCCAGGAAGTACATAAAGCACGACATACTTTTTTAAAAGTTAATAAGAAATTGGAGCACCTGGGTGGCTCAGTCGGTTAAGTGTCCAACTTCAGCTCAGGTCACCATCTCGCGGTTTGTGAGTTCGAGGCCCACGTCAGGCTCTGTGCTGACAGCTCAGAGCCTGGAGCCTGCTTCAGATTCTGTGTCTCCCTCTCTCTCTGCCCCTCCCCCATTTGCGCTCTGTCTCTGTCTTTCAAAGATGAATAAATGCTAAAAAAATTTTTTTTGTTTAAATATTTTAGGTTTGGGGCTCCTAGGTAGCTCAGTCAGTTAGTTATGCATCTGACTCTTGATTTCAGCTCAGGTCATGATCTCACGGTTCATTAGGTTGAGCCCCACATCTGTGCTGACAGTGTGAAACCTGCTTGGGGTTCTCTCTCTCTCTCCCTTTCTCTCCCCCTCCCCTGCTCGTGCTCTCTCTCTCTCAAAATAAATAAATAGAATTTTAAAAATATATTTTAAGTATCATAAATGTAATAGTTGTGTTTAAAATAACACACACATTGGGGCGCCTGGGTGGCTCAGTCGGTTAAGCGTCCAACTTTGGCTCAGGTCATGATCTCACAGTTCATGGGTTCGAGCCCCACGTTGGGCTCTGTGCTGACAGCTCAGAGCTTGGAGCCTGCTTCAGATGCTGTGTCTCCCTCTCTCTCTGCACCTCCCCCACTCGTTCTCTCTCTCTCTCGAAAAATATGGAAACATTAAAAAAAATTTTTTTAAATAAAGATGTGAAGATGTCGTTGTCCTACCAGATGTCAAAGCACATCATAAAGCAGCCGTGCCTGAAACACTGGGTTACCTGTGTCTGAATAGACAATGGCACTAGACTAGAAATTATAGAAGTCAAATCGTATACATACAGGAATTCAGTATGTTGCAAAACTGGCTTTACAAATCAATGGCCCCTGATGGTTATTGGTGTTGGGATAACTGAATAACCAAGTGGAAAAAATTCCTTTGTATTCTGATTAGTTTGTTAGAGCTGCTATAATAAAAAAAAAAAATCACAAACTGAGTGGCTTAAACCACAGAAATTGATTTTTCACATTGTGGGGGCAGGAAGTTCAAAATCAAAGTGTTGGGAGGGCCATGTTCCCTCTCAAGGTATGATGGAAGGATCTGTTCCAGGCCTCGCTCCTAGCTGCTGGCAGTTCCATGGTTTGTAGCAGTGTGGTTCCAATTTTCATACGACATTCTCCCTGTGTATGTGTGTGTCTACATTCTCACTCTTTAGTAGGACACCAATCGTGTTGGATTAGGAGTCCACTTTACCCCAGTATGACCTCATTTTAACTAATTACATCTGCAGCAACCCTATATAATGGAATATCATTCAGCCATAAAAAGAATGAAATCTTGCCATTTGCAACAGCATGGATGGATCCAGAGAGTATAACGCTAAGCAAAATAAGCCAGTCAGAGAAAGACAAATACCATATGATTTCACACATGCATGAAATTTAAGAAACAAATGAACAAAGGGGGAAAAAAAGAAACAAACCAAAAAACAGACTTTTGACTATAGAGAACAAACCGATGGTTACCAGAGAGGAGGTGGATGGGGGGATGGGTGAAATTGGTGATGGGAATTAAGGAGGGCACTTGTTGTGATGAGCACTGGGTGCTGTATGGAAATGTTGAATCGCTGTATTGTACACCTGAAACTAATATAACACTGTATGTTAACTACACTGGAATTAAAATAAAATAATTTTTAAAATAAAATTAAAATTAAAAAGCATGCTGAAGAAGGACGGTGGTGATCGTTGCACAACGTCATGAATGTATTTAACGCCACTAAACTATATGCTTAAAAATGGTTACAATGGTAAATTTTAGGTTATATGTATGTTACCTCAATAAAGTGGGTAGAGAAAAAGACCATGTAATTTTTTTTTAAGTTTATATATTTTGAGAGAGAGAGAGAGAGAGAGAGAGCAGGGGAGGAACAGAGAGAGGGAGAGAGAGAGGATCCCAAGCAGACTCTGTACTGGCAGCTCAGAGCCCGACATGGGACTTGAACTCATGAACTGTGAGATCATGACCTGAGCTGAAATCAAGAGTCAGATGCTTAACTGACTGAGCCACCCGGGCGCCCCAATCATGTAATTTTTTTTTAATTCCACATGGCAAAACACTTGAGAGTAAGATAAAATGAAAAAAAATAATAAATGATGAAGTTAGCAAAAGACATTTTTGAATTTATGTCATAGGGGGAAAAGCCTATCTCCTCTAACTCAAAAAGAAAAAAAGAACAGCAGTAAAATGGAAAAATGAGCAAAGATACAAATAAGCAACAAAACTGTCAAAGACAGAGAAACTTATTTTCTGTGATCAACCGCCTAAGACAAACCCCAAATATTAAATTACAGAAATGTTTTGAGCCAAGGACCCACAGACAGAACAATGACCGAGGGGTTCAAACCAAAGAAGACAATGGTCTTGCTGAGACATAAACACTGAAAATGAAGTTCAAAAGAAAAGCACTGTAAGTAAGTGTTCGGTACATAGAGATAACTGTCATATTTTTAACTTCCAGAAAATTACCTAATTTCTCCAAATGAGCTAAAATGTCTTAGTACACGAGCTGCAGATAACCCTGCCTGCTTTGCTCGAACTTTGTACTCATTCAAGGTGCTTATACAAAGATCCAGGCTAAGAAACGCCACATTGAGGAATTTTACAATAAATGCTCATTTTCTTTCCATTTTCTCTTTTAATTTCCAACATAGGGATGAACTTTTCAAGTCTATACCTCAGTCACATCACATTTTAATATGCTTATGTCCTCCTCAGTCTCAGATTAGGGTTACTCTTGACTCACATACATTTTTTTTTTTTTTTTTTTAGAATTACATTCTCTTCTTTTTAATTTTTATTTAATTTATTTTTTTTTAATTTACATCCAAGTGAGCATATAGTGCAACAGCAACTTCAGGAGTAGATTCCTTAATGCCCCTTACCCATTTAGCCCACCCCCCCCCACAACCCCTCCAGTAACCCTCTGTTTGTTCTCCATATTTAAGAGTCTCTTATGTTTTTGTCCCCCTCCCAGTTTTTATATTATTTTTGTTTCCCTTTCCTTATGTTCATCTGTCTTGTATCTTAAAGTCCTCCTATGAGTGAAGTCATATGATATTTGTCTTTCTCTGACTAATTTCACTTAACCTAACTTCCTCTAGTTCCATCCACGTAGTTGCGAATGGCAAGAATGAAATCTTGCCATTCGCACTCACGTACAATTTTTACGCCCAAACTTTCTGCACTTCTTTTTGGTATTGTGCCGCTTTTTCACCACTGATCCACGACACTCAATAAAAAGACTCTTAGCAGCACAGGTAGACGATGGCAACAGAAAGGGAGGAGGGACGCTTTGTGGCTCTTCCTCAGCAGGCTTAATTGGCACAGGTCAAGAGTAAACACATGCCCGTGTTCTGAACAAGACCAGACAGGCTGGACCGGCTGACTCATCAGCCAAGGGGAGGGGCCACTGTAAGTGGCAGAGAAGGGACCATCATCGTCCCAATCACAGAAGGGAGGAGTTCATTGAAAAGCCTCATGCTTAGCTTTTACTGGTCCGATTTTAGGGTACTACTCACACTCTTCACCTTCTTCCTTGAAAAAGAAAAGGCTGCTGATATAAAAAAGAATTTCATGTTGCAGAATGATTTGAAATGGTTCACGATGGAGCTGTCCATCTCTGGAGAGACTAAACACCATAGCTAAAGTAAAATCAGAAGCCTCACAGGTATAGAGAGTGCCTGGGCGAGCAAATATCACTAAAACAGGGCCTCTCTGCTGATGAAGTCCCACTCTGCCTTCTCTTGACTTACTGAATCCATGAATAATTCAAATTAATGTAGCTGGTACAGCTATTTTATTTAGGTCAACTGACTTGTAAGAGTTATTTGATGTCCGGAAAGCCTTCTGGATCTTTTTTTCAAAACTTTTAATGTCTTTTTTTTTTTGTTTTTTTTTAATTTTGGAAAACTGTGTTCAGCTCTGACTTCAAAACAGTTAGTTTGTCACATGAATGAGATCAGCTTCCTGCCTGAGGTGATAGAGCTCTCTTCACTCCTATGGAGGAGTAATAATTAAAATGAATCTAAGCCATTTTTAGCATAAAAATCTCAGGCATTTTTCCCAAGTATACTGAAAGTTTTCTTAACTAATGAAAAACAGTGTTCAAAGCAATAGTCAAATTCTTTTTTTTTTTTTAATTTTTTTTTTTTAACGTTTATTTATTTTGAGACAGAGAGAGACAGAGCATGAACGGGGGAGGGGCAGAGAGAGAGGGAGACACAGAACCGGAAGCAGGCTCCAGGCTCTGAGCCATCAGCCCAGAGCCCGACGCGGGGCTCGAACTCACGGAACGTGAGATCGTGACCTGAGCTGAAGTCAGACGCTCAACCGACTGAGCCACCCAGGCGCCCCAATAGTCAAATTCTTAAGGAAATTAAAAATTTTCGTAAGAATCAGCCATCAAAATTATGCATTGCCAATATACGATACTGTAAGGATTTGTAGTTATGAGTACCATAAGATGCTTCAATTCCGTTCCATTTCTTGCAAATTTCTACGCATTTATCAAGAATTACCAACTGAGAGGGAGCGCCTGGGTGGTTCAGTCGGTTAAGGGTCCAGCTTCAGCCTAGGTCTTGATCTCACAGTTCCTGGGTTCAAGCCCCGTGTCAGGATCTGTGCTGACAGCTCGGAGCCTGGAGCCTGCTCCGGATTCTGTGTCTCCCTCTCTCTCTGCCCCTCCCCTGCTCATGCTCTGTCTCTCTCTCTCTCTCTCTCTCAAAAATAAATAAACATTAAAACAAGAAAGAAAGAAAATTTAAAGAATTACCAACCTAGAAAATAACAAGTGCTGATGAGGGTGTAGAAAAATTGGAACTCTTGTGCATTGCTTACGGGAATGTGAAATGGTGCAGCCAATATGGGAAACCAGAATAGCAACTCCTCAAAAAGTTAAACATACAACAACCATATAACAGAAATTCCACTTCCAAGAATATACCTGAAAGAACTGAAAGCAGGGACTCAAAAAGATATTTGTACACCCTTGTCTCTAGCAGCATTATTCACAACAGTCAAAAGGTGGGAACAGCCCAAGTGTCCAGACGGATCACTCGATAGGCAAAACGTGGATGCAACGAAACTTTATTTTAGCCTAGAGAGATGAAATTCCGTCACGTGCTAGCTAGGGGAGATGGCGAGCCTCTTGTTGTGGGTATTTTACCACAATCAAAAAGATAAAGTCAAATCGATAAAAAGAAATAGCAGCCAAGAAGATTATAATAGTGTTGCCTTCATGAGGCTAGTGTGAGAATTCAGAATTAATGCACATAAAAGTCCTTGGAACCGTGTCTGATACTGTAGTTAGCACACACACAAAAACATCGTTACCATCATAACCGTTGTGATTCATGGTATCATCTCCCACCAACACGTTTTATCCTACAGTTTTGCTTGGTTTGGTTTTTTGTTGGTTTTTTTTTTAAGATTTTATTGCTAAGCAATCTCTAGAAACTCACAACCCCGAGACCAAGAGGTTCACGCTCCACCAACTGAACCAGCCGGACACCCCTAGTTTTGTTACTTGCAAAATTTTCCTGGTGTAATGAAAGGTGATCTCAATAGATGGCTCTGTCTGGCACTTTCACCTTTCTTGAGGGGAATATGATTGCTTCATCAGAGGGCAGACTCCAAGGTTTATTCCGAGCCCTGAAGACCTTGAACAAAAGGACCTGACCTAGACCAAGTTCTACGCGAACCGTCTTCTCCCCGACATCTAGAGCCATGACAACTATTTCTTGGAATTATTTATAGTAACTCACTTTAAAAGATAATGGAAAATGCAAGTGAAAATAATAATTTATTTTCAGTCCACACGACATACCTGCGGTACCTGTAGATAAGTGCTTTCAAGGAGTTCTATTTTTCAATTTTAGGGATAATTCTGCCGTCGAAGTTTTACCTCCATTTTACAGTGAGGAAAGTAAACTTCAGAGCAAGTAAACACTTTGTGCAGTGGGATACAGCCTGTCCCAAGAAGAAATAGAGAATACCCAATCCCTCTGACTCACCATTCTATTATTTGCAGTATGCACTTCAAAAATTAGAAATAAATCTTTTTCTAACTTCAAAGCTAAAAGGAAATAGAGGCATTGATTTGACAAACTAAAATGTGAGACAAAATTTGAGACTCTGGAGTTGGATGAGTTCAGAAAATTATACATCATAGGAGGCCAAGCCCAAGAAGCCTTGTGAATTCTACTCATTGTCGAGGATGGGTCAAAACCCAGCTATTTGTCTAAAAATCCGGGCAAACCCGCAGACTGGGGAAATAAACAAACTTCAGAAGAATTGTTCCTGAGACAACTCTATCCAACCTCAAAGAAACACAGAAGCAAACAGATTTAGAATCTCCAAACCGCAAGCGTGATAAAATAGACCCCTGGAAATATGCAGCCCTGGGGGAGGAGCCAACAGGTAAGCCCCAGAGTGGGGAAGCCGGTGCATGGGCTGAGCTACCTTCTTTGGAGGTCAAGTCTCCAAACAGTCCAACTCAATATACCATCGTGGCGATCAATTCATCATGCCTAATATTTACGACACTGCCATCAACAGCTTACTGTGGGTTTCAAAAAATAAAGCAAATTCCACCAGAGATCAAGGAAGATGAAAATACAAAGTTATTATTTCCTGACCAGGCAGGGAAATACACACCAACAGACATTCGCTAAGTAGTTCACTCAGGGGGAGGTTAGGGGGTTGAAGGCAGTGACGTATAGGTGTGGGGTAAGGAATGAAAGCTAGCACTCCGATTAGGGCAGAGTCCATAGTAAAAAAATTGGTTAAAACAAGCCCCGTTGTCTGCTGGTCAAGAAAATTATTCAGTTAGGGGCGCCTGGGTGGCTCAGTCAGTGAAGCGTCCGACTCTTGGTTTCGGCCCAGGTCACGATCTTGAGGTTCGTGAGTTTGAGCCCCACATCAGGGCTCTTTGCTGACCGCATGGATCCTGCTTGGAATTCTCTCTCTCTCTCTCTCTGTATCCCTCCTCTGCTTGTGGTCTCTCTCTCTCTTTCTCTCTCAAAAGTAAATATAAACGTTTAAAAAAGAAGCACCGGACTCCTGATTTCGACTCAGGTCATGATCTCACGGTTGTGAGATCAAGCCCCGTGTGGGGTTTGCGCTGACAGCACGGAGCCTGCTTAGCTATCTCTCTCTCTCTTTCTCTCTCTCTCTCTCTCTCTCTCTCTTTCTCTCTCTTTCTGTGTGTGTGTGTGTGTGTGTGTGTGTGTGTGTTTCTTGATCTCTCTCTCTCCCTCCCTCTCTGCTTTTCCCTTGCTCTCTATATCTCTCACAATAAAACAGTGAAAAAACTTTTAAAAAGAAAGGAGTTCTGATGAAACACAATATTCAGTTTTGGTATCTGCTAGACAAATTCTGAGATAAACAGAAATTTTTTCTTATACATGGGTTATAACCACCACAATGCAATCTGTGACATCTGACTGGATATTTCTTTACAAAACCAGCAGTAGAGATATTTGGGGGAAATCTGAACATGAACATGGCTTAGATAGTACATGAGAAGAAAATTTTTATTAAAATGGAAATGGTTACCTGACAAAACAGGTCACAAAATAGTGTGTACAGTATATCGTTTTGCTAATAATAATAATAATAATAATGGACTTATACGTACACATAAAAAAACAACCATAAGGAGATGCACAAGTGTGACCACAGTGAGTTTAGGCAAAGGGAATGTGATAGGATTTGATTTTAATTTTTAATTTTAATTTTAATTTTAAATTTAATTTAAATTAAATTTAATTTAATTTTAATTTTAATTAAATTTTAATTTTAATTTTAATTTTTAATTTTTAATTTTAATTTTGACTTCCTGAGATTCTATTGGCTTCCGGACAGACAGACATGGCAACTTGACTTCTGACAACTGATTGATAGATACTTGCCTCACATCGACGGCTCAAGCCTCACCGCACGGCAGCCCCCAGTGAATCAGATGTGAAGGCGGTTATGGAACACCAAGAAAGCTTTGGGAACATGTCCAATTATTCACAGCACCCACATGAGTACCTAGAAGCCCAGCATTACTCTAGTAATCCTCTGGGCCAGAGCGACTGGTCACTCCAACAGACTGACGAGACGCCAGCACCCCAAACCAGGAATTAACGACCGAGTACAAAGCAGAAGGGGACCATCAGGCTAACTCTCTGGGCCAAAAGCTAAATTTCATGACAGGGAGACACAACCCCCACTGATTTATCCTTCCTTTATCCTGTAACCGAACTGGTGATTTCAAGTCTGTTCCATGATTATATCAGGAACTGCTTGGGTGGAGGTTTAAAAACGCACAGGAATGTCTTTTCTAAACCAAATCAGATCCGTAATTTGCAAATCCCAAGAGACCAAGCAGGATGGTAAGGGCAGACCCCAGGTTATCAAGAATAAAGAGAGGGCAAAGTTCAAAGTGTCGGGAAAATCAAAATAGGCAACCACCGGATGGTATTAACTTAAATAAACCAAATGTAGGGTTAAATAGGCCCTCTGATGTTAAAGGTTACATCATTACTCAACTTCAGCCTTGTAAAACAATGAAGAAATGTGAATAAAATTACCTACTAGCATAAATCATTCTTACCCAACCCAAATCCCAGGGAGGACTAAGGAATTACCTGCTTGTACAAAGATAGATGAGTTCTCTGGGCTCTCTGCAGGAGCAGCAAAAGATTAACTTGGCCTCACCCAGAAATTCAAGCAATGATAAAGGGCAGGGAGAGCAGGAACTCAGAGCCATCCAAACCGTCCCACTGAAGATGGCTTTGGCTGAATTTAATATTCCGTGATTTTAAGGACTGAAAATAGAATACAAAAATCGATCTTTTAAGTCAATCATGCGTTTTGAAAAGGTAATACGTGGTTAAATAAAGTGTCTCTCCCAAATTTTTTTTTTTTTATTTTCTTAATGTTTATTTATTTTTGAGACAGAGAGAGACAGCATGAGCAGGGGAGGGCCAGAGAGAGGGAAATACAGAATCCAAAGCAGGCTCCAGGCTCTGAGCCATCAGCACAGAGCCCAACGCAGGGCTCAAACCCACAGACCATGAGATCGTGACCTGGGCAGAAGTGGGATGCTTACCTGACCGAGCCACCAGGCTCCTCTCTCCCCCAATTTCTAATAAGAATGTATCTTCCCCATCAACTTTATCTAAAATCATTATTTTGAGGTTCTTTCAACTTATAGTAAAAGTGATATACATACCTACTAGATTATAAACTTGGATGAAAAGAGCTTGTGTGTTATTTCTCTCTATCCATTGCCACAGAAAGCATCCAGTAAATGGGAAATCAGTCCCTTTAGGTTCCATCTCACATAGTCTTCTCTTTAGAATTTTTAGATCAAAAAGAGTTTCTTTGCTCACTAAAGAAACGTAAAGGTATAAATATTTGACTTACCAATGCATATATGCTTACATAATCGTTAAACTTCTTTTTTGGAAGATATCCAATGTAACTCTTCAAAAATTCTAACCAAAGGGCAGTCATATATCCACGTTCAACTTTACTTTGTAAAGTAATTTAGTTATTTTCTCAAAGGAAAATTAAAAGTAGAAGATCCACAATCATGACATGCCACCACATACTTACAAGAATGGCTAAAAGCCCCCAAAACCGACATGTCAATTGCTGGGCAGGGTGTGAAGTCACAGGACCTCTCGCTCATTGCTGGCGGGGCGGCGGGTGGGGGGGGGGGCGGGATGTGAAATACTATATCCATTTAGAAGGCAGCTGGGCAGTTTCTTACACAGCTAAATACATTTTTATCACATGATTCTACAATCACGTTCCTAAGTGTTTATCCAACGACTTTGAAAACATGTCTACAATAAACATGTGGAAGCTTATAACACCTTAATTCATAACTGACAAATACTGGAAGTATCCGAAAAGTGTACCTCAATAGGCTAATTGATAAACAAACTGTGGTATATCCACACAATGAAATATTATTCAGAGATAAAAAGAAATGAGCTCTCAAGTCACAAAAAGACACGGATGAACCTTAACACACATTACTAAGCGAAAAAACGTCTGAAAATGCCTCTTACTGTATACTTCCAATTATATGACATTCTGGAAAAGGCAATACTATAACAGTGGCAAAGATGAGTGCTTACAAGGGTGGGGGTGGGGTGAGGTTTGAACAGGCGAGGCCCAGGGGGTTTGCTTTACGGTGGTTAAACTATTCTATATGCATGCAGAATCATATTCTGTATGATTCTATATTCATTGTGTATATACAACACGGTGCATTCGTTGAAACCCACAGAACCCTACAGCATAAGGCGATCCTTAATACATGCAAATTTATTCTTTTAATGTTTCATTTTTGAGAGAAAGAGAGAGCATGGAGGGGAGAGGCAGAGAGGGAGAAGGACAGAGGCTCTGGAGCAGGCTCTGTGCTGACAGCAGAGAGCCCGATTTGGGACTCAAACTCACAAAACCGTGAGACCGTGACCTTAGCCAAAGTCGGACGTTTAATCGACTGAGCCACCCAGGTGCCCCACTATGCGCAAATTTGAAAAGAACCATTTAGGAGGCGGTGTATCCCAGAATGGAATACAGACTAAGACAAGAGAATCTAAGTGTATTATAAACGTGTGAAACACCTTTCCTAAAGGAGTTGGGGGGGAAGGTAAGTAAACTTGGAAATGAGTGAAGTCCGCAAGACTAAAGACAAGTAAAACTCTGTGAGCCACTGCACTCTAACTGAAAAGGTGTTTCCCATCGGGTTAATGTTAACAATTCTGGTAGCACCATCCCCATATGCTGGAACCGAACAACTTAGCAAGTGGTCGGCAGATGATGGGAGTCGTGTTTCCCACTGCAGGGTGGGGGGTTTAAGAAGTAAGAGGGATCCATGGGGGAATATATGCAGTTGGAGGCGTCAGCATGAACTCATATTTAGTTTAATTACAGATACAGATGGGCACATATGGAACTATGTATAGACATGTGTATACACACAGGCTAGTATACACACATGTATTTCCTTGCCTGTTGGCTAAAAGGCCTAGAAGCGATGATACCCCAGTAGCAACAAGCACACCCAGGTCTCGGTTTCGAATACCATTCACCAATAAAAGGAACAACAGTTTCTCGGAGAAATGGCTGGTTCTAGGATTGGGACAGGGGATATACAAGATAAGCCTGGAGCATGTCATAGTACCAGGAAATAAGGAAATAATCAAAACGAAAACAAAAAAACCCACATTGATTGGAGTATGCCAAGGGAGTCAATGAAAGAGCTCTTAACAGCAAAAGCTGGAACAATTTGAGCTATAAAAATAATAATAATAATGATAACTTAGAGTTTAATTCAAGATATAGAAAATAAATATCCATGAGTCCATACTGGTACAACTAAATGATCGAATAAATAAGTGGATGGGGGAGAAGAGGCCAATTTCCTGTGCAGAAAAATTCCAAATAATTTATATAGATACGGCCCTCTTAGGCAGCTAGTGCAGGGTAATGCACTTTCCACCCTTGAAGTGTTCACTGCACACAGTAACTTAATTCCAAAGACTACAATGTGGAAAGGGGGCGGGGGGAGTAATCTTGCCGTAGAAAAACCTGAAAAACAGTCCCTGGGCCAGGTGATCAAGGTCAATACCCACAGTGATATCAGGTTGATAACCATACACTCTTGATACAATGTGATGGAAATAGCACTTTCCCTCTGTGGCCTTCCTGGAAACCTATAACCCCATGCTAAACTAATGATGAGAAAAAATCCGAAAAAAACCCAACTGAGTATTCAGGAAAATACCCGACTAGTACTCACAAAAGTATGGAGGACATCAAAAACAAGAAAGTTCTGAGAACGCGAGAGCCAAGAAGTCATAGTCAAGAAGAAGGTGAGGAGACACGATCACCAAATGTACTGTGGTGTCCTGGCTGGGATCCGGGAACTGAAAAGGACACGG